>NC_044323.1:285717587-286378431 GCF_007399415.2 Gopherus evgoodei | reverse complement strand
AAAGTTCTGACCAGCTAATGCACATCGTCCCTGGCTTGTGAGGGAGTGGGGGTGGTTTTGTGTCTGACATCTAGCATCAAACACTGCAATGTCTGGAAAGTGGGCCTGTCCTCAGAGGCTGTCTTAATGTCCTCTCTAAAGCCCAGTATGGAAATGGTGACGACATGATGCTTGCAAATTCTAAAAGAGGGAGATGCTGTTGACCTACATGCGTTTGACTTCTAGATCTCTTCCCCAGGCTCTACAGTTCCTTCCCAAAGCCCTCTTTTTATTAAAGCCTCTCCCAGCTGAGGCAGCTTCTCCTGGCTGGCATCTCCTACCAGGACTTCTGCCTGGCTGGGACACAGAGCTCTTCTCATGTCCTATCTCCTCCTGGACCTTCTCTCTGTCTGCACTGGCTCCTTCTTCTAGGATAAGCTGCTTCCAGGCTTCCATCACATGACCTTGGCATCTGAATCAGCACCAGGCCAGAGGCTTGAAACAGAGCACTGGGACATGTGTATGTGTGGCCAAAGCCTAGTACTCCTGTTGCTGGGAGAGACAGCTATGCTTTGCCAGTGCGTTATTCTTGTATCATGCTTGGAATGAATCAGGGCTCCAAGTTTTTGGGTACTTATCTGAACTGAAACCCCTTCCTCACCATGTTCAGCCACCGCTATTGCTAATCCCAGTATCTGGCTTTTAAAAACCAAAATTCAGTGGGATGAGTGGACAGGTACAAGTATCAGGCATGTTTTCTCTCAAGGCCAGCTTGGTGCTGTGGGATTCTACAAGGAGCAATTAAAAGAATTACAAGGCATGATGGAGTGAGAGTATTAAAATGACCAGGGCTCAGTATCATCCTTCCCTTTGTTCGCACAGCTCCTTTATATTCTTTCAATTGTTTGATGATGCTCTCTCACTCTGGGACCTTCTTTTGTCTACAGATACCACTGCTTCTAAGCAATGTATAATGAATGAAAAGAAGAGGAGTGGGAGAGAAAGGAGCTGACAAAAAATATAGCAGGATGGGTCAGATTTCCTCCAGTGAATGTCAGGACTGTTGATCTGTCTATCCACCTGCCAGAGGCACATGGGGCTGGAGCAGGACATGATGGACAGAATGAGTCTCTGTTGACCCTTCCCTCAGCTGGTGAGCTATGGGGTTCCAGGCTTCCCATTGCTTCAGCCATTAATACCCTTTGTCTAGGACTGTGTGGTGGGAGAGTTCAAATTGGGCTGCAGGCTTTTGGAAAAGGAAACTGAGATATCTCTCTCTCTAGCTTCCTGAGGTGTCTCCGTGCAGTGCTGCTTTCCGGAGAGCACTTCCTTTGGTCTCTATCCATCCTTTCTGTGGGAGAGGTCCAGGAGTCCTGCTTCAGTCTGCGACAGTGAGAGCAATTACTGTAGCCAGGCAAGGGCCTGCAAACCTCACTAGTTTTACATCATCTTCTTCTTCATTTGCTGCTTCCAGACACTTTTTTTACTGGACTCCTTTCATCTTTTCTCCACCACTGCCTCTGTTTTAGTTCTTCACTGATTTGAAGGCAGCAAGAGAGAAAGACTCGGCTTTGCTATAGGGCCCCAGCTGCCAATGTTTGCCATTCATGGAGCTGTCAATTCGAGGTTGCATTCCCAATTTCAGGGGAGTGAGCAGTTCTCCCCCTCGCCACCAGCCTCAGCCTGCTAGTGACATTACAAGAGCTTTGGATTAACACAGGCAACTTTGTTGAATCTGTTTGGCTGTTCGTGTTCCCCACACTTGCTCTTTCCTCTTTTAGCTCCCTGATGGAGCGAGATGACTAAACCCCTTGTGGCAACGGGTGCTTTGGTTTACAGTGTCTGAAAGGGGATAGATTGTGCCTTTAGCCATAGCCCTGAGCAAGGTGTACCTGCACTGTGCTACTCCTGGAAGCACCCTCAAGTCACAATTCCCTTGCTGATTCCCCTTTGCTCTGGAGAGAGCATCAGTAGGTGCTGGTCTGTACCAGAGTCAAATTACAACCCCTCGTTGCTGGCTCAGTGTGTCAGGGCATATATCTTTAAGGCTCCACCAACTGAATGCCTCTCTGCTCTAGAGTGGGAGTAAGCAGGCATGCTTCTCTTCCTATGCCTGCATCCAAGGTCCTAGTAGCCCAACCAGAAGTGTGAGGGGTGGATGGGTCTGGCATCTGTTTGCAGGGGCACACCCCAAATCCCAGTCTAGCCTTATAAACCATTCTGAACTAAAAAAGGGGTTGGGAGCTCAGTTATGGACCCCCTTAGTCAGACTGGTGAACTATTATACGGGTGCAAGGAGTCCCACCGCAACCCTTGCTCCCATGGGTGAGAAGATACTCAGGCAAGGAGATGGGCTGGAGTCTGGGATCCACCACCTGTCCCTTTATTTGGAAAACTAGCAGCCTCTTTCAAAACAGATTTAGGCTGTAACCCCATCCAAGCCCCACTCCCAGGCTTTGGCTATGTTAACCTTCTATATAAAGGCATGACACAGGGGCACTTTTATTGACATATTCCTGTACTGTACTAGAAAAGAAAAGATTAGGTTTCCCTGGAGGAGCTGGAATAACTTCCCTGTGGATATAAAAAGCTTGAAATGGGCCCTGTAGGTGGGAGGGAGGGTAGGCTTTGCCATAATGAACTGCTTGTAGTCAATAAGCCTTTTCCTAGTAGCCTATCTGGACTGGAACACCTCAGGCCCTGCTTGACAGAAAACAGGGGTCTTGTAGCTTTCCCCACGCCGGCTCTGAATGTCTCTAGAGAGCAGCTCCAGTGAAGCAGCACAGCGGTCTCTCAACTAAAGTATTCATTTTCCTTGGCCACATGTCTCCTTCCCCAATATACTGTAACGAATCCACCTGCTGCACACGTACAACACGGATGTTAATACCTGAGTCACATTGTATCGTGGACAGAACCCAGTACGGGCTACTCCAAAATCAGAAGTCTCTACTATCTGAGCTATAGGAGTTCTGTTTAGACTTCACTTTGGGCCTGATTCTGGTCTCGCTTAAATGACTGTTAATCAGGAATGAATCCACTGCAGTAAACAAAGGGTATCAAACTAGTGTAAGATCTGAACTGGGGCCTTTCCCTTCAGGAGGCCAGCTGGCAAGGGCCCCAAAACTTTCTATTAGCCAAAACTTTCCAGCCGACTGGCACCATATACAAATGTGATGTCCCTTTTGAAACCTGTAAATGCATTTAACTTTGGCCCAGAGAAAACAGACAAGTATGTGGGTGGGTGTGGCAGGGGAATTGCTGTTTCCGAGATGTTGTCATGCTCCTATATACATTTTTAAAAAGGAGGTGGGTGTGTGGAAGGGAGATTTGGACAGAGATTTTTGGCTATTGACTATTATTATTTAATCATTTTATTGCATTAAGGGCTAAAGGGCTCAAGCACGGGCAGGCCCCAATGTGCTAAGGGCCTCAGAGATAATGTAAATTTCAGCCCCTGCCCCAGAGAGTTTACAATCTACAAGAAGACTTAACAACAATGGATGAGACACCAAAAGAGGTTTGGGGGTATGCCTTGAGGGGTTTAAAAAGTGGCCTGAGAGGGCTTGAAAGCTGCAGGTCTACAAGCTGGCCTGATTGAGGAAGTGGCCGCAGCTGGGCCACACCCTAATCAGGCCACAGCTGGCCTGTATAAAAATGGCCAGGGAAGCCAGGAGTGAACAGTCTCCCTTTAGCTGTAAAGGGAGAAAGGAGTGGCTGCAGGGTACCGGAGCGGAGCGGAGCTGGGGAAAGGCAGAGGAGCTGGGGAGCTCCTGCCTGGAAAGCATCAGGCTCTGGCCTAGCATAAGGCCAAGAGGTACTGGGGGTTGCAGGGGGCAGCCCAGGGGTAGGCAAAGACAGCAGGTCCAAACCCCTTTGCCTATGAGGAGTGACCGATACTGCAGTCTGCCCCAGTGAACAGGGACTGTAGATGGAGACTGGGCAGTAGCCATATACTGAGGCACAGTGGGGATAGTGGGTTGGGGGTTCCTCAGAGAGGGGAGACCCAGATTGGTGGGGTACTGCCAGGGGGCAGCACCCCAGTTAAAAGGGCACTGAGGTCCAGGGAGGGACATGGGGGCCATGAGGACAGGTGGCTCACCAGCCTGCAGAGGTGCTCCTAGCTGGAATGAGCTAATTCCCAGAAGTCACCAGCAGGAGGTGCCACAGGAGTGAGTCCACACATCTACAGGGTAGGAGAGGATGGGGTTTAAAAAAAAAGGGATGTTTTAGCTCAGACTAGTGTTCTGTGTGGTTCTCAGCTGAGCAGTAGCTGTAGTCAGTTCTTAAGGCAAATATTGTGCTAGAATAAAATAAATCTTGAGTTATTTTCCCATTGTGAATCACTG
This sequence comes from Gopherus evgoodei, assembly GCF_007399415.2. Lineage (NCBI taxonomy): Eukaryota > Metazoa > Chordata > Testudines > Testudinidae > Gopherus > Gopherus evgoodei. The sequence continues at coordinate 286,374,103 of NC_044323.1, read as the reverse complement.
AGCACATATGCTCAGAGGCATTCCATCTAGGTTTTAGCCTGCAGACTGTGTATGTCTGCAGCAGGCAAAAATACCTTGCAAAGTCCTCAACTGGTACTTAGTAGAGTATTTTAGGACTGCTACAATTTGGCAGGAGACCAGTAATCGCTCGTTTTAGACAGTCTGCAGGGGACACATTTACAAAAGAGATCAATCTGACAGATGCATGGTCTCCGTATTAGGCCAGGGAGCAAGGAATTGCTGACTTCTGAATCTGACCCTTTCTATCAGTTTGAGCTGTGTGTGTAGATCTATTACATGCACAAAAGTACAGTAGCAGAATATTAAGGTTGCAAAGTCAAGCACTCAAAAGTTAGGAAATGCCAAAATAAAGGTTGCCTATGCACGTTAATTTGGCCTCTTTGTGCATGTGCTTTATGACACATCCTTCAATACAATGTTATCTGTTTTGTTTTGTTTTTTTCTTCCCACAGAAGTCCTGCCTCATTCAGTGCACAGGAAGGACAGTGCTCCTGTTAATGATCAGTTATTTGATACTTTTATTTATTGTCATGGTTCAATGTGTGGTCTTGGCCATACTTATTTACTGTAAACTATTCAAAATCTGCTTTGAAGACAGAATTATTCATTTCCTCATGGATTTTTCTATGGTGCTCATCTGAATACTTCAAACCCCTGTGAGGTAGGGGTGTGGCACTATCCCCATTTTACAGAGGGGAGACTGAAGCACAGAGTCATTAGGGTCAAAAATATCCATTAATTTTATGTGCCCAATTTGAGACACCCAAAACCTTATTTTTCAAAGGGCGAGGCATTATATAGCACTTTTAAGCACAGCACCCACTAACTTCAGCTGTAAGTACTCAGCACTTCTGCAGATCAGCCCCTGGGTAACAGGTAGGGTACCCAGGAAATGAGGAACTTACAATTAGTGACCGCTTGTGAGAAGCTGGTTTCAGTGACTTGCCCAGCATTACATAGGAACTCTGTGCCAGAGGCAGAGAGGGAATCATATTCTCCAGGGCAGCATTCAATGGCATTGACCATGAGACTGTCCTTTGTCTTCCTGCAGTCTTCTGCCACGTTTCCTACACACTTTCCAACTTCTGAAACTACTGAGGCAGCGGTCTGACAAACAGCCTCATTACACAGCCCTGATTCATCCCCAGAGCAGGTCCAGCTGGTTTTACGCACAAGTTGTGAGGGTAGGGAGCATTCACAATCTGGTCAGCTCTAGGAGGAATGAAAGGCTCATGTGTGCTGAATGAGGATGGAATCTTTGGAGACTTCAGCTGTTAAACTCTAGCAGGTATCAATTGAGCATGTGCAAGGCGTGATTTTTTTTCCAAAGCCTTTTCATTCACAGATTTTCTCAGGGATGGCAAAAGGCACATGGTAAATCTCAAGTCTCTGCTCCAAAGCAGGAAAGTACCAGAGCTATTCAAAGAAGAGGTCACCAGAATTTCTCAACATGGGCAAAACAACATATTTTCCCTAGTCTGATCCTAAGAAATGACAGTTTGGCTGAAATTTTTCCAAAAATAAATAAATACATAAAAACAGGCTGAGGCAGATACCTGGCATGGAAAATGTCAGTCTAAATGGCTAAAGTTTGGCAAAGTTATAAACATCTGAAAAATGGTCTTATAATGTGAAGCATCAGACAACTTTAATAACAGGTAGTGTTACCAGCTCCACTGTAAAATGTATATGTAAAAGGGTGAGGGAGGTAATGACTGATACTTCACAGGGATGAATTAGATCCCTAGATATTACTGTTAAACTCCTGTGGGTGCCCTGAAGTTGTGTTACAAAGACTCTCCACGAGTCTTTGTAACTGCATCATACACACATAACATAATGACAGTAAAATACAAGAAGAGGGCTAATAGCAGGGATCTGATGAGATAGTGGCTTTGTGCATCTTGGCTAACACTTACATTCCCAATTTTAGATGGACTGTACCCCAGATTAATTTCATGCCCTCTTTAACACATCTATAGTAGCGATAGCACGTCACCGGCCCCGTCTGTCTGTCAGCATCCAGTTCACTTATCACCCTCCACACTTTCTTACAGCTCTAAAGATGATTGTTTTCCCCTGAATCAGTGGCTTTTTGGCTGTGGGACTCTGGAATCTATCAATGCTTCTTCTAATCCATCTGGGTTAGACCTGATTAAACTGGGATTTATTCTCTTGAATCACTTAGGCCCTTCTGAAAATTTTACCCAAGGTCTTGTAGAGAGAGGCCTGCGCATATTCCTGGGGGGCCTTTAGACAGCAAAGATGGACATTTTCAGGATCCCAAAGTGACTGGGATACCAGTGTTGTTGTTTGAGGATGTAAGTGAAATGCTAGTGCTCCTTTGTGTATTAGAATTAACCAGGAGTAAGTAGTTCTTCCTACTATTGTTCATATTACAGTAGAACTTAGAGGACCCAGCAGGGCTGGCTCTAACTTTTTTGTGCGGTCCGCCGTAACAACCCCCCCTGCCCCCGAGCACTACAATGCCCTACCAAAACAACTTCCCGAGTGCCACCTTGCCATGCTGTAACAACCCCCCTGAGCGCCGCGTCACCCTGCTGTAACACCCCCCCCGAGCGCCACCCTGCCCCGCCAAAACAACCCCCCAGGTGCTGCACCACTGAAACCGCCCCCCCGAGCGCTACACTGCCCCGCCAAAACAAACAACCCACGAGCACTGCCCAGCCAAAACATACAAAAAAACCCCTTGAGCGCTGCCCTGCCGAACCAAAAAAAAAAAAAAAAAAAGGCGTGCTGCCCCTCCACCCGAAAATTGGCCGTCCCTTACAAGGAGCCGTCCCAAGCACATGCTTGGTCGGCTGGTGCCTGGAGCCAGCCCTGGGCCCCAGTCATGATCAGGGCACTGTTATGCTAGAGGATACCTGCTCCCTGCTCTGAAGGGTTTATAGTCTAACTTGAGACAGGAAACAATCATTAAATATAATCAACAAGAGAAAGGAGGAAGGACTGGTAAAATAGTTTTCAGATAAGGCAACAGTACATTCATTGATAGTTCTGAGTCACTTGAAGGTCACTCCGCTCTCCATTTCTCCTTTATAAATAAATGAAGTCAGCTGTCTCTGGCTGCCGTTCATTCCAGTCCTTGCTGCTTGGCTGACTTCTTGTAGGCATCCCAGCAGAAGTTGGTCTTGAGAATGCATTTGGAAGGGATCAGTCATTATGGGCCCATCTTTACTCTAGTACAGACTTTCCGAAGTTCTGCATTTGCTGCAATGCATGGAGCTTCTGATACAACCCACATCAAAGTCCATAGGAGTCTTTTCATTTCATTTTGTGGGCTACGGATCAGGCCTGTAATGCCTTAGATATTCCATAGATGCTATCAGAAGAATCTTTTAGAAAGCTTCAAACAAAGGTACGTGGAGATGCAGACTGATAAAAATTCTCTCCTCCACCTCTCTTTTACTTAGTCCACTTCCTGCTCAGCAGCAATAATTTAGATAATTAAATTGCCTTGTTGAGCAGTCTGTACACACACACACAACAAGCCAGCTATACTGAGATGCAGAATTTATTAATCTGCTATATTATTTTTCTGAAGTGCTATATAATTAGACATGCTTCTACCTCAGGCTAACCTCTTCTTTAGAGATGGATACTGAAGCCATTCATTAGGGTGACAACGCAAAATCATGTTATGAATGCAGAGTACTTGGGACATTAAATTTACATGGCCCGTTGTCATATTTAGTGGCACAGGAGTAATGGGATGAAATTAAGCAATGAATAAAAAACTGGACTGAGGAGCAAGAGGAATGTTTCCATTTATGTGATCTGTTATATTGTCCCAACCCAGCAAATGTGCAAGGACCTTGAACATGTCATACAACCATGTCCATAACTAGGCCTGTTCCTTATATTTCACCCTGAATAATTGATCTTTGCAGCATCCGTGTGTGATCTGTGTACATTTGCTGCTATCAAGTGGAAATAGTCTTCAGCGAAATAGTGGAAATCCCATCACTCAAATAATTGAAACTGGTCAAAGTACTAGAAAATATCTGGTAGGAAATAATGGAATAGATGGGCTAATCGGTGTTTTTCCATCTCTAACTTCTGCAGTGTTTCCGATATTTCTTAAAGTTTGCCATAAAAGCAGAAGCAGGAAGGCCCTGAATTAAATTATCTTGAATTTAAGTACCTTCTACTAGTTATACAGAATAATCTGCTGCCCGGCTGTACCCTTTATATCCGTTTTTTGCATCTGTCCTCTTATCTTCCCTTTTTCAAACATCATTTTTCAAGTAACAGCTTTTTGAATATACAGGTCAGCTTTCCCTCTTTCCCGCCAGTTTTCTACCAGTGTAACTCCATTGACTCCTTGTCATAAACAGATAGCTAAGGGTTAATGTCTCTTTCACCTGAAACACCTGACCAGAGAACCAATCAGGAAACCGGATTTTTTCAACTTTGGGTGGAGGGAAGTTTGTGTAAGAGGTCTTTTGTCTGTCTGCCTGCTGTCTCTGAGCTTTGGAGAAGTAGTTCTATTTTCTAGTCTTCTGTTTCTAAGTGTAAGGACAAAGAGATCAGATAGTAAGTTCTATGGTTTCTTTTCTTTGGTATTTGCATGAATATAAGTGCTGGAAATGCTTTGATTTGTATTCTTTTTGAATAAGGCTGTTTATTCACTATTCTTTTAAGCAATTGACCCTGTGTTGTATCATCTTAATACAGAGAGAACATTTGTATTTTTTCTTTCTTTTTTATATAAAGTTTTCTTTAAGACCTATTGGAGTTTTTCTTTACTTCAGGGAAATTAAGTCTGTACTCACCAGGGAATTGGTGGGAGGAAGAAATCAGGGGAAAGCTGTGTGTTGGATTGCTAGCCTGATTTTGCATTTCCTCTGGGTGAAGAGGAAAGTGCTTTTGTTCCAGGATTGGGAACGGAGAGGGGGACTCACTCTGCGTAGTTTCACAGAGCTTGTGTCTGTGTATCTCTCCAGGAGCACCTGGAGGGGGGAAGGGAATCAGGATTATCTCCCTTTGTTGTGAGACTCAAGGGATTTGGGTCTTGTGGTCCCCAGGGAAGGTTTTTCAGGGGGACCAGAGTGCCCCAAAACACTCTAATTTTTTGGGTGGTGGCAGCAGTACCAGGTCCAAGCTGGTAACTAAGCTTGGAGGTTTTCATGCTAACCCCCAAATTTTGGACGCTAAGGTCCAGAATCTGGGAATAAGGTTATAACATGGTGTGCAGCGGCGGGATATAGACAGAATCCAGAAGCCAGTAGGAATATTATATTTTTCTTTGCTAAGGGCTTTTTAGCAGAGAGAAACAGTTTGGTTTTAAAAGGGAACCAGAGAGAATTTTTTTTTCTGCTCTCTCTAGCAGTTTGTGGTTTGCATATTAAGCGAGAAGACTGTTAAGGGTCTTTTGTCATGCAATAGCCCTCCCATTAGGTGGCAAGTACCAGCACTTATATGCATGCAAATTAAGTGGTTTTTCTGGTTTCCCTTCATTGAACATTAGCTAGAGAGAGAAAAGGAAAAAAGCACTGTTGCTAGGCAGACTTCTGGAGGCAACGGAGCCTGCAGTTCAAAAGAGAAACACCGGAGGGCACCCCAACACAAGAAAACAGGAACCATGTCTACCAGGACAAAAATGGAGGCCGAAGACCAATTAAAAGAAGCTGAACACAGGCGAGAGATGGAAAAACACAAACAGGAACTAGAAATAAAACAAAAAGAGATGGAGATAAAAGAAAAGGAAGAAAGCCTCAAACTGGCAGCCTTCCAAAGAGAACAGGCAGCCCAAGAGGCAGCACACAAAAGAAAACTAGAAGAAGAAGAGGTGGCCCACCGCCGAGAAATGGAAAAACAACAAAAAGAGAATGAAGAGAAGGAAAAACAGAGAAAACATGAACTGGACTTGGCAAAAGCTGGGCTGCATGTGCCAGCCAACCCTAACAACCCGGCGCCAATTATTGCTCCACAGCACAGGAAATTTCCCACCTACAAGGCAGGTCATGACACCGAGGCCTTCTTGGAAAATTTTGAAAGAGCCTGTCTTGGGTACAGCATCCCCGAAGACCAGTACATGGTAGAATTAAGGCCACACCTCAGTGGACCTTTAGCAGAGGTGGCAGCTGAAATGCCCAAGCCGCAAATGAATGACTATAAACTTTTTCAAACCAAGGCCAGATACAGGATGGGGATAACCCCAGATCATGCCCGTCGGCGCTTCAGAACCCAAAAATGGAAACCAGAGGTGTCATTTCCCAAACACGCCTACTACATTACAAAAAACTATGAGGCCTGGTTAACAGGAAACAACATTCAAACCTTGGAAGAAGTGAACCTCCTCATACAAATGGAGCAGTTCTTGGATGGTGTTCCTGAAGACATCACATGGTACATACAAGATAGAAATCCCAAAACTATCGCTGAGGCGGGGGAGATTGGAGCCAAATGGATGGAACGGGCAGAAAGCAAAAAAGCTACTGTCAAGGGGAACGATTACCCCAGGGGGCACACAGACCATAAACCCTACAACCGAGGACAGCCAAAGACCCTCCATACCACCCAAGTAAAGCCACAGATACCCTACTCTTCAACCTCACCAGTCTCCAGTAACTCACCTCGGCCCAGTGACCCATCAGATGGAAGATGCTTTAAGTGTAATGAACCGGGACATATCAAGGCCAACTGTCCCAAGAACACCATGCGAGTGCAATTCATTACACCACCATCACACCAAAGATCCCCAGGCCCGGATGCCTCTCAAATACCCTTGGAGCGAAGGGAAAATTTGAGAGTGGGCGGAAAGAAGGTTACTGCGTGGAGAGACACGGGGGCACAAGTGTCAGCTATCCACCAATCCTTCGTTGACCCCAAATTCATCAACCCAAAGGCCAAAGTTACAATTTACCCCTTCATGTCACAAGCTGTAGACTTGCCTACAGCTCAACTGCCTGTCCAGTACAAAGGCTGGTCAGGAATGTGGACTTTTGCAGTCTATGACAATTATCCTATCCCCATGCTACTGGGGGAAGACTTGGCCAACCAGGTGAGGCGGGCCAAGAGAGTGGGAATGGTTACCCGTAGCCAAACCAGGCAAGCTTCCAGACCCATTCCTGTTCCTGAGCCGTCCACAGAAGCCCCGTCTGTGTTACCAGAGACCCAGACAGAGGCAGTGGACCCGGATTCCATGCCTACCACTGAAACAGCCACAGCATCTCCAGTCCCAGGCCCGGAACTGGAACAGCAACCAGCACCAGCAAGTGCAACCACATCTTCAAACTCAACGCCAGAGGGCGCCAGCAAGCCAGAACTGGCAGAAGCAAAAGACAGCCATACCCAAAAGGCTCAGCCAGAGCCTGAAATACCCTCAGGTGCACCAGCGGAGAGCGGTTCACCAGCAACGAAAACAACCCCATCACCTACATCGCTTCCAGAGGGACCAAGCCCAAGTCCACAGTCTCAGGAAGAACTGGTGACCCCAGCCTCAAGGGAACAGTTCCAGGCTGAGCAGGAAGCAGATGACAGCCTTCAGAAAGCTTGGGCGGCGGCACGGAGCACCCCACCGCCTCTCAGCTCTTCTAATCGATCCCGGTTTGTTATAGACCAAGGACTTTTATACAAGGAAATTCTTTCTGGTGGACACCGGGAAGAATGGCAGCCGCAAAAACAGTTGGTGGTTCCAACTAAGTACCGGGAGAAGCTCTTAAGCTTAGCCCATGATCATCCCAGTGGCCATGCTGGGGTGAACAGAACCAAGGACCGGTTGGGGAAGTCCTTCCACTGGGAGGGGATGGGCAAGGATGTTGCCAAGTATGTCCGGTCTTGTGAGGTATGCCAAAGAGTAGGTAAGCCTCAAGACCAGGTCAAGGCCCCTCTCCAGCCACTCCCCATAATTGAGGTCCCATTTCAGCGAGTAGCTGTGGATATTCTGGGCCCTTTCCCAAAAAGACGCCCAGAGGAAAGCAGTACGTACTGACTTTAGTGGACTTTGCTACCCGATGGCCAGAAGCAGTAGCTCTAGGCAACACCAGGGCTAACACTGTGTGCCTGGCCCTAACAGACATCTTTGCCAGGGTAGGTTGGCCCTCTGACATCCTTACAGATTCAGGGTCTAATTTCCTGGCAGGGACCATGGAAAAACTGTGGGAAACTCATGGGGTGAATCACTTGGTTGCCACCCCGTACCACCATCAAACCAATGGCCTGGTGGAAAGGTTCAATGGAACTTTGGGGGCCATGATAAGAAAATTCATCAACGAATTCTCCAATAATTGGGACCTAGTGTTGCAGCAGTTGCTGTTTGCCTACAGGGCTGTACCACATCCCAGTTTAGGGTTTTCACCATTTGAACTTGTGTATGGTCACGAGGTTAAGGGGCCATTACAGTTGGTGAAGCAGCAATGGGAGGGGTTTACGCCTTCTCCAGGAACTAACATTCTGGACTTTGTAAGCAACCTACAAAGCACCCTCCGACACTCTTTAGCCCTTGCTAGAGAGAACCTAAAGGATGCTCAGGAAGAGCAAAAGGCCTGGTATGACAGACATGCCAGAGAACGTTCCTTCAAGGTAGGAGACCAGGTTATGGTCTTGAAGGCGCAACAGGCCCATAAGATGGAAGCATCATGGGAAGGGCCATTCACGGTCCAAGAGCGCCTGGGAGCTGTAAACTACCTCATAGCATTTCCCAATTCCTCACTAAAGCCTAAAGTGTACCATGTTAATTCTCTCAAGCCTTTCTATTCCAGAGACTTACAGGTTTGTCAGTTTACAGTCCAGGGAGATGATGCTGAGTGGCCTGACGGTGTCTACTACGATGGAAAAAAAGACGGTGGCGTGGAAGAGGTGAACCTCTCAACCACCCTGGAACGTCTGCAGCGGCAACAAATCAAGGAGCTGTGCACTAGCTTCGCCCCATTGTTCTCAGCCACCCCAGGACGGACTGAACGGGCATACCACTCCATTGATACAGGTAATGCTCACCCAATCAGAACCCCACCCTACCGGGTGTCTCCTCATGCCCAAGCTGCTATAGAACGGGAGATCCAGAACATGCTACAGATGGGTATAATCCGCCCATCTACCAGTGCATGGGCATCTCCAGTGGTTCTGGTACCCAAACCAGATGGGGAAATACGCTTTTGCGTGGACTACCGTAAGCTAAATGCTGTAACTCGTCCGGACAACTATCCAATGCCACGTACTGATGAGCTATTGGAAAAGTTGGGACGTGCCCAGTTCATCTCTACAGTAGACTTAACCAAGGGGTACTGGCAAGTACCGCTAGATGAACCTGCCAAGGAGAGGTCAGCATTCGTCACCCATGCGGGGGTGTATGAATTCAATGTCCTTCCTTTCGGCCTTCGAAATGCACCCGCCACCTTCCAGAGGCTGGTAGACGGTCTATTAGCTGGACTGGGAGAATTTGCAGTTGCCTACCTCGATGATGTGGCCATTTTTTCAGACTCCTGGCCCGAACACCTACTACACCTGGAAAAGGTCTTTGAGCGCATCAGGCAGGCAGGACTAACTGTTAAGGCCAAAAAGTGTCAAATAGGCCAAAACAGAGTGACTTACCTGGGGCACCAGGTGGGTCAAGGAACCATAAACCCCCTACAGGCCAAGGTGGATGCTATCCAAAAGTGGCCTGTCCCAAGGTCAAAGAAACAGGTCCAATCCTTCTTAGGCTTGGCCGGATACTACAGGCGATTTGTACCACACTACAGCCAAATCGCTGCCCCATTGACCGACCTGACCAAAAAGACCCAGCCAAATGCCGTTAAGTGGACTGATGAGTGTCAAAAAGCCTTCTGCATTTCACTGATGTGACATTGTAGTAAGCTTCAGAGAGCTAGATTTGTGACTTGCAGGAGATACCTGTGGTGCTTCAGGGCCAGCCTGCCAGAAAGGGTGGGAGGCTCTTCTCTCATTGCATTTTCCTTGGATCTTTTTTTAAAGCTATTGGGAGAAAGGCCATGATGTGCTGAATTAACTGATATCAAGGGACCATTGACACTAGTTCTAACAGGAATAAACACATTATAAAATACAGGTCTGTCACATCTTACGCTGGGGTTACGTTCGCAGTCAGCGCGTAAAGCGAAAATTGCTTATAATCAAAATAACATTGAGTGTAATGGCGGGTGGAATCGCCCGCACTACAGGTACAGTATTAAAATTGTTATTTTTCTTTTTTTGTATGTTTGTTTTTGCCGACCGCGTAAAGCTGAAATCGCGCATGTTAAATGCGTGTAAGATGCGACAGACCTGTACAACAAAAATAGAGACGTACACAAGCAACTTAATTCAGCTCTGGATCTGCTCTTTCCCGATGTTTTCTGGGTTGCAGTGTCAGGGCTCCATTTCTAGCATACACCAGGAAGCCCTATCCAAAGAACTTGGGTGTAACCTTGGACAGAGGCTTGACTTTTAAAGCTCATCCGGAAAAGATATGTCCAAAGGTAAAAGGACGGACTAGACTTGCCTGAAAACTTGCGGGTACAGGAGTGCCGGTGTGGGCACACTTTGAACAATGACATTAGCACTGGTACTGATACTCGACTGCTGGACATTATGCACCAGTCTGGTTGAGCCGCTTACATACCAAATTTCCGGCACTGTGATGACAGTCATAACTGGACCATTGTAATCAACACCATTCAGTGGTTGCCTCCAGCCAAAATCTAGAGAGAGACAGACACAGCCCAGGAGTATCACTGAACTTTGGCCAGCCTGGATTTACCAATTAACGAGGATCTCTAGAAACTTCTGAAGACCTGTCTGAAATCTTGCAAGCCTAAAGCTTTTAAAACTTTGTCATTCAATGCTGAGGCTCATTGGAAAGAACTCAGAGATCATGCTAATGTCCCAGAGACACATTTAATTGCTAACTCCACAAAAGTATTTCCAGCTTTCAAACTACCCTGGAAACAATGGTTAGCATTGAACCAATTTCAGAGAATCACGTGACAGATGCTGTCATCTCTCTCACCTCTGGAACATGAGACAACTTGCAATGTGACTATAGACACAGAGATGGATTAAGCCTTTGTGGGGCCGTGGGCCAGAGCAAGTGGGGGCCCCTCCCCACCTTTTCCACCTGCAGTGCCCTCCTCCCCTCCACTGGGGAAATGGGGTTGGAGTGCGAGGGCTTGTTCCACCCCACCTCCTTCCCAGTGCTCCTGCCAGGAAGCAGGGTGTGGGTGGGGGGCTTCCCCTGCTCCCCAGCAGGAGAGCCAGGCAGGTGGAGTGGGACGTGCCCTGACCCTGCTCCCCAGCAGGAGAGCCAGGCGGGCAGAACGGGCCAAGACCCTGCATCCCCACTCCACTCCCTGGCAGGAGTGCTGGGCAGTCAGGTGGAGAGGGTTGGGGTGTGGGGGCACCCACTTTTCTGGGGCCCCTGGGCATGGGCCCTACTGGCCCAGTGGTTAATCCGCCACTGTATAGACACCATTCACAAACTTTGGACTATATTGTAAATCGATGCCCACTTCGATTGTTTACCAGCCGCCTCTCAGACTCACACCAAGAAACTTCTGGAGCTACCTACTCACTAGCTCACTAACGTGGACATGGTTATATGAACATTGCTTATCATTTTTCTTTGCCATACAGAAGAGGAGGAAGAAGAAGCTCCTGCTCTTGGATCTCTCCAAAACTAAAACTTTCCCATCTCTGCCATGCACCTCTTTATCCCTCTGTCTAGGAAGGGCCTGAGAGGGGAAAAAATGACTTTTCACTGTAACATCAGAGTCAGCAAATTCTGACTTTAGTAAACTAAAATGGGAAGTGATCTCCACTGTAGAAAACCCCTCACTGAAAATATCTTGCCTCCAACTTTGCTATATTAGTATATGTGGAAGTGTAACTTTATTGATATAAATAATCCTATTGACTTCAGTGTGACAGACCACTCAGAATAAAGTAACACGTGTATGTAAAAGTTTGCTGGATCAGGGACTCAGTTAATTCCTCCATATATAAAACAGACAATAGGATATATTTTCGCACAATTAACTCTCTCTACTCAAGTAAGGCCCAGGTTTAGAACAAAAAGGGTTTTGAGCTATGTAAGTATATTGAATAGTCACAGCACCTGCCTAGATTTGGAGCAGGTGTTCTGGTTTTGATTCCCACTATTTTTTTCCCCTTGACATAAAAATCTATTTTGAAATATCTTTTAAGATTCATGAAGTGGCACTTAGTTCTTCAAATGTTTAGCAGGGAGGAATCCCCAGATCCCATCTCCCATCTTTGTCTTTAATTTACATAAAACAGAATTCTCCAGCCTAGTCATGTATGATTTTTGGCAGGCATGATGGTCCGCTGGAAGTGAAAGACTCTTACATGCTATATGAGTCACATAACTTATGAGGAGAGGCTGAGAGAACTGGGCTTGTTTAGCCTGCAGAAGAGAAGACTGAGGTGGGATTTGATAGCAGCATTCAACTACCTGAAGAGAGGTTTCAAAGAGGATGGAGCTGGGCTGTTCTCGGTGGTGGCAGATGACAGAACAAGGAGCAATGGTCTCAAGCTGCAGTGGGGGAGGTGTAGGTTGGATATTAGGAAACACTATTTCACTAGGAGGGTGGTAAAGCACTGGAATGGGTTACCTAGGGAGGTGGTAGAATCTCCATCCTTAGAGGTTTTTAAGGCCTGGCTTGATAAAGCCCTGGCTGGGATGATTTAGTTGGGGATTGGTCCTTCTTTGAGCAGGGGGTTGGACTAGATGACCTCCTATGTCTCTTCCAACCCTGATATTCTATGAATACTAGAGTTTTCAAATAAGTTAAAAAATTGGGCTGAAAACTCCTATAGCCATTTTCAATTTCATTGGCTCTCAGCCTTCTGAAAGAGACTGACTGATTGGAATTTCAGTCATTGGGTTATCCAAAAGTACACTCTGACTATAGGTGTACAAGCTATTTCAATTCAGCTATCACTATGCACCCTTCTCTAGTGCCAGCGTTTTGGAGCCTCACTGTGCCATAGTGACACCTGCTGGAAAAATTCTGAACACCACCCCCATCTAACCTTGAGGCTGCAACCAGCAAGGATAACGTTTGCATTAATAACATTCACCAGCATGTTTGATTTGGGATCCTTCAGATTCCAGTTGCCAGCTAACTCATGCAGGTTCTTGAGCATTTACATTTCAGGTGTCTGATGAGAATGAGCAATTCTCTTTTATTGCATTTATTTTCTGATACGCTGTCACCTCTAATATGTCGTTTCTAATGAGTGTAGGAGGATGTGTGAGAATCATTGCTTCTCCATGCCCATAAGTGATATCAGCTATTGGACATACAGTGCCCAATTCTTCTTGCAGTTACATAGGTGTAATGAGTTATAGCTGTACAAATGGGCTCTTAGATTTTACTTCCTCTAACCCCTATGGGGGGAAGGATAGCTCAGTGGTTTGAGCATTGGTCTGCTAAGCCTAGGGTATGAGCTCAATCCTTGAGGGGGCTACTGAGGGAACTGGAGCAAAAATCTGTCCAGGGATTGGCCCTGCTTTGAGCAGGGGGTTGGACTAAATGATCTCCTGAGATCCCTTCCAACCCTGATAGTCTATTATGTCTTCATTTACTTTAGAGGGACATTGATCTATCTTGACAAAGCTTAGACCTGCCAATATTATTTTTAAGTATAGTCTTGGCACCTCTACAATTTTTTTGATATGTGTTTTTCACCAAAACAAATGGTTCAAAGAGGAAGAGAAATAGTTCAGTACTCAGGATCAATGCTACAATAATAAACCAGCATGCACAGCCCATCACTTAAGTGTCGCAATCTCTCAACAGGCAATCAATGTGCATGAACGCGATGGAGGAAACAACAATTCAGTGAGGAAAGAAACCTGAATCTCTGTACATTAATGAGGAAAACATGGTTTTAGAAGCTTTGAGAGTATCTTTTAAAATGTTTCCTTAGACTGGAAGCACTTCAGAGTGGTGCTGTCTGCCTATATGTGGGTGGACAACACCAAGTACGCTGTAAGCCCTACTGTACAACAAACAATTATAAGGAGCACGGTTCAAGATTCACCAAATGTGTTTTCAATTAAAAAAACATGGAGCTGGCCCAGTATTAGAAACTTCAGCAAATCCTTTACCAAATCCAGTTGAATTTCTAGTTTGTATCAAAACCAGGTGAGTTTTCAGTGGTTTCATCTAAACTAAATCAAAATAAGCCACCCTTAAACCAAATTAAGATTGTCTGCGCAGTAGTTTACACTGATTTTAACCTAATTGGTGTAAAATAACACTTCTGGGCCTGGTCTGTACTTAAAAGTTAAGTTGACATAGCAATGTCAGTTAGGGGTATGAAAAATCCACTCCCCTAACCAATGTAGCTATGCTGACCTAAGCCCCAGTGTAGACACAGCTATGTCGATGGAAGAATGCTTCTGTTGACATAGCTACCATTGCTCAGGGAGTTGGTATTACTAGACAAAACCCCTTCCATGAGTGTAGGCTCCATCTATGCTGAGTTTTGCTGGCTTAGCTACGATGACATTGCTATGCCAGTATAGTCTCCATAGAGTAGACATACCCTAAGTTAAAATGGTGCAACCATCTCATGTAGATAAGGCCAAAGGTACCTGATGGTAAGGCATGAAAAGTACTCAATATTATTACCTCCCAGCAGTTCTGATGTCTAAGAACTCAAAGTGGTCCCTAGTAAGATAGCAACAGACTGTGTATGACTCACGGTAAACATATCTCTGACCTGAGTTGTGTGCCTCCTAAGGTGGATGCATGAGAGGCTCAAGTGAGGAAAGGTTTCCAGTCTGATGCATTGATTGTGCTGTTGCTGATGGGCTCATTTAAACTAAAATAATCTAGTAATCTCTCCTTTTCAGACAACTCAGGCTGCTCTGCATTGGCAAGAGCCTGAGAAAAGACCTTTGCTTTTGAAAAGTGGGTGAACTCCTTGCCTCTTTGTCTGGGTACAGCCCTTGCCTATTCAAGTCAAATGAGAGCCAGAGGAGACGACCCTAAATGTGCAGTTCCCAGAGCTTGTATTGTTGCTTTTGTTTCCATCCCAGTCTTGTGCTTCTGTTAGTTAATAATCACTCTTCAATTTCCTCTTTTTTTCCTAGAAAAGGGATGGATTTATAGACCATTTCTCACCACGGCAAAGAGGTGAGCGTGTCTGAGAAGAAGGGAGATATGCCCCTCATGGGAAGATATCGAGTTCCTTACATCTTGATTCTTCTTGCACTCCTCTGGGGTGGAGAGAGAATTTGGGCACAAAGAGCAGGTATGTGTTGATGCTCCTGGGACAACCGAATATTGAAAAGCTACCTAGATTTTTACTTTGCTTGGGGCATTACGCGTGTAGAAAAAACTAGCACTGCACCCATCCTTACAAATATAGTAAGCAAACCTCAAGGATAAGGGATAGCTTACTGCTGCAAAAAATCTGGGCTTAATTAGAATCCTGTAACCACTACAGGACCAGGACCTAGCAGAGTTAGTTCAGACCTTCAGTCTTGCAGGCTAGACTGAGTTGCATGCAATTTACTCTGTGCGATCATGATCCAAACCCTACCGAAGGCAGTATCAGTGTTTCCATTGACTTCAATGGGCTTTGAATCAGACCTTCAGAATTGTTCAGATGAGACCTTGAAAACTCAGATATGCTGGCCTTTTCCACAAGAGATGGGGCCCTCTGGTGTCCTTAGCTAATTTTATACTAAAATGAGAGTAAACCATCGCCATCCCCCTCTAACACAATAGCAGGCTGCTCTCGGTGTATGAACTATAGATCAGGGTTTCTGAAACACAGGTCGCCACTTGTGTAGGGAAAGCGCCTGGCTGGCCGGTGTGTTTACCTGCCCTGTCTGCAGGTGTGGCCGATCGCGGCTTCCACTGGCTGCAGATCGCTGCTCTGGGCCAATGGGAGCTGCTGGAAGCGGTGCAGGCCAAGGGACAGCAATTCGCGGCCAATGGGAGCCGCGATCGGCTGGTCCTGCGGATAGGGGCAGGTAAACACACCGGCCCGGCCCGCCAGGGGCTTTCCCTCTACAAGCAGTGACCCCTGTTTGAGAAACCCTGGGATAGATGCAGTTTGTGCAATACCCTGGGGTGAAAGATGCTATATAAATGTAAACTTTTATCATTGAATGAGCAAATAATTAGTAAAAAAAAGTATAAACATCATCTCTTTTTCTGTCTGCAAATCGCCCACAAACAGGTTATGATGGTAACAAACTTACTGGTTTGTTGAGCAAAGAATTTCAGTATTAATTCTGGGCCTGTAGTTTGTCTGTGAGCTGTTTTGCTTGGAGATGGGTCACATGGAAAGATTCTGTTTGCTGACTGGATGGCCCCTCACCCTTAAAATCATGTTTCCATTGGTCATGTTTCCTGTTAATAATCCCCACCATTTCTTTCAAATGAGTTGTCTCTGCCAGTAAATGGTTTTGTTAGAATAGTCTTAGAAACAAGGAAAAGATTCTCTGTGCAGTGGAGAGGAATGTGTTTAAAGATCTGGGCCAATGTTCACTGGAAACCTTTTGCAGCATTTCCTTTGCTCTGTCAAGTATATAAACAAAGAATCACTGACCCATGAAGGATTAGCCTTGTTAAACACAGGGTTTTCTTGTATTAATTCCTGAATAAACCTCACTGACTTTACCCCAACAACCTTGTTTTGTGGACAGTCACCCCTGAATGGAGAAGGGATTCCTTCTCTCTGCTTTATATGGTTTTAAATTACACTTACTATCACCTGCTGAGATGTGGTAAAAGAAGGAACATGCATAGACATTGTTGAATATGTTTAAATCTTTTGTGTTCTTCAGTTAGCTCTGCTTAACCCCTTTTTGTCCAGACAGAATAGGTTAATGATGCTGGACTTTTCCCGTAGCCTTTAGAGCTGAGGACCAGTTTGGTTGAACTTCACAGTTAAATGACACACAATGTCTGTCTATTGTGCAGGGAACGGAGCAGAACTAAACTCGGCATTCTGACTGACATACATGCACATAGCTTAATCGGTGTCTCACAGCATAGAACTCACATGTTCCAGACAGCATGCATCCTCAACTCATTTTGTGAGAGGTATATTATGTTTGTCTGCTCACATAACAATTGATTGATGGCTGGTCAGTGTTCCAGGCAAGCCTAGATAGACTTAGCCTGTTGAGTGGCTGGGTGTATCAGCTGAACAGTTTTGGCAGTGCGGTCATTCATACGGCTCCAGGAATGTGCATGGTGCTGTACAGAGATGATATTCCATAAAATGTTCATGGTCAGCAGCAGCAGAATAACAGGTTTCCGAGTAGCAGCTGTGTTAGTCTGTATCAGCAAAAAGAACAGGAGTACTTGTGGCATCTTAGAGACTAACAAAATTTATTTGAGCATAAGCTTTCATGGGCATTCATCTGCAAAGGGGTTAACACTAGTGATGGGTGACTCTCGCAAGGGCTTGTTCAGATAAGCACAGTGTGTAAACACTCTACCCTCTATTGTGCAATCCTGGGAGCTATCTTCTTTCCCTCCAAACACCGCTCTTCCAGCCCTGAAATAGGATCCTACCACAAGTCATCTTCATGTGTCTGGGCAATCTCCCAGTAGAGTTGGCTTCACTGGGATAGCTGAGTGGCATATCTTCCCGCCCCCCACCTTTAGCAGATCTGCACTCCTCCAAGACTCCCATCACCAATGCAGGAGCACAGAGCGTATTGCCCAGATGACTCCTGAAGATGACTGGCTGCTCCCAAAGCTAATCTGTAATCTATGATTATCAGAGCAGGGAATAGAACCCCTGCAGGACCAGCAGACTGAACTCAGGAAGGGTTTCAGACAGTTTTTGTTTTGTTTTAACCACATCACCCTTCCTTAGGTGACACACGCTAATAAGAGTTGTCAAGGCAGATTCCCTACTCTGGCACTTCTAGCGCAGAAGGTGGGGGCCCGCAAGGATTCTAAAAATTTATACTGGCCACTCCAGGTTTGTATTAGACAAGGTTACAGCTTTTCTTTGACCTTGGGTGGGTAGATGCTGCCACCACCCAAGTGCAGAACCCCTTTGAGAGCCCAGGAAGGTGCACTTGGAAATTCTTTCCTGTGGGGTGCCCTCAAGCCCTTTCACACACACCCTCTGGGGAAGAGCTGAAGGCGGGGAAAGGAAATCAGCTGTTGCCACCAGCTAATTAAACAACATGTCACAAACCTCTTAAGACACAAAAATCCAATTCTGTCCTTAAAAAATATAAATTTTATTAATTAAAAAAGAAAGAAAATGCATCTGGGAACTCAGCTATTGCTAGATTTTAAAAGAGCAATTACAAGGATTAAGCATCAAGAATAATGTTCTTGAGGTCCAGCTTAAAGGTTACAAGCAAAACAAAAGCAGCAGGATTAGCACAGAGGAATCTACAAGCCATAAAGAAATAAAAAGGATAAGACTAATCACATCTTCCTAGACATTTCCTGATCTACTTACATATCTGGGATTTTAAATGAGTAGTTTCTAGGTATGATACTAATGATTTTTTCATACCTGGCCCAAGCTTCTTACAGCATAGCTTTGACCTGTCTGCCTCTTCCCAGGAGTATAACAACAGACCGACAAAAAGGGAATCGTTTTTCAATTTTAAAAAGTTCTGGTCTTCCCATTGGCTCTCTTGGTCAGGTGCCCACTCACATCCTTTTATCTATCCATAACAGTGAGACTTTTTAACCCTTTACAGGTATAGCAAGCAGAGAATAGCTACTAAGAGGGATTTTATAGCTACTGGCTGGCTGGCTGTCCATAAAAGGGAGCTATCTTCCCCCCTTCATTTATCACAAGAGTTATGGGATGGTTTTCTAGCAGGCACTGGGTTGGGTACAGTAGCTGGGTGCAGGGCTCAACTACAGTGTCATTTGGTCTGAAGGCAGCTGATACAGCAGCATCTGTGGATCAGCAGGATACAGGAAAACCCTGGCCCCTTAGCTCTGACTCTACTGCCCGTACATCCCTCTATTCTGAGGTGTTCTTCCCATGGCAGGTTATTCTGGCTCTATGGGCCCATTTTGGCAGCAGTGCTGCACAAAACAGTTGCAGCTCCCAAGAGGATCTGGGGCTATGACCTTCCCATTACAGTAAAATAAATGACATTTGTATAGCAGCTTTTGTCTCGAAGGATCACTTAGCCCTTTATGAACTCAGAAATACATAGGGTTTCATTAATTCATCACTGATGGGGACAGTTCCCACCGAGTGACACATTCTGATTATACCTTGTGTCATCTGTCCTCTTCCACCAAACACTGGCCTGTTTGTGGTTATGTAGCATATTGGCTTTCAAACGCTCAGGCAAAGCAGGGAAAAGTAACAGGCTCTCCTTGATGGTGGCTGCGAAATATACTACCAGTCTGGCTTCCTGGTGCAAGAAAACGGCAATTAAAACATGTTGGCCTTTTGGATTACACAGACTTCAGATTATGAATATTTCAACTGGAGACAAGAGGCTGGTTTTGGGGGTAGGGAAATGCTTCCTTTGCAAAGGAACTGTACTTTGTTGTCAAGGAAGCCATGCTACTATTCAAGGAATCGTCCCTTAGTCAACATACACTGGCAAACAGAATAAGAATAAAAATAATCTTGTTATAAACTTGTCTCCCTGAGACATTGTGGAGAGGAAAATAGTTGCTTGTAGCAAAGCATAAATAAATTAACACTATCATTTGAGAGGGAACATGGAAGCTTCACTGTTCAAGGTCAAGGTTGGCACCGGCGTGGTCAAAACAGATGTCTTGACCCAACAATATCTTTTCAATGTGCTGCATGAGAAGTGGGAATGGTAAAGAGACTGCTGACGTTTTTAAAAGAGAAGAGCAGCCTCATATACATGCAGACAGTGTAGGCAAAAGGATTGTGTGGAGACAGAGCAAGCAGAATAGGAAAGGAGAGGGTTTGAATTCAAAGTAACAGTGGTGTCCTGATATACTATAGATCTCCCAAAATTGATTCGGGGGAAATCACAGGAAAGAGAGACTGAAAACTTGTGCTCCCTCTTTGGGACAAAGAGATAGATGCCTCCAGCACAGAGTCAGTACACTGAATAGACATGACTAGAGAGGCTGAGGTATGTGTGATGATCCTCTTCCAGCTTCTCTTAGCAGTATCTTCCATTGCCCCTGCAGGTTGCAAGAATGTCCACTATGATCTTGTCTTCATCTTGGATACCTCTTCCAGTGTGGGTAAAGAAGATTTTGAGAAGGTCCGCCAGTGGGTGTCTAATCTGGTGGAGACCTTTGAGATCGGACCGGACAAGACCCGTGTAGGAGTAGTACGTTACAGTGACAGGCCAACCACAGAGTTTGACTTGGGAAGGTACCAAACTCGTGAGGAAATCAAAGAAGCTGCAAGGAACATTAAGTATTATGGGGGTAACACAAATACCGGGGATGCCCTCCGGTATATCAACACCTATAGCTTTTCCAAAGAGGCTGGTGGGAGGCGTAGTGACCCACCCATTAAGAAAGTGGCTATCCTTTTGACTGATGGAAGGAGCCAGGATTATGTCATGGATGCAGCCACTGCGGCACGTAAGGCTGGAATAAGGATCTTTGCTGTGGGAGTTGGTGAGGCCTTAAAGGAGGAATTGGATGAAATTGCTTCCGACCCTAAATCTGCCCATGTGTTCCACGTCTCTGATTACAATGCCATTGATAAAATACGAGGGAAACTGAGACGACGGCTCTGTGAAAGTAAGTACAGACATTGTAACTCTAACACACAGAGAATTGTAATAGGATAATCCTTGTGTGTCTGTAAAAGTCCTATACAGATAGTCCTTCGTTCTCATTTGTTTGTAAGTCTGGGTCCTGTTCTCTTTCTCTCTCTCTCCATATTCATCCATTGATCCATCCATCCAACAGTGTCCTGAATTTTCCACTTTTTAAGAAGCCACTTTACTGCTGGTGGCAATCATGGTCTATTTACTTCTGGGTTGTATGGGCCAAAGCAACATTAAACAAGGGTCAACTTCCAGTGGGATCAAATCGGAGAGGAATAATATGTATATATTTCAGGAAATGGAAATTGTATATAAAAGTCAGTCTCTCTCTTTCTATCTAGATTCTATTTTTGTTTTGATTTGACTCATTTGTGCATTATGTGTTGGTCCACTGGAAACTATTTGATTTCTTACACTCTGTATCCAATGTATTCTTACATAAAATTGAAGTTTTATCACATCTGCATTTGGTCGCAGCATTCTATGCAGCCTATGTATATGGGTGGGGTCTAGTTCCTTACTGTGCTGTCATTAGATATTAGTATAGTGGAGTAGGGTTAATCCATCACTAGGCAGCAGCACTGGAAATAACCATTCTGAAGCCAAATGAAATTTAACCTGAGTAAACACTTTGTGTGGGGTGTCCCAATGGAAACATTGCTGTGCCTGATATGCTCTTTTACCTCTTTTTTTTAAATTAAAAGCCTTCTTTTAAGAAAAAAACAAAACAAAAAAACAAACAAAAAAACCCTCTGGGGACAGCATATCAGCTAATCTCACACACAATAGATTAAAAACACAGGATGTTTCCCTGGGCAAAAATCTTAATACACACAAAAATACCCAATTTGATAATTCCCTTAATGGCACCAAGACAAGTCACAAAAGAAAATAAACATAAACCTATTTATCCCTTTCTAAAACTTACTACTCTGATAAGAGGCTGGTTCCTTGATCTTTTTCACTCCAGCTGAAACTGAAACGGACTAAACAAAGGAAAACTTCCCTCCTTCCTTTTGAAACATCCTGTCCTCCCATTGGTTCCTCTGGTCAGGTGTCAGCTAAGCTAGGTGAACTTCTTAGCCCTTTCCAGGTAAAAGAGACATTAACCCTTAACTATCTGTTTATAACAGATGGTCTTATGCCTCTAGGGTTCCAGAGAGATGGGAACAGTTATCCTCTGACATGTTGTATGTAACATTGGATATGCCCAGACAACATGCTGCAACTCTACATTTTGATGTACCCAGAGTGGCTTGATGTTACATTGAGATATATGCTAATTCCAGTAGAAAAGTTTCTTAAAACTAATGCTTGCAATACATATTACCATTTGGGTCTCTCTCACCTTATCAAAGGAGTCATTTGCCCATTTTACCAAGTGGAATGTTATCTTCTTATGGCATTCTGATTGCAGACTAGGCCCACAGTACATGTATGTAACACCTGCTTAATTAAAGCCCAGGGAATTATGAAAGGCCTATAGCTTTTCATCCTGAGGGCTGGGACTGACACTGCTCAGAACTATCTGCTTTCATCTGCAGGAATGACTTGAATGGGGAGAAAGGAAGCATCCTGAAGTGTGGATGAAGAGCAGGGGGTTAGTGTTATTAAACATGGGAACTTATTGGGGGAGGGGTAGATTACTAAATTAGTGGGTAGATTTCTACATAAGACCAATGGGATCCAAACTGCTGGTAATGGCAGTTCGGAAGATCGAAGTGGGGACATTGTTAAAACTAGGAGCTAATTGGAACCATGTAACTGTCGGGGCAGGACACCAGTTGGACAATCAGATCTGCTAAAGACATCAAATGACAAAGTGAAATTAAGATTTCAAGAGTGTGTGATAGGACAGTGACTACTGATTGGGCTGGGGGAAGGGCAGTCAGGGTGTAAGGAGCAATGGCTGAATAATGCAGCAAAGTTTCAGCAAACACAGGTCCATGCAAACCAACTCGGCTTGCCACGATGATGTATTGCCTCTTGCTGTGGCTGAACTGATCTTCCTTTTTTTTTTAATGAACGAAATATTTTGGGTCAGATTAGAGCTAAACCAAAAAAATCTCCCAATGGACAGAGGAATTTGAGATTGAGAAAACTAGCGAGAGAGGCTGTGGAGATATCACCAAAGGAGGCAGCAAGACAGAGATCAGATAGCTTTCTTACAGTGATTAATGTAGGGGAGAACTGGTGTTTATAAGGGAAGGGTGTGGGGGCAAGACACATGCTTGGAATGAAAGAGAATGGTGGAGCTGTAACTTCTGCACTGTATTGGCCAACAAAGACTCTTCCAGCCCTAACTCTTAGCCTAGTATATAAATGTGAGGATCAGCGCAGTGGCGCAGACCCTGAGGTTTGTAGCAGCAGCTGCTCCAGAATAACTTGTCACTGGGCGCACTGGATTTCCATTTTGAACTTTCATTATTCCTTGCTATATTAGACTATGATTTATCATTGCAAGTGAGTCACTGAGAGCATTAATAATACTTTAGGCTTGATCTGATACTATGGAAATAAACATTGCACACTTGAAAATAATACATGTGCTTAGCAGATCCTGGGTCAGTGGCTGATATTTTTACCAAACTATTCCATTTACATTCTGGACTAGAGTTAGCTGACCAACTTGGGTGACAGCTTAGCCTGGTGGCAGGAGGAGAGATATTGCTGTACAGATTCCAGGAATGTTCCATGGGTCTTCACGTTTACAAAATAGCATTTACATGCATATGATTTAGCGACAAGAGCAGGCAAATATGGAGAATATAAAGATATATTGGCACCATAATGCCATTGATTGGTGAGTGGTAGCGTGAGTGGAATGCTTTTCAGAGGGAGAATATAGCTCCCATTGGAAAAACTGGGCTGTGTTTGAAGTTGGATTCAAGAAGATTAGTGCAGGTGTAACCCATACACCTCCTGGGTGTGGTGTTCTGTCCCATCCAGTGGCACCGAGACCACTTGGAGAGAGATTAATGTGTCTGCTCTAGATCCGTAGCCAAGTGCCACATGACTTTTAGCTCGTGCAGTAGAGGCTCATGCATTTAGCTCCAGAGGTCCCAGGTTCGATCTCCCCCGCCAACAACCTGGGTCTGTCAGGGTTGCCCATGGACAGAGGCTGACTGAGGTTGGGAAATGCTCTCAATTGAGATTTAGGACTGCAGGGGGTGGACCATGGAAATGCCCAGTCCACTGGGGCTTTTTTCCTAAAGTAGCCAGCACTAGCAACAGCCAAGGGCACAGGGGGCTGGTCAAGGCCTTCCACTTTAAGAACCACTCCTAGGCCTCAGGAAAACTTTCTTGCCTTTCAAAAGTTCTTTGCCCCTCTGGGGGAATGTGGTCCAGTCCACAGTTCACTCCCATTTTCCTCCAGTAGCTGTACCTTTGAAATAGGCATGCTTACTGGTTGGTTAACCGCTGCTTGCTATGACGTAAAGGGCAGTAGTGCAACCTCAGTTGCTCTCATCTCTCAGATGCTTGGCTGTGTCTGACTGGAAACAGCTTGGCTGAGCCAGCAAGAGAGGGGCAGCAAGTTGTAGCCTGCTGTGCAGCATAGTTACGGATGCTCCTTCATTTCCTCCAAGCAGTATGTTGCGGATTTTGCACCAGGGCAAATTCTCCCCTCTGGGCTAATGCTTGCTTTGCTGGAAAACCTTAACACTGGAAGGTGACTTTCCCCTTCCCTGGGACGCTACTCACACTGCAATGAAATGGTCAGTTGTGATCCTTCTGAAGTCTTGGGGCAGTCAGGATCTGACTGCTGTGAGCTCCATTTCTCTTCCTTGGTGTTCAAGGAATAAAGGGTTTGATTATAATGTTGTTTACACAGCGTAGATGTGGAAGCGACTCCATGGAACTTGTTAGTGACACCTAACCTACCCTGGTGTAACTGAGGGCAGAATAAAGTTTGAGCTCTGGCCAGATTTCTGGGATCTCTACAAGGGACACTTTAAAGGCAGCATTCCAACCTGTAGAAAATGAGTGATTAAACCTCTTGCATTCTCCTTGCTCTTCTATTGGTTTAGTACCCTTATTTAGTTTTAAATAGTCACGTACAAATAACAGCAACATAAAATACTGACAGATTGCACAAAGCCTTCAAAAACAAAAACAAAACAAAACAAAAAAACCAAAGCCCTCAGCTATTATACCACTTCACTTTCAGCACTGCTTCAGCAAGCTCATCTTCCCACTGGCACCATGGTGCATCTTCTTCTTGTCTACTATTTCTGTCTCACAGCTTATGTAAGAAACCTCACTAAACAATGTCTAAATTACAAGAAAAGGCAGAAACAAGATTACACTGATGCCAGATAAAATAAGTCCTAGACACCGGAAAGAAACATTTGAGATCATCAGAAAATGAATGAGTCTCAAATGCAGGAGAAATTACGTCTTATAAACAGGCAATGTGCAGCTTAGAGAAAAGAAGGGGGAAATATGGTGAATATGGGAGCCATTTCTAAACTGCGTAAGATTGAAAAAGAGAAACAGAGAAATAGAAACCGACAAAACTGGAACATATTGTCATGCGTTGGAAGTCATTAGTGCTTTGTTTTTCAAAAGCAGTGCACACCTGCCGCTTTCCTTGAATTTATTGGCGCTGTGGGTGCTCCACTCGTCTGAAAATTAGGCCGTAGGGGCCTGATGCAAAACTCACTAAAATCAATGGGAGTCTTTTCATTGACTCCAATGGGCTTTAGATCAGGCCTTAAAGAAAGGCCACTTATCCTTTGGGTGATATTATCTTTTTTGGTGTCTACTTGGTGAAGGACACGAGGAACAGTCTGCAATATATGCGTGGCGGGATGAGGCTCTGAGCAGCTGGCTAACACTCAGTGGGAATGCAAGTGAAGCACAGAAAAACTCTCTGGGGTTTGAGGATTATTTATAGGCTTTTCTGATGCAAACAAAATAGATTAACAGAGACTTTCACCATGTTCCCTGCAGGCAGCTGAAGAGCCTTTAAATACCAAAACAATATGTATAGGGAAGATCTTGTGTTTCTAGCGCTTCCTGTCCTGGCTTCTAAGCGAGCTGCTGGCTCCATGCAGAAAGAAACCCACTCCCTTTTTAACACTCTGGGCCTGCTTCTTTTTTCTGCCTTGCCCCCTTGCATAGTGACTTAGACCAGGGCAAATCCAAATGGTATCATCCTACACCCACTATGCACAGATACATAAGAATATAAAAATGGCCCTACTGGGTCAGACTAAGCGTCCATCTAGCCCAGTATCTTGTCTTCCAACAGTGGCCAATGCCAGGTGCCCCAGAGGGAATGAACAGAACTGGTAATCATCAAGTGATCTGTCCCCTGTTGCCCATTCCCAGCTTGTGGCCACAAGGTATAAATGGTTACATAAGGCGCTCAGGCACTGATGAAAGCTTAGGGCTTCCTCCAGTTGCCCTTGGCTCAGGGATGTGCTCCCACACAGGAGACAAGATGACAGCTCTGGAACGCATTGTTGGGATGTGACCCCCATCGCACTGATGGAGTTGGTGGAGTCTGCTGCTAGGCCTATGATGGTATTTGGGAGAGGGGGACCTGGAAGGCTAGTCTGTAGGGGGCCCTTCATGGTGCACTAACGGTACATCTACATGGGAATAAAAGACATTTGGAGCTGGCCTAGGTCAGCTGACTTGGGCTCAAGCTGTGGGGCTAAAAATTGCTGTGTAAGAGGTCCCAGAGCCTGGGCTCCAGCCTGAGCTCCAACATCTACACTGCAATCAATCAGCCCCATAGCCTGAGCCCCCACAAGCCCGAGTCAGCTGACCTGGGCCAGCTGCAGGTGTTTAATTGCAGTGTGGACTCCTCACTGAGAAGTCGAATAAAGATTTAAACTACAAAAATAAGTGTTGCAAAATCTGACAAGGCTGGTTCAGTTTCCTTATAGCAGATATGGAGCAAGGCAGCTTCTCCTGAAAGAAGCAAAAAGGAAAAACTAGTCACCCCCTCCTCCCCCCACCATTCCACACTCTCCATTCAAATAAAAGAACTGTGAAGTGGTGCGTGAGAACTGAATAAGGGAAGGCTCAAGATCCTCTCTCACTCCTGACCGATCACTATTTCTCTGTGCTTTGGGAGGAAATAAACCATCCCACGGTCCCTGCAATATGTACTAGGGGAAATATCCTTCAGAATCCGGTGACCAGTTGAATCCTATTAAATATGCAAGAGGCTGACTGTGTTTAAGTATCCAATCACCTTTTTATCCTGAGAGAACATTGGTGTTGCAGTAGAGGTCAATGATTATCTTGAATTTCAGCAGCATCAATTAAAACGGTACCTCTTGAGATAGCAAATTCCTCAGTTTCGGTATCATGTAAGAACCGGGCTTAGTAATGTCTGGTGGTGTACGCTTTGCCAATGCTCCTCAGTCACGAACTGCTTGTACTGCTACACGGTAGTGTTGGCCTCTCCCTGGTACAGACTGGCAGTTGATTGGTGCCTTTAGGATTCCAGTATCAGAGGGGTAGCCGTGTTAGTCTGGATCTGTAAAAGCAGCAAAGAATCCTGTGGCACCTTATAGACTAACAGACGTTTTGGAGCATGAGCTTTCGTGGGTGAATACCCACTTCCTCAGATGCATGTAGTGGAAATTTCCAGGGGCAGGTATATATATGTGTGCTAGCAAGCAAGCTAGAGATAACGAGGTCAGTTCAATCAGGGAGGATGAGGCCCTGTTCTAGCAGTTGAGGTGTGAAAACCAAGAGAGGAGAAACTGGTTCTGTAGTTGGCAAGCCATTCACAGTCTTTGTTCAATCCTGAGCTGATGGTGTCAAATTTGCAGATGAACTGAAGTTCAGCAGTTTCTCTTTGAAGTCTGGTCCTGAAGTTTTTTTGCTGCAGGATGGCCACCTTAAGGTCTGCTATAGTGTGGCCAGGGAGGTTGAAGTGCTCTCCTACAGGTTTTTGTATATTGCCATTCCTAATGTCTGATTTGTGTCCATTTATCCTTTTCCGTAGAGACTGTCCATTTTGGCCGATGTACATAGCAGAGGGGCATTGCTGGCATATGATGGCGTATTCCAACCAGCATCCGGCAAGGATGCTGCTGAGACCTTGAAGTCTCAATTAAGGCTGAATCTAGGACTTGTCATTCTACGCTGACTGGGAAATGGCACAGAGGCCAGTCTTTCATTTTATGTTCTTATACCATGCCCACCATCTGTGTACCTGAGCGCTATTCCCGCAGGGCTTGCATTGAAGTCAACAGTAATCTCTTGAGAGCAGACCTACAATGAACAGTAACTACACACATTACGGCCCCTAATAATCTGACCACATGTTCTGTCTACATGCTGATACCGATGCTAGCCCTAAAAACAGGGTTTAACTCTAGGCTTTTAAAGGCAAGGAGTTAGCATATTAACCCAACAAGCCATCTAGTCCACCTTATTCCACAGCAGAGGCTTTAAACTGGCAAGTCATGACCCTTGCCATGGTGTTAACAGTTGTCTCTGTAGGGTCTCTTAAAGCTTGTCCCCATCAGCTGAAATAGTACTGGTTTTGAAAATAGTTTCATAAACACAATTTAACCAAGAAAATGGAACCTCTGCCCTGTTTGTATGGCTCCTACAGGGAGAGAAAATCCTATTAAATCATTATGACGTTCAAGACTGCCTGCCTGCTAGGACCAGAAGATGGTTTGGAAACAAGCTTGCTTCAGAACCGTTTATTGTTGTGCTATGTGGATGCAAACCTTGCTACCATTTTTGTTTTATTCAGAAGAGGATGAAGTTCTCCCCTGTGTCCAGGGCCCGTGTTAGGTCTATGCCCTTCCTGAGGCCACATCTACACTTTGGGTGCTACTGTAAATATGCCACTGTAATCCTGCAGTGTAGACACAGACTGTAGTGACAAAAGGAGTTTTTCCTTTTTCCTTCCCCGTGCAACAATTGTTGAGTTGATGAAAGCATTCTTCCAGTCATGTAGCTGTGTCTATGCTGGGGGTTATGTCGGCATAGCTGCATCAGACAGAGGTGTGGATATTTCACACCCCTGAGTGCCATAATGATGTCAACCTCAGTTTTTAAGACCTAAGTCCTTTTAAAACTGTTTTTGAAGCCTTAGATGGGACTTAGGTGGTGCATAAGCCTTATATTGGTCCTCTGCACAGAGGAGAATTTCATCCAAGAGTCATCATGTTGTTCGAGTTTGACTTCCACCAATAACCATCTCATTTTTGACCAGGTACTAAAATTCAATGATACAGAAATCTAGGTGTGATGCTGGCTGACCAGGTGCCAGCTCATGCCAGAGCCCCTGGCCAATTCATTTGTATATTAGTATAGATCAAAGTAACTGTGGAAGAGTGTATAAGAGTGTATTTGGTATTTAAATTCATGAAAACTAGTGGGATGTTACTTGCATTGTTTTCATCTATCTGTATCCTGTTATGATGTAGTAGCAAACATTTACAGTTTGTTACCCCTGTAACTAAATAACCCATTAAATGAGAAAGAAGCCTTGTGGAATGCAAATGAAGAACTTTAACAGACAAGTGCTAATTTCGAAGAAGTGGTCATTGTGTGTGATGAGCAGAGGTCAAAGATTCAAAATGCATACCTCACTCTCCATCATTAAAGGAAAAGCCCACATGAGTAGGGACCCTGTCAGCTTGTTTTCTGTGAGAAGAGGCTATAAGTATGGATTCAAAGAAAGATCCTGGATCTCTGGACTGTTTGGACTCTGCATCTAGTACCCTTCCCTATAAAAGTGGAGATCCCCAGAGACAGTCTGGGTACCCTGACAAGCCTTTTGGGGAATCTGACAGTTTATTACATCACTGCCACCATTTGGAATTACAAACGGTGACTCGCCTATGCATATATTTTCCCGCTTTAACCTTTCAATAACTCTAATTTCCCTTTCTTAGCTAATAAACCTTTAGTTAGTTTACTATAGAATTGACTCTCAGTATTGTTTTTGGTGTAAGATCTAGAGTACAACTTGATAAAAGGAAGTTCTTCTTCACGCAGTGCAGTCAACTTGTGGAACTCCTTACCTGAAGAGGTTGTGAAGGCTAGGACTATAACAGCGTTTAAAAGAGAATCGGATAAATTCATGTCCATAAATGGCTATTAGCCAGGATGGGTAAGGAATGGTGTCCCTAGCCTCTGTTTGTCAGAGGATGGAGATGGATGGCAGGAGAGAGATCACTTGATCATTGCCTGTTAGCTTCAATCCCTCTGGAGTACGTGGCATTGGCCACTGTCAGTAGACAGATACTGGGCTAGATGAACCTTTGGTCTGACCCGGTACGGCCGTTCTTATGTTCTTATCTGGGGCAAGTGACTGGTCTCTTGGGACTGGAAGCAACATAAATGTGATGTGATTTTTGGTATAAATAACCATTTTATCACAAAGTCCACTTTGTCTGAGTGGCAAGATAGACTGGAGAGTATAAGAGAACTATGTGACTCCAGTGTCAGACTGTGATAGGGAATCCAGGAGGTCAGATTTGTCACTGGCTTGGTGAAATCAATAGAACATACACCTCTACCTCGATATAACACAACCCGATATAACATGAATTTGGATATAATGCAGTAAAGCAGTGCTCCAGGGAGGCGGGGCTGCACACTCCGGTGGATCAAAGCAAGTTCGATATAATGCGGTTTCACCTATAATGCGGTAAGATTTTTTGGCTCCTGAGGACAGCGTTATATCGAGGTAGAGATGTACAATAGTTTGGGGTGTCTGCCCTGTTTTCTGAAAGTCTGCCCTGAGGTAGGCACAGATAGGGCATTTCCCACTTCAAAACAAGAAGACATTTCACCCTGTAGCAAGTTTGTAAAGATATTAAAGAGTTTTTCTGTAGATGCATTCAGACCTTTCTTTGTTCTTGAATGTACTGTACAGACATCATAATTAAAGTATATCACATTGCACTGGTCTGCTATGAATATTCCTCCCTCAATGTAGAGCACAGCTTGATTTATAAGGATGGATTACTTTTGTTAGTAAATTGTAGGGTTAGTGTTTCAATCTCACCAGGGATTTTACTAGTTTCATGAACATCTAGACAGACTTTATTTTGATAGATCATTAATTGATTGCTTTGAAATGCAGATGAAGAACTGTAACCATCTCCATTGTATTCATGCCCTATTGATACCCTTGGAGAATAGATATGGGTTCTGCAGAAAGTGCAAAGAACTTGCCACTGTGCGATTCATAGGCCCCAAAGGTAGATGCTGGCCAGGAATATTGAGAGGATCTTTCCATAAGATAACCTGCCCTGATGCACCATTCTTTGTCACTTTATGTTCTATACTGCTACATTGTGTTCTTGTACAATGTCAGACAGGTACGGACTCTCCAGAGATGGATGCATTTCAAACATGGATCCTGTCATACATATGGTGGAACCTTTTTTTGCCTTGATTTACACCCTGAGTAACATTATTGAGATTTAGTGTGAGCTAGGCCATGACTTGATCCACACACTAAGAAATGCTTTGAGATTTTTAACTATGTTTAGTAAGGCTATGTCTTCATGGCCAAAAAGCTGGGGGCGGGGGAGGGGGAGGTTGCTATGAGATAGTGAATGCATGTAAAACCCTAGTGCAGAAAAGGTGCAGGCGCGTGTAACCATGATGTAGCTAGACAAGATCAACACTATAAAGCCCACCTGGATTTGACCTTACCTAGTGATATCACAGTAAACAGCTTTGTCTCCACTAGGATTTTACAGTGAGATAAATGTCTATTCTCTCACTGTGAAAACACACTTTTTCTGGCCATGACAACATAGCCTATGTGGAAGCACTTTCAACACGATAATGCAGGCAGCATGGTGCAGTGGACTAAGCCGTGAACTAGAATCCAGGACACCCTAAATTCTAGGGTTGATTTGCTGTGTTGCCTTGGGAAAAATCACTTTAATCTCTACAAGTTGGATCCAGGTGTTTAAACTGGGGTGGGATCAGAATCAGGTTCTTAGGGTTGACTCAAACCAGACCTTCCCTCTACTATAAAACGCTCCTCATTCTGTGAATAAAGCAATACTTAGTTTTCATATGTACTCAGTCCGGTAGTTTTATTTACATTGACAGCTCTGGATATCAGCCTGAGTGATTACACAGTACTTTTCCATAACAAAGGCTTACACAGTCTGCATGCATCTATGCTGCACTCATCTCCCAGCTTTTCAAGTTATAATCTTTTCAGTCAGGGGCAATGATACCCATTTAGAGGTCTATTGTCAGGCGTACACTATGTTTTGAGCATACGCTGCCACTATTTAACTATCCCTAAATCATGTTGCAGACAAGTCTTCACCTGTGGAAGGAGTGGGTTATACTCCCTTTATCTTCATCTTCCTTCTAGACATCCTGATAAATTGGCCCTTGAAAACAAATGCCTGGTGTTACCACCTGCTGCTGTCTGTTGATTCAGTACAGCATAGACACAATGCTCTAAAGATGAGCTCACAGCTGAAGTACACCTAAGAGTAGTGGCGAAGGAGACCGAGAGCTGTTTTAATCAACGTTGCTGAAAGACACCTGTGCTGGGAGTTGCCGTTTCTGCTGAGGCGTATAGAATAGAACCTGTATGTGGACAATGGGACTGGCTCAAATTCATTTTCTTTCAATTATCTTTCAATTTACCTTTTTTGTCTGTAATGAAGCAATGCTCACAAATAGACTTTGCTTTGCATTGGGGATCAAACTCAGGAGGGTCTTCAGCTCAGACCACAGCTCCGTGTCACTTGATCTGAAGGAGAAGCTCTGTTCACTTTAATTATCTTTTTATAAGTGCAGCCTGCGATTCACACTGGGGCTCTGCTTCAGAGCCCAGGGAAGTGAAAAGGCAGGATTCCTATTGACTTCAGGGGCCTGGACTGTAACAGAAATGGGCTTTGAATCAGCAAAGCATTTAAATGTGCTCTTGACTTTTAAGCACATACTAGAGACCAGCTCCGTTCATGGACATGCCTAAGTCTCATTAACTTGGGGTAAAGTTCCAAAAGTGCCTAAGAGAATGTCTACACTGCAACTGGGCCTGCATGTGCAGCCATATGGGAGGTAACTTTGATAAAAAAAGGAAGCGTAGCAGCAGTGGCCCAGGAAGGGGCACAGGCTAGTCATCCAAGAATGTACCAAGAGCCCTGGGTGGGACTGTACTTGGGTAGCTATCCTGCGCTGCCACTGATGTTTGTAGTGAGCTTGCTCAGGTGTGCCTGCACATGCTGCAGTCATGCCTTCCAATCACTGTTTGTAGACATACCCTCAGTGATTTCTGTGGTTTTGAATATCTTACCCTTTTTGCTTAAGTGCTATGTTGAATAAGGTCCGTGATGCACCAAGGGGAGGGTGAGGACCAGGCCCTTCACCCCACTGAACCTCAAGCTCTTTCAGATGATCCAGATTGGCCTTTGAGTTGATGAGTCTTGAATCTCCATCTGATCTCTGCCCTTGACCTCAGTTACCTTAGGACAACACAACTAAAATAAATAAAATGAAAATATCCATGCTGGTGCCAACATGAATAGCTTTTTTGGTTTTAAACCAACATGAAGTTGCCAATCGCCCTATTTAAAACTCACAATATTTTGTTCTTTTCAATGTTTTAACGTTATATGTCCTAGTGGAAAAACTTGCATTATATGTGTACACATTTATGTTCTTAGACTCATTCAGCAAAGACAATAAAACATCCAATTCTCCCTCAATTACCGTTCTGTTCTTAAAATTTACTGTGTAACCTTGGTATTTCATTATCCCACAGGGATCAGGCTTGTGGAATAATGAAATACCAATGTTACACAATAAATTTTAAGAACAGAACTGTATATGAGGGAGAATTGGATATTCAGAGTTAGATCTTTCTTAGATTATAAATAGTATTTTAGTGATTGGATTTTTATCAGTAAAAGTTGGTAAACACACACAAACCAATGAACAAATATTTCTATCAATAATAATTGAAATTTTCAGGTAGACAAAGTAAGGAAAATGTTGCTTGAGAACTTAGAGTTTGATTTAAGGATATTTACTATGTGTATTTTTTACATGTGATGTTAATTTTGTGTTTTAACGATTATAAAGCTTTAACTTCTATTAGAGTTCTTTGAAGGGGTCAACAAACATGTGGACAAGGAGATCCAGTGGACATAGTGGACTTAGATTTCCAGAAAGCCTTTGACAAGGTCCCTCACCAAAGGCTCTTACATAAATTAAGCTGTCTTGGGATAAAAGGGAAGGTCTTTCCATGGACTGAGAACTGGCTAAAAGATAGGGAACAAAGGGTAGGAATTAATGGTAAATTCTCAGAATGGAGTCAAGTATCAGAGGGTAGCCGTGTTATTCTCAGAATGGAGAGGGGTAACTAGTGGTGTTCCCCAAGGGTCAGTCCTAGGACCAATCCTATTCAATTTATTCATAAATGATCTGGAGAAAGGGATAAACAGTGAGGTGGCAAAGTTTGCAGATGATACTAAACTACTCAAGATAGTTAAGACCAAAGCAGATAGTGAAGAACTTTAAAAAGATCTCACAAAACTAAGTGATTGGACAACAAAATGGCAAATGAAATTTAATGTGGATAAATGTAAAGTAATGCATATTGGAAAAAAACACAACTATACATACAATATGATGGGGGAAAATTTAGCTACAGCAAGTCAGGAAAAAGATCGTGGTATCATTATGGGTAGTTCTCTGAAGATGTCCACGCAATGTGCAGAGGCGGTCAAAAAAGCAAACAGGATGTTAGGAATCATTAAAAAGGGGATAGAGAATAAGACTGAGAATATATTATTGCCCTTATATAAATCCATGGTACGCCCACATCTCGAATACTGTGTACAGATCTGGTCCCCTCACCTCAAAAAAGATATTCTAGCACTAGAAAAGGTTCAGAAAAGGGCAACTAAAATGTTTAGGGGTTTGGAGAGGGTCCCATACGAGGAAAGATTAAAGAGGCTAGGCCTCTTCATCTTGGAAAAGAGGAGACTAAGGGGGGATATGATAGAGGTATATAAAATCATGAGTGATGTTGAGAAAGTGGATAAGGAAAAGTTATTTACTTATTCCCATAATACAAGAACTAGGGGTTACCAAATGAAATTAATAGGTAGCAGGTTTAAAACAAATAAAAGGAAGTTCCTCTTCACACAGTCAACTTGTGGAACTCCTTACCTGAGGAGGTTGTGAAGGCTGGGACTACAACAGTGTTTAAAAGGGAAGTGGATAAATTCATGGTGGCTAAGTCCATAAATGGCTATTAGCCAAGAAGGGTAAGGAATGGTGTCCCTTGCCTCTGTTCATCAGAGGATGGAGTTGGATGGCAGGAGAGAGATCACTTGATCATTGCCTGTTAGCTTCACTCCCTTTGGGGCAGCTGGCATTGGCCATTGTCGGTAGACAGATACTGGGCTAGATGGACCTTTGGTGTGACCTGGTATGGTCGTTCTTATGTTCTTATGTTATATTCTTATAACTTTTTGAATCTCAACCTCAACTGGCTGTTTAACCTCCACCATAATTTGCCACAACTGAAAATTTAAAAATCAATACAAATCTAAAACAATGCTTAAAAATAAACATTGATGTTTTCCAGCAATTGGAGAATTCTGCCAATCTTATTAAAAACTCTCTTCTTAGGCTCTGATTCAGAAAGCACATGCTTAATGGGACTTAGGCATAAAGTTAATGATAAGTACATGATGCTTTCTTGACTTGGACTCTTAAATTGTAAGACCAAAGTTTTCAAAAATGGGGGTCTAAATTTAGTCTTCTAAGTTCATATTCAAATGTGTAATGAAGTGGCCCAGTTTTCAAAAGTGCTAACCACC
The DNA here is from genome assembly GCF_007399415.2 of Gopherus evgoodei. Taxonomy (NCBI): domain Eukaryota; kingdom Metazoa; phylum Chordata; order Testudines; family Testudinidae; genus Gopherus; species Gopherus evgoodei. The sequence goes on along the minus strand of NC_044323.1, from coordinate 286,338,559 downwards.
CAGAGGCTCCAGAAAAGGTATATGAGACTTGCTGCGATATTCAGCACGTTTGAAAAAAAATCAGGCCATTTATTTGGGAGTCTAAAATATGGACTTGAGAACCAATTTTAGGCACCCACTTTTGAAATTCTTGGCCTAATGCTCCTTAGGGTAAGAACTGTCTTCCAATATGTTTGGATAGCACCCATTCCCTTGTGGGCTCTGTCAGGTGGTTGAAGTCTGAACCTGACAGCATGATGCAGTGGTGAGAGTTAGTGGCCATGTCACTCAGTGCCTGGGGGAAGCGGAATGCAGGCCCACCCTGCTCCACTGGGTTCCAAGTCAGGGCCCAGTGAATAATAGCTCAAATATGTGGCCTGGGGTGGGTGCCCTTACAACTGTTACACGGGCTACTTCCTACCCCAGCTTTGGTTCCTCAGTCACTGGTCAGTTCCTGGTTTCCCCCTGGAGTTCTCTAAGTGGACTGGACTCCAGAGGGTCTTCCTCTGTCAGTCGGAGCCTCTGTGAAGTGAGCAGTCTGAGATGGCTTGACAGTAGGACCTGGAAGACCCAGGGGAAGGCTCCTCCAGCCAGCCAGGAACACCAACCCAGCAAAACAGTAGCTATGAGACACCTGAAGAAGTAAGCCATGATTGGCGACCAGAAGTTGAGGACTGTGTCTTGGCCCATAATCCCCCTCATTTTTGGGTCTGGGTTGGTTTCTGCTCCATTGCCAGAGGATGTCCCCAAACTATTTCCAGTCCCACATTAATATTACTGGGTAAGCCAGGATGGCTGCTAGGCCTGTTCTGAAAGACAGCGTAGCCTCCTACCATCAGCTACACTTTTGTCGCAGCGGCGTAGGGTCGCACATCCCCGTGGATGCACTGGAGGCAGGATACTATATCAAATGTGCCCATGTGATGGTTTGACCACACCCAGAGTCACGTTAGCTTCATTGACCTGTACCAGCAGCAGCATCTTGGCCGTGCCCCACCTGAGAGCTCTGGTGCCTGCCATCCATGCCTGTTTGTAGCTGCAATCCATAAAGGGGAACTCCTGCCTGCCTAAAATGCCCTTCCTGTCCACACTAAAGGCAGCTCCCCTTTGGGGTCATGGTCCAGCGCTGTGGGGCTTTTTGGTGGGGCATACCCCCCCTCCTCAGCGATCTGGTCCCCTCTCCACTCCGCCTCTGTGTCTGGGTCCCATCTCCTGATAGGAGAGACCGGAAGAGGGGGGGTGAGTTCAGCCTCCCTCCAAGCATGGCCCTTGCTAGGGGTCAGCACCATGCTTCCAGGGGCCCCCATCCTATATGTCAGTGAGGTTGGACTATTGGTGGCCACTTAATTCTCCATCAAGGTCATAGCCTCAGCCAGGGTTGACAGTGCTTCACCCACTCCTTCCAGCCAGCCAGAAGAACCTGGATGAACTGCTCTTACATGATAGCCTCTGCCACCGGTACTTTGGTCTAACCAGCACCAAGACTCTTCCTTCAGGCATTGCACAGCCACCTGGGGCCAGGCTTCAGCAAGGTATCTCTCTTTTTGGAACCACTGGCAGAATATCTCAGAGCTGATGTCCAGGTAGTCGGCCCATCAAATATGGGGCTATCAGGGTGACCCAGTGTTCCTATGGCCAATATGCCACAATGGCCACCTGTTCAAAGGTGGGAAGGTTGGGAAGGCTTCTGGGTCATCTCCGGGCCCATTTTCATGAGCCTGGTGGGCAACCTGGAGGGGATGACATCCCCTGAGGGTCTGGAGGGGAATTAGATGCCCCTTTTGATGGAAGAGTGCCTCCACTTGCTGAATCAGGTGTTCTTGTTGCACCTGATGCTGTGTCACTAGTTCCTGGAGTAGCTGTTGCTACTGATGGCCTTGCTGTTTCTCTGGGCTGTGTGCTGTTGCTGGATGGATCTCCTCTATCAATTTCAATAATGTTTCTGTGTCCATGCCTTCTCTGAATAGCATAGGGCCAAGAACCAATCCTTGTGAGACACCTTTAGAAACACACACTCTGAGTGATGATTCCCTATTTACAATTATATTTTGAGAGCTATTAGCTAGCCCATTTTCAATTCATTTAATTGTGTGCCATGTTAAATGTTATAGTCTAGTTTCATAAATAAAATGCCACGCAGTACCACATTAGATGCTTTGCAGAACACTGAAGTGTATTATATTGACAGTATTACCATTATCCATAAAACTTCTCATCTTATCAAAAACAGACATCAAGTTAGCTTGACAAAATCTATTTTTTCATAAACGCACATTGACTGGCATTAATTGAATTACCCTCCGTTAATTCTTTGGCAACAGAGTCCTGTATCAGCTGTTTCATAATTTTATTTTTATAGGCTGACAATCCTATAATTACCTCTGTTGTCCTGGGTACCACTAAGGCATTTATCAACCTGCACCTGGGATTGGAAAGTCAAGCTGGATTCTTCCTCTCGTGCAATCATCACTATTAATACATTTTCCATCGTCCAGATGACACCCTCAATTACACATGTGCAATCCTGAGGTTTCAAAATGATGCCTGGAAAACCCCTTCATTGTCTTCCAAATATGCCCTCAATTAAACCTATATAACAGATTTTATTCCAGGAGGATTGCATAGGGACTGAGGGCAGAATTCGGCATTGCAACTGGAACTTAGTTAATTATTCTGCGGATGCTGAGTGAGAAGAACAGAACGCGTCTCACATGCCTGGAGCGACTCTGCAGTACTAACAGGAGCAAAAACGTATCTGATTATTTAAATTAGATCTGGAAATGATCAAGAGTCAATTAAAATGGGGTAACACAACTCTGCCAGACTCTCCCTTCAGAGTAGAATGGTTCTTTTGATGCAGGTTTTTTCAAAAGCCTCTGGCATCAGCCTGGCTCTACTCCCATTACACTGAATGGGTATTTTACTATTGACTTCGGTATGAGCGGTGTCAGGCCAGCGCAGACCATTTTGGAAAACCCCACCCTCGCTGTCCATGCACAGCCATACATATGGCTCAGGTCACAAGCACAAATGACTTTGGCAGTCTCGCTCTAATGGCTGGTGGAGCAATGTCCGTGGAACACAGCTACTGTGTAATTTGACACAATTCTGCACATCTGGCCGCCTGCTCATAGAAAGGCATGGAATGGCAGAGCAAAAGATGTTGCCGATCAGGAATGAGGGTCTTTGTTGGGACACCTGCATAGCATCTCCCAGTAGGAGTATGTATTCGCTGCAGTAGTGATTGGCCCCTGGGTCTGACTGAGCACCTGCTATAGCCTCGCCTGGATGTGAGTGGCCCCACCGCAAAGCGTTACCTGAACAAGTGTCCTCACCAGTGTTGCACTACCTCAGGTGTGATGCTAGGACTCCTGAGGGCACATCTCGTGGGTCTCGATGCTTGAGGGGTGCTCCTCTGTCCTTCTAGGCACATGGAGGAATTGTGGGGAGGAACTGGAGGACTGTCAGCACTGGAGCAATATAACTTGCATCCTCCCTGCAGAGTGGGCAGGTTACGAGCCAACTGAAAGTGGACCCTGAGCTCTAACCCACACTCACACCTGAGCCAACTAGTGGAGTTGACAGCACCACTTAATTAGGGTGAGTTGTTTATGTGTGTGTGTGGAAGAGGTGTTGGAGGTTGGAGCCTGAGCCAACTACAGTGAAGACATATCCAAGATGCCTGGTTCTAGTCACTGCTGTTCCACCTACTTTTGTAAGTATCAGATTTGCACAGCAATCTAACAACATCGCACAGTAAAAACAGAGTGACTCATGCCGAACCCAGGACCAGACTCTAGTTAGCCAGAACCATGCAAATAATTTATAGTAGTAATTAGAACAGAAGCATCTTTGTTTTCTTGTGCTGTCACAACAAGCTGTTGGCTTTTGTTTGCAATTAATTAAATGTTTGTCAATCAAAATGGTGGCAAAATCTCTCTGCGGGGTGTTATGCATCTAAGCAGAAGTCTTTCCCTTTTTTATAGTGCTTCACAATCTAACTCGCTTCCAGATACCTGTAAACAGCATGATACTATCAGCCAGCCAGCTCCTAAAAACTAGCTCTTGTGGAGATGCTTGTAAAACAAGATGCACTGAGGTTAGTGGGTGGGCTGAGATTTTTCAGAGACTCTTCAAACTACTCTGTAGCCCAGCAGATGGGGTGTCTAATGCTTCACAAAAAAGGCAAAGCCTCCTGCAAAATGCACTAGGCCAATTGTGCATTAGTATCACCACAGAGTGTTTAGGGAAGTCTTGGTGACATCAGTTGCTGATTCCCTTGAGCTAAGTTCCTGGATTGGAACAGCAAGTCAGGATTCATGAGCTTTAGCAGAGCTGCATGAGGACCAATATAAAATTGCTCTGCCTTTGCAGAACTGCATATCTTCTAACAATATGTCCTTTGGCCACGCTCATTTTCCTGATAGCAAGTATGACTGCAGATGCTTTGCTTATTTATAGACGTCTAACTCTCCTTTGGCTCTTAGTATGCTCATGACTTCATTAATACCCTGTGGCACTAAGATCCACAGGTTAATATTATATTTTAGAGGTATTTCTATTCATTTCTCATTTTGTTTGCTTAATACATTGGCAGTTAGCACAATCTTAATGATATAAATGGGCATATAGGAGACTTCTTAAGCCAAGGATTGCTCAAAATCACAAATCTTTATCAACTTTAATTAGTAGCTTGTCCCAGCCTGGGGTTTTCCTTTATACTGGAGCTTTTAAAATCCTTTATGTAGCTTATTATTTAGTTAAAAATACTATTTTGGGTACATACTGGCAACATCTGAACGCAACCTATAACCCCTAAATAAGTGGAATTAGTGGTTGGTTTACTGTACTCTTTCACCACATTCAGTTCTGCAACATAGTCTTTTAGTTTATTATGTCTCTCAAGTAATTTGGCTTTAGATATATTTCTTTTTCCAGTTCAGGCGGCCTGTGATAATGGAGATTGTTAGTTCCAGCCCCTTCCCCCCTCCATTTTTTGCCCCCTTGTTGCCATTTGTCATGGACATATGACTTGGTTATAAAATCTTGCACCAAGCTGAAGCTTCCAAAACAAGCTTTTAGTCTCCCAGGAACAAAAACCCTTTTCCTTAATCAAATTCTATGGCAGTTGCTCTGGCAACTTGACAGTTATTAATGCTCTCAATTCAGACTATTACCGAAGGAATAGCGGGGATTTGGATGGTTTATTGGAGCATGAATGAATGACTGAGGGTCTGATTCTGTCATTGGTACTCATGGTGAGAAGTTTCTTATTACTAATTTAATTTGTGGCGTAAGTGTGGGAGTAAGAGTATACCATGAAGCCTCTAAAAACAGGTATGTTATTAAATCAAAATGGCAAAGGCAAATATTACATCCTGATTCTTCATGCTTTGCATAGTTTGTTTATCCCTGTGTAAATGGGTGTGACGCTCAAAGATGAAGTCCAGTATCAGGGGTAGCCATGTTAGTCTGTATCCACAAAAACAACAAGGAGTCTGGTGGCACCGTAAAGACTAACAGATTTATTTGCGCATAAGCTTTTGTGGGTAAAAACCCACTTGTTCAGATGCAGTGACTTCAGATGAAGTGACTTGCTTGGCATCACACAACAGGCTAGTGGCACACCTGGGACAAGAACCTAGGCCCTGTCCCTAGACCACACTGTTATGGCAGCTGTGTAGTAGCAGCAGAAGTGCAAGCTTCCCCTGGCAGCCTGCCAGTAGGCCTCAAGTCTCATTTGAGGGGGCGATTTCTGCTGCCAGCGGGCTGTTCCGTTTCCATGCTTCATTTTCTCCATTGAGAACACCAGTAGGGCTGCCATTGGAGGTGACAGCTTTTTTGTGCTGAATTCACCAATTTAGTCCACCTAGGGGGCCATTAAAGCACAGGCCTGATTTTGGCTTTGGTACAACTCCCTGCCCCCTGGGGGGGAGCTCTGGGAGGCTTTGCACCCACTGCTTCCTGGAACTCCTAGATGCACAGGGAGAATGCATCATGCTGTACCACCCCTTAGGAGGATACAACTTACTCTCCTCCTCTGTGGTGGAGGCCAAAGCCGAGAGATGGTGGAGCTCTGGCCTCTGCCTCCCAACCCTCATGTTGTAGCTTGAAATCCAAGAACTAGGACTGGGCCTGGCACCTAGGCATATGTGAGGGTGCAAGAGCAGCGAAGGCACCTTGTCCCTTCTCCCATACACACATCTTCAACATTTGGCTCAGTCTAGCCCTTAACGGGCATTGCCATTCACTTCCCTATCACCCCAGTTCAGCCAGGTTAAGGGCCCACTACTGTCATGCTGTCAGTGTCGTACGTCATGTACCAGGTTCAGCTAATTCAGGCAGGAGCAGGGCAGGGAGGGCCCTTTCATCTTCTGTGTTCTTGTTCTTCCCAAATAGCGTCTCCACCTCCCTCCTCCCCCCAAAATGTACTAGAAGTGTGTTTTCCCCACCACTTCACTCCCAGGAGGGGTTATCCTTGGGAGACCGAAGGGTTTATGCCAGTAAAGTCTTGGTGAGGTTTTTGCCTGGCTTATTATGAACTTGTAAATAACATGCTGCTGCAGTAGGGACAATTATGCCAAGTAGATAGCAGGCAGGCAGAATACTGACTGATTACAGCTTCAGTTTGCTTAATCCTGGGGAACTGGCCTCTGTTACGGCATGATGTGAAACGGGGCAGGACAGTGATATCAAGCAAGTAGAGTAGCTAAGCAAGCAGTAGATAAAAACCTATGGTCTGACCATCCAAGTGTGGTTAGGTGGCATATCCTAACTATGTATTTATGTCATATTCCAGGCCTCCAGCTAACTCCAAAGTCTCCTGATGCGAGTTTAGTCTGTTTGGCAGAAAAAGGCCCATTCAGGGAAAACTCAGCCCCTTTCCTCCTCCCATACTCAGCCCAGATCCCTTTATAGCTACAGCTAGGGGGTTCTTTTTTTAAACTGCTTGTGAATCAGGCTCTGTCCCTATAGTAAAGCTATTGAAACCTAGGGAATGAAGCCACAGTGGTCACCAGCCCTGCTATTCATGTTGGGTGGGGCTGTGGTCCACTAGGGGAGTGAAGCATCCTGATTTCAGAATAGTGAGCGAGGTGGTTTTTAGTATACCACTAAATGTTCAGTTTTTCATTTTCAGAGCAAAAGTGTGCTTGTGTGTATGTATAAATAACACATATGTATACACTAATTTAAGTTCTTTTATTCTAAAGGCTCTATACGATTTTCCTGGTCCTGGCAGGGAATATAGAAAAGTAGCTGAGTTATGAAAAGATATTCCTGTGCCTGGGTGTAAATCCACTGCCTGCTTTTGGGATAAACCCTGGGGAGGTTGTTCTGACAGCAGAGTGACTCTTGTAGAGAGATTCCCAGCATCAAAATTATGCTGGGAGGGAACTGAAGTGTATACCTGTCTGTAAGGGGTTGTGCTCCACCACCATGACTCCTCCTGCTGGTTGCTCTGGGAATCAGCTCTGTCCATCAGCAGGGCGCCCTCCTCTTGTGGTGTCTCACTCTCAGTTGCTGCTTCTCCACCATCTCTGCTGTCTGTGGGAACCCACGTCACTCCCAGACGACAGCATCCTCTTCAGGGCATGGCTCTTCGGCTGTGCCCCAAATCTGTTGTCTCCCCCATTCTGTGGGAACCGGCCGCCCTTTGCCAGCCTTTCGCCACAGCAAACAGCAGCCCTTTGCTCAGGGGCAAACTGCAGTCCATTGGCTGGCCACTTCCGTCAGCGGCCAGTGGGGCAAAACGAGGAGGCCACCCACTACTCTGAGCCCTGACCCAGAGACTTTATCGCTGGCAGCCGCTCACTGCCTCTCATTCCCTTCCACTGCTACCTGCTTTCCCTGGGCCACTTCCCCGCAGCCTCAGCACCTACTCAACCCCTGTATCAAGGCCACAGTCTGGGAGCCAGTGAGACTGGAGATCCACTTACTCCCCTGCCCCTGCCCCTGCCCCTGCCCCTGCCCCTGCCCCAGGTACGTCTCTCTACAGGCAGCCAGTCCTTCTCCCTTAAGCTCCAGGGAGAGACTCAGCTCCTCTCTTCCCTGCAGTCCTTCTTATAGGGCCCAGCCTGGTCCTGATTGGGTGCTTCTAATCCTTCCTCTGATTGGCTGGGCTCTGTACAACCGCTCCAAGGGCTACTATTAACACTTTGCCAGCTAGTGAGGGGAGCTGCCCCATCACAGTGTCACACAGAGAGGCAGAGGACAACTTGGCTGCAGCAGACTGAGATCAGACTATACCTCAGCCCAAAGTGGGTGCCAAGATTTGTGCTCCTAAATTCTTGTACACCCAAAACTTTTGGGTTTGTGTGGCTCAAGAGTGCTGCTTGCACCTATTGGGCAGAAGTTAACTTGCTGACATACATTTGGAGGCTGGACAAAAGTGACAAAAAATGTTGCCCTTTAAGGCCTGGTCTATACGTACAGCACTGCTGCAGAGCAGCTGTACCGACACAGCCGCTCTGCTGCTTCGTGTCTGGTGAAGACACTTGATGCTGACAGCAGAGAGCTCTCCCCTCGGCTAAAATAAACTGCCTCTGAGGGTGGCAGAAACTATGTCAGCAGGAGAAGCTCTTCCACCAACATAGTGCTGTGCATGTGAATGCTTTTGTCCGCGTAACTTTTGTCGATCAGGAGGGTGGTTTATTCACCCACCTGAGTGACATAAGTTACGCTGACATAGTCTGTAGTGTAGACATAGCTTAAATCTAGATTTTTAAAGGCTTTTGAATTGCATAAATGTTATAACCTCTACTGCACAATTAAGAGAAGATAATGCCATTCAAGTGATTGAGCAGTGAAGTACTAGGACTCTACATAAAGCCAGCTTCAACCAGGGAAAACTTGGCACAGGTCCTACTGTGGCTTTTTCACACCCTGGGTGATATAAGTTATACCAACAGAATTGGTGGTGTAGAGATAGCATAACTCTCAGCCACAGCAGATGAAGTCTAATTGTGAGATGTGGATGCTCTGCTAATTAGGAACATCAGAACGGCCATACTGGGTCAGACTGAAGGTCCACAGAACAGGTGATCATCAAGTGATGTATCCCCTGTTAATTATTGCAGTTTGGCTCAAATGAGTCATACCAGGGCAATATTAATTAGAAAACAATTATATGTAGAATTTATAAAGTGTTTTATATTTACATAGCAGAGATTAACTAGTTAATCCAAATAATACATTAAATTGTATTCCTCATGTGGGAGCATAGTACTATAGGACCTTCCGGTCACCTGCAGGTCAACCTATTGCCCTGCCAGGTGCAGCTGGAAGCAGAGCCAGGCCTGCTGAGTGTTTGGATAAGAGACCTTGCTAGGAAAAGTCCAGGTGCTACAAGGATTGTGTTAAGACTATCTTGAGTGTGCAGCCATGAAAATGTTTCCCCCAAGTGTTGCCTGACACCCTTCCTGTAGGTCACATGGGAGGGGTTTGCCAATGTTTCTGACCTAATCTATCTGTCTTTCTGTTGAGGGATCAACGTCATTCTTGATCAGTAATTAAACCAGGGATGAATATGGCCCAACATGTAAAACTGCTATCATGCTTCTCATCAGGGATGAGTTTGGCCTCGCATCAGAGAGACTCCTCATCCTGAAAGAACAGCACTCCCGATCCCGCTTTGAAGCCGCTGCCCTGCCTCATCCCCCACCCCACACAGGAGGCTTACATATAAAGGGCTGTGGAGTCACACTAAGGATTGAGAATTTTATTAATTTTCAGAGAAACATAATTGTCATAACAAACATTGGTTACAGAAATATACTGTGTTTTTAAAATGAGATTTCTCTCGTTGTGCTAAATTGCATTCCATAGGAGCTTTTACTCACAAAACAAAGATTCTCATCCAGCTATTTCAGATTACTCCTTAAAACAATATTGCACAGATAAGACTCCATGGGAACATTAGGGGAAAAGAGCCTCCATCAGCCCATGCCGTTGTTAAACCCAAGCTTTATGGTCAGGTGACCTTTTCTTCAGGTGACTATTTAATTTGGAGATACCGTTAACCTTGAGTTGGCCTATTAAAGACATACTACATGAAATACCAGCCTTGTTAATGACCAGAGGCCCTAAAGACCCTGAAATATAAACAAACAAGGCAGACACATTAAGTAATATAACCCATTAGCACCCATAAGGCCACTGGACAAATAAGTAGATGTCAAAATAGAGTTTTAGTCAGCTTTGTTAAAGTTTCATACACTTCCTGGAATTCTGTAGTAAACAGAAACCACTCTGCTGCCAAACCAACTCTAAGCACATACTCAGTGTCATATGCAACAGAGTCCTGTGGCACCTTGTAGACTAACAGAAGTATTGAAGCATAAGCTTTCGTGGGTGAATACCCACATGCGTCTGACGAAGTGGGTATTCACCCACGAAAGCTTATGCTTCAATACTTCTGTTAGTCTATAAGGTGCCACAGGACTCTTTGTGGCTTTTTACAGATCCAGACTAACAGAGCTACCCCCTCATATTTGACAGTATCATATGTTCATCTTATTATTCCCTCGAGCACAGCTAAAGCTGGAAGTGGATGGTTGGAAAAAATCACATAGGAAATAAGTAAGGCTACGATTTAGTCAGGGGTAGTAAAAGTCATGGACAGGTCATGGGCGTGAATGTTTGTTTATTGCCCGTGATCTGTCCCTGACTTCAGTCAGGGGTATTTTTAGTAAAAGTCATGGATAGGTCATGGACAATATACAAAAATTCACGCCTACGACCTGTCCATGATTTATACTATAAATACCCCACTGAAATTTTGGGGTGCCTGCTGCTGTGAGGCGCATCAGCTGCAGGGAAAACAAGGGGGGAACTGTTGTGGGGGTGCTGCTGCTGGGGCAGGGTCTGGGGCCAGTGGCACCAGCTGCAGGGGGCCACCGGAGCAGCGGTTGCTCTGGTCATCCCGGGAACTGCTGCCCTGGGGCCAGCTGCATGTGCTGCCCAAGCAGCAGCTGGTGCAGGTGGGCGTGGGCTGCCCAAACGGCTGGCTGCAGAACCATTCCAACTGCAGCTGGTGTGGCTGTCCCCAGAGCCAGCTGCTTGGGCAGCCCTGAGATCAGCCACACTGGCTCCTGCAGAAGCCATGGAGGTTGCGGAAAGTCATGGAATCCATGACTTCCACGACCTCCATGACAAACACGGAGTCCTAGAAATAAGTCTTCAGATGTAACATTTAGCGCAGTTAACCATCCGAATAGATCCCTTGGTAATCTTATTTCATGGAATCCACCACTTCAAATCTTTACAGTGTGGGTGGATGTCTTTCTAAGAGAGATGCTGTAGCTCCACCACAAACTACTGGGCTTGACCGTGTTCACTTATGCAGAAGGGAAGAATCACTGCCTCTTCTGCAGGAATCCCTGAGTACAGTTCTGTGGCCTGTATCACCCAGGAGCTCAGACTAGGTGGGCATAGTGGTTCCTTCTGGCCTTAAAAATCTATGACTCTGTGGAGCTCGAAAGGAGGCTGGATAGCCACATCTTGGATGGCTTAGACACAACAAATCCTGCATCTTGGCAGGGGGTTAGACTGGGTGACCCTTGCAGTCCCTTCTAACCCTATCGTTCTATGATCCTATGAATGAAGTGCCCACTTTGTCTGAGCTTCATTGGCACTCACTGGTTCTTCCTTCTCTTCAGAGGAGGCTACGGGAGGTTATTCTGACATCACAGTGACCCCGGCCATGAGAATCCTAGCACCAAGGCATTTTGCTGGAGGGATGCTCAGGCCTATGCAAGTAACTCCCTCTTTCTGATAAGTGAGGAGAGGGCACTTGGGCCACAGCAAATTGATCCCCAGAGAGGGTGGAGGATGGAGAGTAAGAAAAAATGGCAAACATGCTGCTGATTAGAAGAAAAGCCATGCTCTGATGGAGAGGATTAAAGACAAATTGAAGACTTTGTACGTACATAAGGCAGCTAAGTGGTTTTCTTGTGCAGTGGCCTGGAAAGCTGCCAAAGTCCCCAGTCAGTTAGGGGCAGGGAAAACACAGATGCAAAGTTAACACTTCACGTAAGAAGATTGGCTCCGTCAGGAATTTGATCCAGACGAGCCGTCGATTTGAGTTCACTGTGTCAGATCCGTTAAAGAATCTCAGAGCATGGTACGGTATAGCATGTGTGCATATTACAGTCAAGAACTCAGATACCGTAGTGCTGGGCACTCTATAAAAATCTAGTTAGATAGGGAGCCCAGTGCCTCTCTGAGGAAGGTTCAGGGCCATCTCTCTCCATGTGACCCACACCTGCCGTGAAGGGGGAGTGAGAGAGCAGTGCAGGAAGAATTAGGCTTAGAACTGATTGTTATAAGGGAGGTCTGTGCTGCTGTTCTGAGGACATTATAAATTCAATCTCCTTTTATGAGGTGATAGTGGTTAGGGTGGGCAGCTAAATTGCAAGGAAATAAGAGACAACTGTCTGAATAGTATAGGCCAAAGCTTATTTTTAAAGGACCCACCTGGCAATATTTTAATCCTAGTATCAAACCACATACATTCTTTCTGATCAACTGCCTCTTGGTAGCCCCTGGTGGGCCAGGGTCAACAGGCACCAAAAAGGGATGTGTCCCTTGAAATACAAGGAGGGTGGTAGGGGGTAGGAGACAGGACCGGCTTTAAGCCGATTCACCCAATTCCCCAGAATCTGGCCCTGTGCCGAAGAGGGCTCCGCGCCTGCGCATAAGGGGGCCCCGCTCCAGGGGTCTTCAGTGGCATTTCAGCGGTGGGGAGACCGCTCCGGGAGTCTTCAGCGGCATGAGGGGGTCCTTCGGTGCCGCAGAAAACCCGGAGCAAACGCCCCACTGCCAAGTATTCTAATCGGGCCCCGGGGGTAATAAAGCCGGTCCTGGTAGGAGAATGTTGTCCTCTCTGGTGTTGCAGAAATCTCAGCTGCACTTTGAGATCCCAGAACTGTTGCTTTGAGTTGGGGTGACAGTTTGGGTGAGTTCTGGCTCCCCCTCAGTGGGTGCACAAGTTGAGAAGAGAGCACAGGTCCTCTTCTTCCAGGACCTGTGCAGTGGGCTGACACAATCCCAGTGTAAATGCTTCCTGAGTGCAGACTTCATTGGGATTCATGGGAGCATTAGCAGTGCCAGACTCTCTAAAGTGGAAGGGGCTGCCAGGGTGGGACGGCAGCATGCACTGGATCTTGTTTCTGTGTGTAGCTCTTGTATGTGCTCTGCCAATTCATCCAGGGGCTTTCTGTTTGCATCTCTCCTCCTCAAGCAGGATGCCTCCAGCATCTGTGGCTGGTACTTTGCTCCTCTCCACTTCACTCTAGCGGTGGTTATTCACCCCATAACCTAGCCACTGTCTCGTTCCATGCCAAGGTGTTTTAAGATAGTGAACGCCAGGTGTCTGTCACGATCACGGTCAGGCACATCCATGGGGAAGGAACCATGACAAAACCTGAGTCTCATCCACATTCAGCTCCATAATCATCAAAATGTGCGAGCAGCATCAGGTCCAATTTTGGAGATGGGGTGAAAAAGGGGTAGCTCAAGCAAATGGTAATCTGACAAATGGAACGCTTCATTGCCAGGTCACTGGCGCATATCAGACTCGGGCCATTAATGGCAAAGTATTCAGTTCTGGAGGCTTAGGTGAAAACAGCTTCATAGATCTCAGGCTTGTTCTTATTCTGGATCCTAGTGCAAGGGGCTCCACATTACACAATAAACTTGGCTACATTCAGTGCTCACACTGTTATTAATCCCCCTTTAGTCAGTGAGCAACAGAGTAGCATTTGGCCTACTACCACACTTAGCACCAATTGCCATCTTCCTTGTCGATCTCAGCAGAAAAAGCCCAAGACCTTTTTTATATTCTAAGTTGAAGAAATACCATCTAGTTCGCACACATTCCCCTGACCAACATGTTTCTTGTTATCTGGGTTCCCGCATCCCTTTTAGAAAATTCTGTTGTAGGACAAAATACTTTCCGCTGGGCTGCTGGAGGAGTAAACAAGCCTGGTGAAAAGAAGACTACACATACACTGTGCTATAGGGTCTTTATGGAATTCATCAAGGCCCCTGTTTTCCAGTACATGGTTTTGTGATAACAGCTTTCCATAGCTGCTTAACCGCAGCACGAACCAGTGCGAGAGTGATGCCTTTGTTCCCTGGTAAGGGTAGCTTCTCCTTAGTAGCAAAGGTGGGTACTTTCTCTTTGTTTTTCAGAGCCCACAAGTAAGACAGGAATTAGGTCAAGCCCTGGTTTATTAACAGTGCTCAATGGGGCAGAGAACAGTGAGGTCAGGTCTATGTGGAAAGCAGACGCCCTGGCTGTCTCAAACATCTCATGCCCTAGATCATAGAGATGAAACAAATGGGGCAGATGGGGCGGGGGGGGCAGAGAAGAAAGAAATAGACAATGCTCTTTGGGCACTGGTACTGGGCTGGGTGACTAACTAAACCTGTCATATCTGCTCTAGGGGAGGCAGTGGGTCTCTCAAGGGGACACAGGGCAGTGTGGGAATGTTAGTGGTGCCAGCAGAATCCTGGGGGTGGGGCCTTTGCTGACAGGATTTGCTGGGCTGACAGGTCCTGTTTTCACAGTATTGACATAACAGTTGGCAAAGAGCCAGCTGGTCCACACTGATTTTTTTATTGTCTTTGTCTTACAAGGTCCTACATACAGGCTAATTTTCTGGGAATTCTCTCTCTCTCTCTCTCTCTCTCTCTCTCTCTCTCTCTCTCTCTCTCTCTCTCTCTCTCTCTCTCATACATATTATTGCCTTAATTTTCAGAAGCAGCTTTCACTTTAGGCCTGTGTATTTGCAATCACAAATAATGGAAGGCACATGTTAGAGTACACAGATGCCCAACTGCCTGACTGCAGCCTGCCTGTCAGTAAAATGTCTAATTTATCTCAATCCCACTTCCAGTTATTTGGGGTAAAAGGACTGGGGAATGTTTGAGTCACTGTGGTAAATGATGAGGTCACTGGCATCACATGATGGCTTCTTGAGTAAAGGCCTTGCTACTGTTTGCATCTGCAGAGGGGATCAGAGAGCTGTGTTTCTCCTTGTGACATGTCTTCCTTCACCCAATCAGGGACCTCAGCCTCTCTCTCTGATGCCTTCTTCCTGGCTGTCTCACCATCAGTTTACCTTTAACATGGAAAAAAAAAAAGATGTTCCATATCCTTTTTCTCCAGTGATAGAAACACTCCATTGTCAGAGGGACACATCAGGTGGTTGGCTGTTCTTACACTTACACTAATAGATTTGGAATTAGTGAAGACGTAGAAGCAAGCATGTCTTAGGGGGGAAGAGACTAAAAGGGTAAAAACTGACCTGAGCTGCTAGTATTTTAAGAAGTGGCTCCCACAAACATGCCCCACTAATAAAAACCTGGGGTTAAATCCTGACCCTATTAAATCCAGTGGGACCATCTTTTTGTTTCCAATTAAACAAAAACACTTTCTCATAACCAAGAAAAGAATAAGTACCCTGGGCAAACAAACATACTGTTTTAAGTGCCACACGCAGAAAAGTTGGTGCTTTGTCCCTGAGAAACATCCTGTGCATACCGAGAATATGGCACAGGGTCAAGCTTGTGCCAGCTGAAAGTGGGTGAGGTGGGTGAATGTCTTGGAGGAGGTTCGGTGCGGGTATTGCCCACCAGGAATTTAAAATGCGTGCCCCTCTGTGCAGTCTGGTCATTATTCTAAATATCACCAGAGTTCATTGCTGGCCTGTCTATCCAGAGGAACTTGCAGTGACTCCTTCTGGAGATCAGTTTATTACAGACTCCCCTTCTGCTGAATTCGGTGGGTGAGGCTACTTAGCAACACATATTTCCTGTTTTGAGTCACTGGAAGCTTTTATTAATCACTTTTCTTTTCAAACCATGGGAGAAATATGCAGCACAGAGAAGCTCTGGCAATCATCCTTCAGTACCAGTTACATGGGTGTTGAGCAGGAATGCTGTGTGGGGGGCTTTGATTTGATTTATATTTAAACATCGATTGCAAACTTTTCCACAATGGGTAACAGATAAAATTATGACTCTTTTACCCAACCCAAATCTCTACTTCTCACATCCATGGCTAGAGGATTTTCCATTGCAAAGGAAAGAGAAACTACTGAATGAAATGTGTTTTGTCAATATTACCTTCTCCTGTTGACCAGCTAGCAATGCATCTCCTACTCAATATCCTTTTCAGGATGCCTCTCCAGCTCTAGCTTTGAAAGTTGCATGTTCTGGAAATGATGTCTCCAGGGTAAATACATCCTTGAAAAGGAAACAAAGAAGGCTGCAAGAACAGTTCACTCCAAAGGAGAAGATTAGAGAGAGAACCAAAACATCATCTATAGCTCCATCCACACCACTGGGGATAAAACCATGTTAATAGAACCACTTCATGGTTCATTCTAACACTATTTGTCTGATTGTCACGGAGAAGCCGTAATTGTAATATTGTGTTTAAAAAACCCTGTTTCTTGTATATGTAGTATGTGACCCCTTTCTTTGCTATTCGTTATTATTTAAGCATTGATTATGTGTTCAGTACTCACAAGACACACGTAAAGATGACCCCTGCCCTGAGAAGTTTACCATGTAAAAGACATGCAAAGAGAAGGAAGAATGCTTCAGGAAACCCAGAGGGACAATTTAAATCTAGATTTCATTATGATTAAGTCCCTCTCTAAATAGTTAAACAATCAAATCAGTTCCTGGGTCCATAAATAAAACAAGCCTCCATTAACAAAAGAGAAAAAAAACTGAACAAACCCATGGAAAACTAAGGGAAGGGGTAAAATGTAAGCATCTTACTAGTATGTTATCTTACAAAGTGAGTTTTAGTACCAACGTCTAATTATTTTTGTGCCTATTCAAACTCAGTGACCTAGGATCATGGAAGCAGGGTCCAACAAGCATTCAGGAACAGCACTGGCTGATGTAGCGCCTTGTCACCTAGGAAGGTAAAGTCTTGAATAAGCTCTCCTGCAGCTGTATGCACATTTGTTTTCCAAACAGCTTTGCCAAGCCTACAGCTGGATGGAAAATTGAAACCATATGAATAGGAACCATTTAAAAACAGGGTTCTGTTAGCCTACTTTTACTGTTGTGAACCTGTCAGACCAGTTTACCTCACAAGAACTACTGCATCAGCAACCATGTTATAGCTTGGTTTATTTGCGCCCGTACACACAAGGCCATGTTACAGTTTTAACATGCTGTGTTGTATCCCTATCAAGGACAGGTGTGTTGTGCTGTTCATTATAGCAAAATTTGGTCCATAATACACAAGTATAATCATATCTTGGTGTAACAACACAGTGAGGCAGTCCTGTATTATAAAAAAGTAGCTTGGTATGGTAACCTTTCTAGTGTAGGTAGGTTCTCAGACAGTGGTGGCATGCCCCCCCCCCCCACTTTTAAACATGAGAGGGCTATGCCCCCGCACTTTTTAAAAGCTGTAGGGGGGAGCAAGGCAGAGAGGAACAAGCAGGGGTAGAGTCTTGAGGGGAAGAGACTGTGCAAAGGCAGGCCTGGGGGGAAGAATGGGCGGGGCAAGGGCTGCGTCTCAGAGAGAAGGGGCGGAGCCTCAGAGGGAGCAGCACAGGGGGTGGGACCACTGTTTGTGCACCTGTGTACTGTATCTCCAAAGTGTCAATTTTTAACTGATGATAGACAATTGTGAACTCATGCTTTTTGTACCTTGTTCTCTTAAAGAATTTTCATTTTTTACTGTGTTGGTTCTTAAACCCAGCCCCCCAAAGAACCATCTTGTCTAAAACATCACTGTGCACCTCTTATTGCCTCTAATGCATGGGACTGAATGATTGAGCTGTGATTGTCATGGGACAGGGAGGGGGAGAAGGACAGTATGTTTGACAAATGTCTGCTCTTGCTTAGAGGGTCATAGCATGGATCCTTTGATTTATAACCCCACAACCCATTTGTGTTCTAACGCACTTCCTGCAGCAGAGCACAGGGGAAAAGTTGAGTGCAAAAGCTCATTCTACTAAGATTTTTTCTCTCTTGTTGTTACTAAACCCAAAAGCCGCAATTTTCAAAGGCACCTAAGAGAGATTAGTGCTCAAATCTCAAGTTTTCATGGATGTTTAGTTAGCTAAAATTTCAGTAACCCCCTCTTTTTTTTTTTACCTAAACATTCCCCCGCAGTACATTAAATAATAGAAAACCCAAATGCAGCTTTGTGTTACTTCATCGAACCAGAAAGTGACCAAATTAAAAAAGGGTGATTTTCTCCTTTGAAAATCTGAGCCAAAAGAGTTGGGGGCTTGGTTTTGGACAAACTGGTTTGGATAAAATATTAACTGAACCGAATCTTCCTTCGGAACTCATCATTGAAACGCAGCTGAATCCTTTTGGTGATGATTTCTAATTCAGTAAAATGCAGCCTTTCTTTGAGCAACCAAATACAGAACTGCTCATGATGTCCATTCCCAGCCTGCCCCATCACCTAGAATAAAGCTGAAAGCCTTTCCCACAGTCGCCCATTCAGGGAGAGAGTCATTGGGCTCGAGTCCACCATCCTTACTCATGCCCACCAGTACCTTACTCTGTGAAGAGTCCCGTTGGGTAAAGATGGCAGAATCCAGCCCATAGAGTGTAAATCAAGTCTCTAAGGTCAACAAATGGATCCTGTTGGACTGTTTCTTTCAGAGTGGAGTGCCCTGCCCTGAGAATATGTTTAAATCTAGGAACTGTCTCAGATAGCATTGTGTTGCCCTGGAGGATAGGGCAAATCTCAGCTAGTCAGTTCCCATACTACAGGGGGCTTGGTAGAGCAACAGTCAAGACCTTTCATTTCACCGAGAAGTGAGTGGGAAGCCTCTGGTGTGACAAGTGTAACAGATTCCCTACTACAACCGGTTGGAAATGTTTTATTTAAAGCTTGTTTGACGGAAACTGCTATTTTTGTCAGAAATCAAGACTTTTTTTAAAATGTTTACATTTTGATGAAAATTCCTGGGGGGAAAATATATTAAAATGAAAATATTTTAATTTGGGGGAAAATATGAATTTTGTTTTAGATTTTTAACTATTTTAGAATTTGTTTGGGATTTGGTTTTATGTTTTTTTATTTTTATGTTATATTTACATTATTTCATGATACAATGGTACTACCATATGTCATGACATTATGGACTGTTTCTGTGGGCATGATATAATTGTTTTATTTTCTTTTAAAAATCATTAGGAGCAGATGCCACTTAGCACTGATTGAGCTAGAAGGATTGTTTCAGTGTTTCCTGTTTGTGTTGTAATTAAACACCTTGACAGAAACAGGAGATGCTTTGAGCAGAGTACTTCTGGCAGAGTTGTGTGTTAAAAAAATGGATTGAGTGAGGCATATTGTTAGGTGGGTGCCAGGCACAAGTTCTCTCATGGTCATAGCTGCTAAAATTCACCAGGTTCAACCCCAAAAAGGAAAGTCCCATTTAATAGCCATGTTCTGGTGTGTTAATCTACCATAATTATCAGTTTGCCCTCTAAAGAAAACACCACCACAATTTGTCTTTATTTCAAAGAGACAATGTCACAATAAAAGGCTTAAAAACAAAAACATTACCTTGACTCAGAGTTTAACTGCATGGCAAAATCTATCAACACTGCTATGCTGGAATAATTAAACTGCTACCATTTGACCAATACTTTGTATGTGGACACCCTTATTCAAAATAACTGCGGCCTTATTTCAGCTTTTGATGTAAGCTAAACCAAATAAAGGCTGCTGTTACTCTGCATAAGAATGTCCAAACAGCTTTAACTTTGGCAGTATAATTATGCTGATATAGTAAAGATGATAAATTTCTCCCTGTAGACAAGCCCCCAAGCTATATTTCCCCTTTTAGAGCTATCTGCGCACAAATAGAATTCTTATTCGTCAGCTGGAAACTAAACTGCTTTGTTAAACCTGTTTCTAATTTGGTGACTTTCTTGCTGTACGCAATAACACTGTTATGTCAGGGTTTCCTATTCTTTAATGTACTGCACAGGAATGTTTAAGTAAAAAAACTTTTAATTGAAATTTTAGATAACATCCATGAAAACATTTCTATTTCTTTTAGACTTTTCTTTTTAAAAGAAATTACAAACCGTAATGTTTGGCCCTGGCTGGTTTGACAGTGCCCACCTAAGCAGATCTAATCTCCTTTGTTTGTGTTCTAACACAGTGTATGATAATAGATAGGTTTGCTTGAAGTTCCAATGTGCAGCAGGAGCGAATAGGTTAGCGAACACTGTAGCCATATTACTCTATCTTTCATGAATTATGAGTGCAAGTGAGATTGATGGGGTTTTACAGGGTAAATATTCTGATGTTCCAACCTATGTGAGCTAAACCTTCACAATTTTGCTCGTTTTTATTCACAGTTGTTTCAATTTCAGGACTAGAAGAGAATTGCTACATTTTTTTTAAAAATGCTGTGACTAGTCAGAAGCTTTACACTGTGTTTGATTTTCTCTTTAAAGCTGCTGTCAACATTGCTACCCATTTCCCCGATACAAAGTTTGCTGCTGCAGTTTTGACTCTGTGACGTAGCATTGCTTGTGCCATAGCAGGTGTAGGAGAAAAGATCTGACAGAAGAATAGTGCCTATCAGCTGATCATACATAGGAAACCAGTGCATATACTATGATCTTCATTAGTGTTTAAGGGAGTTGTCATGGTGCCCAGTGTGGGTCACAGCTGAGAATGCCCAAACCCAGGACAGACTGTCAGAAAATATGGCAGACACCTCAAACTGATGCTACATTCCATTATTAGATTTCACCAAGCCTGTAATAAAAGGGTCCTCCCAGATCACTATACTAGTTTACCACAGAGTACAGACAGTCCCCTTGGTGTTCCAGCCCCTATTACCACTCAGGGAAACTGAACTTTACGGTGTACGGTTCTTAAAACTAAGCACACCACACATTAGGTTCTTCCAGTCACCCCAGGTCATTAGAGACATCAGGATTTTACCAAAAACAATGTTATTTGCCAATCCTTAGTAAACGAACTGAACATTTATTAATCAAGAAAATGAGTTACTAAAAATGTTAAAAGCAGATAATACATTACTGTTGAATCAGAATACGAGTCCAACTGCTAGCCAAGATAGCCCATGTCTGCTAATTCTCTGTAAGTTTCTTAGAGTCCTTCCATAAATCTTACAGGGTGTACCAGAATGATTTTTGGGGGGATCTCAGTTCAAAGGCTCAAAGGCTCCCTGTTTAGAGTTCAGCAGATCAGAGATGTCAGGGTCTTTCCCAATGCTGCTGCTTATAGCTGCGAACAGCTCAGTGAGTGTCACTGGCACAGCATGGGTTTTCCCAGGACAAAGTAGGTAATGCAAACAGTTTGAGAATCTCTGTTAAACCAGTGACCCTTGGTTTGAAGTTAACCTTCTACTTCCCATGCATACACAAATAATCCAATCACATTGATTTACATAAAGTAATTGCTAGCCATTCGTTATAACAGGGATAGATAATTGAAGACAATACAGGTAATATCATTAGTTCCATGCAGTACATATATATATCTTTGACCTTAAGGTTGATAGAGTACAGGATACAGACCCATGAAAACAATATCATCTACATTTTCCTTGATCTCTTAGCAACACAAGTGAATAAGCGAGTGTCCTCTAGTCCATTTAACATCCCTTTGATACTCACACAAATTGAATTGGTCTGATTGCCTTGCAATGCCTCTTGACATGCCTTTAAAGGTTACACACACAGGTGACCTGGCCTTTTAACTTTAACCTCAGATTGGTTTGTTAGCATCAAAGGAGTATCAAGCACAGATATTTCAGCCCAATGTTTTTGGGTTTTTTTTGGTAAGACTAACCCTGGCTGGTACACTGTCGTGACCAGATAACAAATGTGAGAAATTGGGACACTTTTTTTCAGGGGGGTATAGTTGTGTATGTAAGACAAAGCCTCTAATACTGGGATGGTCCCAATAACACTGGGACATCTGGACACGCTATGGTACATACATACGGATGGTTTGGCTTCGCAGGGAATGCTGTATTCTGTGGGCTATCCCAAGCTGAACAGTGGTAATTCAGTCGTAGGCTTGTTCCCACAGAACCAGCAACAAAGCAGAGTCACAGCCTTTTGGATGAGATATAAAGCTGGGGCTGACTATATGTGGTAGTGAGAAGTTGAGTAGCACTTCTAACAAGGTGAGGTGCGAAGACTAGTCCTAAACACCCTGCAGGGTTAGATTTCTGTTGATCACATGAACCAGACTCTGCATTGTTCTGGGTAGCTGAACAAATATTTCACACTACTCACTGAATCAGTGAGTCAGAGTAGTTAATATACTTTAGCAGTCTGGCCATCAGCTCAGGGTCGGGTCCCCTGCTCTTCAATCAAATAGTCTTCAAGAAGACATGTAAGCTTCTCAGGGCAGAGACTCTTTGTTCTGGGGTTGTACAATGCATAGCATGCTGGGATCATGCTTTGTGACTAGGGTGCCTAGGCATACAAAGCGATTACATGGTTTCAAAATGAAACCAGGTGAAATTCTCCAATATAGACTGAGCATAACGCTGAAAGGCCCCTATCATCAGCGGGTGGAATTGAACCTGGGTCTTCTTGAGCCTAGTACATGAGCCTCTACAGCATGAGCTAAAAGCCAACTGGCTCTTAGCTAAGGCTATACAGCAGACTCATTTATATGTATTTCTCTCTCTCTCTCTGCCTGCCTGCAACTAGAGGGGACAGAACAGCACACCCAGGAGGTGTGTGGGCTACATGTACTGGTTCTGTGGCAATCCGTCCCCATCAGGCTCGGAGGGAGGCCACTCTCTCTCACTACGTCACACAGTAAGGGGGGCAGGAATTAGCAAGCTAGAGGGCTCTGACCCTCTGGGCAGGGCAAAGCAGCACACAATCTATGGCCCGGCCGAGGCAGGCAACAATTTACAGCCCTGACCCCAGGGCCAGACCTAGACTAAATGGCGCCCCAGGCAAGGAACAACTAGGATCTGTAAATCTGTAGTTATTCATGCCATATATAAGGGGGGAGAAAGTTTCCTCTAAGTTTATAGAACCTCTTCAATTTTAAGAATAGCTGAAAGGTACTAACATCAAGAAAATGAACTGTGCACCGACGTTGTGTGGACCAGTATTAAATAGTGTTACAGTAGGTGACAGCCTTAGAATGTTAACCCTAGTCCTTCAGTTCAAAAGGTCGCCTTTGCCCTCATGAACGGAAGCACAGCATCAGAGAGGCCAAAGACGGGCCTGATGGCATTTTGAAGTGATAAAATAGCAAGCGATGCCAGTCTCTCAGCCATCATCGATTGAACATATGTTTTAATGAGCCTGAGCTCCAAAGAGCTGTGCTCACCACTTGCGACTGTGACCCCACAGCGTGAGCAGAATCCTCCAAGCTATCTGCACATTAGGAAAAGTGGAGAGTGCTTCCCATGTGGCAAAATGTGATGGATTTTGTCCAATTCAGCATAGAGATTTTTATCATTGACATCCAAACATTCCCCATGTGTCAGCATCCAGTGAAGGTCTGTACAATTGTTCAAGAGTGTTTTCCTGTCCGCCAGCAGCTTACTAAGGTCACACAAAACTCCACAGATCTATGTGTGGTGTTTCATTTGTCCAAATCTTTCTTCAATGGATACTTGAATAGCGTTAATGAGTTTGCAAAAAAATTCCGTCTTGAATTTTTCTTCTGAGATTTCCATCACTTCATCTTTGCCCTGGTAACCAAACTGGCTCTTCTTCTGATGAATACAAGCTTCCTTGAAGACAGGCTCCACTCTTAAGTTTTCCGCCATTTCTTTGCCAACAGTGATTGGCATCTTCAAACCCGTTGTCTCTGTAGGCCACAATGCAATCTAGGCAGCTTTTTATCCAAGTAGTAGTGGTCATGATGTCCATACAGAATACCTAAAACATTTTACTTCAAACAATCTATTTTCTCTCTTGTCACTATCAACAAAAACAGCACCCTGAGGCCACATCCACACTACAGAGTAAAATCGAAATTAATAAAATTGATTTTATAAAACAGATTTTATAAAATCGATTTTACGCGTCCACACTAGGGCACATTACTTCGGTGGTGTGCGTGCATGGTCCCAGGCTACCATCGATTTCCGGAGCGGTGCACTCTGGGTAGCTCAGTAAAAGAATGGGACCAATAAGTTCGATTTCCGTCCACACTAACCCTAAATCAATATAGTAAAATCGATTTTAGGGTTACTCCTTTCGTTTAGCTGGAGTACAGAAATCGATTTCAAGACCCCTTAAAATCGTTTTTAAGTGCCTTGTAGTGTGGACGGGTACAGCGTTAAATCGATTTAACGCTGTTTAAATCGATTTAACACTGTAGTGTAGACCTGGCCTGAGCCTGGCACCCTCCCAAGCATGGCATTGCAGGCAGTCCCCTGGGTCGCCACCCCTAAATCCAACCCTGCCTGAGCAATGTGCATTCTTTGTCTACAGTGTTCAGGCTAGAGCAGACAGCAAACACAGTCGGGGGCCCTGTCTCACTGCAGGCAGAGCAGAGAGCAATCTCTTGCCCAGCCCCCTGGCTTGGGCAGATCACAAACACACAAAGCACAGGCCTTCAGGCCTAGGGTGAGCAGGCTGCCACGCCAGAGCTGGGGTCAGCAGCAGGTGAGGTAGAGGGACCCAAGCCCACCATACTCCACCAGGTCGCAGCCCAGGACCCTAAGGGTGGCAGAGGGTCTTGCCACTGGATGAGCGGGAATTCCACCCAAACACACTGACTCACTCTCTGGCCACATAACCAGACTTATGTTTGGCTTCCCTGAGCTACTTTCTACCCCTACATAGGACTCCATTGCTCACAAAGTCTCTTCAGGGTACTCATCTGGCAGCCGTCCCAGCTGTGCCTTGGGGTACTCGTCTGGCAGCACCCCTCCCTCAGAGTCCTCCTCCAGGGACAGGGGTTGGCACAGCTCAGTCACTGGCTCAGGGGCTGGCAGCAAGGCAGAGGCATCTGACTCCTTCCCTAACTGAGCTAGAGGCCCCGCCTCTTATGCTTCCCATTCCACCCCTCTGCTTCCAACTCAGGGCTTGCCTGACTCCATCCACTAGGGGCAAGAGAGTGGTTCCTCCCCATCAGTTTTAAGAAATTCAGAGCAAAAGTCCAGGAGTGCATATGTATTCAAAGAGAAGGTTTACATGCAAACCAGAACTGATGAGTTTAGCTAAACTCTGGCATTAGGAACTAGAACCCTTTGGGGACACTGCCAGCCTGGCCCAATACACTGCACAGAACTAAGGAAACATTCACAGCGTGCCCTTTCTCACAGTACAGGGTGTGGATTCTTCAGGGCCTCGCTCTGCTTTGGTTGTCAAAAGGTTTGGTCAAGAACACAGAGGGGATATTTCCAGGCTTCAGTGAAATCCACCAGGCCACATTGTTGTTGAATTGCATGTTTTATGATATATAATCCACAGTTTCTGGAGTCATGTGATTATGTGACACCCTCTGTTTACTGTTTTGTTCATTTTTTAAACAAATGAAAATCTCTAGCCCTTATGGCTGTGGAGAAAAGCTTGAAAACGTGAACTCTAAAGATTCAAAAGTCAGAAGATAAACAAATGGACACCAAAATGTATTTTGTAAAATTTCATGATTTTGGGAGGCACAGTTCATAATTTTTGAAAGCTTGGAGAGGGCAGTACTGCAGCAGTTGATGATCTGCACATTCAATACTGATTCCTCGGAGGCTTTTGCCATCTACCCAAGAGGATATGTTGAATTGGTCAGCTGTAACTTCACTTCCACCCACCCCTCCCATTCTTTTATGCTATGTAATTTTTTGTGGTAGCACCATCTGTGCTCTCTGACTGAATTTGGACTCCAGTGGCCTTGCATGCACTGCTGAAGCCTTTGGCTCCCAGAGCCGCAGATCTGCCTGGATCCACTTTCAAAGGCAACACATAAACAACAAGTATTTCTGTGAAATTTGTACCCAGATCAGCTGCAATGTGGCCCAGAGTCCTCGGGGTAAGGGTCTGGCTTTGTCTAGGATGCTGGATTGCTGACCTATCCTGCTGAGAATAAATCAAGCAAGCCCTTCCAAGCAGAGTGCTGTGCCTCAGCTATACACACAGGTGAGCTTCCTAGAAAGGGTATAGTGTGGTGGCAGCCACCCCCTGAGGGATGTGCCCAGACCCAGTGCATTGGGTCATCCAGTGACTATTTCACAGCAGCATGAAGCCACTTAGATGTTGGGCTGGCCGCTGAGGCAATGATTAGCCACTCAGAGTATCCCTGCAGTTCTGAGACTGAACCCACTTAACCAGTTACCACCTTCCTCCATTCCCAAGGGTGGGAAAACGTTCGAGACAGAGGCCTCAGACCCAGCACAGCAATCCCTGGTTGAAAGAGCTCTGCTGCTAATTGCCTTTCTTTAAACCTGCTTTGTTTGCCTCGGAGCTCCCTGCACACTAGAGTGACCAGATGTCCTGATTTTATAGGGACAGTCCTGATTTTTGGGTCTTTTTCTTATTTAGGCTCCTAGTACCCCCCACTCCTATCCTGATTTTTCACACTTGCTGTCTGGTCACCGTACTGCACACAAGCAGTGTGTTCACACAGAGGCAGACACAAGCAAATTAGCCTGGAAGCACAGAGGCCTTGTGCTGCATTCCCTACTCCAGTTGTGCTATTTATTCCTGCAGCTTCATGTGCAAATTAATTCTGCTCACTTAAACTGGGCTAAATACAGCAACCCTCTTGACAATTCTCAGCAACCCAAAGGGGCTCTAGCTTGTGTGTCAGGATAGGTGGGTACAATATAAACTAAATATGCTCTAGCTAGGAGAAGGGATTGGATCTTTGCCAAGATGGCTTTGGAATTCAGAAGGTTCATTGGTGGCTTTTAATGAAGAAAGGACGTATGGGCCAGTGGTTAAAGCAGAGGACTGAGTCAGGAGCTATAGGGTGCAGTTTCACATTGGCTGTCTGATCTGAGCAGTGTGTTGGTGTCAGCACTGTTTGTGTAAGCCTCCCTTAGATTGTACTGCTTGAAGTGTGAGCCTTCCAGCAAGGGAGAGACCCCGCTGCAAGACAAATGGGCCACAGAGCAGGCAGAAAGCAAAATAAATACAGAGGGACCCTCATGAAAGGAGGAGAGAGAAACTTTAATGAACAACTTAACACTGTGTGGGGCACAGAGCTCCCTTCAGCTGGGAAGACAATTTTTTTCTCCTATGTGTGGTGGTGGGGGAGGGGAGGAGAAGAGTGAATTAAATCACTATAGGGGGGGCATGGGAGGCAGAGCAGGGTTTATAGTCTAGATTAAGAAGCTCCCTACTTACATGTACCCACAATATTCCTGATACTGAGGATAAGCCGGTTCCTCGTTCCCTTTTGAATTAATGCAGTTGTAAGACAATAACTTTTAAACATTATGATTGTATAACACCTTTAACTTAGATGGATGCTAAAGCGCTTTATGATCTTTACCTCTGGACAATGTACCTGTCAGACATCAGGATAGTGACATTCATGCCTAGTGGTTGGAGCAGGAATCAGACCTAGTGGTTGGAGCCCAGGGTCAGAGCTGGAGTCAGAAGTCATGATTTGGAGCAGAAGGCCAGAGCCAAGTACATTGGAGTAAGGCAAGGTGAGGGCAAGGCTGAGCTGAGCCTAAGATCTGGTCTATCCTACAGACAGTACAGCAGTAAGAAAAATCCACACCTCACACAACATAGTGATACTGGTATAGACAGTGCTATGTCAGTGGGAGAGTTTCTCCCATCGACACAACTACTGCCCCTTGGGGAGGTGGATTAACCATGCCGAGAGGAGAACTCCGTCTGCAGAGAGCGTTTTCACTACGGCGCTGATGCACCATTGTAAGCATAGACCAGCCCTCGGGGTAGGAACAAGGAAGAACTATTGCAGCCATGAGTCAACGCTTTAAGCAGCCAGACAGTTGCTGTTCTGCTGTCAGGCTGCTGACTCTTCCCACCCATCAGGCAGCCCACTACAGGCCAGCTGTGCTCATTAGGTTGCCTGGAGACTGTGCCGGAGGCCCTAACCCCTGACATAGGAGTCACTTGGCTCCCCCTCTGGGTTGAAACATGACAGTCGTATACTAAGGCTCTGGCTGCACCTACCCACTTCCAATCACACTTCCTGGTAGGGTGACCAGATGTCCTGATTTTACTGGGACGCTCCTGATATTTGGGGCTTTTTTATATGGGTCCCTATTATCCCCCACCCCCGTCCCGATTTTTCACACTTGCTATCTGCCACCCTACTTCCTGGTAATAGTGCTGACAACGTTGTCCCTTCTACTGGCCGCAGAGGAGAGGACAGTACAATTCCTCCTGGAGCTCACAGGAGCTTGTGGGGTGCATTCTCGCAGCACCATCCCCTACGATAATGTAGGATGCTGCCCTCCAGGCTTGGGCAGATTTGCTGCCTTGAGGGATGGACAAGACAGGGCGGGGTCCAGGCTCCACCTCCTCTTCTCACCCTTTGGAGGGTGGGTGGAGTTCTCGGGAGTACAAGTGATTGAGTATGTCCACTGCATGGGGTGTTCAAGGGGGAAGATTTATTGTGCCCCCTGCACACCTTCCTATGCTATTTTCTCCAGTTTTTTACCAGACCCATTACCTCGGTATCAGAGCACCATATTCTGCACTATTGGAGGAGAAGCAGGGAGATCCCCTCTGGGTTATCATTCTTAGCAGTGGTTCTTTTTCCTACTGGGGTTGGATTCAGATTGTGCACATGGCTCAGTAGCACTGCACAGAGAGATTTCAGAAAGGAAATGAGAATTGCCTTGTCTACTAAAGCTGCAGGGTGGGAATGATCTAAGTCCTATAATACTCTGTCATATCTCCTTTCAGGAATTATACCGTCCTTGTTTGAAGCAATTATTGTATTGTTACTCTGTCAGTGCCACCACTATAATTAAAGTGAAAGGTATAAGTGTCTTTTCTATTAATTTGTTTTCAAGGAGGTATTTCACTTGAAATATTGTCTCTTTCTGCTAGGGAACGTTGCAGAAAATTAACTTTGCAGGAAATAGATTGTGTGTGTATGTGTAATACATAAGGATAGCAGGGAGGTGCTTTTAAAGAAGTCTTTTTAAAAGAGGAATTAAAAAAGTTTATACTAATGTATGGATATATACCTATCTCATAGAACTGGAAGGGACCCTGAAAGGTCATTGAATCCAGACCCATACCTCCACTAGCAGGACTAAGTATTGATTTTGTCCCAAATCCCTAAGTGGCCCCCTCAAGGATTGAACTCACAACCCTGGGTTTAGCAGACCAATGCTCAAACCACTGAGCTAAAGGTAGCATTGCCTACTGGAGACAGCATGTGGGGCCAGCCAGCCAGAGAGTTAAACAGTACCTGAAACATCTTGCATTGCTGCCCAGCAGCCTCTCCGAATGATGAAGGAGCAGTGCGGATGTTGGCCAGGAGAGAGTTCCTCTGAGAACCTGGCAGCGTTCCGGACCTCATGAAACCTGTGAAGTTGGGTTGTTGTTTAAGTTTTCAATCTCATAAAACTCTTCCCTCTTAATGTACATCTGTGGTTTACAAGGGAATGTTAAATAAGCAAACAATTTTAACTACCAGCATGTGAAAACTTGTGCTATGCCAACGATAAATATACTTATTTGAAAGTAAAACTTGCTTTGCTTCCAGAACTAATAGGAAATAAAATAAAAATAGGTAGCATCCCACAGCTCATGTTTTGATACATCACAAGAAAAACAAACAAACAAACAAACAAACAACAGTCTTGCCTCTCAAGCATCTTGAGGAGAAACAATTGATGAGTAAGGTCTAAATTTGTCACACTGAGTTTACCCATCCCCAGGCAAGAGTGGTGGTGGCTGAGATACAGGAGAGGTAGATCACTGCAGAAGGAAGAACCGAATCTGAGGGAAATGGCCAACTGACCTCCATATTTGGGATTGAGAAAAAATATACTCCCAGGTCTGATTTAAAAAAAAATTGGCAGTAGAGTGACCAGATGTCCCGATTTTATAGGCACAGTCCTGATTTTTTGGGTCTTTTTATTATATAGGCTCCTACTAACCCCCACCCCCACCCCGATTTTTCACACTTGCTGTCTGGTCACCCTAGATTGGCAGAGACCCCTGGCTGGTTTTCATCTTCTTCTGCAACATGGGGCAAGGGATCACTTGCAGGTTTAAAGTGGAATAAATGGTAGATTCTCTGAAACTTGACATCTTTAAATCATTATTTGGGGAGTTTGCTAACTCAGCCAGAGGTTGTGGGTCTGTTACAGGAATGGATGGGCATCTGGGTGAGGTTCTGTGACCTGCAATGTGTAGAAGGTCAGACTAGATCAGTGGTTCCCAACTTATTTACTATTGTCGGCTGCGTAAGCAGCTCTACGTGCTTTATATGAGCCACATCCACACACTAGATATACTATGTGAGGATGTCACATGGGCCACAGCTGTGTGCTGATTGGGCCATAGGTTGAGAACCACTGGACTAGATGATCATGATGGTTCCTTCTGGCCTTAACATCTACAATAGCATGGGATCCTCAGATGTCCAAGAAGGATATGGGGGCTCCTCACAGCAGGGAGGGAAATGGGGCTAACAGTTACAATGCTAATTCTCACTGTAATTGTAGCAATGCTATTGGAGGCCACCAGAATTCTGAAATCCTAGGACTCCTAAACAAAACAAAATCAATTGGCAATAAAATATCCCTTATCCTAATCTCCTTTGTATTTCTCCTGTAACCTCCCTGCTTTATTCTTGTAGAACTTTACGGCTACACATGTTCAATATTCATTACACACAAATCCGTGAAGGAGTTATTAGCAGCTGAGGGCTTACTTATTCTTGAAAAGAAAGAAATAAAAACAGGAAATGGTTTCAAAGAGTCCTGAGGACAACGGGATGGAGTGTTGGCAATTGGAATTTCTCAGTGGAAAGCACTGAGGGGCACTTTGCTATCCCGAGCACAGTCAAGTATCATTGTAATAGACACAAACCCGCATCTTAACCAAATGTCCCAACGGAATGCCTTCTGTTCAGAAAAGTTGTTTAAAAAATGGCTGCTTTGACTGGCAGCCTGGAGGAGGAACATCTTTCAGTAACCCGCACTTATGAGAGTAGAACTGGAATAATATAATTTAAGGCAGAAAGACCATTATGATCGTCCAGTCTGACCTCATCTAATAACACTCTTTATAGAATTTCACTGAGGATTCCCTGGATCAAGCCCATAACTATGGGTTGAGCTATAGCAGACTGAGGGGTGCACTTACCTCTTGTAAGCACCTCCTGTTGGCTGGGTGCAACCATGCACTCTTTTTCTCTGCTCACAATGCCCCATTGGCTGTTATCCTGGCTGGAGAGGTCTTCAGTGGCTCAGGCTTCCAGACAAGTCACAGTCTAAAATGGACAAAGCCCTTCCAGGGTACTCAAGTCCAAGACACAAATAAACAAATGTCTTCCAATTCCCTGGCTCAGGTTGGACTCAGCTCCTCTTTCCTATGGGTGCCTTCTCACTTCAGCCCCTGTTGGTCCCCATTAATCTAGTCCCTTTTCTTAGGCTTCTAATAAAGAGTGTTAACCCCTCTTTGGGTCTTACGCCACTTCCCCACTGGCCAGTGGGGCAGGGGGAACCTGGGCCTGCCCACTACTCCAGGTCCTAACCCAGGGTCCCTATAAACAGCATCCATGTACTGCTTCCCTTAATAGTTGCTGCTGCATTCCCTGGGCTACTTCCCATTTGGTCCCTTCACCTTCACCCATTACTTTAAGGAACAGTCCTTGGGTTATCTTGTCTGTTCCCTGTTTGTGCAGGGTCTCTCACGGGCCTCATTGCATGCAGAGTTTCTCCATCTTCCAGCCCTTCCTCACCCTTCTGGTCCCAACCAGGAACTGACCTGCTCAGGCCCCTCAGCTCTTTTTAGCTGAGCCTGCTGTGCCCTGATTGGCTGCTTCCATGCAGCCTTTCTAGGCTGGCCTGGAGGACCCATCTTCACTGCTTCTTTTCTGGGGTGGTGTGTGGTAGGACTACGAGGCCTCCAGAAGTGGGCTTCAAAGGGCCTGGTACACCCCTTGTCATGGTATAAATTCCCACTCTGAACCTTAAAGTCCAAAAGATGGGATACCAGCATGAATTCCTCTAAGCTTAATTACCAGTTTAGATCTTGTAGTGCTGCCACCAACCAGGACTTGGAATGCCTGGTACACTCTGGTCCCCCCAAAACCTTCCCGGGGGGACCCTCAAGACCCAAACCCCTTGAGTCTCACAACAAAGGGAAATAAACCATTCCCCCTCCCTCCTTTCTTCCTTCCAGATCCTCCCCTCCCTGGGTACATTAGGAGATCACTGTGATTCAAACTCCTTGAATCTTAAAACAGAGAGGAATGTCACCTTCCCCCCTCCTCTTTTCTCCTCACCAAGAGGCAATACAGATTCAAGCTCCGTGAATCTAAAACACAGAGGAATTCCACCTTCCCCCCTCCCTTCCCTCCTTTCTCCCACCAATTCCCTGGTGAGTACAGGCTCAATTCCCTTGAGCCTTAACAAAGGAAGAAATCAATCAGGTCTTAAAAAAGAAAAGCTTTTAATAAAAGAAAGAAAAAAGTAAAAGTTGTCTCTGTAATCAAGATGGTAAATGTTACAAGGTCTTTCAGCTTATAGACACTAGAGAGAATCCTCCCCCCAGCATACATACAAATTAAAATCCTTCCAGCAAAATACACATTTGCAAATAAAGAAAACAATCAAAAAGACTAAACTGCCTTTCTACTTGTACTTACTACTTGAACAGAAAATTAGAGAGCCTGTAGGTACGTCTGGTCACTCTCAGAACCCAGAGAGAACAACAGACAAAGAAAAACACACAAACAAAGACTTCCCTCCACTGAAATTTGAAAGTATCTTGTCTCCTGATTGGTCCTCTGGTCAAGTGTTCCAGGTTCACTGTTTGTAACCCTTTACAGGTAAAAGAGACATTAACCTTAACTATCTGTTTATGACACCCCCTCACAGAGACCCTTTAGAAAGACTTCTAATATTGATTTAAAGATGGCAAGGGATGGAGTGTCCATCATGTGCCTAGGTAAGCTGTTCCCCTGGTTATTTACCCGCACTCTTAAAAAAAAAAGGTACCTTATTGGTAGTCTGGGTTTGTCTAGGTGCCAATGCATTTTACTACTTTTTTATTTGCTAGATTAAAGGTTCTGTTTAGCAGGATATAAAAACAGGATTTCACATTCATATGGGCAATCAGAATATCCAGAGTTGTTATAGTATGGGAGAAATATAAACCCCATTTACATCTGGATCCTAAATTCTATTAGCCACCAACATATTACACCATTCCTTGAAGGAGACTTCTGAAAGACAGATGATATCACAATCTTGTTGACTGCAATGGACTTAGCTCCTGGGCAACATATAACGGGTTCCTCAGATATCAGAGCTACCATTCCATGTCCTTTTCTCAGGGCATCTTTCAGGTGATGGAAGAATTGGCCTGTGAACATTGCTATGAGAGGGTGGTGTATGGCTTCGATTCTGCTGTGGGAAAGCAGGGTGGCAGCACTGATTGACCAGAAACTTGGACTGCAAAGAGAACTTTCTAGAAGAAGGAGGGAAGGTGTTTGGAGTTCCTGCTGGCAAAAATCTTTTCTAAGACCACCAAGAGCAGTGGGAACAGTCTTGCAGACCACAAGTCAGCTGAGAAAAGCTTGGATGGAGAGTTATTCATGGGCATCGTTCCAGGTAGCCTATGAAGAGCCACTTAGGCAGGGTTGAAACGTGGCCTATGAATTTGTTTTATTTTGCTAAATAGCTGGTCAGCTATTAAGGACCAGTGAGTGATAGTTTATAAAATAAGCATGATAAAAAGTTCTTGAGCTAGCATTACATGTACCCTTCACGGTTTCTTTGGGGGTTGGGGAGTTGTGTCTGTTTTCAATTATCCATAGACTTGAGTATGAGCAAAGCATGTACTTTATATAAGAATTATCTTTTCTGTACTCCCACTCTTGTGATTTACCCTCCTTTGTAATAATTATTTATAATGATGCTAATAGGCATATGTAGAGCTCCGATCATTTTTGAGAGAAACTCAGCGTACACAACATCCTTAGGCACTGGGGAAACCCAACGTGCTCAGAGTGCTACAGAATTTTAAATTCACTGAGTGCTTCTCCAGAGAAGTACAACAGCCATTTATCTGCTAGGCTGAATAACCAGCAAACAGGGCCAGACTCATCATTTTCCCTATATTTCCTCATTATTTCTCTTTTGAACTTGCTTGAGGAATACACTGTTGCAAGAGTCTTCTATGCCAGGAACCCCTCCGTTGCAGAGGGCATTCTAGGATGGGGAACATAGAGAGAGGGGGTGGAAAGGCATAGGCGTGGATGGGGTATTCTTGTACCCTGTCAATTTTGCACCCCTGCAGCAGTCCAGAGGGGCCCCCTAGCAGACTCTGAATAGAGTGTTGGGTTAGAGTTGTATCAGGACCACATGGGATATCATTGATGGATAAGCCAAAAATGGTTCTGAATGATTTGGAGATTTGTGACTAAGAGAAGAAAGAGAACCAGGAGGCATTAAACCCAGGTAAAAGTATCAAACATTATCAAATGGTTGATGAATCAACTCTGGAGGAACCTGTCTCTGGAGGACTATGAAAGCTACAGGGAAATCCCTGATGGCAGTCATAGATTCATAGATTCATAGACTCTAGGACTGGAAGGGACCTTGAGAGGTCATTGAGTCCAGTCCCCTGCCCTCATGGCAGGACCAAATACTGTCTAGATCATCCCTGATAGACATTTATCTAACCTACTCTTAAATATCTCCAGAGATGGAGATTCCACAACCTCCCTAGGCAATTTATTCCAGTGTTTAACTACCCTGACAGTTAGGAACTTTTTCCTAATTTCCAACCTAAATCTCCCTTGCTGCAGTTTAAGCCCATTGCTTCTTGTTCTATCATTAGAGGCTAAGGTGAACAAGTTTTCTCCCTCCTCCTGATGACACCCTTTTAGATACCTAAAAACTGCTATCATGTCCCCTCTCGGTCTTCTCTTTTCCAAACTAAATAAACCAAATTCTTTCAACTTTCCTTCATAGGTCATGTTCTCAAGACCTTTAATCATTCTTGTTGCTCTTCTCTGGACCCTCTCCAATTTCTCCACATCTTTCTTGAAATGCGGTGCCCAGAACTGGACACAATACTCCAGCTGAGGCCTAACCAGCGCAGAGTAAAGCGGAAGAATGACTTCTCGTGTCTTGTTTACAACACACCTGTTAATGCATCCCAGAATCATGTTTCCTTTTTTTGCAACAGTATCACACTGTTGACTCATATTTAGCTTGTGGTCCACTATGACCCCTAGATCTCTTTCTGCCATACTCCTTCCTAGACAGTGTCTTCCCATTCTGTATGTGTGAAACTGATTGTTCCTTCCTAAGTGGAGCACTTTGCATTTGTCTTTATTGAACTTCATCCGGTTTACCTCAGACCATTTCTCCAATTTGTCCAAATCATTTTGAATTTTGACCCTGTCCTCCAAAGCAGTTGCAATCCCTCCCAGTTTGGTATCATCTGCAGACTTAATAAGCATACTTTCTATGCCAACAAATAAGTTGTTGATGAAGAGATTGAACAGAACCTGTCCCAAAACAGACCCCTGTGGAACCCCACTTGTTATACCTTTCCAGCAGGATTGGGAGCCATTAATAACTACTCTCTGAGTACGGTTATCCAGCCAGTTATGCACCCACCTTATAGTAGCCCCATCTAAATTGTATTTGCCTAGTTTATCGATAAGGCTATCATGCGAGACAGTATCAAATGCCTTACTAAAGTCTAGGTATACACATCCACCACTTCTCCCTTATCCACAAGACTTGTTATCCTATCAAAGAAAGCTATCAGATTGGTTTGACGAGATTTGTTTTTTACAAATCCATGCTGGCTATTCCCTATCACCTTACCACCTTCGAAGTGTTTGCAGATGATTTCTTTAATTACTTGCTCCATTATCTTCCCTGGCACAGAAGTTAAACTAACTGGTCTGTAGTTTCCTGGGTTGTTTTTATTTCCATTTTTATAGATGGGCACTATATTTGCCCTTTTCCAGTCTTCTGGAATCTCTCCCGTCTCCCATGACTTTCCAAAGATAATAGCTAGAGGCTCAGATACCTCCTCTATTAACTCCTTGAGTATTCTAGGATGCATTTCATCAGGCCCTGGTGACTTGCAGGCATCTAACTTTTCTAAGTGATTTTTAACTTGCTCTTTTTTTATTTTATCTTCTAAACCTACCTCCTTCCCATAAGCATTCACTATGTTAGACATTCCTTCAGACTTCTCAGTGAAGACCGAAACAAAGAAATCATTAAGCATCTCTGCCATTTCCAAGTTTCCTGTTACTGTTTCTCCCTCCTCACTGAGCAATGGGCCTATCCTGTCCTTTGTCTTCCTCTTGCTTCTAATGTATTGATAAAAAGTCGTCTTGTTTCCCTTTATTCCCATAGCTAGTTTGAGCTCATTTTGTGCCTTTGCCTTTCTAATCTTGCCCCTGCATTCCTGTGTTATTTGCCTATATTCATCCTTTGTAATCTGACCTAGTTTCCATTTTTTATATGACTCCTTTTTATTTTGTAGGTCATGCAAGATCTCGTGGTTAAGCCAAGGTGGTCTTTTGCCACATTTTCTGTCTTTCCTACCCACCGGAATAGCTTGCTTTTGGGCTCTTAATAGTGTCTCTTTGAAAAACTGCCAACTCTCCTCAGTTGTTTTTCCCCTCAGTCTTGATTCCCATGGGACCTTACCTATCAGCTCTCTGAGCTTACCAAAATCCGCCTTCCTGAAATCCATTCTCTATTTTGCTGTACTCCCTTCTACCCTTCCTTAGCATTGCAAACTCTATGATTTCATGATCACTTTCACCCAAGCTTCCTTCTACTTTGAAATTCTCAATGAGTTCCTCCTTATTTGTTAAAATCAAGTTTAGAACAGCTTTCCCTCTAGTAGTTTTTTTGATCTTCTGAAATAAAAAGTTGTCTGCAATGCAGTCCAGGAACATATATCTGGATAGTTGAAGTCCCCCATCACCACCAAATCTTGGGCTTTGGATGATTTTGTTAGTTGTTTAAAAAAGGCCTTGCAGTATGAAACAAGCAACTACCAAGAGAGGTTCTTCAACCATCCTAAGAAAGCAAGCAGTCACCTTTAGCACCCCTGAATAAATTTAATTCAAGAGTCCTAAAAGAGCTGGCTTGCTGATGTTACTTTTTCATAAATCTTGGAATACTGGGGAAGACTGGAAGGTACTAATGTTGTGCAATATTCAGAAATGGCAAGCAGGACGACCTAGGTAACTATAGGCTAGTTAGCTAACGTCAGTCCCAGGGGAAAAAATGGAAAAACTGATATGGAATTCAATTAATAAAGAATTAAAGGATAGGAATAAAATTAATGCTAGCCAACATCATTTAATGAAAAATAGGTCATGTCAAACAAGCATAATTTCATTCTTTAAGGAGATTACAAGTTCGTTTGATAAAGGTAACTGTACAGATGTAATATGCATAGACTTTTGTTATGTGTTGTCTTAGTATCACGGCATTCTGACTAAAAAAAAATTAACACCATACAATATCAACAGAGCACATATTAAGTGGATTAAGAACTGGATAACTGACATATCTCAACAGGTAGTTAGCAGTAGAGAAATCCTCATGCAATGAGGGTGTTACTCATGAGGCTGTGCAGGAATTGGTTCTTGTCCTGATGCTTTTCAGCATTTACTCCAATCATGTGGAAGTAAATATAAAAATCACTGCTGTTAAAATTTGTGGATGACACATGGATTGTCGATAACGAGTCTAGGGCAGTCGTACACAGCAATCTCAATTGCTTGGTAAGTGGGCCCATTTAAACAGCTGCCGAATGCAGTTTATATAGCTTAATCTGTTTAGCTTATCAAATAGAAGATTGACTTGATTACAGTGTATACGTTCCTTAATGGGGATAAAATGCTGGGGGCTTGAGGGCTCTTTAATCTAGCAACAAAAGGCAAAGCAAGAACCAATGGCTGGAAACTGAAGCCAGCCAAATTCAAACTACAAATAAGGCACAAATTTTTAACAGCGGGATTGTTTAATCTTTGGAACAATCTACCAGAGAAACAAGCGGATTCTCCATTTCTTAATGTCTTCAGATCAATACTGAATGCCTTTCTGGAAGATGTTTTTATTTTAGCCAAACAAAAGTAATGCTTTAGTCAAAACGCAAGAAGTTTAATGGCCTCTCTCAATACAGGAGGTCAAATGATCCCTTCGGGCTTTAAACTGTATGAATCTGAAAAGCCCAGAGAGAGTGCAGCAGAGCAGATGACTTTAGGAAACTGGTTTCCCTTTTAGATGGGTAGCAGGGGTTGGCTGGTTTTGAAACAAGCATCTATTCTTCTGTTTTACAGACCGTTCTGTTTGGACATTTAAGAGCTACTTGAAGTTTAGCTTTAGCAACCCAAGTTTGTTTCAGTACAGATTTTATTTCTTTCTGGCACTTGTTATCTGTATTAGACACCCAACTCTGCAGAGCATTTCCAAGGAGTTGTATAAAGGATTGAGACATTCATACAAGGTTTGATTTAGTGTTTATTAACAACATTTACAAGTGGATTTCTTGTTTCTTGATGACAATGATCACATTTGCCTCAGATTTTGGATAAAGGCTGCAGAAAAACAACTGTTGTTTTGCCTTTCCTCTAATGCCACCTCTGGAAATAGCACTTCAACTTGAATGCCAGCTGTCACTGATTGATGTGCTGCCAGATTGGCACTCAGTTCTTTTGGACGGACGCAAGTGGCCAGGCTGTTAACTTGCAGGCTTAGTTTTTTATAGCTAGAGACTCAGTCAATATAATTGTTTGTCCGTTCCCAGTAATTTAAAGCAGGCTAAACTGTGGAAAGTACTCACTGCTTTTGTGCCAGCCTAAGTTGTTTTACAGCTGAGAAGTAAAAACTAGACTTTTTTTCTTTGTTGAACATTTGGACTCTTATCTTGGGTGGAGACAGATGGGACATGCTGCATGTACTTCTATACAGTGGCTCTCAAAATTTTGTACTGGTGACCCCTTTCACATAGCAAGCCTCTGAATGCAACTCCCCCCCTTATAAATTAAATACACTTTTTAATATATTTAACACCAAATGCTGGAGGTAAAGCAGGGTTTGGGATGAGGCTGACAGCTCACAACCCCCCATGTAATCACTTCATGACCCCCCGAGGGTAGGGCCAGCTCCAGGGGTTTTGCCCCCCCAAGCAGCCAAAAAAAAAAAAAAAGCCGCGATCACAATCTGCAGCTATTCAGCTGGAGGTCCTTCGCTGCAAGCGGGAGTGAGAGACCCTCCGCCGAATTGCCGACGAATACCTGAACATGCCACCCCCACTCCGGAGTGGCTGCCCCAAGCACCTCCTTGCTAAGATGGTGCCTGGAGCCAGCCCTGCCTGAGGGATCCTGACCCCTAGTTTGAGACTAAGAGCCACTGTTCTCTACCAAGTGTATTAATTGTAAGATACTTTAAAGCTCCCGCGGTATGGCTAAAGTTAACTTAAATAAGGTATATTATGCACAGTGCTACCTAGTGGCCAAACAGTGTAATACAGTTTAGCATTCCATTACATTTCCTCCGTTAAGTATCGGAGGGATAGCCGTGTTAGTCTGGATCTGTAAAAGCAGCAAAGAGTCCTTTGGCACCTTATAGACTAACAGACATATTGGAGCATCAGCTTTCATGGGTGAATATCCACTTCGTGGGATAAGTTATTTACAATGTTTACACTATCACACTGTCTTTGAAGGTTAGTACAAATCAGTATGAAAGTGTCATACTGGTTTTCTAATGACATGATCCACATGCATAACAACTTGGTTGTCTGGCTGATCTTTAGTTGCCATGACCAGTTGTAATCAGTTTGTGATCTTTGAGTTGTCTTCTTGTTCTTCTCTGTTGATTGTTCTTTCTGAGGGACAAACTGTAGATGTTGACGTATTCTGTTGAACTCTCTACTGTTGGTCTTGATTACATGTGATTGGAACACTGCATTTCTTTTGTTCATGACAGCTGAAGTTGTCCATCCTTTTTCTCCATCCGATTTGACATGAACATGGTGATCAGATTCTATTTCCAACAGATCTATGAGTGTTGTGTTTTGTAAAAACTGTTCATAAACTCCTTTGCCTTTTTATCCAGTTTGGCTGCTTTGTTGATGTCTGGCAACTTTGGAGATAGAACTATTGTTTCAGCTTTGGAAAAGATTCTGAGTTGTCTTCTCATCAGGAGTTGTGCTGGACTCTATCCAGTAGCAGCTATTGGTGTTGATCTGTAACTCAGAAGAGTAAGGAGTGGCTTTTCCATCTGTAGAATTTCCTTGGTTGTCAGTAAAGCTCTTTCAGCTTCTCCATTTGCTTGTGAGTAATGTAGGCTGCTGGTAATATGGTCAAAATCATATTTTGTTTGGAATGACTTAAAATGTGCTGCAGTGAATTATGATCCATTGTCCATTACTAGCTGTTCTGGAATACTGAAGTGAGCAAAATTGCATTTCAGTTTCTTGATAACATGGCAACATGTTATGTCTTCCAAATACATTATTTCTATATACCTGGGAAAATAGACCATTGTGACCAAGTAATGATGTCATCTGAATGCGCATACAACTGTTCCTTGTCTCTTCCAAAGTCTCTCTGATAGGGGTGTTTGTTTACTGTATGGTTCAGCATTCTCTCATAAGTTGAGTTGTATTAAAAAATCCAATATCATCAAATCCTCCACTGAGTTCTTACACCTTTTTCGTTAGGCCGATCATGATTGCCACACTGCAGCAGAGACTGTTGTTGGTCCGTGGTCCTTTGATCACATATACTCTGAAAGCATAGCTTTTGTCTTTATAATTTTTTTCTGTGGTGGACTGTCCCATTCGGTTCAGAATACTTCCAGGGCTAGTCACGTGACTTCAGCATTGGTAGTGGCTAAAGATAATTGTATGTCCCTTCTCAGATGACTGTGACATCAGCTCCAGAGTCAATTTTAAAGCCAATAGTCTTGCCATGAATATTCAGTTTCACTCTGCAGACAGGCTCTTTATCATCACAAGAGGTAGAT
This sequence comes from Gopherus evgoodei, assembly GCF_007399415.2. NCBI lineage: Eukaryota > Metazoa > Chordata > Testudines > Testudinidae > Gopherus > Gopherus evgoodei. The sequence continues at coordinate 286,297,415 of NC_044323.1, read as the reverse complement.
ACCAGAAACAATGGCTCTTGATTGTCTGTAATATGAGTCAACTTCCGACTGCTTTGTGTTAGCAAACAGCAGCAAAATGTCCATATTTCATGCATTTATTATAGTGTGTGTCTCTTGCTGGATGTGCATCATCTGTTGGGATATGACTTTTTCCACACCTTGTGCATGTAAGCTGGAATTTGTCCCTCTTACTTACCCTGGGATTTTCTCTCCTTGCCTCAGGGGTTTATGATAATGACATTTAACGGTCACACTGAGTTTCTTTATTACCTCTAAACTAGTTTCTTGTTTTTCAGGTTTGGCCAGTTGCTCTTGGTTTTGCTGTCTCACCAGCTCAGACTGCTTTGCTATTTGAACAGTTGTGTGTAGCATTAGGTGTCTTTTCCATTGGAACTGTTGTACAAGTTTTTATCTCTTACCGCAATAACCAGCTTGTCTCTGATATTTTCATTGTTTGCATTCCCCAAATCAGTTTTCAGCCAATCTATGCATAGCTCTTATAAACTTTCAACATTCTCTCCTGGGCCTTGAATTCTATGGTTTAAAAATGCTGTCATAAACCATATTTCTCTGAGGTATAAACTATACATCAGACATAGCCAGAACCCTTTCATAGTCATCTTTGTGACTGTCTCCAGTAAAGTCATCAAATTTAAAGGTATGCTCTGCTTGTTTCCCCATAAATTAAAGATATCTGTATATCTCCAATTTCTTTGTGGAGCTTGGTAGCAATGTGAAATCTTGCAACATATTGTTTGCAGTCTGTCCATTCTGAAGGTGTGCCAATGCTGAAGTTCTCTGGGGCATTGAAGAGTGGCGTGTTGATGAGATACTGACTGCCTTCTAAGTTATAGAAGCCTCTGGAAGAGCTCCTAAGAAGGAAGCCAGTGCAGGAAGCAGTCTGGAATGAAGACAGAAGCCAATGTTTGTGGTGGGAGTTGTTAGCACTTCACCGTTTTAAGACCTCAGGGATGGAACCCATGTGAGAGGTTGGATATTGGCTCCTCTGTGCCTCAGTGGTGCCACCTTGAGGTAGCATTCTGAGATCCCTGCAGCCAGATGGCGGAGGAATGTTTGTGGCCCCTGAGAGAAAGAGAGGCAAATGCTAGCTACAGCTGGGGAGAGAGGTCACCCAGACCCTGGACACAGGGCTGTGGCTCAGGAAGGGCTAAGGACTTGTTCGTGCCCTGCCACAAGTAGTGAAGATTTGGACTGGTAGTGTTTTCCTTAAGAGTCTTATTTACCCTGCCAGGGGAGGGCTTTTGAGTTTGAAGGGAAAGGAAGGGAGGAAGGTGTCAGATTTCCTGGCTAGTCTTAACCTGCTTTATTCACAGCCTGTTGTTTTGGTATTTAAACATCAGTACACGAAGCCCTGCAGGATGTCATGTACTGAGAATCAGATATACACACAACTAAGAGAGAGAGAGAGAAAGTGCAGCTGAGTATTGTTATCAAAAGGGAATTTCATGTTGGAAGGGCAGGGAGTTTTGAGTCCAGCAAGAGAAATGTATGGCACTTTGAGACAGCACCTTTGCCTATAGGAGAAAAGCGCAGTCCCTTGTGAGGAAGATGACAGTCATAAGAATAGAATAATTGACCAGTTGATATTAGTTCTGGCCTGTTTGACTGGGACAATTATGTACACAGAAAAAAGGCTAAGCTTCCATCGAAAAATTTTTTTGCAACAAACACTTTAACTAGCTCTGCTTGTAACCTTCCCAGTTAATTGAAGGCTGCAGAATCTTGGAACTATGCTGCAAAGAGCTCTGTAAACTATATCAGAGTCTGATATGTTTCCATGGGGATGACCTCTCCTCTGCCTCTCTCGCTCGCCTCCTATTTTTCTTCCCTCTTTATTCGTTCGAATCAAATACCACATTGGTCCCTTCAAAGGTTGTTCTGAGATGAGGACCTGGTGCTTGACAGTCAAATGTATGTTAGGAAGGGGAGTATTAACTTCACCTCGGCTGCAGTCAGAGACCAAACTCAGGAACTTTGCCTCAGAGGAAACCATAATAATTACGAAGTAACTCATTTTTAAACTGTAATAATTACACACTCTTGGGTACTGGCAGCCTGAGGGCATCGCTGCAGGTGGGGTATGGTACCGTAACTAGCATTAGCTGCGCACGTGTTCATCCATTAAAGTGCCATTCTGCTATGGAAATAAGCCTGCATGGTTCCATGTTGGGGGTGTCTCATGGATTCTGTATCAAATGTGCTCCATTTGTAAGTCAGGAGGTGTCTTAGACAGGAGTATGCTTTCCCCAGATCTCCCTGACTTCTTCCCCTATCCCAGGAAGAAATAGTTTCTGTCCCTCAGAGCAAGGAAAGGGTTTTTCCACCTCCATTTTCTTTTTTAAGAATGAGGCTAAAAATAAACTTTAGGAGCCAGATCTTTAGCTGCTGTAAATCCATTTAGCTCCACTGACAGCTGAGGGTCTAGCCCTATATTTATTTGTATTATAGTAGAGGCTAGAGACCCCAAGATCAGGACCAGATTGTGCTAGGCACTGTACATACTCAGTCTGTGCCCCATGGAGCTTACAGTCTCTGCAGACAAAGACTGACAAAGGGCATGTCTACACTACCAAGTTTATCGACCAAAGTAATGTTGACATCCAAAAGTCAATGTCATAAAAATCGGAATTTCATGTTCTCACATGCTCCTTCTGTCAGCAAATCACATCCACATTGAGGGCACCATCATCGACAGCATGAGCAATGCACTGTGGGTACCTATCCCACAGTCCTGCTCATCATCATCTGTTGCTAGGTGTTGTGGGAAGGTGAAGCAGCCCATCTTGGGACCAGGCTAAATATTCCATGATGCATTGCTTTCTGTCCCAGCACTCCATAGACTTCCAGCTTTCTTTTGTGGCATTTTTGAACCGCCCTTCCTTGCTGTGCACCCCGGCATCTTTGTGAGAAGGGATGGATCCCACACTGCTCTCCTATGCGTTGTTAAATTTCATGAAGACATCGCGGATGGCAGTACAGTCAATCATGAAGTTCCTAACAGAAGAAGACTCGCAGGCACCCGACAGTCTGCATAATATGGATAGGAGCAACCTCAGATTACTTTTGGCATTCACAGAGCAGATGCATAGGGTACACTGTTCCTTTTGGGCTCAGGAAACAAGCACTGAATGGTGGGATTGGGTCGTCATGCAGGCATGGGATGAAGAGCAGTGGCTACAGAACTTTCGGCTGCAGAAAGCCACCTTCCTGGAACTGTGTGCAGAGCTTGCCCCGGACCTGCGGTGCAAGGACACCAGAATGAGAGCTGCCCTCTCAGTAGAGAAACACATGGCAATTGCTGTGTGTAAGCTGGCCACTCCAGATTGCTACCAGTCGGTCACAAATCAATTTGGAGTGGGGAAGTTGACCGTTGGGGCTGCGTTAATGCAAGTCTGCAGGGCAATAAATCTCATCTTGTTATGAAGGACAGTGACTCTGAGAAATGTGTGTGAAATAGTGGATTGCTTTGCAGAAATGGGTTTCCCTAACTGTGGCACACACATTCCAATTTTGGCACAGACCATCTTGCGACAGAGTACATGAATAAAGGGGTACTTCTCCATGATGTTGCAGGTGCTTGTGGATCACTGGGGGCATTTCGCTGACATCAACGCAGGGTGATCCGGGAAGGAGCATGACACATGCATCTTCAGGAACATCAGCCTGTTCAGAAAGCTGCAAGTGGGGACTTTCTTTCCAAACTGGAAGATTACAGTGGGGTATGTTGAAATGCCCATAAGGATCCTGGGAAACCCAGCATACCCCTTACGGCTGTGACTCATGAAACCTTACATGGGACACCTGGATAGTAGTAAGAAGCGATTCAACAACAGGCTGAGTAGGTGCCGGATGACAGTTGAATGTGCCTTTGGCAGATTGAAAGCACACTGGTGATACCTTTATGGCAGGTTAGACTTTAATGAGGGGGAGGGATAGCTCAGTGGTTTGAGCATTGGCCTGCTAAACCCAGAGTTGTGAGTTCAGTCCTTGAGGGGGTCATTTAGGGAACTGGGGTAAAAATCTGTCTGGGGATTGGTCCTGCTTTGAGCAGGGGTTTGGACTAGATGACCTTCTGAGGTCCCTTCCAACCCTAATATTCTATGAGGATAATATTCCCAAGATCATAGCCACGTGCTGTACATTGCATGATCTCTGTGAAGCTAAGTGTGAAAGGCTTGCTCAGGGATAGAGTGCTGAGGCAGAGCGCTTGGCTGCTGATTTTGAGCAGCCAGATACCTGGGCTATCAGAGGGGCCCAGAGGAGGGCAATTTGAATCAGAGAGGCTTTGACAATCAGCACCAGTAATGTATATCTCTGTCAGAGATGCTTCAATGTTACAGTTTTCCTAGTAGGCAATGGTGACATTTGGGACCTTATAGTAAGGAAATTATTAACGTGCCTGTGCATGTATTGGTAGTGCCATGGTCACCTAGGAAGATGCAATGAGACCTCTCCATGCTGAGCTAGCAGGAAATGGAATGTCAGAAATTCCCAGGGCTTCTAAGTGGGAGGGGCCAATGGTTGTTTACCTGATTGTAGGGCAGTAGAGTTCAAACTGCTGACCACAATGGTCAGGATAGGCATTGTGGGACACCTCCTGGAGGCCAATTAAAGTGATGAAATTGAGCATGGTATCTGCACTGGCACTTTGTTGATAAAAACGTAGAAGAAAAAAACATAAGTCTCTTGTTGGGGTGGATGTATTTTGTTGCCAAAACTGGGCATTTTCCCTAACAAAACTTGCATCACAGTGTGTACATGTTCACTGTTTGGTCAACAAAAGACAGTTTTTGGCATCAAAACTTGGTAGTGTAGACGAGACCTATGTGGAAGGATGTTTCCTGCTGTTTTTTTCACCTGTTTGAGCTTCCTTTGGCTCCCCATTCTGCTTGATGATTCTGTTACTGCTTAAATGCAAATTAAAGTAAGCACACATTCCTTTGTTTAGGTCAGATATGTTTGCCAACATCCATTTGGGCAGGACTGTGGGGTTTGGAGCATGTGTTAGTCCCCAGTATGATGTTATTCTTATAACTTCACATACAATGTTGCCACACATATTTTACCTGGGCAAAACTGAACAGTAAATTATGAGTTTTCAAATGATACCTTGCAAGGCATACTGTGTGCAAAGGTTATTACAGTAGTGTTTGGGCTGTGAATATGGGTCTGTATTCTGTCAGAGCTGGCTAGCACTTTGGGACAACTGAAGACAATCTCCCCCATAAATCAGTGTCAGCTTTTAATCCAAGACAAGTGCATGGGGGAAGATGACTTTTTAGAAGTTTAGGTGCATACCTTGAGATCTCTATAGTGGAGAAATGTTCAGTACAGCCAGTAGAATCATACAATCATAGAATATTAGTGTTGGAAGGGACATCAGGAGGTCATCTAGTCCACCCCCCGCTCACTGCAGGACCAATTCCCAACTAAATCATCCTAGCCAGGGCTTTGTCAAGCCTGACCTTAAAAACCTCTAAGGAAGGAGATTCCACCACCTCCCTAGGTAACCCATTCCAGTGCTTCACCACCCTTTTAGTGAAAAAGTTTTTCCTAATATCCAACCTAAACCTCCCGCATTGCAACTTGAGACCATTACTCCTTGTTCTGTCATCTGGTACCACTGAGAACAGTCTAGATCCATCCTCTTTGGAACCCCCTTTCAGGTAGTTGAAGGCTGCTATCAAATCCCCCCCCATTCTTCTCTTCTGCAGACTAAACAATCCCAGTTCCCTCAGCCTCTCCTTGTAGATCATGTGCTCCAACCTCCTGATCATTTTTGTTGCCCTCCATTGGACTCTTTCCAATTCTTCCACATCCTTCTTGTAGTGTGGGGCCCAAAACTGGACACAGTACTCCAGATGAGGCCTCACCAATGTCAAATAGAGGGGAATGATCACGTCCCTCGATCTGCTGGCACTACCCCTATTTATACAGCCTAAAATGGGCACACTGTTGACTCATATCCAACTTCTTGTCCACTGTACCCTAGGTCCTTTTCTGCAGAACTGCTTCCTAGCCATTCAGTTCCTAGTCTGTAACAGTGAATGGGATTCTTCCATCCTAAGTGCAGGACTCTGCACTTGTCCTTATTGAACCTCACCAGGTTTCTTTTCGCCCAGTCCTCTAATTTGTCTAGGTCCCTGTGTATCCTATCGCTACCCTCCAGCGTATCTACCACTCCTCCCAGTTTAGTATCATCTGCAAACTTGCTGAGACTGCAGTCCCACCATCCTCCAGATCATTTTTGAAGATATTGAACAAAACTGGTCCCAGGACCGACCCTTGGAGCACTCTGCTTGAAACCAGCTGCCAACTAGACATGGAGCCATTGATCACTACCAGTTGAGCCCGATGATCTAGTCAGCTTTCTATCTGCTTTATAGTCCATTCATCCAACCCATACTTTTTTAATTTTCTGGCAAGAATACTGTGGGAAACCGTATCAAAAGCTTTGCTAAAATCAAGGAATAGCACATCCACCACTTTCCCCTCATCCACAGACCCAGTTATTGCCTCATAGAAGGCAATTAGGTTAGTCAGGCATGACTTGCCCTTGGTGAATCCATGCTGACTGTTCCTGATCACTCATAGTAGACTCATAGATACTTGTGTACTGAGACTGGAAGCTTTGATTCAAAAAGCCTAGATGATAAAGCCTCTAGTGCTACTTTGTTCAGAGCTAGTAAAACATTAGTTAAAAAAAACTAAGGATAGTTACATGAGAATGTATCTCTCCTGATAAAAGAGCATAAAAATTAAAGGATTGGGGTTGATTGCATAAGAAGACAATTAACAAAAGATACAGTGGCCAAATTCTGCTTCCATTTACACTGATATAATCCACTGAAGTAAACTAAATTACCACAAATTTACACTAATGTAATTGGGATCAGAGTCTGGCAATAAACATGTATTGTTTGGCTACATTGTGATGAAAGGGTAAAGAGAAAATTTAAGCCATCTGCAAATAGTTGAAAGGTACAAACAGCAAGCTCTAATCTGTTACACAGGTGCAACTCTCAGGCCTGGTTTACATTGTGGGGGGGAGGAATCAATCTATATTATGCAACCTCAGCTACGTGAATAACATAGCTGAAGTCCATGTGCTTAGATCTATTCACTGCAGTGTTTTCACTGCAGTAAATTGACTGCTGTCGCTCCACCGTCGACTCCGCCTGTGCCTCTCACCCTGGTGGAGTACCGGAGTTGACAAAAATGCACTCAGAGGTCTTTTTAATGTGTCTAGACTAGATGCGATAATTCGACCCCGCTGGATCCATCACTGCCTGCCAATCTGGTGGGTAGTATAGACATACCCTCAGTGAAGTTGCTGAGAGGTGGATCTGTGGAAATGAAGGCAGGACTGGGCTCCAAGGAGATGAGGAATTCTTAAGGTAATAAAGAGGTGTGTCTCACTAGGAAAGAAGTAACAAAACTGAGCAATGTCAAATTTTGTCTTGATATATGGAACAACTTCCCAGGCTGTGGAATAGTTTGTCAAGGGAGGTACTGTAGTGGAAATGCCATCATTTGGTTCATTTTAATGCTGCTCTGGATAACAGCACATTTTCTGGTGTTTTGGTTTTGTGGGATGTTTTTCTGCTATTTATCAAGAAAATTGGGAATATAAGGTGCCCTTGGGAGATTTCTGGAATTTGCTGTTTCAGCTTAGGTTGGAAAGGCCACAAGAACAGCCTGTTTTGGAGTTTGGGGGCCTTTTCCTTCTATCCAGAGCCCAAAGTGCCTGAAACGTTTTTAAAAAGTGAACTGAAGGTTTTGGAACAAAAAACCCAAAACAAAACAGAATGGGTCAAACTATGATGAAAGGTTCAGGGATTTCTCTTACCCAGATCAGTTCATCCATCTCTCTTCCCCTTAATTATGTTACTCTTGTTCCAGAGCAGGATTAATGGAGAAGACCAAGTATTGAATAAAAAAGAATCCAAAAGAGGAACACATAAAGAAGTGACAAAGAGTCCTGTGGGACCCTATAGACTAATAGACATATTGGAGCATAAGCTTTCGTGGGTGAATACTCCCTTCGTCAGATGCATGCATAAAGAAGTGTGATTGTTAGTAGCAAATCTGCTGTTTTACAATTCTGATCTCGGAGCAGTGCTGCAGTCCCAAGATAGACTTACCAATAAAATGATTATGCTTTGTGGTGACGTCCATTGTATATTAATGATTGCTCAGAGATGTCCTAGTAATATGAGGGATTGCTTGCAGTACCTGTTCTAGAGTGTACATTTTGTCCATTTCATAATGGATTTCACTTCCTTTCGGGAACGAGTGTATAGTAACCTCTGCCACTGAAATCAATAGTGCTGATCATTTTTTTTATTTGTATCACTCCTAAATTGAGTATACCTTTTTATGGACAAACAGAAAAGACAGGTCCCTTCCTTAACAATCAAATCATTGAAACAATGCATGTTGTAATGCAGCAGTGGTTAATAATCAGCAAAAGGTTCAGGGAAAGACGTATGAGGATGGAATTACAACAGTGGAAGACCAGGGGATGTGTTTATTGTTATGCATACATCTGGTGCAGATGAAAGAATAGTATCTGTGTTAGATTCCGACCTGGCTGAACATTAAAGTATGGAATAAAAAATAGTAGCGCGATTTCTAATGCACAGTCTGGTGAGCACATTTTTCATATTCTTATTAAACAGACTCCTTGAGCCATATGTCCCATTGTTTAGAAGTGTGAAATTAGCTATTGATCTAGGAAAACCAAATATAAATAAAAAGTTACTTTAGATCTATGAGAGGAAACAAGTAGGTAGGGAGGCACTAGTGTACATAGATAGATGGACTCAAAGATCGAGTTGACACCAATTTGGAGCTTGACAAATGTTGGACAAAGGTTGGGTATTTTAGTGTGATTTTTATCAAACGCTATTTGACACTTGGCTTACCTGGGAGTGATGTTCCAAATCTTCATTATGCTCGGCAGTGCTTTGTGGATGAGCAAAACAAAAGCGCATTGGGAAGTAGTTAAAGCCCAGTTTTTTGGAGGTGAGATAGCCAGTGGATATGGTACTGGACTGAGGTTCAGTAAACCTGGGTTCTTTTTCTGGTTCTGCCACTGACCTGCTCTGTGACCTTTGGTGAGTCTTTGTTTGTTATTTGTATTACTGTAGCATTACCTAGGAGCCTCCGTCTTGAACAAGGACCCCATTGTTGTAAGCACTTTACAAACACAGAATAAAAAGTCAGCCCCTACCCCCAAAGAGCTTACAATCCAATATAAGACAAGAGACAACAAAGAGATACAGCCGGACAGATAGGGAAGTACAAGAAAACAATGAGACAGTGATAGGCAGTGGTCTCAGCACATCAACAGCCTAACCACTGTCAAGTTTCCTGTAGGCTTCACCACAAAGAAGAGTTTCCAGGAGAGTGCTGAAAGAGGATATTGAGGTAGCTTTGTGGATGTTTATGGGGAGCTTCTCCCATGCGTGAGGGGCAACTTGGATGCTTGTTTGAAAATGTAACAGATGGGCGATGGACATGTGCTGAACAGAGGCAGGAGTTGACAGCCTGACAGTGAATGAGAGAAGATAAGTAGGGTGGGGATAGGCCATGAAGAGCCTTAAAAGCGACATGATCAAGAATGGGGAGCTAGAGGAAGGAAGCAAAAGGAAAGGTAACATGATCAAAGCAACAGGCTAGGAAAATGATCATTAAAGCAGCATTCTGAATCCACTCATCAAGACCAGAGAAAAGAATGGTGCAGTAATTGAGATACGAGATGATGGGAACCTGGGTCTGTTTAGATATTAAACTCTTTGGAGCAGGGACTGTCTCTTTCTCAGTGTTTGTACAATGCTCCAATCTCAGCCAGGTCCTGGAAGCGCTACTATAATACAAATAACAACCATAATAAAGATTTTACTGACTGGAAGGTGGTTCGAATTTTGGCATCTGTATTTCATATCCCTAGGGGAGTATTCCAGTGGGATAGATAGATACTGCTTATATTTATACAATTTTCCATTGAGTGACCAAGCTTCCATTTACAATCATTGCTTTTTTATTCTTGTTCTTTGTAGATGTGCTGTGTCCAAATGTCCATGTGGAAGGAGATCGATTTAAACACAGCAATGGAGAGACTGATGAAATCCCAGGTAATCCCAGAGACTTCCCTTCTGCAATGCCTCTGAGAATTTTAATAACATAATAGCATAGGTCCTACTGAAATATTCTGACTTTGTCATGGTTTCCCTGCTTCTTGGCATTTCCTTAATGTAACATATATCCAGTGATATATGTACAGTGGTATAATCCACTGAAGTAAACTAAGTTACCACAAATTTACACTGATATAATTGGGATCAGAGTCTCACCCTAAACATGTATTGTTTGGCTAAATTATGATGAAAGAGTAAAGAGAACATTTAAGCCATCTGCAAACAGTTGGAAGGTACAAACAGCAAACTCTGATCTGTTACTGCAACTCTCAGGCCTGGTTTACACTGGGACGGGGGAGGAAATCGATCTAAATTATGCAGCAATTGGAAGCAGCAATGCTGGAAGAGACCTGTTAGTTGACTCATTTGCTACGGAGTGAGTATAGTTGACTTAGGAAATAGCAGGGCTAGTGAAATTACAGCTTTTCTGGGAGTTCTGGTGTCTTTATTCAGCCAGCTGTGGGAGTGATTCTGTCACAGGTGAGCATAATTTGTACCTCTTTTATAGCTTCCCCGTGGTGTCATGAACTCCTGTAATTGAAAACTGGGCCATCAGGAGAATTTCTGGAATATTTCTGTCTGAACCAAGAAGCCTGGTCACAGCTACGGAGGCCGATAGCATGGCCTGAAGTCGGAGGTGGCATAGGGGGAATGATACTGGGTTTGACAGCCCTGGTAGTCATTGATGCTCATTTCATCTGAGGATTCCTATTGGAGAGGTGTCAGCTCAGTCTGTGCAATTTTCAGGCTGCTTGTATCCTGCTTGTATGCTTGGTGGGGTTTCAGCTAGACCTCTGTCAACTCAGGGTGACAGCATCATCCCTGTTTTGTGGATTCCTCTAGAAGGGAATTCCCCATACATCTGTTCTGGCATGAATTTTAAATTTGACAGGGCTCTATTCTGGCACCCACGCTGGCATTGTCTCTGCAAGTACTCCCACTGATATTAAATTAGATTGTTCACAGTGGAAGATGCTGCTTATAATGAGCCAGGGGATTAGCACCCGTCCCCTATGTAGTATCAGCTGGGTAATCCTTCCCAACACACAGGTGTTGTAAATGGCAGCACATGTCCTCCAGTATGTATCTGACTGGTACGGTGGGTCTCTTGTTTAATAAAACTCACCCTTCCCTTTTATGACTTTTCAACGCTGAGCACTGAAAAAGTGAAACATCCCTTTTATCGACCACTTTGGGCTTGTTGCAGTAGTTCCGAGGTAAAATGAAGTTAGTTTTCAATGTTAACTCTCCTTTTGCTCCTCTTTCTCTGACTGGCAGTAAATCAGTATCTCACATTTCCACTTCACCGAGGACAGATGACTTAGTTCTTCCAGCCAGACTGATAGCACAGGACAGTCATTTACTAGGTCAACATTTATCTCCTAAATCTAAAGTTAAAAGGTTGTCAATACTGTACAGTGACTTCTCAATCAGATTGTTAAAGTCATGGATTACAGCAACTTCTAGCTCTTTTCTTAATACAAGATAATTCTTAGAAGTAACTAGACAGCTTTTCATACTTTGAAGCCACAAGGATTCCTTGCTTTTACTTTAGAGACTAACAAATTTATTTCAACATGAGCTTTCATGAGCTACAGCTCACTTCTTTCTGTGCATCCGAAGAAGTGAGCTGTAGCTCACGAAAGCTCATGCTGAAATAAATGTGTTAGTCTCTAAGGTGTCACAAGTACTCCTGTTCTTTTTGCGGATACAGACTAAAACGGCTGCTACCCTGAACCCTTGCTTTTACTGTGATTCAAGAGAGGGGACAGTACTGGACTAATAATGTTCCAGCACTGGGCTAGGGGTCACTCTGCTGTTGAAGGCAGAATAGACTTAAGCGGGGTGAATAAAAATCAGTGATTTAAAAAAATCAAATCTGATGTTTATTTAAATTAAATACATTTTTTCCTTTTAAAAAACAACCGATTTAAAATTAAATTCTGAAATTCTGACAACAAAAGTTAATGCCTAAACTTATTATAAGGTATTAAAAAGCATTTAAATGAAATACAAATAACAACATTCAAGCAGTATATGTGTGCTTCCACGTTTTAAAGAAAGTCAGATCAGTGAACTAGAGGAAGTCACTGGCTAAGCACCTGGAACAAGAGCTTGTTGAAATGCTAAATCAGCTTTTGACAGCAGCGGTCATAGGTGCTGGAACTAGGGGTGCTTGAGGTGCTACCGCATCTCCTGGCTTGAAGTGGTTTCCATCAGATACAGGGTTTACAGTTTGGTTCAATGGCTCTCAACACACCCACTATAAAAATTGTTCCCGCACCCCTGTTAGCGGTCTCTTCTGTAGGGGCAGAATTAATATTTTCTTCATTTCAGTTTATTCAGCTAATCCAGTGAAATTACTAGTTCATCTGAAGTTGAGAAACAAATTGGGATGGAAAAGGCAGCAAAGCTTGTTTCCCTCTATGAATAAAACTGAGTGTGAAAGGAGAGCTACTAATTCTAAAATCTTGAAGGACGTGGTTACAACAATCAGATCAGTTCACTAACTGCAGGTAATACTCCATTTGTTTAACTAATAAATAAATGCAGAACATGTTTTGAGAATTTTTTTTTACTTTTATATCCAACACATTTAAGGTAGTTTTATTTAACTAGTAAAAACAAATTGAAAATGTTTTTTGTGCGTTTTAATTGAGTTCCAAATTTCCATCCAAAAGCAGCTTGACCCAGATCATGACTAAAAAGATAATCATCTTCTAGTAAATAATAAATACATTTAACATTTTCTAACACAATAGAAAATGTAAAAATTAACAATCTGAATAAATGTATGTTAAACTATAAAACTACTTAAATAAATGTGTATAGCCTTAGTGGTGTCATGTATCAGGGCGTAGCCATGTTAGTCTGTATCCACAAAAACAACGAGTATGGTGGCACCTTAAAGACTAACAGATTTATTTGGGCATAACCTTTCGTGGGTAAAAAACCCACTTCTTCAGATGGATGAAGTGAAAGTTACAGATGCAGGCATTATATAATGACACATGGAGAGAAGGGAGTACTCCTGTAGAAGTGAGTTTTTCACCCACGAAAGCTTATGTCCAAATAAATCTGTTAGTCTTTAAGGTGCCACCGGACTCATTGTTATTTTTATAGCCATAGTGTATCCTTCTGGTTAGCAGAAAGTAACAATTTGTACCAACCAATGAGAATCAGCTTTTCTTGGGAAAATAACTAAAAATTACAAATGCAAAACAAGATTAAAATCTATTTAAATCAAAGTTTCCTGCTTGTGGATTTAAATCAATCCACCCCAGACATAAGATGAATATGCTGTCCTTATTGGTCCTTAAGGATCCCCTAGCAATTTTTGCAAGATAAGAGTGCAAGCCCTAGTGTTCTGCACAAACATCAATGTGAAAAACGACATCCTGCCTTCTACAACTACCCAGACAGATTCTGTGACTGCAGTATTCTTTATTTCCTCTTCTGAACTATTGTATGGTGTTGCTCCATGATGCTAAGGAGCTGTTATGTTGTATCCCAGGGGGGATTGTGGTACAGTCCACCAGATCTCTCACACTTATGAGAGAATGCCAGCTCTAGTATCTCTGCAGAATTCAACTGTGGTACAATGGCCTAGGGAAAGAGACTGCCTCTTTGGTAACCAGGTTCCAAATTGTTTAGGGCTCTGTTGGTTAACATCAGCACCTTGCAGTCCATCTGGAAAATTACTGGCAGACAGTGCTGATCCTGGGGTAATGTGCTTAAGAAAGCTAACGTCAGCTTCGGAAGGGAGAACATTACAGCAAATCTAACTCTGAGGTGACAAAGGCCCTGTATAACTGTATTAAAGCGCAACACCTCTCCCTTCCCTTCTGTCTCTGTTTTGTGCGGGGAAGGGAGAGGGAGTAATGGCATTAAGGAGGTTGGAAACAAATGCGTTTGGGGAATTTTTTTATCATCTTTTTATTGCACTCTTAGCATAGGACAACACATACGGCTGTTGCACAGAACACAATCAACAGCAGGCCTGAAAGGTAGACCCATGACAATGCATTATTCAGTGACCTCACATCTTTAACGAACTTCAGTGTCTGCAATCCAATAAACTGAGGGGAAACAGAGATTTGTCTGAGCACAGGAACAGCAGGTCATGATTCAATATGAAATACCAACAGATCAACCTACCCCAATGGCTGTGGGGCGGGGGACTTGGAAAATAGATCAGGTCAGTTAATTTAAACCAGGGGTCTCAAACTCAATTTACCTTAGGGCCAGTGCCAGTTCTCAAATCCTCCCAGCAGGCCAATAATGTCATTGAAGATGGTGTTCAGAAAAGAAAATGTTTATATTGAATTTTTTTATTTTGAATTTCTTAGAAATAATAAAACTGTCATACAACTTTATACAATTCTTTGCCTGCTAGAGAGTTTTTAGTGTTTGCCAGACACTTGGCAATGCTTCAGTTCTGTCAGTTTGTTGATGTCTGACCTCAGTGACTCAGCAGTTGAAACCTTCAGGATTGCAGCAAGGTGTGCATCAGATAGTTGTGTTAGGCATTTTGACTTGTTGATATTCATCACTGAAAAATGTGATGCTCCCTCCATGGCTGACTCTGCCCAGAAACTAATGATGATATCTCTGTCCCTCTTCCCCAGCCAATGGGCGCTGTGAGGGACTGCCAGCAGGGTGTCTGCCTGCGTCTCTCCTCCGCGGGCTGCAGTGGGAAGGTTCTCGGGCTGCAGGTGACCCGCAGGCTGGTACTTTGAGATCCCTGGTTTAAATTATGATAATTTTTTGCAACAGCATTCAAGGAAGGCTGCAATACAAGCAAACAGGATAAGGTGAGGGAAGGTAGGTAACACAGGAAAGCAGTGAGAGACACTGCAGGTGATACACCACAGCTGATTAACAGAGAACAGTAACAGCTCATAACACTTGACAATTACTTTACTTTAGTCCAGGAAGTAGGGAAAACCAGACACAATAGAAAATGCAACGAGAATTTCGGAAAAAGGAATGGCTCAGATCAGAACACTAGGGCAAACACCTATTACAGTACGTGGCAAGGGATTTAATAGCACTTAGTCTTCAGGCAACATATAAACATGAAATAATTTGCACACCATCCCTGTCCGGTAGATACATACTGTTCTTATTTTACAGATAGGGAAATTAAGCCAAGAGAGCTTATGTGACTTGTCCTAAATTGTTAGAGTCAAAAGTGAAATTTTGGAATTCCTGGCTGTCATACTCAGTCCATCTAAATATTGCCTAGCCCTGACCCTCTTTTCTTGGGGCATCTGACAGAGTCACAGCCTAGGGTGGCATAGCTCCCTGCCATACACAGCAACTTGGTGATGTAATATGATGACATGGCTATGGCCCATTATGATGCATCATCATCATCATCATATCACAACACACTGGCACATGCAATCGATCTTACCAAATGAAGGGGCTTCCTGCAGCTCCAAAACTTGGTTTTGGACCATTTAATATAGTCTAAGCCAGGCCTGCAGGATACTCGATCAGGCCAATGAAATCTGAAAGTGAAAGCTGAAGCGAGACACATTCAGACTGGAAATAACATTTTTAACAGTGGGGATCATTAACAACTGGAGCAATTTACCAAGGTTTGTGATAGCTTTTAAAATCAGGATTGCATGTCTGCTCTATATAGCCCAGGGGTTCTCAAACTGGGGGTTGGGACCCCTAAGGGGGCTGCAAGGTTATTACATGGGGGGTCACGAGCTGTCAGCCTCCACCCCAAACCTCGCTTTGCCTCCAGCATTTATAATGATATTAAATATATTTTAAAGTGTTTTTAATGTATAAAGGGGGGTCCCACTCAGAGGCTTTGCTATGTAAAAGGGGTCACCAGTTCAAAACTTTGAGAACCACTGATACAGCCTTACAGATGTATGAGTGAATTGATTACTGATTAATCTCTTAGACCAGGGGTTCTCAACCTTTTTCTATCTCATCCTCCACTCCCCTCCCTCCCAAAATGCTGTAAAAACTCCACAGCCCACCTGTGCCAAAGCAACTGTTTTTTTGCATATAAAACCCTAAAGTAAAGTAATTACTACCATTAGTGGGCAGCAAGCAGGGCAATTGTCTGTGGCCCCATGCCACAGGGAGCCCTGCAAAGCTAAGTTGCTTGGACTTCAGTCCCACCACAGTGGGGCCTGAGCTTTGGCTTTCTGCCCTGGTCCCCAGACAGTTTAACACTGGCTATGCTTTGTGGAGCCCCTGAAACCTGCTTCCAGCCACCCGTCCCCAGGGGGCCACAGACCCCTGGTTGAGAACCAGTGTCTTAGACTGCATTGGTTAAAGATTTAGTCTCCTGAAGGTTACAGCATCAGTAATATTATTAGTTTTAAGAGACCCTAAGAGCAAATGAGAAACAATTCCAGTTTATTACAATTTCCTTTATTAACAAATTCACTAAGCATATAAAAAAATCCCACAAATACTGAAAAAACAACAGCAGATAGAGGGTGTGAGGTGTTTAACCCTATGACTCACATCTCCTGCTGGGAGACCCCTCTCTCTCCCCCCCCCGGAGTCAGTCATTATTCTCATCATTGTCATCATCCATGGCTGTCATTCTGGCATGTCCCCAGGCGTTTCTTCCCCCTAGCATGCAGGCCGGGCAACACCTTTTATTCTGAGAAACACTTATGCCTACTAAGGCTCATACATATGCATAAGGGTGTCAACCCCTTTTTCCTTACCTGTACTTCCATATCCCATAAATTTTGGGGTGCTCCTCTTTTCATAGGTTGTTCTCTTCGTTCCCTTTATTCTCATTAGCATCTATATACACACGTCCCCACGGTAACCTGAGGTGACAGCAGAATTTCTCATGATGTTACAATTGAGTGACTTGCAGTCTAAACAGGTATATTGTGGCATATTTTTTCAAACACAGTAATCTTGTAACTTTACTGGTACAAGGTCATTCCTGGGTCACTTACTTATGTCATCCTCTTTAGGCCCAAAGATTAACATGGCTAAGAGGAAATCTTACAGACTTCAGCCTACAAACTTTGCATTATAGCCTTCCTTTGCTTACATACTTAATGCACACTCATCACTTATAAATGCTTGTCAACCTTATACTCATCTGATCCTATCCTGCTTAAACCTATCCATCATACATTAATTAATTACACTTATCCACAACAATAAATGCTTAGTTAAATTCTTAAAAGAGATAATTGGCTGCTTTCAGTTCACACAGGAATTCTTTTGGTAAAGTTCTGTGGTCTGTGTTATATAAGAGGTCACCAGAGGAGCTCTGCAAAGCAATTAAGCAAATTAAAAACAAAGAACCAGGTCCTGATGGCGTACCAGCTGTAGTACTCAAAGTGGGGGGAGAAACACTAACAAGCTTAATTTCCTGCTCCTCAAAATCTGGCGCACCCAAGTAATTCCCGCTGACTTATGTAACACTAACATTGTGACCATTTTCAAAAAGGGAGACAGGGCATACTGTGGCAAATATCAAGGCATTGCTCTCCTCTCCATTGCTGGGAAGATTCTTGTTAGAAGCTTGCTGAATCGCCTGCTCCCTGTTGTAGAGGAAGTACTTCCAAAGCCCCAGTGTGGCTTCAGACCATCGCAAGGCACTACCAACATGATTTTCACAGCCAGGTAGATCCAGGAAAAATGTCAAGAACAATACCTGGAGCTGCATATGGCCTTTATCGATCTGACCAAAGCCTTCGAGTATCAACCGTGAGGCTCTGCGGAAAACCATGTCAAAGTTTGGCTGCCCAAGCAAATGTATCACCATTGTAAGACATCTCCATGACCAGATGACTGCCTCCAACCTGTGCAGTGGCTCTACCTCTGATCCCTTTGTCATCCGAACTGGCATAAAACAAGATTGTGTAATGGCATCCATCCTTTTCTCCACTTTTTTAGCAGCTATAAAAACATTAACTCAAAACCGTCTACCGCAAGGCATTGGCATCCTATATGAGACTGACGGCAACCTCTTCAACCTTTCTCGTCCCTATGCCAGAATTAAAGTAATACCGGCAACAATAACCAAACTCCAGTATGCAGATGATTCTGCTGTAGTTGCACACTCAAAGGAGGATCCACAAACAGCCCTTTGTTGCTTTTCTGAAGCTTACAGAAATCTAGGACTAACTCTGAACATTGACAAAACTAAAGTTCTCCGCTGGCCAGCTCCCGATCAAAGAAAATCTACATCGACAAGAGCTGGAAAATGTAGAATACTTTGCCTATTTTGGCAGCCATTTCTCACAGAGGGCAGACATAGACATCGAGATTCGGCACAGAATTCACTACGCCAGCCCTGCCTTTGGCAGACTGTTTCTCTGGGTGTTCAGCAATCACAACATCAGAACACACACTAGACTTTTAGTTTATAAAGCGGTGGTAATCCCAACTCTCCTCTATGGCCGTGAGACTTGGGTGACCTACAGAAAGCACCAGAAAAATCTGGAACTCCAGCACCAGCACTTTCTTCAGAAGATCCTCAACATAAAGTGGGAGAATCATTTCACTAATGTCAGTGTCCTCACAGATGCCAGCATCTTCAGTGCTGAGACCCTGATTATCCAGCACCAGCTGATGTGGAGCAGGCACTGTGTGCGCCTCCCTGATGGGTGTACAGCAATTGTTTTGGTAAGTATACAACTCACCGAATGAGAAAATAAACAGGAAGGCCAAAAGAAACTTTAAAGACATCCTCAAGATAAACATCAAGAGATGTGGCATCAACACCACACACTGGGAGACAGTCGCCCAGGATAGGACTAACTGACAAATACTTGTCAGAGAAGGAATGTCCACATTTGAGGAAAATTGCCTTGCCCTGGCCTCAGAAAAATGCCAGAAAAGAAAGGACAGGTGACTGTCATGCAGTAATCGTGGCCCAACCCTGACTTCCAACACCACCTGCAATATGTGCTAACAAGCCTGCGGCTCAGGGATCGGACTCCTCAGTTACAAAAGGACCCATAACAAATAAAACCTGTGAAAGTGATCACCCTCAACCTCGAGGAATTGGTGCCACAGCCGCCAATGACAAGAGGTCAGGCTAGATGATCAGACGGGCACCTTTTGGCCTAGGAATTTAGGAATCTATGACATCTGGACAGTCTATAGGAAAAAAAAATTGGGTTAAATAACAGTCCCAAGAATTAGCCACATTTTGGAGGAAACAGTCCTGAACTAAGTAATCATAAGCTGGCCAGGAAGGGAAATCTGCAAGGGAAGAGAAGATACATGTGCCTGAATACCAAAGATCTCAATGGCATTTTAAGAATGAATTAACCCCAATTCCTGTGTAAGTGAAAGCACGCTGTGCTGTAGTGGCATTGCAGAGGACCATCCAGGCTGTCTGCTTTCTGGGTTGCGCTGTAGTACTGACCACAGGAGCCTAATTGGAGGCTCTTCCCCATAACTGAAATCCCTGGGCACAAACAGGCCAAACACCATGTATTGTAATCTCCACTTATTTATAACTCAGTAAAGGATGTTTGGGCATTGTGCCGCAGAAGCAATATGAGACGGTAAAACCCAGAAGCCTACAATTATAGACAGAGATGGCTGTGATTGACTGTCAGGGCTTCTCTGCTGTCCAGTGGTCAGCAGCATAGGGGTTGAATTCCAAAGATGCCAGTGACTCACCAGCTAATTATAATATTACTCAAACTATTTATATTTGACACTGGAACATGCCCTGGCAGCCGGGAAGAGGAACATGCATACCATGGCTCCTTGAGGAGAAAAGCCACAGCCGGCTGATGCAAAGTTGACTGCAGTGCAAAGTTGCTCATCTCATTGTTCAGGGGGTCCTGGTGTGTGACATCAGTTTTTAGCCTCCCTTTGCACTCCGCATTGGAAATTGCCAAAATCCTAGTTGACTTAGGCAATCCGCTGGGGAGGCAAGTGGGATCCACTAGAATAGCGACAGAGGTCTGTAACAGATCCCTGGCTGCAGAGAGTCAATGCACAAACACAATGGTTGGCAGCTACATCACACACATGCGGCAAGGATGTAGCTAGCAATTTGTATAGGCACTGTCCAGTCTGTTTCCCCTTCCCTCTCCCCACCCACTGTTATACCTATAATAGGTCATGGTAGATGGTTTGTCGCTCCACATGTGATCACTAACCACTTATTTACTAACCCTTAGCTGATCTGAATATTCTAGCATAAAACTTGGAATGTAAAGAGCTTTGAAGTGACAGGATGGATCTCCACCAGATTTGCCAACATTTGGGGACCTTTTAATATCCTCTCATCTCCTGAAAACCACGCGAGGTAGGGAAATAATAGTCACATTTTATAGATGAGGCAACTGAGGCACATACGCGATATCCCCAAAATCACAGAGTGAAGCAGGGTGTGTCTAGACTGCCGTCATTGCGTGTAATTGCAGCCTGAACCGACACGCCTGAGCGAGCTTTAAACTAGCTAGCTCAGGCCCCAGAACGGTGAAGCTGCAGCAGCACCAACATCAGTGCAGGCTGTTCAAACCTACCCAGAACCCTGGGTAATTAACATGGCTTCAGTGCTCTAGAGAAAAGCTTGGATAGGTCATTCTGAGAGGCAGTCACACCCAGGGACTGGAGTCTAGACATACCCTAAGTGACAAGGCTGCAACTGCCAAATTCTTACCTTCCCTCCCCCCACCCCCCTGCATCCAATTACGCAAACTTTACGTACATTGATGACTTCAGTGGTACTACTCACCTCCAGTGAGGGCTTACCAATGTGGGTAAAGTTTATCTAACTGGACCCTTAGGATATGTCAATATCATATACAGATAGGCAGCAGGAAAGCAACACTCAAAGACACTCATAAACAAGGGGAATCAGTATTGCACTTACTTATGTGCCTGCCAGGTTTGAGTTCATTGTCCAGGAAGGAACCTCAGTATGTTTAATAATAGTAGCTCAGAGTACATGAAAGGAGATCCTCTGGTAATGGCAATGGAATCCCAGCACTGCATGGATTCCAATTCTTTATTCGGACACAAGGAATGAATCAGCTCTCCAGGGATATTCACACTACAGCAGTATTCAGGTCTATGTGGATAGTAAAAAAAACCAAAAAACTATTTCCTGGCAACCAACTGTAATTGCATACTAACAAACCAAACACATCCATGTCTTCACCTGGGCTTGTCTGGCTGCTGGGCCCATGCAATGAAAAGTGAAAGAAGGTGTTCCCAGAGACAAATTAGATTGGCCAGTGTGAATGGCTTTCATATGACCTGCTTCATTATATCGTTACATAACAGGATTACCGCTAATGTAATCCTGACGTGTCCATCATCCTGATATCTCGGAACCAACAGAACTGTAAAGCAAACACTGTCGTTCGAAAGAGTGCACTATTCACCCTTTCTCATATTAGCCTTACCCAAAGCCTATTGAAGTTATTGGGAGTCTTTCCACTGACATCAATGGGCTTTGGATCAGGTCTGTTATAAAACATAGTATTCTTCGAGCTCTCTGTGTAACAGTGTTTCTCTACACCACAAGCAATCAGATCCCATGAAGCTAGGCACCAAAATGTAGCATTTCTTAAACACCCTCAATAGTCACTTATTGAAAACAAACAAGACAAATAAAAAATGCCATGCAAAAAAACACTAGAGACTGTGGCTATTGGTGCAGAATTCCTTGATTCTGCACTTTTGCTTTGTCTACCTGCAAAAAAAACTAGCCAATCTGCTACTCTTCTCTGGCTATATGCATACTGCTCCCTGTCTCCATTACTCTGCCTGCATGCCCTCCACACCAAAAAGAGAAAGTTTTTTCCCCAAACTGTCACATTAATATTGCGATATGTGTGTATGCTATAGTACTATCTATCCGACTTCTAAGGGAATTCACACCACCACAAATCTAATGGAATCCAAACCACGCTTTTTAAACTATAGGAACTAATTAAAATTGGCGTCTACTATAAATAGTTCTGGTAAGTTCAACCGGCACAAGCCTATCTGGCCTACAAGAACATCAAAGGAATAACTAACTCCTGTTTAATCTTGTTTCACTGGAGCAGGAAAGAAGCAGAAAGGTTAGTGGTATCAAGCCAAATGTCCATTATTCAGAAAATGCAGAGTGCCCTCAATGTAGAA
The DNA here is from genome assembly GCF_007399415.2 of Gopherus evgoodei. Taxonomy (NCBI): domain Eukaryota; kingdom Metazoa; phylum Chordata; order Testudines; family Testudinidae; genus Gopherus; species Gopherus evgoodei. The sequence continues at coordinate 286,275,081 of NC_044323.1, read as the reverse complement.
AAGCTTTTTGTGACAAGGGAAAGAGTTGAATGTTAAAACCAGCTTTGAATGCGGCTCAATATCCCACTAGCAACTGGCTGAAAACTGAGGGGTAAACAGATAAGAGAGAATGAATATGCTGAAAGAGATAAATAGAACAATACAATACATAGAATCGAGTATTATGAATATGGGATCAAGTGATGATATATGCTGCCTTGGAAACAATGTTGTGGTCTTATTTCCTGTTGTTACAGAAAGCTGGCTATTCTGTTAAAGCAGCCCTTTCCTCTATAGTATTTGATTCTCTGGCTCCATCTCTTCTCCATTACCTGTTTGCTCATGGTTTTGAATCCTCCTTTTCTTATACTGTCTCTTCACTCTCAGCTGCTCACTGTTTTTGCCTTCTCCTTATTTGTCCAGCACCATTCTCTCTCCACTTTTATCTGCTGGTGCTACAGATCTGCCTCTCCCCGTGTTTTGCTGATGCTTCAGGCGGATGTTCTAGAAGAACAGGCTTCAATGAAAAGAACAGGAGTTCTTGTGGCACCTTAGAGTCTAACAAATTTATTTGAGCATAAGCTTTCGTGGGGTGCAGCCCACTTCTTTGGATGCATAGAATGGAATATATATTGAGGAGATATATATACACATACAGAGAGCATGAAAAGGTGGGAGTTGTCTTAACGTAGGACCTGAGGAGAGAGTCCACACAGCCAGACAACCCTGATGTTAGGGTGCCAATACCTGAGATGATGGGGCATCCAGGATTTCCAGGTTTATGGATCTTGGGTAGCAAATAGAATACCCCTGGTCGGGGTTCTATTTCATGCTCTCTGTATGTGTATATATATCTCCTCAATATATGTTCCATTCTATGCATCCGAAAAAGTGGGCTGTAGCCCACGAAAGCTTATGCTCAAATAAATTTGTTAGTCGTTAAGGTGCCACAAGTCTGTGGATATAGACTAACATGGCTGCTACTCTGAAGGCTTCAGTGAATGAGCATCTCCACTTTAGAGAGAAGGAGATAAACAGGTCATCTTCTGGACATACATTAGCGATAGGCCTCAGCCAGAATTCCTGATTCTCACCTTCCCATATTTGCTGAGGCTGGAATTCAGATCAAAATCCAGACTTTCTAGCTGTAGTTTGGAGGTTGTTCTGCTATGGTAGGACCCTCTAATGTTTGCTGTGTGATACAGCAGAAAAACCAGAACATTCAATTGACCATAAACAAAAAGGAAACTGGCCCATCCAACTGCACCTTCCAACTGGAGGAAATGGTGCAAAGTAAACAATTAGTGTGAATGGTGACTCCTGGTGGTACAGGTGAAGAATGTTTTAATATTATTACAAACCTATGACCATCTAAGTTCCTGCCTCCTTGTACCATGGGCGGGGAGTCCTTGTGCAAAGTATTGGGACTACAGGACAGTAGCTTGCTTGAGCCTTGTTTCTTACCCTAGGGTGGGATTTTAAAAAGTGCTCAGCATGAGCGTGACTCTCCCCCACTGAAGTCGTTGGTAAAACTCCTTATGGTTTCAGTGGAAGCAGAGTTAGGTCAACTCGAAGCACATATGAAAACCCAACTGTAGTATGTATGGAAACAAGGGCAAGAGGCAATTGCTTAATAGCAAGAGGCTCTGTTAATGAATCCTAGTCTATAGTGCACTCCCAAGGCACTTAAATCCTCTGGCTTTTTATTTAAGGAATTTAAATGTTAAAAAACTCCTTACAAGTTACTTGTAAATATCAGCAAATTGTTTTTAAAATGATTTATGCAAATTAGCTCTTTAAATATTTTGCAGGAAGTGCCCTTGATTTCCTCCCCCCGCCCACATACACACTCAAAAGATGGCAACCCTAAATGGGATCTGTACAGTTTTGGGAGACAGTCAGAGAAGCTGCTGTTAGCTAAAAGTGCTGAATCAAACTGCTTAGCTGGATTTCTGAAAGTGGAGTTAATTATCTGTGTAAAGTTGCTGCTTTTTGCTGTCTTTTCTGAAGAGTTGAAATACTAGTGAATAATATAACTTGTGAATTCTGGGTGTTTGTCTGTCCTCTCAATTTGACAATTACTCCAGATATAGAAGTTGCTTTTGACGCCAGAAAGACATGGGGAAACTGAGGTACTGATTGGACAAGCAAATTGTCCGTGCTCAACATAACAGGTCACTTTGTGAACGGGAATAGAATTTAGGAGTTCCTAGTTCCATGCTCAATCCCCTGGAACATAGTGCCTGAATATAAACTTTATTAAGAAAACCTCCTCCAAATAACTGGAGAAATCTATATTTGCTAATACTTGCATCTTCCTTGGTAGATTAATAGAGGTTCATTAGCAGAGAAACACTGCAGTTGAGCAGTTCCAATCCTTCACACTCTGCAGGTGAAGGAAGATCGTGACTGTAGGCCATGATTTAGGGTACTGCAAGGCTACCTTTGGTCCTCAGACCATAGACTGGGCTCCTCAGTTGTAAAAGGAAGTGCTCTTGAATATTACAATTAGCACAACGTGAACGGTGCCCAGTGCCACAGTTTGGCTGCGTTCTTCCTGCAGTAACTGTCTGCATCTGGAGTAATGGGCTGCTTCCCATAAGGAGTTATTACTGCAAATAAAGAGACATTGGACTGATTTGATCAGTAGAGCAGCACCTAAGAAATTACTTTCCTAGTCCAGTTTGTCATTGTGAAACAGAGCCTTTCTTTCAGGTCATTGTTCTAATGTTATTGGTCTGACCAGGGTACACTGTTTTTCATGAGACTGAATCAGGTTAGATGTTTTCAGTAGCCTCATGTTTTAGTGGGCATAATGAAGTAGGCTCCTGATGATCAAAGAGTGTTTTCCATCTCATTAGCTGCCATATTTATAGCATTGCTGATTAAATGGCTCAGAGTCAGAAGCCATCCAGCTAACCACATCTGTGCTGATGGTGGCAAGCCACCAGCAGTGTATCCATGCACTATGCTATGCAAGACTGGAGTATGCTTGCCTGTTCTACTCATCAAAAAGGTCAGAAAGCTAAGAGATGTGTCTGAGAGTTGTATAATTCTCTTCTAGGACTTGGTTTGTGCCTGCTAAGAACAGCCCTACACTGCATGACTCATTCATCTCCAGAGGAAGCTCAAGGAAGCCAGGAGACACTTGCTGGCTTTCAAGGGAAGTGTCATACTTCTCCATCCCTTAGCTGTGTACTCACCACTCTGGAGCCAGTTAATCCTGGTACTTTGTAGGGTGGACCAGAGAGTTGTAGCTTGAGAGGAGGTCTGACCCTACAGCCCCAAGCTGTCCCCTCGCTGTCTCTGCACTGGATCTAGAGCCAACAAAGGGATGGATTCATTCCAGAGTGCTTCCAGATACACAAAGTAAACAATCTGGGGCAGAAATTGAGAAAAAATATATTTTTCTTCTTCAGTTAAAATTATCATAGATGTTACATGTACATGCACATTTTTCATTTGAAAATGTGATGGGTCTCTTTAAGGGGGCATTATGTAGCAAATGGATGGGTTAGTTAAAAATAAACCCCTTAATACTTGCTATTCCGATCATAAACTTACCAATTTATTAGTTGAAAACCATGATGGGAAACCACACAGCGAAGCCTCCTTAAAAAGCTTCATTCTTTAGGAAAGTTATACCCCACAGGATTTTTACTAATATCCTTTGAAGCATCATTAAAATATAATTTCAACTACGGTCGTCATGGTAAATGAACAAAGTATTTTTTGCTAAGCGAGATTGATTCTGTTTCAGTGTTTGTTCATTTCCTCGTTAAGTCTCCAAAATAAAAGTAATTTGCAATGCACCAATCTTTAGTGTGAATTTGTGAGATTCTGCTGTAATTTACCTGCATGCTGTATAATAACAAATTATCATCATTAGGTTCTATTTGCAAAGTAGCTTTAACAAGCTTGCTTATCTGTTTCATTGTACTATTTTATTAGCGTAAGCAGCTCTGATCCTGCTCTCTTTTAGGGATTTCAGCAAGGTGAAGTGATTGATTGAATATGACACTTCGTTTGCGTTGACTGTAACAGTTTGAAAGCCATAAACAATCCCTCAAGATAAGGATGTTTGCTTGAGTTGTCAGGGAAAGATTAAAGCATATTTGACATCTGAGGGTAATGATGGAAATACTTAGGAGGAAGTTTTCATCACCATCACTTGTATCTACATAGCAGAGCTTTTCCTACATAGTTTGAAATGTCTGGCAGCTGATGCTGAATTGGAATTGTGTAGCAGCTTTGGCAGTGATCCAAGCTGCCCCTTCACAAATTAGCTTTTGTGGACAGCTAACAAGCTTCCTTGCCAATGAATGCGAGCCATTTCTCACAGACAACACTTGTGGTCCTTCCTCACATCAGTATGTTTGGTGTAAATTAAAAATATGTGCTGCAGGGTGAAAGGAGCTATCAGCAAGTTTGTATGGACAGGTCATGCTGGTTTTATATTATAGCCAGTAGGGGGCTTTCAAGTCTCTGGTTGTCTCTATTTGCTAGAATTTATAGAAGCAATCATGGCTGATGACAGTATGTTAGAAGGTTTGTCAATAGAGTTGTCACCCGAGTGGTTATGGGATGAAGCCATGAGGCCCTGGAAGTATCTTAGCTGCCTTATTTAACCTCCTGATTGTCCAGCAGCAGAGTGGACAGGAGGGAAGGCTACTGAGAGCCAGGAAAACTCATGCAAGACAAAAGAATCAGCCACCTTGAAAAGGTGCTTCTCCCCCCAACAACAGACAGCATACTTTCGGTTTATATTTTGCTGTCTCCTGCTACCCATAGCTCTGTCCTGGGCCTGGACTGCACACAATTTTTGTTTCAATTTAACTACATTGGTTTAAAAACTGATGTGGTTAAATTGGTAGAAACACCTTGTGTGCATGTATCATAATAAGCTGTTCCAATATAAGCCTGTCTAAATTGGTATAACTGCATCCACACAAAGGATTGCACCAATTTATCTATGTTGGATTGGTTCTAAACTAGTATAGTTATATTGGTGCAGAAATTGTATGGAGACAAGCCCTTGGACTAACTGCTCTCCAGTAACAGGCTTCCCTAGATTTTATCTGTGCTGTTTATTTCTACCCGTTAACTGTGTGACTCTCGTGGATTAGTTGAATCTCATCTCCTCTTAGGCACTATGGGAATACAAATAATCATCATAAGTGCATGTAAAATGTCATTTTGATCTCTTTAAGGCACTTTGCAGTTTGATTTTTCTCTTCCTATGTGTTTATCACTCTGATTTTGGAGTAATTTGACAGACTAAATCATGCTGGAATTATGCTCAAACTTCTCCAAGTCGGAATTGGCATCCATGGTTGAACGTAGACACCAGAGTACAGTCTGAATGCTTGCCCCATTATTCTGCTGTTTGAACAGTAGCCTGATCAGTCTTGTCTTTACCATCTACTTTGGGACAGGGTTTGACCTGGTGGATTTGTTCAGCGTGAAGGAAATTTTTGGAAGGAAAGAAAATGGAATTCAGAGTTCTTATGTACGACTTGGAAGCTTCCCCGTTGTGCAGAAAACTGAGTAAGTTTCCTGATCTTCTTTTCACTTGAGCTTCTGATATCTGTGATTCAGTTCTTTTAAGTTAACCCTGACTCTTAGCGAATGTCCCGAGGCAGTGCATCTATAGGAAATGCATAAAGGAGTTTCTGCTGGCTTTGAGTTGTCCATTCAACTCTGCTGGCAATGCTCTGTCACAAGCCACCCTGGAGCTTAGATTCTAACCCCATTAATCACTCCTGTCTAAAATGAGCATTTGGTGGCAGTTGCACTGAGATGTGTGTTTGCTAACCGCAGGAGACTGATTCCCAGTGGATGTAGTTATCAGGCAGCTAATACAGTTTCTTAACCTCCTAAAAGAATGAACAGCAGTTAATCCTCTGTCAACATGGATTCAGTTCTCAGGGGTTTTATAACATGAGGCTGCCTGCTGTGTCACAGTCCATCAAAATGGGCTCTCTTCAACCTGTCATATCAGTTCTGCTAGCATTAGCCTTGAGAAGAATGACTGCATAATTTCATTGAGTGCCTGTGGAGCAATGGATTGAATTGTCATTGTTAACTTTTTTTGGCAGTAAATATCAATGTGATCATTTTAAACTTAATATTAAAAAATCAATATTAATTATTTTCCTTCTTCTGGACAAGAGTTATTTTTCCAATCTGTTTTGACTCTTCTCCTTGGTTCATTGCATATTGGAGATACTCTGGCCATTTACATTTATTTGATTTCATATGTTTGGTCCATCCTCAAACCAACCTGGATTGATTCCCTCTCCACCCTCTTCCCTAAAAAAAAAAAAAAAAAAAAAAAAAAAAAAAAAAAAAAAAAAAAAAGTGAAAATATGACTACAGGAAAAAAGTTTAAAGTCTGTAAATTATGTCAAGTCTCAGGGTAAGTGAATTTAGGAATTAGGATAAATTCACTGTACTAAATGAACCTTGGTCACTATGTGAAATGTATATATAACTGCTCTATGTATAAGGGAACGAGACAAATTCTGTATGACTCAGGAAAATGAGAAAGGGATCCAGAGCCTTTCACTTCTGCTGTGGCTTGTTTGTTTAAATCCTGCCTAAATTTGTCATGGTCCAGATTCAGCAGTCACTTAAGTACTGGCTTAGCCTTAAGGACATGAGTAATCACAGCCTTCTTTATCAAAGCACTTAAGCACAGACATTAAGTCTGACTTCAATAAGACTTAAGCAAGTCTTTTTTGTGTTCAAGTGGAGTGCCCCAAGGATCGGTCCTGGGGCCGGTTTGGTTCAGTATCTTCATTAATAATCTGGAGGATGGCGTGGACAGCACCCTCAGCAAGTTTGCAGATGACACTAAACTGAGAGGAGTGGAAGATACGCTGGAGAGTAGGGACAGGATACACAGGGACCTAGACAAATTGGAGGATTGGGCCAAAATAAATGTGATGAGATTCAACAAGGACAAGTGCAGAATCCTACACTTAGGATGGAAGAATCCCATTCACCGTTACAGACTAGGAACTGAGTGGCTAGGAAGCAGTTCTGCAGAAAAGGACCTAGGGGTTACAGTGGACGAGAAGCAGGATATGAGTCGGCAGTGTGCCCTTTTTGCCAAGAAGGCTAACGGCATTTTGGGCTGTATTAGATGGGACATTGACAGCAGTCGAGGGGCATGATCATTACCCTCTATTCCACACTGATCAGTCCTCATCTGGAGTATCGTGTCCAGTTTTGGGCCACACATTACAAGAAAGATGTGAAAAAATTGGAAAGAGTCCAGCAGAGGGCAATAAAAGTGATTAGGGGGTTGGAGCACATGACTTATGAGGAGAGGCTGAGGGAACTGGAATTGTTCAGTCTGCAGAAGAGAAGAATGAGGAGGGATTTGTTAGCTGCTTTCAACTATCTGAAAGGGGGTTCCAAAGAGGACAGATCTAGACTGTTCTCAGTGGTACCTGATAACAGAACAAGGAGTAATGGTCTCAATTTGCAGTGGGGGAGGTTTAGGTTGGATATTAGGGAAAACATTTTCACTAGGAGGATGGTGAAGCACTGGAATGGGTTACTTAGGGAGGTGGTGGAATCTCCTTCCTTAGAGGTTTTAAGGTCAGGCTTGACAAAGCCCTGACTGGGATGATTTAGTTGGGGATTGGTCCTGCTTTGAGCAGGGGGTTGGACTAGATGACCTCCTGAGGTCCCTTCCAACCCTGATATTCTATGATTCTATGTGCCTAAGTGCTATGCTTAGGGACCTACCAAATTCATGGTCCATTTTGGTCAATTTCATGGTCATAGGATTATAAAAATAAAAAAAATTAATGATTTCAGCTATTTAAATCTGAAATTTCATGGTGTTGTAGTTGTAGGAGTTGTGAGGGGGGGTGTCACAAGATTATTGAGGGGTGAGTTGTTGTACTGATACCCTTCCTTCTGTGCTGCTGCTGGTGGCGGCACTGCCTTCAGAACTGGACAGCTGGAAAGGATGGCTTCTGGCTGGGAGCCCAGCTCTGAAGGCATCGGCGCTGCCAGCAGCAGCACAGAAGTAAGGATGGCATGGTACAGTATTGCCATCCATACTTCTGTGCTGCTACCTGCAGAGCTGGGCCCTCTGTCAGCAGCCGCCGCTCTGCACCAGCACGGAAGTAATGGTGGCATGGTATGGTATTGCCACCTTTAATTCTTGCTGGTGGGACACTGCCATCAGAGGTGGGCAACACCGCTCTCCAGCTGCCCAGCTCTGAAAGCAGCACAAAAGTAAATGTGCCAATACCGTGACCCCCCCTACATAACCTTGCGATCTCCATGAAGAGTGTGATTCAGCTAGAAAGTCACTTCCCTGAATCTGACTTGATGTTGCTGTGCTGAGAAGAATTTGCATATCTCTTTGCCAATCATGTTTAAAACGATGGGTGCAAATACATCTGTGCTGCTTTAACTTGGTCTCATCCCTTGTTGTGCAGAGGTTTCTGGTGGTACTGCGAATAGCTTGTGCCCAGCATCCCTCTCTGTTGTAGCTTGTGAAAGCCAGCGGTGAAGTACTTTATTATTAGATGGGAGTTCTCACGTAGGACAAACTAGAAGAAGGCAGAGTGCCATCCCTACTGAAATGTGCTGAGGTTTGGCTTGTGCTGGAGCAAGTGTATCTCAGCTTTGATATTCTGTTGAACTATTGGCCAGTCTTGAACCTCCTCCTGTCTGGGGAACATGTACTGTGGAGTTATCTGGACAGGGTAAGCTTTCTGTCTTTCTCAATCTGGTTTCAGACCCCAGCATAAGGCTGAGATACTCTAGTGTTGGCCACTAACACAAACCCCTAAGACAGAGAGGATAACATGAGGGCAGTGTGACTGATGTGTATGATGCATGACTGAGTGATGGATTCAGGACATCGATATTAGATCTGTCACTTAGCTGTGTTCAGTGGCTATTCATCATGTAATAATCCTGATCTGAGTGTGTAGACTAGCTAAGGAGGACAGGACTTCACTGAAGTGAATCCATTCATTATTTTGAGATAGGTATCAATAAGCTTTGAGGACCCTTCTAGAGGCATCCAGGACTCATTGCAATTTTTGCTCCAGGAAGCCATTAGAACTATTTAGCAGGTGTTGTTACCCACATACATGTCACTGTCTTATCAAGTCACAGGGTCCAATTTCTTTCCTCAATAACAAACTGTTAAGGGGAGATTTTTAGTCTGTAGTGACAGACACCAAAAATTGCCCGAAGGTTAAAAGAATGAAAACCGTTTGCATCTGAGCATTTTCAGGCATAGCATTGCAGTGGCAATCTCCGTGGTGAACTCTGTCTTCGTGCTCTCTTGTTGTTTAGCTGAGATGACAGATTAGCTGGAATAAAGTTAATTAAAGCAGAATAGTGATGAGACTGATAGACATTTCCTGCTGGATGAAGAAACTGCTGTAGGCGCTTGCTTGTTCCCTGCCTGCCAGCGACAGGATTCAGGAGCGCCCGTTGACATCTGCTGGGGAATCAGCAGTGTTGAAAATCATGCCCCTTAATTAGGTATCTAAATCTTGATTTTAGTGGGTAGTAGGCAACACTGTCACCCTGTGCCTGAAATTGTGGCCATCTAATGGCCATTCAGTGGCTTGTGTAAAATGAATTGCTGTTCTCAGGCCAGTTCCTAGTAGCCATTTGTCCACATCACGGCTCCAACTACAATATTTCACAAGGGTCATCACTCTTCTGGACAATGGGGCTAATCCAAAGCCCACTGAAGTTCTTTCCATTGACTTTAACAGGCTTTGGATCAGGGCATGTTTACCAGTCATTGACTGGGCGAAGGGCTAGCATTATATTCTGAGCTGTAGAAGTGGTCCATCCTGCATAGGCTAGGGGCTCACTAGCATTGCAACTTAGGGCATTCTTACATTGCTTCTGCTCATGCTGCATCATTTTGTATAACATAGCTGCAGTGTTCTCCCTAGGACTGTTGGTATTGAAACAGTTTTTTTTTAATAAATTACTAAATTTCCCACTGCAAACTCTCAAAAAAAGGAAATTAGAAAAGAGCCTGCTGACTTCCATCCTTCTTCTGTATTTTAACTAGCAAGCCCCTGCAGTTTGGAAGGAAAACAAATTCAATTTCCAGGAAGTTTTAGTATTTTTCATTTTTGTCTTCAGTAGCCCAAGGTATGGTGGGTTCCAGGGAGAGTCCCATGGGAACATCACTCAAGGAAAATGAAATCACATATACCTACATAAAACTAGGAACTGAAATTAGGAATAGCACTAAAACAAAGACTCCTTCCTCCAAATAGTTAGTAGTAGTGTTAAGCAATTCATGGCAGCTTCTTGTAATTAGATACTAAGTAATTAATTTACTGAATAATATATTTAAATGGTTTTAGTTTCCATTTGGGAAAAATAAAGTTATACGTGAGAATTTTGTGCTCGGAAAAGGTGCCAAACTGGTGGCCCTGGAGAGTGAAATCCTCTTCATCTGCAGAAGTAGGGCCCCAATTCAGCAAAGCACTTGTACTTCTGTACTTGAGCACTTGCTGAAAGTTAAGCAGGTGCTTAAGTGCCTGGCTGAACTGAGTCCTAGGATGCAGGGTGGGCAAAAGCAGTGCAAACTTTCCTCGGTGCCTCAAACATAATCTGTATGGACCACCTCTAAGGCTGACAGGGTATTTCAGTCTCCGTGGCTGATTCAGTCACTGGCCTCTCTGATTAGAATTGTAGTAGTGGCTTTTGTGAAATGGACAGCTGCTCCCTGAGAACGAGCCTGAAAAAGGGGGAAATCATGCCCTGCAGACCCCTGCATAAATTTCCCTGTACCCTATGCTATCTCTGTGGCACTGTCTCCCTGGATGCTACGGAAAGCACTCAACGGGCCCTGGGATCCATATGGGGCAGAGAAGTAGGGAGAGGTCAGGACAGCACAACTTCTTCCTTCCAGCCCTGCAGAGATTTTGAAGAAAGACAGTTCAACCTGGAGCTGCAGTTTTATTGTCTTTCTCCCAAAACACCCTCCGCAGCGAGTTCCTCCTTTTAAGTGGACTGTTCATAGGAAGATCTAGCTGCCGGGGACTTGAAACTTTGGCAACTGTGTGTGTGGTGGGGGGACATGTCAGGCCACAGAGCCCACCAGTCAGTCAAGGGCCCCTTCACAGATGGCCCTGGCCTCTTGCTGATTTCCCAGGAGATCAAGAGGGTTATTGAGTGAGCCCCACAGCCTATTCCGCAGGGGAGCAAGCCCCATCTCCCCATCTTCACAGGTTTCTCATGGAAATTTCCGCCCCAAGAGCCTTATTCCACAGGTTTTGTGGCCAGAAGGTGCAATCTGGCCGTGGTGATGACCATGTTGTAGATAATAGGGAAGTAGAGTGATACCCACCAGCCTCAGTTCAGATAGATGGCTGAATGGCCATCAAATGTGAGTGAATATTAGCCATTGCTGGGCTGGGCTGGAATTGATTCATTGGCTCAATGACCCAAATATTCAGTGACCGACAAGTCTGGGTTTACAGGTGTTTCCTTCATGTTTCAGTGTTCTCTTTAATTTTTGTCAACTAATTTCCAAAATATCTTAAAAATGTCAGTAATTCTATGCAAACAGCACACCTTTGTCACATTTGGTATCAGGAATGAAAACTGGCTAATGTTTCTCTTTGTGGTGTGGTGGTTGTGGGTGGAGGATTTGATGTTCTTATGGCAAATGAAAGGTGATGAGAAGTCCTCTGAATCATAGAATATCAGGGTTGGAAGGGACCTCAGGAGGTCATCTAGGCCAACCCCCTGCTCAAAGCAGGGCTAATCCCCAGATAGATTTTTATCCCTGTTCTCTAAATGTCCCCCTCAAGGGTTGAACTCACAACCCTGGGTTTAGCAGGCTAATACTCAAACCGCTGAGCTATCCCTCCCTCCTAAATGTGTGTTCTCATTTTTTGTATGTCGAGGTTGCGATTCACCTGAGCTTGAATTTGGGTTAATGAACCTGTAAGCTAACCTGCTACACTAGGGATTTCTCCAAACTTGGAGCTTTGCAGAGAGCTCTTTTGTGACCAGTTGTGTTCTTCTCAGAATTATAAACTCAGCAATCAACAGCAAGCTCTTTGCAGATACCAGGCAACCTGTAAAGCAGGCTTTCAGGCGCTCTGAAGGATGGATCATGAGCTCATTTCAGCGTCAGGTGAAGGCAGGGAAATAAAACATTTCTGAGGACTGCACTCACAGTACTTGGATTCCCAAATACCCAACTGAGTCACTTGATGGTCATCAGTGTTTTTAGTGGGGAAGGAAATGAAAACTCATCAACAGAGCGCTTGTTAGTTATGAGGTATTGCATTTCCACAAAAGACACAGGGGCAAAGAATTTCAGCTCCAGCTTTTGTCATGTCTTCTGAGCAACAGAAGTGTCTTTATATTTGCTTTCGGCACAAAGGCTGTGTCTGCCAGGAACTTTCAGCCTGTTCTTCAGAGCCTACAAAAATCAGGTGAGGCTGAGGGGGACTGGTAACAAGTTATTATAGCTTTTCCCCACTTTAAATCCATGTGATCCGCTGTTCAGCAGCATCTACGTAATGAGTCAGTGGTTTCAGTCCAGTTCCTAGCACAGAGGTTTCCACAGAGCCACACAGGCAGTCCTAGTAGAGAGTCCAAGAATGGACACATCCAGTAGTGTAATCAAGGGTAAACGTGCGTAAATGGAATTTTTCCACTTCTCATTTGGGGAATGTGGAGTTTAGGTTAAGTTCATTTACCTACTTCCCCACTGGACACTTCCAAGTTTCAGTGGAAGCCCTTGGGCCAAACACGTGAGCCCAACACTCAAAAACAAGCTAAACTTTAAGCACATCCCATTCAACAAAGCCTTAAGACCTGTTGATTTTAATGGGACTTGCATCCATACTTATAAAGAAGCTTAAATGCTTTGCTTAAATGCTTTGCTGAATCAGGGCCTTGGTAGGGGCCAGTAAGAGAGATGCTCCTGCCAATGCTATGCCCATCCTGTGGGTAAATACAAGGGACTTCTTCTCCCCAGGACTGCAAATGTTATCATTTGCCAGCACTAAGTTAACTGAGACAATGTGTTGGTCTGCTTGGCTTTCATTACATGTACTGTGTGGGAAGAGTAGCCAGAGCAGTAGCTAATGGGTCTCTCTGCACTAGGACTCAAAAGTCAGAGTGCCAGGGAGTTGGGGGGTGAAAAGCTGTCTCCTATAACAGGCCTGAGCTAACTCAATTCCTGCTGTGTTTCCAGGGAGCGGGGTTAGAGAGGACAGCAGGCAGAACAGGAGCTTGGGGCACCAGAAAGTGCCCAGGGCTTGGAGTGAGGAGATATAGGGTAGGAAGCCCAAGTGGTTAGTAACAAAGGGGGATAGCAGCTCTGGGACTTGGGGGATTTTGAAGCTGAGCAGAGAGAAGGGGAGACAACAGCAGGAGAGAGAGAGGAATGTCTACACTGGAAAAAAACCCAACAAACAAACAAATTAAATGAACCCATGGCGCCAAGTCCTAGAGTCCAGGTCATCTGACTTGGGCTTGCAGGGCTTGTATTACAGGACTAAAAATAGCAGTGTAGACATTCCCACTCAGCCTGGAACTTGGGCTCTGAGACCAACCCTCCCTCCCTGGGTTTCAAAGCTGAAGCTCCAGCCATTGGAGAAGGAACAGCTACACTGCTATTTTTAGCCCTGTATTTTGAGCCCCGCAAGTCAGTTGACCAGGGCTCTGAGACTCACTGACTTTTTTTTTCTTTTTTTGCAGTGTAGACGTACCCAGAGAGGTTCAGGGACAAGACAGGAGGGGGATGGACCAGTAGAGTAGCAAAGGGTGCTACTGATGCCCTTGGAAGAAGAGTCAGGAAGATAGGCAGGTGAGGAAAGGGAATGGAAGCACAGATGGTAATTGGCAGCATTTCAGGAGCTTAGATATCGGAGGCACTCCCAAAGCCAGCACTCCAGCAAGGATGGGAGGGTTCATGGCCAAACACCAGCTGGGTTGACTTCTCTCCTGAAACGAATGGAGACCTTGTGGTTTTTAGCTCATTATTCTGAAAGGTTCGTTAGGGAATGGGGTGGTGGTGGAGGGAAGGACAGTTGAATCTGTTAGCAATTTAAAAGGGCCCTGTTTCCCTCTTCAGAGAATCACACAAAACCCATGTACAAAGCAGACAGTCATGCAACAGGCAGTTCACACAAATTACGTGCCAAAGTCACATGAGGCCCGGCTGCGTGCCCATTGGCAGGACTGATGTGATTGACATGGCTGTCCCTCACCAGACCTCCTTTGCACTGCTTCTGTGGCTTTTTGTTGCCACTTCAATGCCAGATTTATTCTCCCCTGGGGCTCTGGCAGGACAGTGGCAACCCAGGAGACTGTTCTTTTGTGATATGGACTTATTGTGGGCTCCACAACTTGAAGGGGAGGGAGCTCTTGCACTCTCTGTTTTGCTGTGTGAGAGACAGGATGCTGGCACCAGGATAATCCATGGCGGGGGGAAGGGCAGTTGGGTGAGCAGCTAGCAAACAGGAGTTGGCTCTGTCGGGCCAAGTCCTAGGTCTCCCTAGGTGAAGGGTAAAGTGCCAGTAGGGAGCCAGAATCTGATGCTCGTATGCTGTCCAGTTATTCAGAGGTGCTGCGCGCTTGCAGCTCTCTTGGGGAGCTCATTCAGGCCACACAAGCAACAGGTGTTACACTGTAAAGGCCTCCAGTTAGCTGTGTGGAAATGGAGCTGAGCAGCTGGTGAAACATGTTAACAGGACATATAGAAAATGACGAGATGAGCCAGACAGAAATAACTCTGCCAGGGGTCCAAGGTCTTGCTGTTGTTGGAGATCTCTCACAGCATACAAGGAGGTAGGAGTTGTGGATGCTACGTAGTGACTACCAGGAGACTTCTTCAATCTGGCTTTTGGAAAAGAATTTGTGGTTCATTGGGGGTGTTCCATTTATGTGTGTGTTATAGCAGAAGCAACAGTAATGATCTAAACCACAGTAATATCTGCTCAGATATCTTGAAGGGCTTAGCTTCAAATCAGGTAATTCAAAGTGAAAGCTAACGACCGGGACATTGGTTTGCATAAAGCATGAATGAGTTTGAATCGTTGCTGTAAACTCAACCCAATCCTTATTTGAGGTGGCTTTTATTAAAAAAAAAATTGGATATTTTAAAACACCTGCAGCCTGAATTTTCAGCAGCGGCCTCTAGTTTTGAATGTCCAGCTTCCACTCTTCCCTTGCTCCTCTGGGCAACGTCAGGAATGTTACCAATGCGAGTAGCTTCCTCAGTGCTTCGCCCTTTATTTATTGCTGCTAAGGCTTTGGGGTTCTCACTGGTGCCTGCAACACTTGGCAACAAGATTGACTCAAACAGGTTGATTCTTCGTCTTCTCAGAGATGGGCACCGATCCTACGGGGCAAGCTATGCACTAGGGATGTAAATAGGGTTTTAAAATACTAACTGTGTAACCTGTTAAAATTCTATTGGTTAAATGGTTAACCGTTAAGGCGTTCACATAGGTAGGGAACTAGCACTGTGAGGGGGGAGGGTTGCTGCAGCACCCTTACATTTTATGCGGGGCTCCACTGTTGGCTTGCATCAGCGGTCCAGGTGGCCGGCCCTGTGCCTGGGGTCCTGGCTGCTAGCCCTGTGCTTGGGACTCTGCTGCAGCTAAGATGCTGGGCATGGGTTGCAGCAAAGTCCCTGGGCAGGAAGCAGCAGCCGGGACCCTGGGCACACAGCGGAGTTCCGAGTACGGGCTGGCAGCGGAGTTCTTGGTGCGGGCTGGCAGTCAGGACCCCAGACGCAGGGTAGCAGCGGAGTTTAATCATTACTTGTCCGAAACCGATAAGGCTGATGCTTATCGGTTAACCAGTTACACTTGTACTCAGTGCATAGTAGGGATGTAAATTTCTGCTAAATCTGTTTGCAGAGTGTGTTTTGAGAAAGCACATCTGATTCCACAAGCTAACGGAACAGTAACATCTCCTTCAGGGCTGGCACTAAAAGCAGTGCCTGCTTTGTCTGGAATCCGATCCAATATAATCCTTTCATGCTGCTCCAGTTGAGTACGTTCACAGGATGTGTCAGATCTGCCTGCCTGCTTTTCAGATGTGAAAAGCCCCCCACCGCAGCAGAGTATCCAGACAGGATGCTTCACTTATCCGCTGGGTAGCTAGGCACCCAGGTGGGGGTACCTCATCAGGGAAAACCCAACCTGTTCAGCATAATGTAGAACAGTCTGCAAAATCCCAGGTTTTGGTATTTAGGATGAGGGCTGGGAATGAATCATCTCCTCACCACATGAATGAGGAAGAGCCCCTCTAGGCTAAAGCTGGCATGCACTGCTGGAGGAGAGCAGACACACGTTTGTGTTTTTACTGGCTGCCAGATGCAGCAGATTTTTTAGACATCTACATCATGGCTTTGGGAAATCTTGCCAGGACACGCAGGGGCTTCCGTTGGAGTCTTTTGCTCTTCGTTGTTGTCGGTTACATTTCTCTCTCACTTCCTCTTCCCCAGGAGTGTATTCCCACAGGGCCTGCCTGATGAATATGCCTTTGTAGCCACCTTCAAATTTCGGAAGGCTTCCAGGAGAGAAGACTGGTATATTTGGCAGATTATCGACAAGTACGGCATACCGCAGGTATGGGGCCCTTTCCAGCCTTTGGGAGCAGCCGTGTTTCGCACAGGCTGGCTATGCCGCTTTAACCCTTCACTCCCCATTCCGAATGGACTGATGAACATTCCTTTCGACTGCCACTCTTTCCGTTTATTCTGCCAAAGAACTTTTGCCTTTAAAATTGGACACGGCCCATGGTTTACATTGGGAAGGAGGTTTGCTCAGGCAGTGTCTAGAGTTAGGAGGAAATGAGCAGAGAAAAGAAACTCTCCTAATTTTCATAAGCACTTTGAGTCTTTCAATAAGTTTATTCAGTCGGCGCTTTATAGAAAAATTACTGATTGCCCCAGAATAGGGGAGGATGACCTCATGGTTAAAGCACAGGACGGGGCTTCAGGAGAAGTGGCTTCTCTTCCTGACCCTGCCACAGACTTCCTGGGTGACTTTGGGCAGGTTACATAACATCCCTTTGCCTCAGTTTCCTCCCCTGTTAAATGGGCATGATAATGCTTCCCTACCCCACATGGGGTTTGTGAAGGTGAATTTATTAATGTTTGTAAAGCACTTGCAGAACTTAAGGTAGAAAGTGCTATAGCTGTACAGTCACAGAACCTAGCGAGCACCCCCTCCTAGCCACTCATTAAGATGGCTGTGAGAGGGAATCCAAGGCTCTGTTGCTCCGGATCCCCAGGGATTTCAAGCATTTGGAGCCTCAGCAGGCTCCAGCTTTGGTTCCTTGCTTGGACTTTGTGGCACATTTTCTGGGCACCAAGTAGTCTGTTACCCCTTCTTGGAAATGGGGCTCTTCAGCTTATCTTCTCTAGGCTCCCCAAAACTCCCAAGATACCCAGTTACTTAAATACACTCTGCCCCACAGCTCCACCTCAGAGGCATGACACTTCCAGTTACAGTTTAACTCTTTCAGAGGCACACCGCGGTTGGGAAGCAGTTCACATACACTCTGACACTTTGCACGGAGTCGAATGCTTTTGTTCTTTTATACCTAATCATACAGAGAACAGAAGAGTGTGGATCACATAAAACAATAAACACAACATAGGTCACTTTTCGATCTTTCACCCTTCACTTGGGAGTTCTTTGGGGCCACCCATTGTTGTGCCCTGCCTTATGTATACTGTTACATGATGGGTGGTCAATCCCCCATGGAGTCCCTTACCCAGCTTCTGTGACCTTGCTGTCTCCTGCCTGATGCTTCCTCTCTGGTTACCCCTATTTCTGTGTGTTTCTTTATTTAAACCCCTCCTGGTGACCTTTTCTCTTTTATTCTATTCCTGGTAAATTTCCACTGTTCCTACCTCTTCCCCTGCCTCCCCCTTCATTCAGAGGCATAAGCTAGAATGGTTTTCCAAGGCTTTTTGAACTGCTTTTTAGCATAACCTTTGTATAGTTAAAGTACTGTCATTAACCTAAGTCTTTCCCTTTGTCCCTGTCTGGTGTGTACCAGCTACAAGACTTTGGTGGATCCACATACATGTAGACACGCATGATACTGCAGTTGTTCATAATGCAACTTCACGGTAAAAAAACGGAATTCATATGTTATACGTACATAGCCCCAATTCATCATGAGGTGCAATCTATCATCTGTTGCCATATAGGTTTTTTAATACCACACCATGTTGTCTTTTTTGTTTGGGGAGTGGGTTGTTTTGCCTAATGTGTACATTTTAGTTTGTTTTTACTTGTGATTCCTGAGTGGGCTGCCAGTGCTGATTGATTTAGCAGCGCTTCATATTATTATTCCTTTGGATTTGAACTTCCAAAGGATGTGGAGAGATATTCGAGACACTCGGGCAGCACAGGGGATGGGTGTAGTATAAGAACCTAGCTAGCTGGCTAGCTAGAGTCTAAAGTCAGCCAGTGAAGAAAGGTTAATAGCACTATCTTGATAAATTACTAGCTGATTTTTGATAAAAGGAAATGTAACTTACTGTGAAACCAGACTCCCTTCATTCCAAATCCTATATACTAGACCCAGAGAATCAGTCATTTCCTGTTGTTCATAGCTGAAAAATTGACCCCCTGAAGTTGGGAAAGCAAAAAGCCATGGGTAAAAATTTCAAAAGTGCCTAAGTCCCATTTTCAAAATGACTTTGACACTTAGAAGCCTTAAGTCTCAGTGAAAGTGAACACGACTTAGGCTCCTAAATGCCTTAATCGCTTTTGAAGATGAGACTTTGGTGCTTTAGAAAATGTTACCCTTTGTCTGCTTGCTTCTACATCCATGGCTCACTATGTACGGTACTTGAGCAGTCCGATGGAGGAATTATGAGAAACAATATGCTCATAGCAATGGCCTTGGAAAGAGAAAGAGAGTTAGCGGGTGGAGTGTGAATTCCACAATACTAGAGGTGTTAGGAGTTTACCTATTACAGATTAAACTGGGCTCTTTCTCTCTCATTTGAAAACTTGATTGAATTTGAGTCCAGTCACTCAGAGCCCCTTCCTTCTTTGTCACGGCTTGGTCATTTCAGTCATAATGGTAGATAATTTAGGACATCATCTAACCTCTTTAACATGCCTTGTCTTTTCTCAATCTCATTTCCTACTCCATCTTCAGGCATGTCCCCCACACCCTGCTTATATCTCTTTCCCATCCCCCCTGCTATTAATAACTTTGACTCTGTAAAGCACTTGGGATACAGTTTATGTGAAAGGATGAGTGTACGGAGAATGAAGTTGTGTTTGTATCGGCAGCGTTCTTCCTCTTGATTCTCAGGTCTCTATCCGCCTGGATGGAGAGAACAAAGCTGTGGAGTACAGTTCCATTGGGCTGACCAAGGATGCAGTACGAGTGGTCTTTCGAAATGCCCGAGTAAGCGATTTGTTTGACCGCAACTGGCATAAGATCGCCCTCAGCATTCAGTCCAAGAGCGTCTCCCTCTACGTTGACTGCAAACTAGTGCAGACGTTGCCTATTGAAGACAGAGAAAATATTGACATTCAAGGGAAGACCGTGATTGGCAAACGCCTGTATGACAGTGTTCCCATAGACGTAAGTACTGAGTCTGTGGATTCATTATCAGGGGAACGATGTCCATCTGTGCAAGGGTGATGGGGTTTTCTGGTGTCACACTCTCACTGTACCCTCTCTTTATTCATTGACATTTTCTGAATCTTTGCGTTTGATTAATTGTCTCAGAATGGCTGACATCTCATCAGATACCAGGGTTTCC
The DNA here is from genome assembly GCF_007399415.2 of Gopherus evgoodei. Classification (NCBI taxonomy): domain Eukaryota; kingdom Metazoa; phylum Chordata; order Testudines; family Testudinidae; genus Gopherus; species Gopherus evgoodei. Next base: position 286,255,313 of record NC_044323.1, on the reverse strand, counting down.
ATCTTCTAACCTGAGAATACTGAAGTGTGCAGTACAGGGATAGAAAAAGGGGGCTCCATTTCATCCTTCCGGCCAGTCTGAGCTTGCCGTTGTTAACCCATGTCCTCAATCATTGGTACCGATCACCCGCAAACATAATCACCAAATGTATGTAATACCAAACAACATATGAACATCTCTTTGCTGTCCCAACCTGGCCCTACATGAGGTTTAGTAGTTAGAGGCAGGAAAGACTCATTAAATCACTGAGTCCTCTCCTGCAACATCAGAATATGGTCCTCACCGTGCAGAGAATACATCTGGCATTAAATTTGTACCATGCTTGGTCTTAGTGAGAAGATCAAGATACTAACACTGGGCCTGATTCTCTTCTTACATGCATGTAAATCAGGGGTAACTCCATTAAAGTTATAAGGGGCCTGGGCAAAGTGAATGTTGTGTGCATGCAAAATGATTTAGTAGCATTTTACCCACAGGGGGAAATGACTGTGTGAGTTGAACACAATGAACACCATCCTATCCAATTGAAATTGCAGGGGGAATTTAGGAAGGCAGAATGTAACTTTCCAGATAGGAATTTGGCCAGGACGCAGAGGTTAATATACATCCTTATTCTTGTGAAAAGCACCACAGGATCTTTAATGAACCCAGAGAATCAGAATCCTATTAGCATAGTGCCCTTCACAGAATGCTGCGGTATTGGCAGAGAAGGATGCGTGTCAGCTATGGAACCCCCAGAACCGTCATGATCCGGCCTTTGTCTGTATTGTCTGCACTCTTTGTATCGAAACAATGGGCACAAGTTGGCATTAATAATTCACAGTCACTGAAACACGGCCCTATTATCTGTCTTTGTTTTCTAGTTTGATCTTCAGCGGATGGTAATTTACTGTGATTCCCGACATGCCGAGCTAGAAACCTGCTGTGATATTCCCTCTGGACCAGTAAGATGTTGTTTTGTTTTTATATATATACACAGACACTCTTAGTTTAGATTGATTATCCAAAAAAGGGGTTGCAGCTGTGTAAGTCTGATGTTATAAAGGTAGTGAATCAAACCAATAGAATTGGTAACACGACAGTGATGAGTTTACTGAAAAAGAGAAAAGTGTAAGGAATTAAACTTTTCCATGTCTCTTTCACCTGTCAAACTATCAGGGGAAAGAGAAAAATCTGAAGGGGTCAACTGCTGATTGAAGAATAAAAATTCCATGTAAAAGTAGTCAGTGTGTTTGCTATTGCTGCTGTATGGGAAGAGCTAAGACAACAACATTGCTAGTTAGTAGTCTCAGTCCACTCGCCAATGGACAGAGATCTGCATTGCAGAAAACACCAGCACAGTGTGGAAGAAGTGTGCAGTGCCTGTGTCGCTGCTGTAGCTATTGTTAGGATAAACAGGTTTGCAGGGTCCAGACTGGTACCTTTCACTAGTAGTTTTAAAAACCCCAAATCCAAGCAAACACTTGATTCTTCTGATCCTCAAGTCTCTGGAATTCGACATAGTTTGCAACATGTGTCAGAAAATACCAATTTGGCTTCCATAAAGTGGATCAGGGGCAAACGAGGTTTCTAAAAGGGAAGACCTGATAATGACACGAGCTGTTTGCTTTTAGTGCCAGGTGACGGTCATTACTGAAGCACCACCTGCTGAAATAAGACCCACTGTCGGCAGCGAACAAGTGGGCCCTCCAAACACCCTCAACTGTTCCTGTCCTGCTGGAGAAAAGGTGAGTGTGTGAGTGACCCGGTGTTCTCTTTTGGTAGCCTTTGTTTCTTCTCCCTGGCCAGCCCCTTTGGTTTTGGGAGTAGGATCTAGAAGAGGACCTGTAGTGCCTGTCAGGGTCACAAACTCCTCGATTGTAAGCTTGTTGGGAAAAAGGACTATGTCTTAGGGGTTTTGTCAGCACTCAGTTCACTGGATCTTGATCCTGATTGTGGCTTCTGGAGATCAACCTGGAAAATGAAGCAGCAATTTTTACCGCCCTTTGTAAGTACAGGTTTTCTAAGACATAACAGGAATAGGCTGGTAGGGTAAATGCGAGCCATGCAGAAACAATTTCTTTGCCTTTAGTGGAGTTGAGCCTGTTTAAGTCAGCAGTGAATGGGGCCTTTAAAGTGTTAGCACTGCTGCAATAATTTCATCTCTGACTTTTTTCTTTTTGTGTGTCGTTGCTCCAACCTTGAGGCCATGTAGCTTCCTGTCCATTGCCCACTGAAATGGACTCTTCCATTGTGGGGCTCTTTCTACTGTCTCTGATGGGCCCCTATTTGCTGGCATGTAGTGAGAAGAGCAGTCTCCAAATAGTCTCCTTGTTCTCTCTTTAGGGTGAGAGGGGCCCCGCTGGCCCTGAAGGTCCTAGAGGTCAAAAGGTCAGTAGTATGTTTTCCATGTTGTCTATTTAAAAATACCATATGAGGTGCTGGGTTATTCTGTATGATGGAAAAAGTCTAAGGAACAAAGTCCAATAAACTAACAGCAGACAAGAGATGGGTTGGATGTGTCCAGGGTGGACTATGGGGAACCCAGTAGTTAGTGTGCATGTCTTGACTATGCTCACCCCTAAGTTTCACTGAATTGGCTTTATGTATCTTCTAGAAGCACTACCATGCCACATTTTTGTTTCTACATTGGCTACATTCTTGTTTCTACATTGGCTGTTTCTACATTGGCCTACATCACAACTTTGATGGTGATTCTCCAGTAATTCTGCACTGTCCCCAAGCTAAAAGGCCACATCATTACTGTTAGTCATCCACCAGAACTTTACTGAGACTAGGGTAGGAGGATGGAGCCCTGTAATCCAGTATCCCACCAAGAGCATTTGAGTCATGGGGTGAAGTTAAATATGGGCTATATTTCTAGACAGGTTTCTTCTTAGAATGCACAGAGTAAACCAATCATTCTTTCCCCCGATGATTCTAAATCCTACTTAGCTGGATGATGCTTACCTCTCATGAAGTGTGAGAGGCAGCTCTCTTATTCTGTACGATTTGGGAGGTTAAAAATCCCAAAGCCTGTTATTTTAGAGAGGCTCACTGTGCTCTCAATAGTTAAACGTTTCTGGGATGCGGAAAGAAATGCTTTAGATGTATATTTTCTGCTGGGGCAAATGGAGACAGGCCTGTTGACTTTAAGCTGCAGCTGTTTAAAATGGCTGAGAATTTGGCCCGTTGTTTCCATTGGACTATAAATAGCCCTGTTCCTATTTTAATCTGTGACAGTTTAAGTGACGATGGGCTATTCTTCAGAATGACAGAACCATGAGAAACGACTGCGAGAAGAACACAAAAGGATGACAATGATAAAACAAAGAAAGAAAATGTGTATTGTCTCATCCACCGGCACAGCCCGGTAACAGACTCCAGAAACACTAGTGACTAGCCCACTTCACTCTCAGGAAAATAGTGTGAACACAGTTCTGTAGAGGGAGGATTGAATTGCAAGCCTTATTCACTAACCTATGGCTAGTAATCACCTGGCTTTGATGTTCCATAACCCAGGTGCATCCAAGGACCTATAAGGTTTGTGTAACAGTGATCTAATGAGCTGTGCAGCGACCCAGGGGTTGGGGACTCTTGAATTTTAATCCAAGCTCTGCTGATGAATCCCTGTGTGGGAGAGGGGAGGTCATTTAACCTCCCTTACCTTCAGCTTATCTATCCACTAAATAGAGCTAATTTTTTGTGCCTGCCTCACAGGGATGCTGTGAAGATTAATTAGTAAATGGATGTGAAGCCCTTTATGGCATTTGTGGTCCACTTAATATCTAGGCTAGATTGTCAGTCCTTATGCAGCCCAGAGAAGAGTATCATCTCTGCTCCAGCCTTTACATGTGTAATGCTGACAGACCCTGGTCATTGACAGGCAGGAATGAACCTGCGCCCTCTGGAGTTTAAAGCATGAGCCTCTACCACATGAGCTAAAAGCCAGCCTGCTCTTAGCTGAGGCTGTAGAGCAGACTCATTTAACTCTCTCTCTAAGTGGTCTTGGTGCCACTAAATGGGACAGAACACCAAAAGAGAAAAAATAAAAGCCGCGGTTGGCGGCACTCTACTGCCACCAATTCATTCTTCAGTGACAATTCGGCAGCAGGTCCTTCCCTCTGAGAGGGACTGAGGGACCTGCTGCCGAATTGCCACTGAAGAGCCGGACGTGTCGCCCCTTTCTGTTGGCCGCCCCAGGCACCTGCTTGCTGCGCTGGTGCCTGGAGCCAGCCCTGACCCTTGGGGAGTCCAAGCTCTGCCCGCTCTACCCTCCCCCCAACAGCAAGAGCAGTTGTGCAAGCATGTATACCTGACAAAAGGGTGAAGTAACTTACTCCCTCCCCAGAGGAAGGGGGAAGCATTCATTCTTTAAGTCACAATTCATTCTTTGCTCTGTTCCAGGGGCAGTGTCACTACACACCATCCTCGGCTCAGGGCAGTCAGTAAGGGTACAATCTAGCCCTAAATGATTGTGGGAGCTAGTTTTTTCCCTCAGATAGACACACTCCAACCTCATGGAAGTCATCAGCAGTTGTGCATATGGATCCCAGGGCCCTTAGCCATTGATGCTGAGAGTGATTCCACAAGAGTACGTTGATTTCCTCTGAGGGGAAAAGTCAGGGCAGGAAAGCTTGGAGGACGCTCTTATTGTGACATTGTCTGACTCCTGTGAATGTTCCATGCAACTGAGCAAAAATCAGAAATAGGGGAGGAAGTTGATAACCTTCTATTTTTCTTCAGTTTAAGTCCCATAACCCAGGGCAAACCATAGGAACTCACAGAGATTAGAGAAAGGAAAAGTTCCTTTAGAGGTGGTTGTCTCTGCCTCAGCCCACTATGTTGTCAAAGAGAGGGTAATATACTGTGCATGCTTTGTTTTGGAAGGAGATGTAGCAACAAAAAAAAATAGAGAGAGACTCAGAAATAGACTTGGAAGAATCAGTGTGTGTACAGGGGAGACTGAGTTTGGTTGTTAATGTGCTGCAGAACACAACTGTTAACACCATTTTTATTTAAATATTCTTGGATGCATCATGCTTTTCACACCTATTTTCATAGGCTTCTAAGGCCAGCAAGGAACACTGTGATCATCTATCCTGACCTCCTGTATAACACAGGCCATAAACTTCTCTGAATTAATTTCTGTTTGAACTAGAGCAGATCTTTTAGAAAAACAAAGATCCCATCTTGATTTAAAAGTTGCCAGTGATGGAGAATCCACCACAACCCATGTAAGTTGTTCCAAGGGTTAATTACCCTCCCTGTTACAAATTGGCACCTTCTTACTAGTCTAATTAAAGAATTAGACTTCAGCACATCTCTCTGGGTTGTCTTCATCAGAGAAAGTATGTGTCCTGACAAGAGATGGAGATGAACATTTCTTAATTACAAGTCCACAAGGGCAAATCGAATTCAGCACCATATCAGAAATCATGTTTAAATCCCATTTTATCTGGAATGAGGAAATCTTGGGCTGCTCCACGAGCTACTGTAGCTGGCTCTATGCTATTCCTTCCCAGTTAGGGGGACCATATTTCTCTATGCTGAATACGGGACAACGGGTAAAATTACTCGTATTCAAGCTGGTTCCATGGCAACCAATCAGAACTATGCAGTACAAACATTCAAATTCACATCAAGTTGACTGAGCCCCATTAAAAAGAAATACTGCATAGTCTGATTGTTTTCACACACTCCTCCCCCCCCACACACGTGGAGAGGTGGCACACACACACACTCTGTACACCTCGCTCACACGGGGAGGGTGACCGACCAACTGACCTGACCCTACCTGCCTGCTGTTCTCTGCCCTCCATACCTTGCTGGGCCCCCAGAATGGAGACACCTCTCCTGGTACCTGGCACCGCAACTTCCTGAGGCAATGTGGGGGGGACACATGGGGTCACATCTCCCCATTCCCCAGATTTCTGCCAGGGTTCACTCCAGAATGTGGCAGCAGCAGCCTTTCAGCTCTGTGCAGGAGGGAAGAGAAGGGAAGGGAGCTGCTTCCAGTTGCAGAAGAGGAGGAGGGAGGAAGAGATGACCTGGCCTGTGTCTTTGCAGAGCTGATCTCTTCCCTCCCTCCCTCCCTCCCTGCCACACCAGGCTGGAAGCAGCTTGTCCCTTCCTGCCTGCACAGTGTGGAAAGGCAGCTAAGGGGTTGGGGTGGGGTGAAGAGGGTGCTAAGCCCCTGCCACAGGGGCTGCTGGGAGTCTGCAGGTTTGGGGCACTAACAGGCTGGAAATCGCTTCCCACCCCCACTCCAGAGCTTAGCTGAGGAGCAGAAAGGCTTCCCCACTGTGCCAGTGCTGTGCGGGGCTTTGGCACATGCAGGGCTTGGATCCTCTTGGGCAGTGCCCTGAGCTGGAGGTGTTGGGCTTAAAAACGGGATGTCTGGTCACTCTATAACCTGGAGTAGGATGTAGGAGTCTAGCAACCCCTGACTGATGTAAGAGCTTCCAGCAAGAGGAGCCTTGAGGTTGCTCTGAGTTGTGCTAGGGGCTGAACTGGCCCATGTCCGTGAGTGGGATTAGAGTGTGGAAAGATCATTCAAACCCGTCTTTGTTCTTATCCCTAAATTACACAGAATTCAGCTCCAGAGCTGGTAGAAACTTTTTGAACAAAAACAAAACAAAAATTTGAATTTTTCACAATTTTTTTTTAATTTTTCTAGTTTTTATGGATGAAATTGGAAAATGAAAAAATCTCACATTTTTCAGTGTATCACTTTTCTTTCCCCCCCTTTCTCATTTCCCCCTTTCCCATTCTTGCTTCCTTTTTCAAAATAGAAAAAGGAGGGCCAGGGAAGAAAACCCCACAACATGGAAAAAAACAACAAAAAAATTCTGAAACAAAAATGTTCATGACAAATTTGGAATAAATTAAAAATGGTTCTGTATTGAAACCTGCAGAACAGAGATGACTGACATTTTTGAAATTTTTCATTATTTTTTCCTTTTTGGGAACCATTTTAAGAAACTAAGGGATAGAGCTCTCGGGATCATAGGTGACAACTTTTCCTGACGCTGGTGGGTGCTCATGTCCCCCCCGCCTTGACTCCACCCCTGCTCGGCTCCCATTCCAACCCCTTTCCCCAAAGTCCCTGCCCCAACTCCGCCCCCTCCCTGCCCCTATTGGACTCCTTCCCCAAATCCCCACTCCAGCCCCGCCTCTTCCCCGAGTGCACCGTGTTCCTCCTCCTTCCCCCTCCCTCCCAGCGCATGCTGCTGCAAAACAGCTGTTTCACAGCGGGAAGCCTGGGGGGAGAAGAGGTACACTCAGGGAAGGAGGCAGAGTGGAGGTGGAGGTGAGCTGGGGCGAGGTGCTGCCTGTGGGTGCAGAGCATCCACCAATTTTTTCCCATGGGTGCTCATGCTTGGGATCTAATGCAGCCCACATTTCAAAGGCTGGGAATCCTCACTGTTGAAAAGGAATTGTAAAAGTAAGGCCTTCTGAGGGTGCCCAAAGGAGACGTCTCTTTGCCTTGACATTGCCCCTTCGAGGATTCTATGCGTATTTTTAAATCCGTGACTGCGTATAAATCACCCAGGCTTCCCATGTACTGGAAACAAAGTGATGCATGAATGGACTTTCTGATTGCAGCAGCAGCTTCCCTGTTGCTAGCTGTTAAGCTAGGGCTTTGGGAAATGTGGGCTTCAGTATTGGGAGGCAAATCTTTGATACACTTAAATAACAAAGACATATTTGAAATATTGAATATACAAACATTAACATGGGGCAACTCTTGAGTTGAATCAATTGGGTGGCACAATCAGCAGTGGCCATGTGCCTTTCAGAAGAGCAATGTGTTTTACAGTCTTGTGGTGCTCACATCCCTTTCCTTTCCTCCAGGGAGAAAGTGGCAGCCAAGGACTTCCTGGTTTAAAAGGAGAAAAAGGAGACTCGGTAAGTCAGAGCTGTCAGAGGCTGACTGATTTTGTAGTGGAATGTGAGAGATGGCAACAGGGTTGTTCTCCTACTGATTGCATGAGGCTTATGTTACTGTGAAAGGACTTCTGCTTATTGAGCGGTCCCTCATGGCCAGAGCTCTATTTTCAGCAGACTCCCTCTATTCTTTGTCTTCATGGCTTTTTAGGTTATGTCTACACTGCAGTTAGACACCCATGGCTGGCCTGGGTCAGCTGACTCGGGCTTGCAGGGCTCAGGCTGCAGGACAGTGAAATTGCTGTGTAGATATTTGGGTTGGAACCCGAGCTCTGGAACCTGACGAGGGGAACTTCCCAGAGCTCTGGCTCCAGCCTGAGCCTGAAGATCTACACTGCAGTTTTACAGCCCTGGAGCGCGACTTCAGCTGATACAGGCCAGCTGTGGGTTTTTAATGGCAGTGTAGATGTACCTTTACAGACATGTCCTACCACCTTCCACTTGGGGCTGTTTTAATGACCGCAAACAGTCCCACTATAAAGTCCATCACTGCAATCCAAAGGTTCCCACGTATCTCTGGCTCTTCTGCTGTCTACAAAGAGCTCTTCCCCTGCAATAGCATAGGTGTCTTTCCCTGGAGTTTTGCCTTCTGGCTCTGGCATCCTTCTCTCACCAGTGTTTCCCCTGTTCTAAGGGAGAAGACCCCACCTATATACTGTCCTTCTCCAGGGAGCTCTTCCCGCTTGGCTGGAAGAGAAGGGAGCCCTGCCCCACTCTACACTACAGAACTTCAGATTCCAGGCCTTTAAAAGAACATTGTCCTAGTTACCCAGGGCTGCTTCCTCTCCTCCACTAACAAGCCATTTCCTGGGCTCTTGATCCTTCCAGCTCCCTGGAATGGGGTTTTCTGGCCCACTCTGTTCTTCAAGGGTCAGTATTCTCCGTGCAGCTTGTGCTCATCCTCTGAGCAGGGATGATATTCACCCTTCTAGTGTCAGTCAGCTGATGCCATTTTCTGTGTGTTTCAACACTTTGTCACTCAACCCGAGGGCTAGTTGGCCTGTCGTTGGCCTTTTAGTTAAAATGTGCGAATTGGATACATTGACTGCGTAGCACATCCAGGAGGGACACAAAGGAAAGAGTCAATCTTCGCTGTTTACAGGTGACATTAAGGTGACATTGGGATCTCATTTCAATCAGGTGCTCCTGATAAAAAATGACACCCTCTGGTTCATTATTTAATAGAGAAAAAAAGGCTGGATTTTTAACAGCGATTGGGACTAATGAAAGCTGAGGGTGTGTGTTTTTGGAAGCTTAATGTCATAAATATTAACTAACATCATATGTCGAATCGGGAGTAAGTGTGGTCTGGTGAGAATGGGGATGCTGGGGTTCAGAGAGTCTAGGTTCTTTTAAGCTGCTATTTGTTGTCTGAACTGGGGAAATCGCTTGATCTCTTTGTGCTGCCCTGTTATATAGGTGTGTAGATGGGCCGACTCACCCCCGCAGCACCTCCTGCTGGTGACTTCTGGGAATTAGCTTGGTCCCAGCCCAGAGCGCCCTCTGCAGGCCGGTGATCCACCTGTCCTCTGCTGGCCCCTGTGTCCCTCCCTGGACCCCGGTGCCCCTTTAAATGGGTCTCCCCTCTCCCAGGGGAACCCCCACCCCACTATCACACTTTGCCTCAGTATTGGCTACTGCCCAGTCATTGTCTAGCCCCCACACCCTGGGGCAGACTGCAGGATCAGCCTCTCATCATAGGCAAAGGAGTTTTGGCCTGGCTGTCTTTACCCACCCTCCGGCTGCCCTTCTGCAAAGCCAGTACCTCGGAGGCCTAGAATTAGGCCCTGCAGCTTGGGGAGTTGCGGGCCTAGGGCTTCCCAGCTCCTAAGGCCTTTCTCCAGCCCTGCCTTCCTCTAAGTCCCCTGGGTGAGTTCCCAAGCAGCCAGGCCTGTCTCCCTCTCCAGTCAGAGACTGTCCTGGCCTTCTGGCTTCACTGCCTCTTATAGGGACCTGCTGGGCCTGATTGGAGCATGGTCACAGCTGGCCCACTTTCCCCAATCAGCCCAGGCTTCGGGCCCCAGTGTACAGGCTGCTTTCTCCAGGCCCAGCCCCCTTCCCAGGGCTTCTTTTAACCCTGCAGGGCAGGAGCAGGGGATCCACCCTGCTACAAGGTGTAAAAATATTGATCTATATAATAAGTGCATCTTTAATTAAATAATGTGTAACCCTGAAGAAATGTAGGCAATTTCCTAAGCAACCACTTGATTTTGTTGTTGCACATCCCATGTTCCTCTCCCACCAGGATTTATCTCCATCTCACCTTACATTTTGTCTGAACTTCGCTCCTGATCCTGCAGTTGGACCAACAGGGACAGACCTTTGCACCTTTGTAGGACAATTGCAGGACCATGACCTTGGATTGTAAACAGTCCCAGAGCATGATCTCTATCTTCTGCTTTTCTTCATGTAAAGAGCCATGCACATATGCCCCTGTATAAATAATCATGAATAAAATCTGCATGGGTGTTTTGACAAATAATATTTATAGAGTGCTTTGAGATCCTTGAATAAAAGTTGCAATGTAGTATTCTATATTAAATTTACCTCCCCCTCTCCTTTCTAGGGCAGAGGACCATATGGCAGAGGAGAGAAGGGAGAACAGGTATGGTGATATTGTTAATTATACAACACGGTTAGATCATAGCTCACTCCACTACTTTGTTTAACTCAAATTCTAATTTTGGGACCCATGGGAACTTCCAGAGTAAGACCTGCAGGAGGAAGACCATTATGAACAAAGAGAATTCAGAAGGTCTGCACTGGTTGGATTTTAGTAAAGGAAGCAATATACTTTCTCGCACACACTTCATCAGAAATGTTAAGATTTGTCACTGCTTTGACCCTGGGGTAGTCTCAATTCCAGCTGCGCAAAGTGTGTGTAAAATGCAATCAGATCAGAATGATAACACTCACTTGGACAAGTGGGAAGGACTACACAAGGAGCAATGCGATGGAGAATCAGGCTCCGTCTAATGGATCAAAAACTGGCTCAAGAAACATGAACAAACGGTACGGATAAGTGGCAGGGTATTGATTTTTACAGAGGTATCCGAGCACTGAAGGGACTCACCCATGGTCTCATCTTATTGAATATTTTCATTAATGATCTGAAAGAGGGAGAAAACAGCATGTTTCTGTTATTACAAATATTAATAAGGATGCAGAAATAGGGTCTAGAGAAATAAAAAATATGGATGCAAAGTAACGAAATGAGGTTCACTTGGAAAAATGTTATTTTGTCTATCTGGGAAAATATATTCAGTGGAAATCAGTAATGGCAAATGAAGCATGGTAGGGATAGTGCTTGGCAACTAGACATGGGTTTCTAGGCTATTAGGCAGCAAAAACAGTCAATGCAAATTTAGGCTGCATAGGCAAAACATGACCTTATGGAGAAGAGAGATAATAGTCCCACTGTATCCCTGTGTTACAATCACACTGAGAATATCACACTCAGTTCTGGGCACTGGAATGAGGCTGACAACCTGGAGAACGTAGAGAAGAGCAAGGAAAAAAGATAGAGGGCTGAAGGGATCGCAGGATGTGGAAAGATTAAAAGAGACAAATGTGCCTAGCCTGGCTAAGTGATAATTCTAGGGGGACATGGAGAAACTCTACAGATATTTGATCGTTAGTGGAGGAATGGAAATAATTAATTAGGGTGGTACCGGGGGGTAATGGGATGAAATGAAGAAGGAAGACATAAAGCGTCCTGACCATGAGATATAATTGTCTGCTGAACTCTCAAAGGAAACAGTGGACAACTATTTAAAACTATATTAGACAATACATTAGTAAATGTCCTGTAGGGAAGAATCCTGCCCTGGCAGGTAGAGATGGAGTCTATGACCATTTGAACCTTCCTATCTCTACTTTCTTTGATTATAATCTATTGATCATATAAATCTGAAATGCTCCATTTGACCTTCTTACATTGCAGATGAAGGTTCCTTATTAGAAGAAATGTTACTAAGGCAGCCCATAGACATGGGAAGAATAAAGGGCAAATTTCTGCATTCATATGTGTGCGACCTTTTCCAATGACAGGCAGAATTTGGCCTACAATTGACATTCTAGATTTACAATGCAGCTTTTAGAAATCAGCCAGTGTTTTTCATGTGACAAGGGTCACTCAGCCCCCATGAAAAGCATTATATTTAATATGTTGGTGCTGTAGTAGAAATAAGGTCTGATCTGGTCAAGAAGGGTCTGAATGGTAGGAGGTGCCACCTCCTGCCTTGTTCACCCTGCTGAGGAATATGGTGAGCATGCAGCTTTTGATTGAAAACCAGATACAACATCTGGGCTGAACTTCTCTGATTAGGTAGCCAAGGGGCATCCTTGATGGCTGCCCACCAACATATAAAGATCCATGAATTTATGACTGGTTACCTCTGTTTATTTGATACGTTTGCCAACAGAGGCATTCAGTGGGCCTACATTTAGTAACAAAGGAGCTGTGTCTTGTATATTTGCCCATAGAGAACATGAGCACGGTCTAGGCATGTTTTGGCACAGTTCTTGGTGGAAGGTGGGTCTCTGCTGAGCATGGCTGGCATGTTTGACAGCAGGAGAATGTGCTATTACTGAGCATGCCCACTGATTAAGTAGCAGAAGAGCTGACACCTGCCCAGCACGTCTTTTGAGATCAGCAGCACAGAAGGTGTGGCTCTGTTGAGTGTGGCTGATAAATCTAGCAGTAGTGGAACAGGGTGTACATATGTCAGAAGAAGGGGTCCTGGTGTGATTGAAGTAACTGGTACATTTGGCAGTGGAAGTGTCAGATGCCTAACTGTGCTAGACCTACTTTGTAGTCCCAGCAGAAGAGGAAGAGAGCATGTGTATGTTTCACTGAAAAGGTTCACTGAACTGGTATACTTGGCATCAGAGGACTCACACACCTCCTGGTATGTTTTCGTTTTGCCCGCAAAATGGTGGAATAAAACATCTCTCTCTTTCCCTTCACCTCGACTATGGAAGCTTTATATTTCCCTGTTACCACTCAAGAAAGAGATTTTAGAGTCATTGTGGATAGTTCTCTGAAAACATCCACTCAATGTGCAGCAGCAGTCAAAAAAGTGAACAGAATGCAGGAATAATTAAGAAAGGGATAGATAATAGGACAGAAAATATCATGTTGCCGCTATATAAATCCGTGGTACACCCACATCTTGAATACTGTGTGCAGATGTGGTCACCCCATCTCAAAAAAGATATATTGGAATTGAAAAAAGTTCAGAAAAGGGCAACAAAATGATTAGGGATATGGAATGGCTTCTGTATGAGGAGCGATTAATAAAACTGGGACTTTTCAGCTTGTAAAAGAGACCGCTAAAGGGAGATATGATTGAGGTCTATAAAATCATGACTGGTGTAGAGAAAGTAGATAAGGAAGTGTTGTTTACTACTTCTCATAACACAAGAACTAGGGGTCACCAAACAAAATTAATAGGCAGCAAGTTTAAAACAAATAAAAGGAAGTATTTCTTCACACAATGCACAGTCCACACGTGGAACTCCTTGCCAGAGGATGTTGTGAAGGCCAAGACCATATCAGGGTTCAAAACAGAACTAGATAAATTAATGGAAGATAGGTGCATCAATGGCTATTAGCCAGGATGGGTAGGAATGGTGTCCCTAGCCTCTGTTTGCCAGAAGCTGGAAGTGAGCAACAGGGGATGGATCACTTGATCATTACCTTTTCTGTTCATTCCCTCTCGGGCCCCTGGCATTGGCCACTGTCAGAAGACAGGATACTGAGCTAGATGGACCTTTGGTCTGACCCAGTAGTGCCATTCTTATGTTCTTACCTGTGTTTCTGGGATTGTGGGCTGTTAAATCTGCTAGGGGCAAGTAAATGGAGAAAAGAGATTGACTTTAAAAGCCAAAAGCAGGGCCTCCTTTGTTCTGTTTTGCACTGTGATCTCTTTAAGGACAGGGCTCATGTCTCCAGTGCTGATGGAAGAGAAATTACCGTGTTTTGAGACAAAGTAGATGGTAAGATTGTATTGCCTTCGTAAAACCTCATTATTATGTGTGCTGGGTAATTCAGAATGGTCTTAAGCATTCATCAGAAGTCAGTTCCTGATCTTCTAGAATGAAAGGTGAGGCACTGGTTTGCTTCTCCATTCTGCTATACCAGCTTTGTGCCAGTGTAACTCTGCTGACATCGATCAGGGCATGGATCATCTTTATATTTTGATATAGTACAGCGCCGAGCACATTATTGATGGCAAACCAACAAACAACCCTGGCTGAAATCCTCCACTCCTTATTGGAAAGTTTAGGAATAAGAGTTTGATTGTTTTAGAAATTCATAACGAAAGCTGAAACGGCATCCTTAACTTGCCCTGTTGTGCCTAGGTATTACTGGAATGACTTATGTGTTGTATTGTCAGGTGCTGAAGTAGGTACGCACAAACCAGGAGAGTGACAGGCACAGTGCCCAGGCCTTGTGCCCCAAATATTGCACCATAGTCACAAAATTTGAACTTGTACATGCAAGCAGTTAAATGCATGTGCAAACGTGTGCTTGTATAATCCACTGTTCAGTATGTGTCACACTTCCCACTCTGTGTCTGATCGGCACAGATGAGTCTGCTTCAGCTGCCAGCTATGGGAGTTAGTCCTTTAGTTCAAACTATAGACATTCATAAAGATCCGGGTGCAATCTCTGGTCACTAGCAAGGTGGAGGGCTGGGGGTGGATGGGGAGGGATAGCTCAGTGGTTTGAGCATTGGCCTGCTAAATCAGTACTTGGTCCTGCTAGTGAAGGCAGGGGGCTGGACTCAATGACCCTTCTGGGTCCCATCCAGCTCCATGAGATAGGTGTATCTCCATATATTAAGGTGGATGTTGCACTTGTCCATGTGTATGTACTTGGTTGCATACCTAATTACATGCTTTACACATACACTGTATGCAAATACAATCATCTGTTAGCACATGCTCATGCCAACTTTGTGGTCACCATCTAAATGAAACCTTGTCTCTTGTGGGAGTGCAGATCGCGCCTAGATTAATATCCTAAGGCATAATAACCATGAGCAGTACTTTGTGCTGTCTGTGATTTGCCCCATCGGTTGTCTGAAAAGCTCCCATCCGCACTGGACATAATCTGCCCCACTCAGTGCTGTCTGAGCTGACAGCAAATCCTGCCACACAGATCATCAAGCCCCCACCAGCCCAGGGAGAATCAACATAGGTGAACTGGAAGATGGGGCAATGACTGTAGAGCATTATCTAGGGTGATTTAAGCAAGACAGGGTTACAGAGGCTCCAGATCAAAGTCTAGGAAAGTCAGATCTGAGACAGTAGATACTGTACCGTGTGAGGTCTGCAGCCGTGTCCGCATTCCTAGGGGACAATCATGCACATCACAAGGCAGACTGCTCTTTGGATTCTTTTATTTCAAAAGGCTTTGAGGAGTGAAGTGCCCTGCCTTGCAAAGTGCCAAGCATTTCCTGAGACGTGCTGAGCCACCCTTAATTCAAACTAAGGGCAATGAAACCTTACGGTGCTCAGCCTCTTGCAGCATGCAGCCCTCAATGAACTTCAACAGCATTCCTGTCCATGGGGAGAGTAGAGAAACTGCACCCAGGTCTCCTGCATGGATAGCACAGAGAAGTAAGCACACGGTGGGTCTGCACCAGACCTGTGCCTCCGCTAACTCCCACAGGGACCATTACATGGTTAACCCCCTCATAGGACACAATCCAGTATCCAGATAAAGTAAAACACCCTAAGCTAGGTACAGGGCCGGCTCCAGGCACCAGCTGAGCAAGCAGGTGCTTGGGGCGACCAATTCAAAGGGATGGCACTCCGTCCGGAATCGGAGCTGCCCGTCCAGGGCTTTGGCAGAAATTCGGTGGTGGGTACCTCATTCCCTCTCTTCCTATTTGAGCTGCCACTGAATTGCTACCGAAGAGGAAGAAAAGAAGGACCCACTGTCGAACTGCCACAGAAGTAGCGGCGTGGTTGAGCTGCCGCCGAAGTGCTGCCACTTGTCTTTTTTTTTTTGTTTTCTTTTGGCCATGTGGGGTGTCAGAAAAGCTGGAACTGGCCCTGGCTAGGTAAGGAAATGGCTGGACCGTAGTTGCTACCCTCATTGTCCAAAGGAGAGAATGCTGTAGGAAGATAAAACTGGGCAGAAGAATTCACCCATGCAAAGGCACTGGAAGTGTGTTTCATTACAGAGTATAACGGTGTAATGATATTGAAGCTGTTCCACTGGGTATAAATAATTAAAGGATTATTGGAGCAGGGGGACCTGGACCCTTGGTCTACCACATGGGTGCCCATATCACCAGGCTACAAAGTTGTTCTCTCCATCTCAATGACTTTAATTATCCAGCCACAGTGGAACAGCTTCAACAGGCAAGACTGAGAGCCCTAGGTCAGAATTCCCCATAGCTCATTGGTTAGAGCACTGCTCTGAGAGGTACAAGACCCCTCTTCAAAGCCTTTCTCCCCATCAGGCAGAGTGGGGAATTGAACCTGGGTCTCCCACATCCTAGTTAAGTGCACTAGTCACTGTGCTAAAAGTTATACTATGGTCAGAACCACCTCCTTCTCTGGCCAGATTTTGCATGGGACCCAATCAGGGTAGGTATGCTTAGATGCTGCCTATCATATCAGGCCCCACAAGCAACACACCTATCTTTCCCCAGTTTCTTGATCACAGTGGGAGATAGATGTCCACATACCTGGGTTGGGGCTGCAGTTCGCATGCCCGGAGTCAGAAACAGATGTGTCTAGGGAACTCTAACACTTACTGTAAAAACTTAACCCTCCAATGCACGTAGGCACCTATAAGGTTAGCCGGGAGCTGAGCAGAGCTTTTGTGAATGCAGTGGTACCTAAAAATGGGACTTAAGTCGGGGGTTTAGGCACCTCCATACCTTTGTGGGAGTATTAATAGTTCCTTTCTCCTGCACTTTGTGTTTATTTGAGGTAGTGACTGTGTCTCACTATGTGTTTGTAAGGTGCTTTGTACAATGGAGCCCCAATCTCACTTGGGCCCTGTAGCTGCTACCATAACACAAATAATAGTAACAATAATTAATAAAAATCCCTTTTAATATATAGATAGCCTTGGTGGAATGAATCAGTGGATGGATGGCTTCCTCATAACCACCTCACTACATTTTGGCACCAAATTGTGGGGGGAAACGCATGAACATTTGGAGATACTTGTTCATCAGTTTGAAAATGCCACCGATCAGCATTCTTCAGTGGCAATGAATGGTTGGGGGAAGCTGAGCTCCTTAGAACCTGGTTCACAGCAGAAATCAGCAAAGTTCTGAGGATGTTGCACCTGGTGGTTTTCATGACCAGGGCAGGGTGAGACAGGGATGTGCTGCTTTTTAGTTCATAAATAAACTGGTTAGAATAGGGCAACTAGAAATCAAGACTGCTGGGTTCAGTTCCTAGCTCTGTTACTGACTTGACTTGTCTACGGTTGTTGGATTTAGTCTGCAGGTGCTGGGTGGTGTTAGTGGCCTGTGACATGCAGGAGGTCAGACTAGATGATCTGCTGGTACCTTCTGGCCTTAAAAGCTGACTGTAAGGTCACCCAGCATTTAATCTCACTGGGTATGTCCACATGGGGCTAAAAGATCTGTAGCATGACAACAGCTGGCTCGGGTCAACTGACTTGGGCTGCGGGGCTAAAAATTGCTGTGTGGATGTATGGGCTCAGGCTGGAACCAGAGCTCTGGGACCCTCCACCCTTGCAGGGTCCCAGAGCTTGGGTGTTAACTCGAGCCTAAATGTCTACAAGCAATTTTCAGCCCTGAAGCCCAAGCCCTGTGAGCCCAAGTCAGCTGACCCAGGCCAGCTGCAGGATTTTTATAGCTGTGTAAACATACCCTTTAGGTCCTTCATTTACCACCTGTGTAATAACAGCTTACCTACCTCCCAGGGCTATCATGTGGCTTTTGATTATTTAATATTTGTAATTTTCTTCTAGGTCTCAGATAAAAGCGGGTACATAATGGTTAAGTGTTCGTGGTTTCCGCATGTACTCTCCATTCCTTTGTCTGGTCAGGGTAGTTTCATTCTATGATTCTAGTATTTTTTTAAACCCTCTTTCCTCGACTTAGAGTGCTTTCTGCATGGCTAGCTGAATAACTGAGGAGCTGCGGTTGGGTTGGCTTCTTTTCCCTTAAACAATAATTAAAGGGTTTTAGATAAAATCAGTGGGTTTTGTGACCCAGAATAACAGCTGCAGATTGTAACAAACAACTTGAAGCCAGATCACATAATAATAATTTTGCATCCTGACAGCTTAGTTCTCAACACTGAAAAAATTCCAGGGCTTGTACAGATTTTTTTCCCCTTTACACAATCTAAGTGAACACATTTTTAGTCCTGGTCTCTCACTGCCAGGCCCATGGCTGGTACACAGTGACATCTGCTGGCAATGACAAAGCTGTAAACTCTCCACTACCTTTTTCTTTCTTTCTTTCTTTCTTTCTTTCTTATCCTTGCCAGACTCAGCTCCGAGTGTGAAAACGAATAGTATCAGAAAGCTTTTGCATCTCTCCATTCTTCTTCTGGTGAGAGTTCTGTAAAAGAGATTCCTGTGATTCAGTCACTGATAAACAGGCCAGGATGCAGAATGCTCTTTAACACAGTATTACGACTGACAGGTATGGATTAGCTGCTTGTCAAGAACAGGTGAAAAGAGCCTTCCTAACCAGCTAATATGCATGTAGAATATAAAATGAGCCTGTTATTCTAGTCAATTACAGCCTTCAGAGGTGCTGCACAAAACAGATCTTTGTCACCCCCAGCAGATCTGTAGTCAGTCAAAGGCATCACCCCATCACATGTGATCTGCCATCTTTCCCCTGACTAAGAGCTTTGAAACCTGTTCTTATGGCCAAGTTTCCCCTCTCCTTATCCATTCATAAGATCGGAAGAAGAGCAGAGGCAGTGTCATATACTCCAGTTGATTGATAAAGTTAGGCAGTCAGGTCTTCCTTCTGCATATGACAAACCCCTTATCCAAGCTTGCTGCCAGGCTGACCTTCCCCTTTAGAGGTTAAAAATAGCAACTCTGACAGGTAGGGCAGATAGATCACTCTGCCCCGGCCACACTAACCTGAGATGCTGTAACTTCAAATGTCAGTACCGTCTGGGCTCTCTTACATCAGCAAAAAGCTGCCAAGTCGCCTGTCTGATGCTTCTGGGTAACAAACCAAGAATGGGACACAAAAAGACTCTGCTAGGAAGCCATTGCCTTGATCAGAAACATTTTTTATCAGTTCAGTGGAGGAGTGCACATTATTATGGTCAACTCTTTTTACAGCCCCAGAGGAGCATATAGTACTTTACAGACCAATGAGACTGGGTCTACCGTGAATAGTTCACAAACTTATGGCAAGAGTCTACCCTGGGCAGCCTTAAGTGCACCAGGTCTCAGGGCTGTATTGTGGCAAATCACTGGGACACAGCTTCAACCCATGTGGACAAAAGTGCAGAATCAGGGCCTAAATTCAGAGAGACCTGTTAGGTGTGTCCACTTCCTACTCTGTATGACATATTCATTTTGGACTTGGTGCAACATACGACAAAAACCTTTGGGTAAAAAAAAAAAAAAAAAGCCAGAAATGGTGTCCCTAGGGAAGCTGGGCAAGGTGAGTTAATAGGTTTCTCTGACAGGGCAAGACCAATACAGACCAATGAGACTGGGTCTACCGTGAATAGTTCACAAACTTATGGCAAGAGTCTACCCTGGGCAGCCTTAAGTGCACCAGGTCTCAGGGCTGTATTGTGGCAAATCACTGGGACACAGCTTCAACCCATGTGGACAAAAGTGCAGAATCAGGGCCTAAATTCAGAGAGACCTGTTAGGTGTGTCCACTTCCTACTCTGTATGACATATTCATTTTGGACTTGGTGCAACATACGACAAAAACCTTTGGGTAAAAAAAAAAAAAAAAGCCAGAAATGGTGTCCCTAGGGAAGCTGGGCAAGGTGAGTTAATAGGTTTCTCTGACAGGGCAAAACATCCACCTGGTACCTGACAAATCATCTGGGAGCTGCACAGCTACAATCGCCACATGCTATTTATAGGCCGGACGATACAAATTAATCAATGTCATGCTAAAGGCAACCGTGTTCTTGTTCTACTTCAGTGCACACTCACCATCCAGTACCTGGCAAGCTGTTTGTCTGACGGAAGCTTTGATCCTGAGCGAAGACAGATGAAAGCTGCGAGGATTGTTTTTACCTAGAGACAAAGAGCACGTTATGTCACACAACTGCTCACTATTTGTCACATGTCACATTTCATATTGAATCCAAATATCTATTTTTGGTGGCACAACATTCACATTCACAACATTCACAAAAACATGTTCCTGGGTTTGTTTGGGGGGTTTATTTATTTATTTATTTATTTAGGTTCTTTTAACGTGCATCTGCAGGGACAAAGCAGTAGGGCAGTGATTCAGTTCGATGAGGCTTTATAGGTCTGACAAGTTACCCAGGAAAAGGACAGACCCTCTCCAGAATCTGTCAGAGGCAGGGTGACCCATCCAGAATAGGATAACACTGTCTTTGGAGTTTGGCCCCTTGTGTCCATTTCTGTTATTTCTGAACCAAGGGCAGCTTGGTACATAGCACAATGCCATCTCTACCCTCTTTCTTAACTTTTTTCAGCACCAAGGTCCTTGGCAGGAGCCTGTCGATTTAAATAGGATTTGATCAGAGACAAACACACAGAGTGATTACTATTTACAAGGCACTGTAGGTACACTCAGGGTTTAACAAAACACAGGCACAATTAGCTATAGTCTTTGCTGGCATTACTCCACCGACTTCCTTTGACCCAGTCTGCCCTGAGAGCTGCAGGGAAAGCTGCAGCAAAGGAAATATTGGCACTGCCACTCTAAAAACAAACCCCTTCATGTCTGGCTCTCTCTGTGCCCTGGCCACATGCTCTGTGGAATGCAGATTTGACTCCACTCTGCTGTTGTGGTGTTGTGTTTGTTCAGAACCATAGAAAGCAGAGGGCCTTTTCAGAAATGTAAGTGCTTCCAAAGGGGCCTGCACAAACAGCCGTTCTCTCACAGAGCTCTGGCTGGCACTTGTAGAAATTTAGTAATTTTCCTCAACAAAACTTGGAAAAGCAGAGTGCTTTGGAGGACTGTAAGTCTATCAATTCTAGCTGATCTTTGGCCTCGGTTTCTGTACATTCAGCCAGAAATAGGTCCGTAAACAATATGAATGTGCCAGAGTTTTTTCTTTAACTTTTGAAACTCTTAGACACGGTGATCAATTGATCTCGGAGCTGTTGAATGGAGTCGTTTCAGATAGTGTAATGAGCTCAGTCAGTGCACACGGAAATACTTAGACCCAAATATTCTCTCTCACTTCACTTTCTTTGCACCATCTACTGTGCAAAGGGGTAGAAACTGGCTTCACAACAGGGGATATCCTAGATGTGGAAGAGTTACTATCCGGCATAGAGCTGGCAGAGGTGACTTCTATGCCACTACCATCATCCTCTTTCAGAATCCCTATGGTAGGTGGTGGTAAGGGCTTGCGAGAGGGAATGGTCAGGGTGGGGGAGATGGATAGTATGTTGGGGACCGTTACTGGCACGGCAAACTTTAATGCACCTCCTAGACTTCTCTAAACTCTGCTGGGGCCAGGTCCAGTGCAGAGCTAACTACAGATTTGGGAAGCTGTAACCAGCTACCTCATTCGCCTACCCCTACCTGCTGTACAGTCATTGGAAAGGCCATGGGCCAAAATCACTGGTTCACATTGGCTGTTTTGTCCCACTCTGATGATGCAGAGGTGGATCTGGCCCGTGATCTTTCCATCATACTCATAAGGAAGCGCACAAGGGACCTGCCGGAAAATGATGCAGCACCTCCTCTCCCCAGGAACTCCAGAAGCCCTGGTGTTTCCCTGAGGCTCGGTGTCTCATGGAGCTCCAGCTGGGGGCATCATGTGTGCCCAGTGGGGCTGAGCCTTCTGGAACAATTGAGCTCTGTGTAATTTCCCTGTGCAATGAATGAAACATGATGGTATCTGTTTACAATATGGTAAGGGTTCTTAGCCAGCCTTTTATCAATTCCTGTACATTAACAGCTTGGTTTTTCAATGAGTCTGAGAGCACCTGTAGCTCTCATTGAACCCTGAAAATCAGACCACATGTCTTCTGTATTTATTAAATCAGAGTGAAGTGCAGTGACTGAAGTGGGCTGTTCTTTTGTTTGGTTTTGTTGTGGGGTTTTTTTCGTTTTGTTTTTGGACGAATGATCTAAAACAAACTCTTAGCAGAGATGAATTGCTGGTCTCCCATAGAAGCATAAGGCAATGCAAGCTTTGATGTGAAATCTGCCAAGATATTAATAGGGTTTTAACCTCATTAAGCTAATACAATTCTGCACCCATGCTTTCAAGAATGCAGTCATCTGTGTTACCTCTGGTCAGCAGCTTTCGAAAGTGGAGCTGGGTGAAATGTCCACGGCAAAAATCTCAAGCATCTAACTATACCTGGCTTTGACCTCACAGAACATTCACAAAGTTTAATGAAATTTCTAAAAATGTTGATGAAATATTGCATGGAAATAGTTCCACGGGTTGGCTGTTTTGTGACAAATTTTTAAAGCCTCATTCACTCCAAAATTCACAGGTTGTTACCTCTGAAAAACAAAAAGGTAGAGGAGGAAGAGGGGAAAGTGCTCATGTCCTTCCAAAGCTACATGGTCTCATGCAGTGGCTCTCAGCCTTTCCAGACAGCTGTACCCCTTTCAGGAGTCTGATTTGTCTTGCGTACCCCCACATTTCACTTCCCTTAAAAACTACCTGCTTACAAAATCAGACATAAAAATACAAAAGTGTCCCAGCACACTGTTATTGACAAATTGCTGACTCTCATTTTTACCATATAATTTTATATAAATTGATTGGAATATAAACATTGTACTTACATTTCAGTGTATAGTATATAGAGCAATATAAACAAGTCACTGTCTGTATGAAATGTTAGTTTGTACTGACTTCGCTAGTGCTTTTTATGTAGCCTGTTGTAAAACTAGGTAAATATCTAGATGAGTTGACGTACCCCCCAGAAGACCTCTGTGTACCCTCAGGGGTATGTGTATCTCTGGTTGAGAACCACTGGTCTAATGGATTAAATGCGTGACAGGGAACCAGGAGAGAGGAAGAAGTGGCCTTGGCACTAACTAGATTGAGACTCAGGCGACTCGGATTGAATTTCCATCTTTGCAACAAGTTTCCTCTAGGCCTTGAAAATACTAATAAAAACATGCACAATTTATGAAAAAATTACTGACGTGACTATAGTTCTGGAGAAAGGCAGCAGATGGCACCCTGCAGCCCGCTCTCAGCTGGAAAACAGTTTATAATATGAACCACAGCAGTGCGCAATTCCCCACAATTCTCATCTAACGAGCCTCAGTCCTGAGCTGGAGAGACCATCTGTAGGGGGGAGACAATAATTCATTTCCCTTTCTTGTTCAGCTCATGGTTTTCTAACAGAGAGTGTCAATTAGCAGTGTGGTTTGGTTATGCAGATTCTTCTCAACTGGACTGTGACCATTACCTTACTGCAAAGAGGACTTTGGATATAGTACAGATGAATGTTACTTTCAACCACCGGGCTGGACTGGGGACTGGTGGCACTCGTGGTGAATGTGCCCTTGCCAAATACAGAATCTTACAAGTGAGACATGGAAAAGAACTGTTAGCTCACCCAGTCCATGACAGTGCCAGAGGAGGATTGTTCCAAGCCTCTAACTCACCTCGTCTCATTTGACTGACTTTTGAAGGACTCCCAATGCCAGTGTAGGAGGCACCTTTACTGATGTTGGAGTGACTCAGTCAGAAATTCAGTTTCCTTTTTATTAAAAGAAGAGGCACCTCCACATAAAAAAGGAGCCTGTGTGACAGAGACAACAAACAGGATATAGAATATGTGCTGTCTAACATTCCCCCCATGCAATCTGTATAAAATGAATAACTGAAGGAAAAGTCAAGTGAATTACTGTTTGAATTGGAAGGCAGCGGGGCTAATTACAGTCTAAACGCATGTTTAGGGCTGATTTTTGCCATTACTTTCCTGTTTAGATAGTTCCCATCTCCATTATCATAGGCCACAATCCAGAGTTTCAAATAAAATATGTGATTATAGGCCACAGCTGTTTTCAAGCTGAAGACATGTTTGTAAACTTGGCAGCTCCGTGAGGAGTTGCAAGTGAATGGGATAAAGGCAGATAAACATGACTTGTTAGCTTAAAAAAGTCGCTGAGGGATTATTCTTCTATTTCAGTATTCATTGCATTGGCAGTCTAGGATTTGAGACTAACAAATAACTCAAATTCATCCCTTGACCCTTCCCTACACCTGCAAGCCACCTCCCTTCCTGTATTAAATCAGTTTGTTTCAACATACAGATACATTCTGATATAAACTTTATGATGAACCCCCCTTTGAACTAGATGATCCCAGCCGCATATGACAAGCTGCATTCAAGTTACTTCTGTAGCACTGTCTACCCCAGGATCTCAATATACTTCACATGAAATGTTGGAATGGTCAGGGTAGACAGCGTCTCCACAAATATAGAGTGCTGTATTTTGATCTTAGCATTAAGTTGTTGTCTTGTATATTTTGTTGTATCTGACTTGAGGGAGAGGGGATCTTAGTAGGAAGTTTGAGTCATGCCTGTGTGTGGTGAAGTTGTTACTTTCAATAAACCCTTTGAATTCTACAAGTGAGTATTATGATACACATAATTTAGTCCTAAACAGGAAATGTGCTGTACTTCAAAAGTGTGTCTCTAAGGGGCAGGACCACCAATTTATCTCCCTTGCCTCCTTTTTGATTGACAGATAAGTCAACCAACTGTCTCTCTTCATTAAGGATGAAATTCATTTCTCTGCTGTGGGCCAGTACAGGCAGTATGCCCTCTTTAAGTCGTGTTTTCAGGACCTCAGTGGGATGTAAGTGGTGCATAGACCCTGTTCAAAAAAGACAAAGAAAGGAGATGTACCTGTCTCCTAGAACTGGAAGGGACATTGAGTTCAGCCCCCTACCTTCACTAGTAGGACTAAGTACTGATTTTGCTACAGATTCCTTAGTGGGCCCCTCAAGGATTGAACTCACAACCCTGTGTTTGGCAGGCCAATGCTCAAACCACTGAGCTATCCCTCCCTCTATTTAGCTAGGGTGAATGCCAGCCTAAAAAATGAATACAAGTGAACAAAATTCATCCATCCATCCCCAATGAAAAACCTGTGTAATGTTTTTGTGTTTCTGTTATGCAAAGTACATCAGAACATTATGGTCATTAAATTACTATTGTATTGACTCATTAAGGCCTTGTCTACACTAGAAAGGATTTTCCAGTATCTCTACAGTACCATCAAACCCTCTGAGTATAGGCACAGTTTATACTGGGGAGGTTGGGGGGAAAGTCTCTGGGTATAATTTATATCAGTTCTCCAAGCAAAATAAGTTATATTTGGCTAAGAACTTTTTTTGCTGGAATGACTATGTCTACAGCAGGCTTTTACTGACACAGCTGTGTCAGTTAGGGGTGTTATTTTATTCACTGTCCTAAATGACAAGCTGTGGTGGTTAAACTTAACTGTAGACCAAGCCTGATGCTTTTCTAATGCCCAGTCTGTTCCCCATTTTTTCTCAAAGATTGAAACACTCACTTGGTCAAAGCACAGCTTTGAACCAGACAGCACAATCCGCCCTTGTACTTTTGTTAAGGCACCAGCAGCTGCTGATCCAGCCCTTGAGTTGGCCAAGTGATTTCCACTGCTCTGAGGGATGGAGAGCAACTGGGCGGGGTTAACAATGAAAGTGGAAATCTACCAGCCTCCAGGCTGTAACTTTGTAGCACCAGGCAGGGCTGAGTGAGGCTTCCCCATTGAAGGCACACTGTTAGACCTGCCTCTGGAGACAGGTGTATTCCTTCACTTTTCTCAGAATAGGAATGTGAGAGGGGCTGTTAAATGATCATTCAAACTGGAAGGGCACTTAAATCACTAATGCAATTTGCTCTAGGCAGACATCCTGGGGTTCACGGAGATCCCAGGTGAAAACGCTCTTCTGCTTGGTATGCCAGAGCCACCTTCTATCTTATTCTTCTAATGCTTTCAGTGACATGGCTCAGGCTTTTATCCACTTAGGAGCCAATGTACTGGGTGCTTCTGGGAGGAGGAGGAGGAGCTGGGTGCCAAAATCCTGCATGCAGATTGGCTACCACTTGCCAGACTGATACAAAGAGGAAAGAAGACACCTCCATTCATCCATGCTAGCGTTGCCCCATCATGTAAAACAAATAGTGAGGAAAGAGGATTTTGTTTCCTGATTCCTCCATTTTGAAAAGGAAAGGGAAGGAAAGTGGTGGCTGTGGGGCTGGGTGGGGGGGTTTTGCTGATAAGGAACTATCTTCTTACCTATGTTGTACGCTTTTGTGTCAGGAAACAGCAGTTCCTTCCCAGGTATATTGACCTCTCTGGGCAAATGATTGCCTTGAACATCAAATTTGCTATTTGCTGGATTTCTGTCTCATTAGGGTATCATTCAGATAGAGCAGATCTGATCTATTCTCCCTCCCCCACATTAGAAATTCCAAACTAAGGCTCTCCGTGAAGGTTCAGTTTGCATGAAATCTGATAATGAAAGAAATGACTTTAATTTATGTATATGCAATACATACTTTGCTGAAGCCAGCTATTATTAACCCCTGAGAAGTGCCATGTATGCCGTTAAATAAATAAAGGGTTAGATTCTGTCTCTCTGTCTCACATTGATTAATACCTTCATCCACAAATATATATTTTGAAGTCAATGGTTCCACTCATGGAGTAAATGACTAGAAATATGATTAAGGGTGGCAGACTCTGGCTCTTAATGTAGTGGTACTGTGTGGTGTGTTTGTATCAGTACATCTCTGTGTGTGTACGTATGCACAAAGGCAACCTTCCCAGGTAATATATGCATAGGCAACCTTAATTCTTGCAACTTGGGACTTCTGAGTGCTTGACTTTGCGACCTTAATATTTTTTAATGTATTTTTATATGTGATTTCTTAGGTTTTTAAACAAGCAAACTGAAAAACAAACAAACAAACAAAAAAACAGAAAGTCCATCACATGCAACCACATTGTCTCCCACATGGTTTAAAACAGGGGTTCTCAAACTGGGGGTCGTGACCCCTCAGGGGGTCGCAAAGTTATTACGTGGGCAGTCACGAGCTGTCAGCCTCCACCCCAAACCCCGCTTTGCCCAAGCATTTATAATGGCATTAACTATTTTAAAATGTGTTTTTAATGTATAAAGATTGGGGAGTCGCACTCAGAGGCTTGCTATGTGAAAGGGGTCCTCAGTACAAAAGTTTGAGAACCACTGGTTTAAAAGCCAGGTCAATCTTTTTTAAATCCACAGCACAGACTTCTGACTTTTGAGCTTCCAGAGTAACTGTTGGCAGTAAAAAGTTGTCATCTCCTATGTGGGCTAGCCAGTAGAAGGACATGAGGTACACATTTTACCAGTTAGATTCCTAGCACTGGCTGACAGCAAAGGAATGTTGAGACTCAGGGAGACTCTGCATGAGGAAATAGCCCAGAACAGCAATTGCATAACTGTTCTTGAATTAGCTCTCCAGTGTTCAATCGGAATCTTTGGAGAAATTAGCAGCCAGATTCTAATAATGTCTACTGAGCATGTGCAAACTGAGAGGTTTGGGGGCATATGAGCTGGCCAAAGGGGTTATTTACAGGAGTATCAAAAGGTGGCATCCATTCCCATGAAATCTCAAGTCCCTGCTCCAATGGCACCAGAACATCTCAGCGAAACAGGGCTGAGAATGTTTTTAAGATGGGTCAAACAAGATATTTTTCTGTAATTGCTTTCTTGGAAACAACTGACCCTTTTTGGCTGAAACTTTCAAAAAAAAAAGTTTGCCTGAAGCAGATACCTGGAATGGAACAGTTTGACCTGAATGGTTAAAATTTGGCAAGTGACAAACAACTGAAACGGGATTGGAAACACAAGGGGTGACAGTAATAAGATGGCAAGGTTACACGTGTTATTACTCCAGTGGTTTTATATTGTTTTCTTTTTAAATAAGTTAAATGAACAAGGGTATTGGCGAGTCCCTAGCAGCTCACTTGCTCACCAAGGAGTGTTAATGTTGGCAGTGCATCCTCTTGAGACTGTAAACAGTAGGTGCTCACGGTGAAGTGATCTTCCTTCTCGCCTGTTCTTCCCTTGCTGTATTACTCATGTCTTTGTGATTTCAGCTGATGTTAATATTATGCTGATGCTGGTTTCATTGTGTTGCAGGGATCCCCAGGCTCACCTGGCCCCCCCGGGAGGGACGGAGCGAAAGGAGAAACCGTAAGCTTTGTTGTTCCTTCCTTGTAATTCTTTCCTTTCAGCGTGAGCCAGGCAGTGGAAATCAATCTCTGTTGACTGGGATGTGCCTCAGGGATTTGTGTGGCCATTTTAGCAGGAACAGAAACAAATGACAGGAGTTAATGACTTCAGCATTGTCCCTTACATGTTCGCAAAGACTGTGGACTTCATAGGGATTAAGCATATTGAATGACTCCAGGGGCAGAACTGTTACAATTCATTAAGCTGTGAAAGGGGGACGCCTGGCGGGCTGCAATTTGGGACTTGCTGCTGCTGTGTTGATTAAGAACTGCAGGC
Organism: Gopherus evgoodei; assembly: GCF_007399415.2. NCBI lineage: Eukaryota > Metazoa > Chordata > Testudines > Testudinidae > Gopherus > Gopherus evgoodei. Next base: position 286,226,663 of record NC_044323.1, on the reverse strand, counting down.
ACAAAACTCAGCCATTTGTTTCACCCCAAAGGGCTACCAGCCTGTGGAGATGGTAGGAATGGGGAATGAGGCCTGGTCCACACTATGGGTTTAAACCAAATTTAGCAGTGTTAAACCGCTTTAACCCTGCACCTGTCCACACAACTAGGCACTTTATATCGATTAAAGGGCTCTTTAAACTGGTTTCTGTACTCCTCCCCGACGAGAAGAGTAGCGCTGAAATCGGTATTGCCATGTCGGATTAGGGTTAGTGTGGCCGCAAATCGACGGTATTGGCCTCCGGGTGGTATCCCACAGTGCACCATTGTGACCGCTCTGGAAAGCAATCTGAACTCTGATGCACTGGCCAGGTGGACAGGTAACTTTTGAATTTAATTTCCTGTTTGCCCAGCGTGGAGCTCTGATCAGCACGGGTGGCGATGCAGTCCCAAATCCAAAAAGAGCTCCAGCATGGACTGTACTGGATCTGATCACTGTATGGGGAGACAAATCTGTTCTATCACAGCTCCATTACAGAAGATGAAATGACAAAGCATTTGAAAAAATCTCCAGGCTATGATGGACAGAGGCCACAGCACGGTGCTGTGTGACAAGCGTAACGGAAAGCCAAAGAATCAAATGGACGCTCATGGAAGGAGGGAGGGGGTACTGAGGACTCCAGCTGTCCCACAGTCCCCGCAGTCTCTGAAAAGCATTTGCATTCTTGGCTGAGCTCCCAATGCCAGTAGGTTGAAACACATTGTCCAGGGTGGTTCAGGGTATATCTCGTCAATTTACACCCCCCCCCCGCGAAAGAAAAGGGAAAAAAATTGTTTCTTGACTTTTTTCAATGTCACCGTATGTCTACTGCATGTTGCTGGTAGACGTGGTGCTGCGGCACTGAACAGCAGCATCCTCTCCCCTCCCCTCCCCTCCCCTGTGGCAGACGGTACAGTACAAAATGACTGATAGCCGTCCTCATCATCCTGTGAGTGCTCCTGGCTGGCCTCAGTGAAGTCGGCCGGGGGCGCCTGGGTATAAATAGGAATCACTCCCGGTCATTCCCGGCAGATGGTACAGAACGGCTGGTAACCATCTTCATCATAGCAACTGGGGGCTGAGCTCCGTCAGCCCCTTCCCTTTCATGTGTAAAGAAAAGATTCTGTACTGCCTGGACTATCATAGCAGTGGGAGGCTGGGCTCCTCTCCCTCCCACCCTTTAATGTTCCACCTGGACTATCATAGCAGCTAGAGGCTGCCTCCGCCTCATTTTACCTCACTAAAAAATCAATGTTTCTTATTCCTGCATTCTTTATTACTTCATCACACAAATGGGGGGACACTGCAATGGTAGCCCAGGAGGGTTGGGGGAGGAGGGAAGCAACGAGTGGGGTTGTTGCAGGGGCACCCCCTAGAATGGCATGTAGCTCATCATTTCTGCAGGATCTGACACGGAGCGGTTGTGTTCTCTGGTACACTGGTTCTCTAGTACACTTGCCCCATTTTCTAGGCAGGACTGACTCTATTTTTAGATAAAAATGTAAAGGAGGGAATGACCCAGGGAGTCATTCCCATTTTTGTCTTTGCGCCCCCGGCTGACCTCAACGAAGGCCAGCCAGGAGCACGTATGACAGCAGCAGACGGTACAGAACGACTGATAACCGTCATCTCATTGCTAATTTACAATGGCAGACGGTACAATAGGGATGGTAACCGTCTCTGCTACCTTGCAAAGGCAAATGAATGCTGCTGTGTAGCACTGCAGTACGGCCTCTGTCAGCAGTATCCAGTACACATACGGTGACAGTGACAAAAGGCAAAATGGGCTCCAGGGTTGCCATGCTATGGCGTCTGCCAGGGCAATCCAGGGAAAAAGGGCGTGAAATGATTGTCTGCAGTTGCTTTCACGGAGGAAGGAATGAGTGACGACATTTACCCAGAATCACCTGCGACACTGTTTTTGCACCATCATGCATTCTGATCTCAACCCAGAATTCCAATGGGCGGGGGAGACTGTGGGAACCATGGGATAGCTACGGGATAGCTACCCAAAGTGCAACGCGCCAGAAGTCAACTCTAGCCTTGGACCATGGATGCCACGCCGCCGAATTATTGTGCTTTATGGGGCCGCGTGCACTTGACTTTATACAATCTGTTTTACAAAACCGGTTTATGTAAAATCGGAATAATCCTGTAGTGTAGACATACGCTGAATGGATAAGGGCAACAGGGAAGCCAATGTTGGCATCCCAGTCACAAAAGCAGAGGATTGAACATCTCTCGGTGATGCATATGCTGTTAAAAGATCAGGGTTTGGGGAGAGCTGCAGGCTTTGCAGGAGGAAACTCAAGCATGCTGGATAAAATGCCCTTAGCCTGAATGTTGCAGAAGGGGACAAATGTCCAAGCATTTTCCAGCACCCTTTATGGGTGTACTTTTCTCAACTTGTCACTAATATTTTAGCCCTGCCCTCTGGACCTCTTACCTCCTACCTCAACCACTTCTATCGTCTGCCCATTTAACCTCTTCTTTTACCTCCTTTTTGCTTATCTGTATTCTTTGTCTGCCTCCCTGTTTGCTGTGCCTGGTGCAGGAATCCATCGGCCATGTAACACCTGTTCCCTGCTGGTAGTTTAGCTGCAGTTTAGGAGAACTTGGGTAAATGATTCCTTTGGGAGGTCAGATATACATGAACTAATAGCAGAGAAGGGGTACACAGCAGAATGCTCTCTTGCTTCCTATCCCTGTCATGCCGTGTCAGGAGGTAGCCCAATTCTGCCACCCGCAGTGGTTTTTGAGAGGTCCTCCCAATATTGCAGGTCATTAGATCATCCCAAAATACCTTTCCGAACCAATGCAACTGTATCATTTTGTACATGAAACTGATCTGGGGGTGATATATGGCGACATGGTGTTCTAACATCATAACCTTCCACTGCCCTGATATGATAGGTTCATTGCACTGGGCCGACTGTTAAAGATCACATTTGTGGTGTAGCCTCTAGAGGCCTGACCAGTTGTAAATCCTTGGTGGCATGAGCCCTGGAGATGACATTTTGTTGCTTAGGAAGCTGCCTGCAAAAAGCTAATGAATGTCCAGATATTTCAATGGTATATTTACTTTGGTCTGGTCTCATTATGGTTCCTCTTGAGAAAAAGCACACTGTGGACTTCAGGAGCTACCCCTTTTTCCATAAGCTGGGAATGGGTGACAGGGGATGGATCACTTGATCATTACCTGTTCTGTTCATTCCCTCTTGGGCACCTGGCATTGGCCACTGTTGGTAGACAGGATACTGGACTAGATGGACCTTTGGTCTGACCCAGTATGGATGTTTGGATGTTTTTATGTTCACATGACATGTGGAGTGCAAGCACTGGAGGCAATGTGGAGCTTCCATCAGTAATACTCGTGTATCCTTCAGCGATGGCTCTTTTTTGTACCTTCTCTAAACATTTCAAAATTGAATGGAAGCATTTGAAACCACACAACTAACCCATATGCTCTTTGTTACAGGGAGAACCAGGGCCGCCAGGGGCTTTTGGACTACCTGGTCCAGCAGGCCCTAAGGTGAGCTTTTCATTTGCTCTAAGTCCACACTTGTATTTCCTGTCTTGACGTTATGTGCACCTCTGGTTTCTTGGAGTTGATTTCTTTGCACACTCACTAGTGAGGGAACAAGCTCCTAGCCTTAGGATAATGCACATTGCCTACAAAATATTGTTAAAACATTAGTAAATCCACCCATTCTCCGAGGGAGGGAGGTGAGTATTATCATCCCCATGTAACAGGTGGAGAGAGAGTGACTCAGAGAGCATTAGGCCTGAATTGTCAAATCTCCACTAATTTTGGGTGCCTCAGTTTGTGCCAATTCGCAGTGACTTGGCAATGTACAACTTACAACAGCATTTATGTCCCCTCTGGATTTGGTTCAAAGAATGTCTTCAGGAGTCTGGATTCAGTAACACCCACCTAAGCCCTACATTGGGAACAAGCCTGGATCTGACAGGCCGGGTTTCTGGCCTTGTTCTGTCCTCACTGACACAGATCCAGCTCCTATTGACTTACTCCCTTATAACTGGAGGCAGAACTGGGTCTGTAATGTGCATCAAACAGAAGAGGTTGCCGCTTCATCTTTATAACACAGAGATGCAGTCCACTAACAATACAGGTGCCATGTGCAACACACCATCTCGATCCAAGTGGCAGCGCTTGCTGAAGCAGGTAGCCTTTGTGGGTCACATTTCCATATGAAAGATGAGGGGGGCCAGGAGGTTAAACTATAGAAAATGATGAACTGCACGTAAATGGTGTAATATGCACAGCAGGTTATTATCTGCCTAAGAAAGGGGCCAGACTGGATTCACAGAGCCTAGTTCTGCTCCCGCTGAGGTCAAGAGAAATTTTACCTCTAACTTCAGTAGGAGCAGGAGCAGGCCCTGTGTCTACTGGAAGGGATTCAGGTCCCGTCTGGCACAGAATAAGAGGATCCATGAAGCAAACTAGCAGCATTCATTTGTACAGGGCCCAGTAGACCTGTTAGCCAGGGAGAGATGGTCAGGCCCTTTCCCTAATTGCCTGTCACTTCTGCGGGTGAATGTTTATAAACTGCCACGGTTCCCACAGGGCCTGCTCACAAGCACACATGTATTAATCACTTGGTTGAAATGCTTGGCAGCAAACCAGTGAATGCAGGAGCAGCACAGTGGTTACATGCCACAGCACAGAGGGGTTCATTGTGGAAGTTGCATGACAGAGCGTTCTGCAGAAGATGAATGGCAGCTGTGAATAGGGCTCGGCTGGGAGAACAGGGGGCAGCATTTTAATATAGTAGTTTGTAACCTAGGCCCTCTCTTTCCTAATGACTCTGGGTACACTCATCCTTCAGGGGGAATTTGGTGGCAGGTGACGTGAATTGAATTTGTCACCCATACGTGCTGGCCAGCTGTGTGGCTCCAATCTGTGACCTAATAAATAAATCCATGTTTTCTGTGCATCTTGAATTATTATCAATAATGGTACAAAAGCCAGATAAATGGTGGCTTCTGAGTAATGTCTCTGCCATTTCCTCTTCCTGGTGCTGAGCTCATCGTCCTCATTTGGAGTCTGCTCTGCATACGTAGCCTAGCCAAGCTGTGCATATTCCTTTCCCTAAGGACTCGGCCCTGGAGGATGCATAGCATTTCTGTGAGTTGCTTAGAACCCTCAGCAAACCTTGAGATCATGCAGCACCTCACAGGATCAAGTCCTTCTAGAAAAGAAGGTGCATAGCTTCATGGAGTGATGACAGAGAGGAGATATGAAAACTGTCTGCAGGTATTTGATAGGCATAAATGTTATTATTTATTTGTATGACCATAGCACGTAGGAGCAGGAGAGGAATTATTTAGGGTACTACAAGGGACACCGAGGACACTGTATTCAAATACTAAACGACAATTAAATGACATGGCTAGAAGTAGTAGGATGCAGTTGGGAAAGGGAACATTTCAGTTGGATAACTTCACAAATATGCTGGGTAAGGTGCATGAGTCTGAACCGTCTCTTAAGAGAGGTAATAGGAACCTCATTGTCTGAGTTATCTAACAGTAGACTAGACAAGGACCTAGAAACTATATTCTAGGGAACAATCCAACAGTGGCAAAGGGATACAGTAGCGGAGGGATGAGTCCCAGTCAGCCCCTTACATGGATAATGTTATACAAGGTGAAAAGCTGTATCCAGAAATTCACCCAGAAGAAAACGTTCAAAGTTGGTCTGCATAGGGTGGAGGATAACACGGTCACCACATAGGATCAGAGCGAGAGCCAGGGAAGTGTCATAGAAGCTGGACTCAGAACCACTCCCACTCCAAATAGTGGTGGTCAAATGCTTCAAGAGGCACCAGAGAAGAAAAGTAATTGAACGGCAGCCCTGGAGTGACTCTGGAGCTGTGCAGGAAACAACACCTAATAGAGGATGGTTTCAGTTCATTCCTGGTTATGGTCCTGGAGTTTTCCTGCTGCCCTATTCTTCCACCAGCACACTGTTACGCTGCAACGAATGGGACTACTTTGTATAAGTTTGGCAAACCTTTGCTCGCTCTTTGCATGTTTACCATCTCCCTCTGCTTTTCCCCCTGAAGTAACACTAGTCTTGAGTGACATTAGATTATACCAACCTGGGTGACATCCACAGCTGCAGCGAACTGGGACTCGGAAGATTTTGCATGTGTTCCTGGCTCTACCCCAGCCTTCTTGACTGACTGTGGACAAATTACTTCATCTTTAAAGTGTCTCTCCATCTCAGAAAAGATATCTTGGAATTGGAAAAGATGCAGAGAAGGGCAACAAAAATGATTAGAGCTATGGAACAGCTTCCATCTGAGGAGAGATTAGTAAGACTGGGACTTTTCAGTTTGGAAAACTGGACGACTAAGGATGGATAGGATAGACGTCTATAAAATCATGACTGGTGTGGAGAAAGTAAATAAGGAAGCGCTATTTATTCCTTTGCCTAACACAAGAACTAGGGGGCACAAAATGAAATTAATAGGCAGCAGGTTTAAAACAAACAAAGGGAAGTACTTCTTTACATAACTTACAGTCAACTTGTGGAACTCTTTGCCAGAAGATGCTGTGAAGGCCAAGAATATGACAGGGTTCAAAAAAGAACTAGATAAATTAGTGCAGCATAGATCCATCAATGGCTATTAGCCTGGCTATTAGCCAGGATGGGAAGAGATGCAAAACCATGCTCTGAAGTGTCCCTAGCCTGTGTTTTCCAGAAGTTGGGAATCGGTGACGGGATGGATCACTCCATGATTACCTATTCTGTTCATTCCACCTGAAGCACTGGCATTGGCTACTGTTGGAAGACAGGATACTGGGCTAGATGGACCATTGGTCTGACTGAGTATGGCCATTCTTCTTTTGTTCTTTCCTTGCCTCAGTTTCCCATCTGTAAAATGGGAATGACAGCACTCCTTTTCTCTCTCTCTCACACTCTTCTTCCCCCCATCTTATTTTTTTAGATTGAAGAGACTGTCTCTTAGAATCATAGAATATCAGGGTTGAGAGGGACCTCAGTAGGTCATCTAGTCCAATCCTGTGCTCAAAGCAGGACCAATCCCCAACTAAATCATCCCAGTCAGGGCTTTGTCAAGCCTGACCTTAAAAAATCTAAGGAAGGAGATTCTAGCACCTCCCTAGGTAAACCATTCCAGAGCTTCACCACCTTCCTAGTGAAAAAGTTTTTCCTAATATCTAACCTAAACCTCCCACACTGCAACTTGAGACCATTACTCCTTGTTCTGTCATCTGCTACCACTGAGAACAGTCTAGATCCATTCTTTTTGGAACCCCCTTTCAGGTAGTTGAAAGTAGCTATCAAATCCCTCCTCATTCTTCTCTTCTGCAGACTAAACAATCCCAGTTCCCTCAGCTTCACCCCATAAATCATGTGCTCCAGCCCCCTAATCATTTTGTTGCTCTCTGCTGGACTCTTTCCAATTTTTCCACATCCTTCTTCTAGTGGGGGGCCCAAAACTGGCCACAGTACTCCAGATGAGGCCTCACCAATGGCAAATAGAGGATAATGATCACATCCCTTGATCTGCTGGCAATGCTCCTACCTATACAGCCAAAATGCCATTAGCCTTCTTGGCAACAAGAGCACACTCTTGACTCATATCAAGCTTCTTGTCCACTGTAATCCTAGGTCCTTTTCTGCCGAACTGCTTCCTAGCCATTCGGTTCCTAGTCTGTAACAGTGAATGGGATTCTTCCATCCTAAGTGCAGGACTCTGCACTTGTCCTTGTTGAACCACATCAGGTTTCTTTTGGCCCAATCCTCTAATTTGTCTAGGTCCCTCTGTATGCTATCACTACACTCCAGCATATCTACCACTCCTTCAAGTTTAGTGTCATCTGTAAACTTGCTGAGACTGCAGTCCACGCCATCCTCCAGATCATTAATGAAGACATTGAACCAAACCGGCCCCAGGACCGACCCTTGGGGCACTCCGCTTGAAATCGGCTGCCAACTAGACATGGAGCCGTTGATCACTACCCATTGAGCCTGACGATCTAGCCAGCTTTCTATCCACCTTATAGTCCAATCATCCAGCCCACACTGCTTTAACTTGCTGGCAAAAATACTGTGGGAGACAGTATCAAAAGCTTTGCTAAAGTCAAGGAATAACCCGTCCACTGCTTTCCCCTCATCCACAGAGCCAGTTATCTCATCATACAAGGCAATTAGGTTAGTCAGGCTTGACTTGTCCTTGGTGAATCCATGCTGACTGTTTCTCATCATTTTCCTCTCCTTTAAGTGTTTCAAAACTGATTCCTTGAGGACCTGCTCCATGATTTTTCCAGGGACAGAGGTAAGGCTGATTGGCCTGTAGTTCTCTGGATCTTCCTCCTTCCCTTTTTTAAAGATGAGCACTACATTAGCCTTTTTCCAGTCATCCGGGACCTCCCCCGATCACCATGAGTTTTCAAATATAATGGCCAATGGCTCTGCAATTACATCTGCCAACTCCTTTAGCACCCTCGGATGCAGCGCATCCAGCCCCATGGACTTATGCTCATCCAGCTTTTCTAATTAGTCCTGAACCACTTCTTTCTCCACAGAGGGCTGGTCACCTCCTCCCCATCATGTGCTGCCCAGTGCAGTAGTCTGTGAGCTGACCTTGTTCATGAAGACAGAGGCAAAAAAAGCATTGAGTACATTAGCTTTTTCCACATCCTCTGTCAGTAGGTTACCTCCCCCATTCAGTAAGGGGCCCACACTTTCCTTGATCGCCTTCTTGTTCTTAACATACCTGAAGAAACTCTTCTTGTTACTCTTAACATCTCTCGCTAGCTGCAACTCCAAGTGTGATTTGGCCTTCGTGATTTCACTCCTGCTTGCCTGTGCAATATTTTTATACTCCTCTGTGGTCATTTGTCCAATCTTACACTTCTTGTAAGCTTCTTTTTTGTTTATGATCAGCAAGGATTTCACTGTTAAGCCAAGCTGGTCGCCTGCCATATTTACTATTTTTTCTACCCATTGGGATGGTTTGTTCCTGCAACCTCAATAAGGATTCTTTAAAATACAGCCAGCTCTCCTGGACTCCTTTCCACCTCATGTTATTCTCCCAGGGGATCCTGCCCGTCAGTTCCCTGAGGGAATCAAAGTCTGCTTTTCTAAAGTCCAGGGTCTGTATTCTGCTGCTCTCCTTTCTTCTTTGTGTCAGGATCCTGAACTCGACCATCTCATGGTCACTGCCACCCAGGTTCCCATCCACTTTTGCTTCCCCTTCTAATTCTTCCCTCTTTGTGAGCATCAGGTCAAGAAGGACTGTTAAGCCTCACCCCGGAGAGTTGGGGATTCCTCCAGCACTTGCACCAGGAAATTGTCCCCTACACTTTCCAAAACCTTCCTGGATTGTTTGTGCACTGCTGTATTGCTCTCCCAGCAGATATCGGACTGATTGAAGTCCTCCATGAGAACCAGGGCCCGTAATCTAGTAACTTCTGTGTTTGTTTATGTACAGTGCTTAGCCACAATGGGGCCCTGATCTGAGGAGGTCCTTTAGGTGATACTGCAACATAAATAATAATAACAACAAAGCAGTATGAATATGTCTGTATGTTCAATAGATGGAAATGCATATAGCGCTATGGGCTGGGAAGCATGGGTGTTTATGTGATGGCTACCATGGGCATGTACCATGTGTAGCTTAAATACATTCTGACAAAGTAATGGCAAGCATTCACTGTAGAGACGTGAGCTCTACCACCCAGCTCTCTCTCACCTGCCCGGATTAAATATAAAACAATCATCTCTTTTCATAGGGACTTTTATTTATGTTGCGTCCTTTGGCTGGATTTTGGGCTCTGCTGTGTTAAGAAGGAATCCCAGTTTTGTTGACTGTGCATTGAAATAGAAATTATTAATGGTTTAAAAAAAAAACCAAGCCATCTACTTACTATATTTATATATGAGCGTAGAGCCGGTAACTGGGATTATAAAGGAGGTGGCGTTGATAATTCTAAAGGTCGCGTCTCCTATTCCTGCTTTAATGATTGTTTTTTTGTCAGATCACTTATCTTTATTTAGCAGCACCTTTGTGGTGACGTTGAGATCTCCGGGTTCTGCTGCAGACTCGGAGGAGAGCTAACTGGGTCACAGCTCTTCCCAGGTTCAATCAGTCATCATTTGCCCCCAGCTAAGTAGGAGAAGCTCACAGACAACCATTCAGGCGCTATAGATGCATTTCAGGAAACTCAGTGAGCTGCTAAACTACTTGGCTGAGGGATTTTCCAGTCTCTGGCTTAGGGTCAATCTTATGCATTTATTTTTTCTGTTAAGGACAAAGTGAACAATTGTTGCAGACTTCAGTAACTGTACAGTGAAACTTCCCGGAGCACAGCTAATGGCACTACAGTCTTCTGGTAATAGTACTTCATCCGCAAAGGACTTAATCCCCCTCTGATAACTAAGGATGACAGTAACGAAATCCCCTCCGATATAAGAGCTAGGACTACCAATACAAATCTAATAGAAGCACCTTTTTGTTGTCGTAAAAAAATGTAAATGAGATTAGCTGCTTGCACTGCTTAGTGAGGTCTCATGGGGACATTCCTGCTGTACTTCTAGCTCAACTCCTTCCGTGTTACAAATGTTCTCCCTCATCCAATTTTGTGGGTAAATTTAGTCCTTGTCAGAATGAGGGGCTGATCTTGGTGGCTCGAGCCAGATATAATGCAAAGAGGGGCTGTCAAAGCTTCCGCCCACAAAACCCACCCTAGCCTTGACCTGGAATGCCTCCTGCTGTTCCAGTTCATGGCTTCTGATTCTATCAGATTCTGTGGTGGCTTTGGGGTGGGAAGAAACATCCACAGAAGAGGGGGAAGAGTCCCATTGACTGGGTGAGAGAAAGCAAACATAAGGTACCTCCTGTCCGCCTGAGGCCCCTCAATGGGGGGAGGAAGCCACACACACACTCGTCTGTCTGCATGAGCCCCTGCACCACAGTTTAGCAGCTGCATGAGGCCTCATAAATGTGCTTTACTCTATTTATAAACCTAGTCACAAGTTTGTACTACACTTTGTCTCCCTGGCTAGCACAGTTCCCAACCACAGTATGGCTGTGCTAATAAGTTCTTCTTTCTGTGAGTGGTCTAGGGCAAGGTTTCAGCTAATATTTTGGTGTTTTAAAATATAACTCCCCCTCTGGGCAAACTGAGCTATAGCCTCACTCCCCAAAATGGTGATTAGTACTTTGGGAGCAGAGTCCTGCTGTGTAATGTCCCTGCTAGAACCATGCTACTGAATGATGTTTTAACTTGCATGGTTCACACTGTGAGGCAAGCAGGACCTGCAGCACCACCAAGTACCTGGTCATTTGTATTTGAATCTTGGTCAGCAGCAGTGAACAAGTAGGTCCCCCTAGTCCACATCGCTTTATGTGGCCACACCCTGCATTTCCGCAGGCTTCTTGTAAGATCGGGGCCTTCCTGAACTAAAACTAACTAATTTTGATGGCTTCACTTTGCTGGAAATATCAGTAGCTGGAAATCGTCAGCTTGAAGGCTTGTTCTTTTCGAAGCTGAAGACTTATGAGTTAGGAAGGTCCAAAACTGGACTTAACATAAGGGAAACGAATGTCCATTGAACTAGCAACCAAATCAGTTGATCCAGCAGTGCAATCTCAAAACATTCAGGGCGCATTCACTGATGTGTGTGCCTGTTTTGCGTCGATGTGGTGGGTGGATTCCCCCTAGCAAAGAACATCACCTCCTGCACTGTCCCACCTGCAACCAGGTGTGTTATGGACACATCATGAGAGCTCGCTGCATTGGTTAGCCCTGTCTGGCAGATGGCACCAAAGAGACTTGGGGGGCAGAGTCATAACTGGCTCCCTTACCCCCACTCTGACATAAGTGCACCTAAGAACCTGGTCTTTCATTTATGAACTATGTATTGGAAAACACAAAGAGAGACTGATAACAAGTTTGAATCTCATCTGTCATTCTCCAGCCAAACATAAGAATACAAGGTGATGCCAGGAACTTGCTTGCATTGTATGTGTTTCTCTGAATTCTGGGGCTTGCTTATCACCAAGAACTGGCTTCTACTGTCAAACATGCTGCCTTTATGGGTGTGTGTCTTATTCATACTGTTTTCAGAATGACTCCACCTCGCCCAGCCAAGAAAGGGGGAAGTGCCAAATTCATGTAATTGGCCCAATTAGCAACAGCTGATACAGAAATCTGCAGATTTCAGTTTGTCTCTAAGTGGCAGGTCTGAAAACCAAGTGGTAAGACCACAAAGAGTTTGGTGTGACACCAGTGCTGGTGTCTGAACACTGGGAGCAAAGGGAAAAGTTTGAGCTTCATTGTGGGTGCATAGCTGGGAGTGGAAGAACACTCAAGGCATTTAGTACATATCCCCAGAGAAGCCAGCTCAGCATCTCACAGGAAGTGCCTGTTTAATTCCTGACTACGTTATTTATTGCTTTCTCTTTTGAATTAACCTCTTGTCTTTTTCAATGTTTTATTTCCTTCCCAGGGATCTGAGGGCCAGCCAGGTCCACCAGGAATTAAAGGCTATGTCGGAGCACCCGTAAGTCATGATTCTCTGGTTACATTTTATTAGCTAAACAATCCTTCAATCTATAAACTTCCCCCACATTTTCAATGTATTCTGCACAACTGACTCTTCCGTATGACAATCTAGAGATGCCTGACTTCTTAACTACATTCCCACAGTGAAACGTCCGTGACTTCTGGGGAATTACTTCTGACTTATGCCAGGTGTGTGTAAGATTGGCATCAGGCCTGCAGAGACTGGTATTTAGGAATTACTAGGAAACCTAACATTTTGGATGGGTTGCTTTGAGCTAGCTTGTGTGCCCCTGTGTAGCAATAGTCACACTGCAATGTTATAATGTTGTGTCTTGTTATGCAACATTAGTACATTGCTTCACAATTGGGTCACAACACAATGCTATGTGACCTCATGACGTAATGATGTTTTGAGAAAGCTATTTTGGAACCCTTTAGAGACCTGTTTATTGGACTTGTAGGACATGGGATTACCCTGTGGAATTTGCATCAAGCCTCAGAAAACTGGAACAGGTATCCAATTTGCAACCTAGCCTCCTGGACCCACCTTAGCAATTATGTGGGCACTGTACAGGCTCACCCAAGGGTACTATGGGGTGTAGTGACTTGACTGTTTGTGCCGCAGGGTTACCCTGTTGTATGCCAGTCCTGCTAATGCCTTACAAGGCTCCCTGTACTGGTTGACTTGTTCCTTTATAACTCACCAGATAGAGGCCTGTGTTTTCGGAGAAGGTTGTGAATTTTCTTCTCTGTCATGTATAATGTTTACCTGACAGCTGTGAGCCTCCTGGGTCGAAAACCAATGAAAGTAAACAGAGAATCTGGTTGTTTGCCTAGGCCTGGCTGTGGATCAATACGGTATCACTACCTAACTGTCTGAAAAGTAAAGTGGTACCCGCCTAAATTGTCTTTTGAGCTGCAAACAGGCGCAGCAGCTCCTGGGCAGATCCCAGCAAAGTGTTAATAGTGCAGCAGGCAAATTTGAAGAAAGTCAGGAGAATGTTTTGCTCCTGCCTCTTGAACCGCCCTTTTCCACAAGGAGGACAGCTCTGCAGTGCAGTACATGCGATGTTGCTCATAATCTGTTAGTAATGACCCCATTCGTTTTCATCATCAAGCTGGCATTTGGTGCGTGTGGTTAGAGCGGAGCAGGGCTAGAATCATATGCTCTGATGCCCGAGCAGGCCCCAAGGTACTAATGCACCAGAGTGGAGTCATCTTTTTTTAACCTCTTCCACTCTGCTTTGAGAAGTGGCCAGGTAGGACTTTGCTTTCTAGAACAGGATACTGCAGAGTTCATTTTTGCTCCTTCTGTTTGTCTCTCTCCGTGAACTCAACTAACAGCATCTGCTGTACCTAAGATAAAATTAAAAGAGGTATATGAATCCACGTGCTACAGGGCACCACATGAGTCCAGGAGGAAACATCTCCACCAGCACACACAATTAGGTGCATCACGGTGCCTGAGATAGATTGTGGATTGTTTGAAATCATTTGGCATTGGCCACTAGACATGAGGTGGGATGGTCAGTTTCCTTCTGCTCCGGTAATTCTTAAGACTCAGAAGGCTTTTGTGACCTCACATCTGGTATAACTCCATGGTAAGATAGAGTACATTTGGAGGTGCCTCAGGTCTCATGAATGAAAGGCATTTGGAGGGGACACTCCAGGACTTAGTGATTCTACACTGACACACTAAAGATGAGCCCTGACAATTATACCTCTCCATATCCCTGATGATAAGCTGATGAGAAGACCTGGATAAGCTTTGAAAGGGAACCCCAAGGAGAACTCAAGTGCATTACATCTGCCTGATTTTCTCCCAAGCATGTTTGCACATGTTAAACTCCTGGAAAGGCATGGGAAGGGAGGAAAGGAGAGAGAAATCAGAGATTGTGTAATGGAATGTCAAGTGTGCAATGCAGACACATAACTTTATCCCAAGAGAGAATAGCAGATTTTTCCAGCTGGGCAGTTTGATCACAAATATACTGTCAGACCTGGACAGGCTTGTCCAGCGTTTGATTGCACTCAAGTATGGCCTGAAATCATGACAGCATCTAACCTGTCCTCTGGACCAAACAAACCTGGGCAGGCAGTTCTCATTAATTTTCAGCTCAGCCAGATGCACTGTAACATGGAGATGAGTGAAGTATTAAAATATGAATTCACCAGAGTGTAAAACATTTCACACACAAGCAATTCTTGATGGGTCACCTTCAACTGAGTGTGCATGTCTTGTTGCCGCAGGGTTACCCTGTTGTATGCTCAGTTGCTACAAAAGAAGTAAACTGCACCTACAATACAATGGGGCTATTCACAGGAAAGGTTAAATCTCTCCCCCCTCCTTTGTTTGATCACTTATAGGTTTGTCAGCAATGTTATGCATGTAAAGTGCTGCCGCCCAGTTATCAGAGACACAGCAAACCCTACTGCTTCCAAGTTAATTGAAAAGCTCTGGGCTGCACTCTGTGCCCGAATTAGCTTCAGTGGAATGTCACTCACTCACAGGGCTGAGCTTGGCCCTGTTGGGTTGGGATTATTCAACAGCTGTCAATACTCAGTGATACCTGCTACTGTACCTACTGCATTCTCCTTACCCACGGTTTCTTGCACCACATTGATGTGACATCCTTGCTTGTTTACAGGGCAGATTTTTCCAGGAATGTTGTCCTTTACTGCTATAGGGTCAGTGACTAATCTGGCTCCTTCTCTGAGGAGGGGAATGTGGACCATGCTGGATGAAGATTTGTAATTTCCCATTCCTTTTCATTTTTAGGGTCTGCAGGGAGAAAGAGGAGAAAAGGGAACACGAGGAGACAAGGTATCACTATAGCATGTCAGAGCCACTGCCTAGGAAAGTACCCCGGACACTGAGGTTTACAGCCCCTCCTCGTACTTCCTGGCACACAGCTGTGAGCTGGAGTGACCTCTTATGGGGGTGAAACGGGAGTACAGAATCCCAGCCTGTTCATGCCCTGAATCTCTCTGCTAAGAATGCCAACAAAGGTGTCACTTGGAGTGGCAGCTGGGGCGGGTGCTCCTGTGATGTGTTCACATGGGGTACCACCCACCTAATAATGACCTTGGGATGCTTCTGACCAGAGCTGACTCTGGTAACCTAAAGATAAAGGGATCGCCATCCGATTACCAGCTCCTTGAACCGCCCAGCTTTCTATATCCCTTTATTTTGTCTCATCACGACAAACACAAGCTTACATGGGTTGCCGGCTTTGCTATCAGGTAAGGAGTCAGGATTTCGTGTGTGTGTGAATCAGCTGCTGTCCCAGTCCAGGGTTCCAGAAAAGTGGAATCAGTTTCAAGTGCTTTGCTCCAGGCCTTTTGTATTGGTGAATTTCCTTCTAGTTCAGGTCCGGTGCAGGGCACTCAGCTGAGTCTAATTGTGCTGAGGTGACTGACTGAAGGACTCAGGCTCTTCTGGAGCCGTCGCATTCATCGAGTAGTGTCTTTGTTACACTCTGCCACCAAAAATAAATGCAGAATCCACAGTCCTCGTCCACCTCTGAGGTGCGCACAATGGAACTCAGGAGGCTGGGCTGCTAAGGTGGCTTTGAGCTCTTTTTAACCAGGGTTAGCTGCAGGTCACTGCCCTAGTGTAATTTAAATCTGTGGCTGCTCCAATATATAAGTGGCTGTCAGTGCAGCAGCTAGAAATTGATGGGGTGCAGAGATTCCCTGGCTGGTAACTACTAATATCCCCATTTTATGGATGGGAGGCTAAGTGGCTGGGATGAGAAACCAGTACTGCTTAGCTCCTAAGCCTGTGTCCAGAGCTCCCTGATGTCTCTGTATTGGAGTAGCATAGCCATTCAATAAGGGTGGACATGTCCTGTAATTTGCCCCATGCATACCTGTCACATTACGACACAGAAGCCATTAAGGCATGGCTGTTCAAGCTAGTGCTGAGGTAAGGAGTTGCCAGTCCATTAGACATGTGGGGTGCAGAGAATAGCAAGGGGATGGGTGCCAGTCAATTCTGGGAGTTTGGCAAGACCTTTTTCTGTTAGCTGGGGAGTTTGACCAATGTCTAAGCTCCCTCTACTGATAGCCAGCTGTAGATGCATTAGTAGAGAGTCATCGGTAGAGCAGCACACACACACACACAAACACAAAATGGGGGGAGGGATAGTTGACTCATTAAAAATGCAATTTCAGTTGAACTTGTCAAATAAAAAAGAGGGTAACATTTCCCAGAAGTTGAAACATTCAGTTTAGACATTTATGAAACTAAACATGTTGACTTTTCATTTGAAATAATGGTTTATTTTGAAATTTAACTAGATTTAACTACACAAAAAAGGGTTTTTAAAACACTCTCAAATGGCCCCTGAACCCTCCCAAAAAATCAGTTGTTGGCCCAGTTCTGGTCGTGAGTCCCCAATCCAGCCTGATTCCCAATTCTCTCTCTTCCCCTATTGACCAGTGCTCTGTTCCCAACATCCATGTGGTTGTTTATCATAAAGTTGCCGTTATTCCCTTTCATTTGTTCTGTATTCACCATTGCAACTGGGCGCATGCCCATTGTCATGGAATCATCCTCATGCCTTCGCCCCCGGAGTTCAGACCAGAGGACATGTGTTGTGTCTAGCCATTCCATCAGCCCCTTTTCCTGAGACAGTATTGTCTGGTCTGTGGGGGTGTTGGCTCCCTTAAGAACATGGATAATTCCCACATCACTCGGGTGAGGAGGAGGGATGGAGCTGTGAGGGGGCAGGGAACTGATGAACTAGAAAGGAATTAAAATGAGAAACAAGTGAATTGGGTTTTGTTTCATTCTGAGGGATTTGCACAATTAAACCTTCTTTCTTTCCCTCCTGGCCCATGCATAAGAGCCAAGATCTCTGCTATAACAATTGTGCATTTACAGTGCATGGATACTGCACTCAGGACATTTATACCCCTTGTTTTAATTTCTACCATTTGGAACCACTGGGAAAGTAGTGGGCGTTAACAGCCGGGCCAAAGATCTCTCCCTGTCTGCTTTTCCGTCTGCAACCGCTTATGGCTTCTGAGAAATCTGAATCTAAATATTTGCCTCTTACAACACCATTGTTAAAGCATTAACAAAAATCACTTATGCTTCTCCCAGCCTAAAGAATATAGGATTTGTTATATTAAAGAAGAGCATTGATTTCTATATTGAATATTGGTCCATCAAACCATTATCCTGATGCTTGAGAGTAAGATGAAATCTCCCACAAGGCTCTTATGTCACTATACACTGAGAGCACCTTAAATCAAAGTACTGAGACTTTATGGTGCAGTGCATAACTTTGAGACGTATTGATCATGTCTGAACTTGAGGAGGGCCAGCATACAGCAATGATTAAACTTCCAAAGTTCTGTCGCAGCATGCAGCAGGCTCATGTAAAATCTGGGATGAATTCTCTAAGGTAATGGTAATCCAAAATCCAGGTCAGAAATCTGGAAGAGATTTCCCTGGAATATTGATTCCAGCTTGAAACCTGTAGTGATAGTTTATACACAGGAACACAAGATTGATAGAACCATTAATTGAGCATAATATGATTGTCATACAGAGCTGACCAGAAAACTGAGACATTTAAAAATATTTCAGTTGGGAACTTTTGATTTAGAAATTCACCTTTCAAATTTTTCCCATTGGGAAACTGTAGTTTTTTTGGGGGGAAGTGTCCCACCACCCATCATCACTTCCCCAGATTTTTTGCTTTTTCCCAAGTGAGAAAAAAAAAGTATAGAAAAGTGTGGAGGAAAATAAAACTTTATCCTTAAAAGTGAAATATCACTTTCTCTCAGAAAGTAATACTCCAATATTTTTGTTATTGTTCTCCAAGTAATAGAAATTGGAAATTAGTAACAAAGTATTAGAAAATGGGCTATCACCCACTTTCTCACTCTTTTTGACCATTTTTCACCTGGCAAGAGTTGGAAGACTGAAGGTAAAGAGAAAAAAAACTTGATTATCTTCATTGATCATTCCTTCAGCCCAGGTATAGATTGCACTGATCACATATCTTCCATTCTTCTCATATCCTGGCCTTCCTTCTCCATGTGTGGCCATGTCTTTTCATGATAAAATCTTCCTATCTCTTTAGAGGTCGACCGAGTGTTGTTTCAATGTTTGGTGGCAGTGGCAGTCCATCGTTTGTCAGTGAGCCTTGCTGTATACCCGGTCCATCACATTTTACTATGCCTACTCTCAGCGAAGACATCTTGCACTCCACTCCGCTGTCTGATCACTTCATTGGGGACTCAGTCACGGATTGAAATTCCCAAATTCTTCTTTCCATTGCCCTCGCCGTGACAGACAGTTGCTGCTCCTCTGTCTTTGTCAGCACCATGTTTCGCTGCCGTACAACATTGCTGGCAGTACTGTTGAGTTGAAGAGGCTGGCGCGTGTTGCCTTGTTGATTTTTCCTTGGAGGACATCCTTTATAGAATTGAATACACACCAACCTGCTTTCTTTCTTTGTGAGAGTTCACCTTCCTAATTGTGGCGCATGTTAATTTCTTGGCCCAAATAGACAGATTGCTCAACTGCTTCTCTTTGTTCTCTCTTGATTGTTATTTGGGCTTTTGGCATGGTATTAGACTGCATATATTTAATTTTGGAGCGGTTAATTTTCAGTCTGACTTGGCTGCTTTTTGTGTTGAGTTCTTGCAGCATTTTCTGTAGGTTGATAGTATTTTTGGCAATCAACACAATATCATCCGTGAATCTGAGATGGTTTCACTGCTCTCCGTTGACATTGATTCCACCCTTTCAGTTCATCTGCCTCATTACCATTTCGAGGCAGACTGTGAAGTGTTTCAGTGAAACTGTGTCTATTTGTTTCACCCCTTTCTTAATTGGGATGCAAAGGGGAGTATCAAATAAAGTTATATCTGTGGTGCAGTCAGAATTTGATAGCTTGATATAGTTTGTGTCAATGCCCTGCTGTGCAGAGCTTTCAACACTGCATTGATCTCTACGCTGTTGAACACTTTTTCATAGTCAACAAAGGCAATACATAAAGGGAATTTCTATTCCCCTGAGTGTTCCAATAGCTAGTTCATAGGGAAGATATGGTCCATTCCTCTGGAAGCCTGCCTGCTCTCTCAGCTGCTGCTTGTCCAGACTCTGAGAGAATTGGTTTGTCATTATTTTGGTGAACAGCTTGTAGACATGTGAGAGCAGGCATATTGGACGATAGTTCTTTAGATCTTCACGATCGCGCTTCTTGTACAGCAGAATGGTGTTGGACTCCTTCCAGCTAGATGGTATCTTCTGCATTTCCAAGTAACAACTAAACCTCTGAGCAAGGGTTTCCCAGAGGTCTTGGACTCCAGCTCTTATCATTTTGATTGTCAGTCCATCTTTACCACAACAAAACACAATTTTGAAGTGGAAAATTCAAAAGAAGTGCCTTTTGTCCTCTGATTTTCATTTAGGGGGGAAAAAAAGAAAAATCAGCTTTTCCCAAAAAATCTGTTATTTTGGAAAATGAAACATTTCACCAACAGTGAGCATTTTCATTTCAGCTGAAAGCCGATCTTATGACAAAAACAAAAATAATTTGAGCTGGAAAATTTTCAACCAGGTCTTGCGTCATATCATTATTCAGCCTTCTTTTTGTGTGCCCTTCTTCCTCTGGCAATGAATCCATCTTATGAGGTCCACTGATGTGACAGATACACCAAAAAAGATGCTAGGGAGGATGCAGTGCTCTGCTGATCAGCAGTCTGTAAAGTTGTGATGTCTCAAACTGTCTACACTGCAGAATACAAAGAGTTTAATTCAGGCAGAGTGGGGTGTGTGTGTGTGCATGTGTGTGTGTGTGTAAAACTGGACTGAGGCAAGCTCATAATTACAATAGCTAAAGATTGGGAAGTCCCTCCCTCAGGCTGCTATAGTACATAATGTGCAGAGCAATGTAATGTCAGTCCTGCAGCTTCTCAGAACGAAACAGCATTTCTGATGCAAGATTTATAGACATTCTTTAAAAAAAAAACTACCCATCAATTAATTGATTTGTAAATCCATTTTCAGTATGCTAAAGCCATCACACACACACTCTCTCTCCCTGTTAAATCAGGTATTTAAATCTAATGCTATAAGTACTGGTTTACCGATAATAGCTTTGGTGAAACATTTATATGATGAGGCATTAATCACAACTGAGATTCATAAAGCTTTTTTTTGTTGTTATAAGCAAAACTCTAAATAATATTTAGTTACAAAGAGCTCCCTCTAGTGATAGACTTTGTTTATGAACAAAATCTGTTAGGATTAATCCTAATCATTGTATTTCTACTACAGTGGTGTTCAGATCAGGGCCCCGTTGTGCTAGGTGCTGAACACACACCTAGTAAGAGACAGTCCCAGCGTCAAAGAGCTTACAAACTAAACAGATAAGACAGACAAAGGGTGGGAGGAGGGAAGTACAGTTATTCCCATTTTGCAGATGAGAAACTGAGGCACATAGAGATTAAAGTCATATGGGAAGTCTGTGGGAGAGGCAGGAATTGAACCCAGATCTCCTGAATCTGTCTTCTGCCTCTGCCCCAAGGCCATCCTTTTGAGAGCCTCAGATCAAAAGAGCCATATTACAAATGCAAAGTATTATTACTAGGGTCAGCCCTGAAAATCTTAATTAGTCCTTACTCAAGTACCTCTGTCATTTCCCTCAGTGGGGATTTTTACTGCATAAGGATTGCAGGGCTTGGAACAGAAAACAGCTAAGACAAAATTTTGGTTGAGAAATGGATTGGGTTGTGTGATAAATTCCTAGTAACAGCACTTGGGAGACAGGAGAAAGGAGTTCTGACTGACCAGCCTTATTCCTGTGCAGTGATGCTTCTTCCAGTTCTGTGCAGTGATGCTTCTTCCAGTTCATGAAAAAAAGGTGGTATAAAATCTAAGAATTACAGAAATCAGAAATGGAAAATATGTACTGGGTTGTCTGACGACTACCCAGTTCACCTCCTTGCTATATATATGCCCTCCCATGCCCTTTCTGCAGGAGAGTATTTCCCAGACTAACAGACTTTGATCACTTTTCAAGTTCTCAGCTCCACAGGTGAGTAGCACAGAAGGTTATACAGACTGAGATGTCTCTTGCAAAATAGTGATGTAAACAATTTTAACTAGAAGTTATCTTTTTCTCTCTCCTTTTTTCCTAGGGAGAACGAGGTCTTGATGGTCTCCCTGGGAAGCCAGGTGCAGAGGGGAAACAGGTATGGAGTGAATATTTGGGAGCAAGAGACTATTCTTCAAGCTAGGCGTTAATGAACAGTGAATGGGAAGGTGGCTGCTGAAATGGGACTTACACCAGACAGCTGACGTATTGTAACTGTAGGAGAAGGTGGGCATCTTAGAAAATCATTAAGATCTTTTTGAGCACCCAGTTCTAGTGGGACCGGGCCCTACACCAAGCAGCCTTGTTCTACCCTGACCAATCTCTCGTCAACCAAGGAGCGCTGTGCTCCTAGTGTGGGGAGTAGAACCACCATATGATTATTTTTAAAGGATGAACTGTGTGTGGTAACGCGGTTATGGAGGAAAATATTTTATTGACTTCCAAACATTAGAACATTCAAAGGCCAGGAGATGGCAATGTGACCCCTCAAGACCTGCTGTTACAGCCTTAGTACACGCAAAGCAGTCTATCTCATAGAACTGGAAGGGACCCCCAAGAGTCATTGAGTTCAGCCCCCTGCCGTCACTGAGTATTGATTTTGCCCCAGATCGCTAAGTGGCCCCCTCAAGGATTGAATTTACACCCCTGGGTTTAGCAGGCCAACGCTTAAACCACTGAGCTATCCCTCTCTGACTATGTCCCTGTCTCTAGCCTCCAGACCCTTCTTCCCCCAAGGAAACTAATCATTAATGTCACCTTGTGCTTCAGCAGCTATGTGGAGATACTTACAGATCTGAAGCATTTCCCTAGCACTTGAGTCAAACCTGTCAGCAAATCTTTAGTGCCCTTTTAAAATGGGATTTCAGAAGAGATACTGTGCTTATTTGCACTGGATGTAAGAGAGCTGATACCAAAGGGAATGTGTGCTCTTGCAGAATTAATGACAGGCTCGATGGTGGAACTCAAATGTAAGTTATGTGGCTAATTTTGTACTCACCATGCTGCAGCATGGTTCCCTTGTTCCTACATCTGTGTTTATTAAAATTAACCCTCAGGTTTCTTTTTCCATTGCCTCGCACCTTGTGTAGTCATGTCTCCCTGTGCAAAGGGAATGTGAAACAGTGCCAATTGGACGGGATGGAATGAGTTTACCACTTACCCTGTACACAAAGGGACAGGCAATGGAGAATCTGGCCATCAAGTCCTTTTGGTCTTGCAGTCTAGTCTCCCTGTGCCCTATGCTGATATGTACTTTCTTATGCAATAGTACTCCTCTGAGTTCTTTCCCTGTTTCCCTGTTGCAATAATGTTCAGTACTCTGCTTACAACTAGATCAGTTCCAGAGGTAACACAGGGGCTGTTACGTCAATAGATTCTTGTTTGTGCGTTAATTGTTTTGATTTTGAGCTTTAAGTAACAATGCAAGTTATGTACAACAAATATGGAAATTCACTAAACATGGTAGGATAGAAAAACTGCTACATCTTAATAACTTACAAATCAGAGTGGGGTGCCCTGGCCGTTGGAGTTACGGTTTTCAAAGAGAGGGAACCATGTTTCACTATATGGTTACATTTTCTGGTTTGGGTTGTAATAAGCGAGTTTTTCCATCACCAGCTTCCAAACATGGTTAACCAAGATGGTAGCCTTAGAGAGGGTCTTTTTCCTTCCATTGACTGGTAACAGAACATCCAGTTGCTGCTAATTAGATAGGCACTCATTACTTTAAATATTTGTACTAAAATAGCATTTGTGGGTCTATCACAGAATATACTTACTGGCAGGGCACCTCCTCCTGGCTGCTTTGAGAATTTGCTCCATCCAGGTCTGAAACCCCCTTCCTGTATTTCACTCTTGCTGCAGCCCCTCTCACTCTCTGGGACTCAGCACGCTCCCTCTGGGTGACTTGGCCCTGCAGCCAGGTCGCTCTATGTGTTTCCACTTCCAGGGTAGCAAATTCTCTCCAGACCAACTGGCCAGCTGCCTTTCCAGGCTGTCCTCTAGTCTAAGGCTATGCCACATTCACAGGGGCAGGAGGGGAACCTGGGCCTGCCCACTACTCCTGGTCCCAGCACAGGCAGTGTCTGTCCAGCAGCCACGGTCTGTTTATGCCCAGACCTCACTGCGATTTCCCTGTGCTCCCTCCTACTTCCCTTTTCTTTCTCAGCGTTCTGGCCCACCCATGGGGTCCAGTTCAAGCTCCCAACTCCCAGGGAAAGACTACAGCCTACTTCCCCTGCAGCCTCTTCTGGTCTCAGCTTCCCAGCTTTATACCAGCCCAGCCTACACCAGCTCATCTGAGTTTCATCTTCCTTTATCCAGCCTAGTTCTCCCCCAGGTGCAGCCTACTAGGTTCATTGGCCCCTTCCAAGTTACCTTAATCGCTTCAGGTGCGATGTAGAGTGAGCACCCCTTCACAAGGTCCCACTGAGATTGGGATTGCCTTATGCTAGACTCTGTACATATAGCGAGAAGCAGTGCCTGCCCCCCAAAGAGCTTATGGTTTATATAGACAAGACACATAAAGGATGGGAGATGAAACAGAGTCCCACAGAGGTGAAGGGACAGGACTAGATGACCTCTCAAGGTCCCTCCTAGTCCTATGTTTCTGTGACATGCCCAAGGTCAGCAGGTCAGTGACAGTGCTGGGCCTTGAAAACTGTTGGTGCAAATCACTGCAGAGCAGGCAAGCTAACCTCCAAGTGTCCAGGAGCTTCATAAAGCATTTTGCCTCTTCAAGGTAGCGTGCCTCCTGGTGCTCTGTGCTGCCTGCCACCGTGGCCGTGTGCAGTGGGACGCTGGTGCAGTCAAGCCTGTTTGATCGAATGAGCTTTGAATATATTTATATTAATGATTGCACCGGGCCCAAAGTTCTGGAGCGATGCAATGCATAAATTGAAAATGTATCTGATCTGAACATGCATTAATTCCTTAGTGAAACGTTCTGTCTCAGTGCACTGTTCAGTATTGCAGGCACGATGCAGCCAGAATTTTGAACACTGGAAAGCAGAGAAGACAGACTAGGGAGCTTTCCCCCACTGCGTGGGCATCTGTGTTCTTGACATATTATCTGCAGGTGAATGACTTGCCTGCATCCCCTACACCTAAATTCTTCAAGTTACTTAGCAATTTGGTTCTGTCAGCCTGTGTTTGTACTTCCCTTCCAGTTACAGTGTCATCAGCAGACTTAACCATGGTTGAATGTACTCTTTCCACTCTATGGAATAGTATGGTTCCCAGGCCATAGCTCTGTTCTGCTCCCCCTTGAGAGCTCAGACCGTTACCTCAACCAGTTTTTAACCTGGGCTATGGTGTTTTTTATTTTTATTTAGTTACTGTATAGACAGTAGTGTTAGAAGAGTCGGACATGACACCTCACTGGGATCCCAATGTACTGTGTCTGCTATACCCATTAAATTATTTACAGAACTAGTTAACATTTCCAGCTACACTGGTTGGATTGAGAAATTGCGATGTCATAGTAGGGCAGAAGCTGATCATTAGCTTCTCCTAGGGAGAGATTTCTCTCTGTGATAGGGTTGCAGAACTGGTGCATTCTGGGGCTTCTCTACCCGCTTTGGGTCTGGGCCGCCAGCAGACAGGCAAATCCTTATCCCCGTGCATAGGCTGGGCATGTGGGCCAGTCAGGACTGGAATCAGGAAACCCTCCCCCTTTCCCCAAGACCAGCCTAACTGCTGAAGCAGCTGCTGCTGCCTCATCATGGCTGCAGCAGCCCCCCTCTGTTTGCAGGGCAGAGGGAAGTGGCTTACAGATCCACTGCTCCAGCCTCCCCCTCGTTCCCCTCCCCACAGAGCAGGACAGAACAGAAGGAGCCCTTCCTGTTGTACCTGTTCCTGCCAGCCTCCTCTTTCATAGTCCAGTGCAGTAGGGGCTCGCTAATTCCATTAGTTAAACGCACTCGTGGTACCTTATCATTGCTCCTGTGCTGCAGGCTGAATTCCCATGGGGGTGGGTATTTAGTCCCAGAAACTGGATCCCAGACAATTCAGATTGATGATCTGCTCCATTCCCCTGTCAGAGGACATTTAACCAAAGCCTTTTTCTGCACAAAATTACCTCCTTTGGTTTTATTCAGATTAACAGGGATTTTTTTTTTAGTTTCACCGTATTGCATTAGTCTTGGATGAGTCACCAAGACCTTGAGGGGATATGTAGACTGCCCTGAGTCTCAGAGCCTGGGTCAATTGACTCAGGCTTGCAGGGCTCGGGCTGTGAGACTAAAACTGGCAGTGTAGACATTAAAGCTCAGGCTGGAGCCCGGGCTCTGAGACCCACCCCACTTTTATGTCTCCGAGCCGAGACTCCAGGCCAAGCTCGAATGTGCACACTGCAATTATGAGCCCCACCGCCTGAGCCCCACAAGTCAACCTAGGCCAGCTGCGGCCGTGCCTATGGGTCTTTGATTGCCGTGTAGATGTATCCCGAGTCACTAGACAGCTACAGGCCATGCCCTGGCAAAATTATTCTAGTGCTAAGTTAAAGGCTGGATTAAAGGTTCTGTGTCTCTTCTGCACTGCAAATCATACTATGTTGTTAATCTATTTTCAGGGCATTAAGGGCAGCACAGGCCCACCAGGTGCCAGTGGACCCAGAGGAGAAAAGGTGAGCTGGGCAAGTGCCCAAGGAGCACTTTGAAAGGCAAACTCATTTCATTTTGATTAAACTCTCCTAGAAAGGGCAGTGCTGCTGGTTATTCCCATGGGTCTCAGGTGCAGCTAGCAAGTTGCTGAATCATTCTGAGAACTGACAGATGAAGCCCTGGGGCCTGATTTTGCTCTCTCACTAGGATAGATCTGAGTAACTCCACTGAAGTAAACAGAGTTAACCCTCCTTCAAAATTTGATGTAAATGCCTGCTCTCCTGGAAGCCAGTATGCCTCAGTGGGAGCAAGAGCTGATCCTAAGTGAAAACAGAATCAAGTCCATGAATGTGTTTCTAGAATTTCCTGGAAATGGGGAGATCAACCAGCTCTTTGGTTAGATACGTTGCTGGGAGAGGTTTTGAGTGGTGGAGGGATGTGTATATTTGGGGCAGCATGACTAGCAGAAGGTATTGTCTGTGATTAATACAGTAGAAGTTGTGCTATCCAGCACTTTACAAGCTGAAAAGCTCTAGAAACTGGCATTTCAGGGTGTTGGATAGGGCCACGCTCATCGTGGGCGGCTCCCCGCAAGCGGCGACATCCCTGCTGCTCCTAGGAAGAGGAACGGCCACAGGGGCTCTGTGCGCTGCACCTGCCCCACCCTGAGCACTGGCTTCACAGCACCTGCGGGCGGAGGCAGCATGCAGAGTTGCCTGGACACACCTCTGCCTAGGAGCAGCAGGGACATGTCATCACTTGCGGGGAGCTGCCCAAGGTGAGCGCCGCCCAGATCCAACACCCCGAAACCCCTCCTGTGCCCCAACCCCCTGCACCGAGTCCCCTCCCGCCCTGAGAGTCCTCCTGCACCCAAACTCCCTCCCTCCATTAGTAAGTATAACTCTTAATTAATGCTATCAAAATTTTGAATTTGTCCCCAAAAGAAACGTTATCTATCCGAGAAATGTTCGGGAAAATTTCCCAAAGCCTCATAGGGAACGATTGTTCATATAGCTTATGTACAATATACAGTTTTCCTTGGGCATGCCCTCCTTTGTTCTGATTCACGGCCTGCATAGTTTTGCTTCCTGAAACAATGCCAAACACTTGTTTGATGGGATAAACTTGCGGTTGACAACTCTGTCAACAACAAATCATCCAAGCAGTTTAACAAGTGCTGCTGAAAATCATGCTGTTGTTAGCTCATCTGTAGATCATTTCTGTCCTGCCTTCCTGAGATTCCTCCCTGTGTTAATTGGAATAATTAACACCTTTTCTCTTGACATCCACGGGAGGCAGCCGGCATTTGATCCAAAAGTCTGTGGGAACTGGCTCAAAAACATGAATGCATCACTACCTTTGCTTCTTCTCCATTGCTCTGCTAGAGGAAAATTCAGACTGTCGGTGAAGATGTGCTGCTAAGCACAGTGGCCTTTCATTCCTGTTTTTTTTTTCCCCGGAAGGACAATCCCTCATTCCTTGTGCTAGTGTTTCCTATGACTTTACATTGTGGTACCAGTTTCTTAAGCGTGAAAATAATTGCTCATGAGAAGCTTTGAACTCAGAGCCTTGGAGACTGCAGGCTTTCAGCCACAGAGAACACCAATACAAGTTTCCTCACGTTGCCCTACCAATGGGTCTGATTCTATGCAGCCTCCCACTTTCTGGAGTCACCTACAGCTTGTGCAGGGCAGGTATAAAATGACACCAGTTTGTACATTTTGCACAGATTAAAGGACTTCACTAGGGAGTGGAGAATCCAGTCTAGTGTGCCTACACCCCGAACTGGAAGTTAAATTAATGGTCGCAGTGAATACAATGCAGGGGCAAGTATACTTCCCAGATAACAAGGCGATGCAGTGCATGTATTTCTATTTATGTATTGTGGATCTGATGCTTCTCTTACTTACACTTGTATAAATCAGGCCTAAGTCCATTGAATCAGTGCTGTTATCAATGTGAAATGGGTATGAATCAAGCCCCTTCTATCTCCTTCAACGCTGGATTTAAACCACTTGGAAAAGAAACCAGAAAGACTACAATGGAGCAAAGTTTAGCTGAGAAAAGAGTGGGAAAATCGAGCTCAGTAAAGTGGAAGAGCCATCCAGGCAGTTAGAACATGTTAGTAGGACAAATTCATGGGAAAGTGGCTTTCTGACTCAATCTGTATACTGGAAGATACTTAAAAAATATGACAAGCAAATGAGAGCTCCCCTCCGCCGCATCTTGATCATTATTCCCTGCTCTCAGATGTTTTTAGTGGAACGTTTTACCTTGTCATTTTAAAACTAGTTATTAGACTTTCCAGGGCAGTGTTGTGACTCCCTGCTTTCAGTCTGTCATGTTTTTGTTCTTTCCTACCTAGTCCTGTGGCATTGAAGATAAAAAGGGGCTTTTCTTTACCCACAAAGCAGCTAAATGATACTCTGAGTATCCAAGAATGCAGATACCAGAATCAAACCACTCTGTTTCCCATTGTGTTTCCACTATAATTCCCAAGATACAGGGTGGGTTTTCCAAAAGCACCAAGAGTGTTGCATGCTCTTCTCCTGTTGATTTTTAATTGGAAGTGGGCACCTATCTCCCTTGGCATTTTGGAAAATCCCAGCTATGCTGTAGAGTCTGCATAAAGACATATACAAAATGAATGGAGTGCCTCTGAAGCAGGAAGTGTGTAAAAGACTTGCAGGAAGTGTGTAAAAGTCTACCAGGGAGTGAAGGGAGCAATTAATGACCGTAAGGACACTGCAGAGAAACTAAATGATATTTTTGCATTAGCTTGGTCCTGAATGGGTGTTGGGGTGACATCTCCCCAAGGTCTGCTTTTATAATGTCATAAATATGAGGCAGTATCAGAGATGGGTTTTGGCGCAAATTGATAAATTAGAAGGCAGCTAGTCACAGGGATGGAGTGGGATCATCAAAGAGTCCTGGAAAAACGTACAGTGTGAGTCTGTTCTGTAAAGTGAGTGCGTGAAAATGGCATTGTTGGCATCCATGTTTGACTCTGCAAAGATCTGTGTCAAGTGTGCTTCTTTAACTAGAAAAATGTGTGTATGTGTGTACACACACACACACACACACACACACACACATATGTATTCCTCGGATGTGAAAGTCAAGCTGGGTTCTTTCCATCTGGCATATAAACACCAGTAATAAGGGTTCTGCAGGCCAAGTTAGGACCTATGGACCCAGTTCACCACTGCATTACTCCAGTTTTATGCCAGTATAACTGTATTGAAATAAAAAGTGTTATACTGGGGTAAAACTGGAATGGTAAATTCACAGTGGTGAATCAGGGCCTTCATGACACCAGTACGAAATGGGGAAGCTTTGACTGTACAGTCCAAATCAATGCAATCTCAAATCTGTCTGGGAAAGTTCATGGGCACAGGCTGAGCATGAAGCAGACAGACCATAAAGGCAAGAGGATGCTGTTGAGAAGAAGTTTGGGGGCTTATTTCTATTTCATGGCTTGTCTGTATTTTCCCTTTCCACGCAGGGTGAAGCGGGGATTCCCGGATTACCAGGCTCTGCAGTAAGAAGCTGCTTTCACATTAACATGAGATATGAACTATAATGCATGAGAAACAAAAGGGAGGAAGGCAGGGGTGGGCTGCAAGGATTTTGTAAATTTAGGGATGGATTTTGTGTGGGATTTTCAAATGATCAGGAAGCTTAAGCCAGTGAAGATTCCTGAGAGCAGGAGTTCGTGGCTTCAAGGATCCCAGGAAGGAGATTAACTGCATTATGAAGAGGCAGGTTTTGAGGAGACCATGAAGGAGAGAACTGAAATGCCCCGGAGTCAGGGAGGCCTGGCAGTCATAAACAATTTTCAGAGGAGTGGCCAAGATAGCATCTAATGGGCTTGGCCTTTTAGGGAAGAAGATGGGCCTGGGAGATAGAAGGCAGAGGACAGTTCAGGGTCAAGTGGAACAGCTCAGTCTCTGACCTCAGGGGGCCCAGTGTGAGATCTCAGAGGGGAACTGTAGAAGGCAGACTTGGGATGGGCACTGCTCTTCTTACCATGTAGCAGGGTATCAGCTGTGTGAAAGAAGTCATGGTGGAGGTAGGAGCTGAAGACTGCAAGGAAGGGGTTGCTGCAGTGAAGAGGATAGAGGTTTTGATTTTCCTCTCTCACCAAATTTACACTGGTGAAACTCCAGTGACTTCAATGGAGTCGTTTTTCGTTTGCTCTGGTGTCACTGATGGGGGAATCTGGGTTTAATATTGGCTGCATAGAGGTGTCATCTACAGCTGAATTCAGAAAAGAGATTGCCACAGGGGACATCACAGAGAAGAGAAGGGGTCAAGCACTGAGTTCTGCCAGGGCTGCATAGCCAAGAGGTCTGGCGATTGGAGAGTGTCCACTGCCAGTCACACAAAAGAGGAGCAATTAAATAAGGAGAATTGGAACATAGGGGAGTGAGATGCACAGGACTCCTGATGGAATGAGCTAGGATTAGAAAGAAGTCATGGTCAGCAATAGCAATATGGCACTGTGACAAGGAAGGACTGGGAGCTAGAGACAGACAAGAGAAGACCAACGAGCCTAATACATAGAGATAAGAGGCAACTGCATTACTGTGAAAGGAGCGGAAGCCAGGCTGAAAGCTTTCAAGAAGACTGTTTGGGTAAGAGGTTGGGAACGGACTCAAGACTTCGATGAGACATATTAGAGATGTGGCAGTAGCTGGGGAGGCAGAGTGAGAGGTGTGTGAGGAAGGAATTTTTGAGCCTTAATATATGGGGCTGTAGACCTAAGGGGATTAGGAGTGGAGAGGGAATGGTTTCTTGTCCCAAAGCAGAAAAGTATACAAGGCAGGAGGAAAACAGGGTGAAAGGACAAAGAACTGTCATTGACAATTTCACAGGGATGTATTTGTTTGCTTAGAATTATGCACACATCCTCTCAAAAGGAGCCTACGCCAATGAGGCCATGTAAAGACACTTGCAACATACATGCATGTGGACACCCAAAGGTCTCTAGGTTCTTTGTGCAACATTCCATCCAATAGCATCATGTTGTTACAGCAGAAACCTAACCTCGCTGTTGGAGACTGCAGATGAAGCTAGACAAAGCAGGCAAAATTCAGAGATGAGGGGTAATGGAGGAGCTGGAGGAAAGTGTATGAAGATTTGAGGACCACTTGAATTTACACCTTATTCCAGTCTTCAGCATGTAGGTTACACCAACTTAAACTTCCTTGAACATGGATGGAATGGGTGTAAGTGGCTCTATGAGAGTCTGACAGTGAAAGGGAGCCTGCTTTAGCATAATGGACTCTAAGGCCCCTATCATGCAAACATGCACATGGTTAATTTGAATCATGGTGGTAAGTCTCCCACTGGCTTCAGTGGGACAACTTGTGTGCTTCGCTTCAAGTTAAGCACATGATTATGTGTGTTCAGGATCGGGGCCTAAGTTAGTATAAAGGGATCTAAGTTACATGCCATCCTTGAATTTGGCCCATTGTTTATATAGAACCACTGGTGTTTATGGTGCTTTACAGGTAAAAAATAAGACAAAATCCAAGGCACTTACAATCCATTTATAAAGATAACACGAGTATTATTGTTCTTGTTATTGCATAGCAACACAAAAATGCTAACCACAGCATAGAGAACCAAGAGATCAAGGTCATTGCCAAGACAAGCTATTTACATAGACAGCACAGCATAGTTCAAGGATGTGTGAGAGGCTGTGCTGAAACAGAGTTAAAAGTAAGCAGTGAAGGTTAGCAGGCATCATGGGGGAGGGAACAGCTAGTGGAGTTAGATGTACAAAATAGAGGACTACTGTGTGCCTGAAGCTTTCTAGATGTGCTGTGCGCTCCGTTTTACATCTCTGGCATGTTAATTTCAGGTACAAACGGAAGGTCTGAAAGGAGAGCAAGTAAGAACCGTTCAATATCTCTATTGTACTAAATGTAAGAAATAATAAGAGTCTTTTTTTTTTTACAATTGAAGGGATGCTGTCAGGTAACTCAGCTGCCCAGATCAGTTTCTGTTTTCAAAGCATGTTGCAAAGTCTAATGTGACTAGAAATATTTTCATGACATGGGAAAAAAAAATCTTTTTTGCTAATGCCTGAGAACCAGCAAGTGAAGCTGGCCAGACTACACTTATGATGCTAGCAGAGTCTAGCAGAGACCATAAACAGGGCAAATGGCAAACAGTCAGTTACTCTGTAAAACTTCTTTCTGCTTTTAATACACTAAAAGGTGTGACTAGGGATTTTAAACCTGGTTTGATTTTTATCTGCACAGTGTCACTGAACATGGACACACAGACACTGACAGGAAGCCATTTGGTTGTGCCTCTTATTGCAATTTGCTTTTAAAATATGTATTTTATACTTTAAGGGCCCAATTCATGGCTGGGCCACACAAGGCGCAGGAGAATACCCCCATGTAGGAGGCCCTCTATGAGAACTGACTCTGACACAATCCCCTGCTCCCTTCCAAGAGCCCTACTGCATGGGGTGTTCCTGGGGGTGTGGCCAGCATGGTCCTGTGGCGTAAGTGTTGCCCCATTGCCTTGGGCAGCTCAGCACACATTAGAGAAGCCTTAACTGACATTAGGGGCTGAATCAGCCGCAGAACTGAGGGAAATACCAACTGGGTTCTGCACTGGCTCATGAATGAACTGAGGCCTAAGAGAAAAACTCTCCTGGAGGCCGAGGGTCAGTAAGGCCCTGTGCCCCAATTCACCCCCCATGCAGAGGGCCAGTACAAATTCTGTGCACCACTTACAGCCCACTTATAACTTCAGTATAGAATGCAAGTGGAAATTATGGTACATAAGCTTTGTGCTGGCCTTTTGCATAGGGGTTAACTGGGGCACAGGGCCTTTGCATTGCATCTCCTGTTAGGAAGGAAGGGAGGCTCAAATTGTGCATATGACCCTTGTGCCCTGGGTGAATTTCACACCCCACGCACACAGAAGGGCTGCTCAAAGAGACGTGGCAAATGTATCAGCTGCTGCCCTTGAATTCATTATCTCAAAGAAGAAATCAGTTACTTGAACACTGACGTTGGGTTCTTTATTTATTTTCATAGGGGGCCCCAGGCCCACGAGGACCACAAGGCCCACCTGGAGTTCCAGGAGCACCGGTAAGTAGTTTTTTTTACTGTAATATTAGTTCATATAGGCCAAAATTCACTCTAGCACAGGGGACCCATCCCAAACCCTATGTGCTACTCAGACATTGTATGAAGAGCTTAAGTGGTGTATGCATCCTTAGATCTCCTGCATTGGCAAGAGGAATTGACCCTTTGTGGAGGAACCACTCAAAGCCACCACGTACCACTTAATCCCTGAGGGTGGTGCATAGGACTTGGGCTGGCCTTCTGCACGGGGGTGAGCTTCACCCATGGGTCCCCATCTTGCAAGATGCTGACTGCTCTCAACACCTGTTGATTTCCTGGGAAGCTGTTGGCATTCAGCACCTCTCAGGATGGTTTTCAAACAGGAACCTTGTGTTAACTCCTAGATAGCAATGTCATGAACTTCAAATTAAGTTTGCTACAGAAGGGAGCGAAATCGCCAGAAAAACCTCCAGGCCAAGAACATTACAAATTATATATATATATATATATATATATATATATATAAATAATTTGTAATGTATATATATATATAGTGGGAAGGGCAGGAGGAGTATTGTCCTATGAAAATCTAGACATCTGAACATTCTCTCCATTTGGCTTAACTGTAGCCTCTTTTCCTTAGCCATATCTTATGATCTAGTTCTAGAAGCCAGCGCTTATCACACCATGATTGCTACTTCATTTTCACACAGTCGGTTTGTTCCCACTCCGGAAGCTGCAAACTGTCCTGTCTTGCTGTGACTGTTGTAACATGCTTTGGAAAGCTGTCGACATTATGAAGTGTTTTGTCTTAGGCAGTACGTTCTCTATAAATGGTTTTTCTTTGAAAGGGTCCAGCTGGTTCGGAAGGCAAGGCTGGAGTTCCTGGTTTACAAGGTCAAAGGGTGAGTTGATGTTTTTGTTTCATAACTGTCTCAGATGTTCAGCAGGGTGGCTACTTTGTTTGACAGGGCCTGGACACCTTCTCTAGTTTACATGGGCTTTGTACTGATTTAGCTATTTCAGTGAACGGTGTAATTTCCCTATTGAAATAGTTAAATCGCTACAGTTTGTGGATGCAGTTATATCAGTATAGAGGTGTCACGTTAGATTGCAATTCCTACAGAGGACAGCTCGCTTACTTACCAGAGCAGCGGTCGGGGTCACCAATGTGGTCAGATGCTGGTGGGGTGTGTGTTCAGTCAGTGTGCTGTCTCAGCCCTGCGCAGAGTGGAGATAGCAGACCTCAGTTAAACAGCCCAATAAATCCACAAACTCTGTTTGTAGCGAAGGCTCCCGGCCAGGTTTATTGTCGACAAAGCGCGGCAATAGCACTTGGTAGGACTCTGCCAGCTACAAAAACATGCATGCTCGTGACAATGGATGCGGCTGAGTCAGTGGTGGGGCTTTCCACTGCTCCCTAGGCTGGCCAAAGACACTCCCTCTGATGTACATCTTTATACCTCGATACAAGCAAGTTAGTACTGCCTCTGACATAGTTAGTTACTGCCCCCTGACGTGGCTAGTTATCACCCATCACCTTGTACATGTTGGTTCAATCAAAACATCTCTATTACGTACTGTCATCCTGCCCATATTTTTCAGGAGGGCTCAGCGTGTTCCTGTTGTCCTTGGGGAATGTTTTTGTACCACCCTTGATATCGAGATGTTCTAATACCACTTAATATCGGGATGTGTTTGCATGAGCCCTTTATGCTTAGTATTTCTTAGGAATGTGTGTTTCTGCAATATCAGCCCTGTTCTTGCCAAATTCTATGAGCAGGTCCAGCCTCATACTCGGCCTCTGATACAAGGGCTTTTGTCTCAGGGCTTGTCTACATCAGAAAGTTGCAGCGCTGGTGAGGGAGTTACAGCGCTGCAACTTTGAAGGTGTACACATCTGCAGGGCACCACCAGCGCTGCAACTCCCTGTTTGCAGCGCTGGCCGTACTCCCGTTTTGTCTCGGGTGTAGAGGATCCAGCGCTGGTGATCCAGCGCTGGTAATCCAATGTAGACAGTTACCAGCGCTTTTCTTGACCTCCGTGGAAGGAGGAAGCCTCTGGTAATCAAGCTGGTTTCCTTTCCCGGTTTGCTCTCTCGGTCCCGGAGCCAGCCAGCAAACCGCAGGGAAGGAGACCTGCTTGCTCGGGGTTCCGGGACCGAGAGAGCAAACCGGGAACGCCGCGGTTTGCTCTCTCGGTCCCGGAGCCACCCCGCAAACCGCAGGGAAGGAGACCTGCTTGCTCGGGGTTCCGGGACTGAGAGAGCAAACCGGGAACGCTGCGGTTTGCTCTCTCGGTCCCGGAGCCAGCCAGCAAACCGCAGGGAAGGAGACCTGCTTGCTCGGGGTTCCGGGACCGAGAGAGCAAACCGGGAAAGGAAACCAGCTTCGCCGCGGTTTGCTCTCTCGGTCCCGGAACCCCGAGCAAGCAGGTCTCCTTCCCTGCGGTTTGCTGGCTGGCTCCGGGACCGAGAGAGCAAACCGCGGCGTTCCCGGTTTGCTCTCTCGGTCCCGGAACCCCGAGCAAGCAGGTCTCCTTCCCTGCGGTTTGCTGGCTGGCTCCGGGACCGAGAGAGCAAACCGCGGCGTTCCCGGTTTGCTCTCTCGGTCCCGGAACCCCGAGCAAGCAGGTCTCCTTCCCTGCGGTTTGCTGGGTGGCTCCGGGACCGAGAGAGCAAACCGCGGCGTTCCCGGTTTGCTCTCTCGGTCCCGGAACCCCGAGCAAGCAGGTCTCCTTCCCTGCGGTTTGCTGGGTGGCTCCGGGACCGAGAGAGCAAACCGCGGCGTTCCCGGTTTGCTCTCTCGGTCCCGGAACCCCGAGCAAGCAGGTCTCCTTCCCTGCGGTTTGCTGGGTGGCTCCGGGACCGAGAGAGCAAACCGCGGCGTTCCCGGTTTGCTCTCTCGGTCCCGGAACCCCGAGCAAGCAGGTCTCCTTCCCTGCGGTTTGCTGGCTGGCTCCGGGACCGAGAGAGCAAACCGCGGCGAAGCTGGTTTCCTTTCCCGGTTTGCTCTCTCGTCCCGGAACCCCCCTTGAAGCCGCCCAACAGCGCTGCAGTGTGGCCACATCTAACACCACTTGCAGCGCTGGTTGCTGTAAGTGTGGCCACTCTGCAGCGCTGGCCCTATACAGCTGTACTAATACAGCTGTAACAACCAGCGCTGCAAAAGTTTAGATGTAGACATGGCCTCAGGCTCTCTTCCTTCTACAACCAGTATAACTTATTTCCCAATAGCTATGAAGATAGAAGGCTCCTCTCTACTAGTAAAACTTCGCCGCCACTAGGGGCGTGCCAATTAATCTGCATTGGCCTAGTGAAAAGGTCCAGTTTTATTACCCTGTAGTAGACAAGGTCTGAGACACAGTGCTATTAAAGACTGTGCAGAATGAGCAAATAACACCCCAGATTTTGGAGAAAGAAGGAGGGTTGACATATTACAAATTTCCAAGACACTTGCCCTTTGTTGGCTCATGCACATGGCTGATCATTATTTTCAGGTTTGCCAGTGACCTAAGCTGCAGTTACAAAACGAATTTGCAGTTTTTTGTTCTCATGCATCCATCCTTCTTCTCACTTTGTGTCTGTGTCTGCCACCCTCCCTCACGCTGAGTGCTGCCAGCTCCCACTCTAGTGCCTTTGGACTCAATGCAAGTACTTAATGGGAGAATCAGATCCTCAGTGATCTACAGCAAACCAGGAATAACTGTGTTCACACTGATAACTCAACACTCTGAAAATCTGAGTGGGTTTATCTAACAGTGAGGGACTGTTAGAATTGCACGGCCTTTCTGCACTAGCTTGTGGAGTGGGACCAAAATGCAAAGGAGAATATCCCATGAAGGGGCCAAGGCAGAGGACATGCTGGGGGCTCCAAGGGGCGTTCTGAATGGCCACTTCCCCCAAGTGGAACAGCTCCCCACTGCCCTCAAAGGTGCCATTCAGTCCAACAGGCACAGAATAGTGGAAGAACCTTGAGTTGACCTGCAGATCAAAAAACTGTAACCACGTGTTTGCCACCATAGGTGGGTAGGGCATGAGAGCAAAGGCAGTGAGGGAGTGGCTGCAAAAAGATGGATTTCTGTCATATAGCAATGTACTGCAAATAACCATATGCATTTGCACTCCAGATAATTTAATATATGTCCAGAGTTCACTGTGGTCAAAATAACTCAGACTTTGTTTCTCCCCAGCATGTGCCTTTTGAAGGGATGCTATTGGGTCACAGATAGCCAATACAGGGAGGTTTTGTAATAACAAGCTTTCCGAAAACTGAGGTCAATAGAAATGTATCCAGGAATTTAATAGTCCAGTGGAAACTTTAGGATCAAATAGATATTCCCATGCAGGGTTGGTGGCTTTGTTTGGAAATGACATAGGAGCACAATTCACACTGAATATTCAGACCTATTGCTCTGCTAAAAAACACCTGGTGTTTAGTTGTGTACATTGACTTCCATGGGAGGATCTAGGTACACTGTGTATTCACAGGATGGTGTGAGTGTTTGCATATGTGTGCGTGCATGTGTGTGTAACCTCAGAACTTTTAGGAATGGAATCCAGCCTTGATCCCAGAATAGTGCCCCTGGTTAGAGAGTAGGGAGAGCTACCACCTATGTATGTAAATCGAATCTTCTAAGAAATGTCATCAACCCAGAAGTTATTCTGGTTGAGTAATGCTAAATTAATCAAATCTGCTTTGCATAGTTAGTCCCACGTTTGTCTTTATTTCCTGCTTGGTCTACGTTAAAATCAAATGCTCACAAAGTGCTAGCTCATCATTTTCCAGAGGCTTCACAAAGTGTTTAGTGAGATTCCTCTTGGTGTCGTGTTCTCTTCACAATTGCAGTGACCCAGAGCCCTAGCTTGAATTATTTACTCACTGTTTAAACATGACATCGGAACAGCTGTGGTTGATCATATCACACGGAAACTTTTTGAACTCACCTTCCCTTGTTTTAGCCCAGTGATGTGAGGAGCATCTTTTCAGACAGCAGAGTCCAAGGCTGGAAGTCAAGTACACTTTGCGGATGGTCACTCCAGTCTCTGTGCTGCTGCTGTACTGTTTGATTAGCCAATCTCGCACTGCAGTGGTTGGTCTCCAAACTTTTTACACCCAAGATCACTTTCTGAATCTAAGGGCAACTCAGGATCTACGCCACCCCTTCCCTGAGGCCCCGCCCCATCCACAAAGCCCTGCCCCGCTAACACCATCCCCTTGTCTCTCTGTCACTTGCTCTACACCACCTTCACTCACTTTCACCAGGTTGGGGCAGGGGTTGGGGTTCAGGAGGGGGTGAGGGGTGAAAGCTCTAGAAGGGAGTTTTGGTGCAGGAGGAGGCTCCGGGCTGGGGCAGTGTTGGGGTGTAGGAGAGAGTGCAGGGTGTGGGCTATGAGAGGGAGCTTGGGTGCAGAAGGGGGATCCAGGCTTGGGCAGAGTGTTGGGGTGCAGGAGGGAGTTTGGGGTTCTGGCTCTGGGAGAGGGTTCTGGGGGTTGGGGTGCAGAAGGGGGTATGGGGTGCTGGCTCTGGGAGGAGGTTAAGGGGGGGTTGGGGTGCAGAAGGGGGTATGGGGTGCTGGCTCTGGGAGGGGGCTCAAGGCTGGGGGTTGGGGTGCAGAAGGGGGTATGGGGTG
Source organism: Gopherus evgoodei (assembly GCF_007399415.2). Classification (NCBI taxonomy): domain Eukaryota; kingdom Metazoa; phylum Chordata; order Testudines; family Testudinidae; genus Gopherus; species Gopherus evgoodei. The sequence goes on along the minus strand of NC_044323.1, from coordinate 286,187,635 downwards.
CTGGCTCTGGGAGGAGGTTAAGGGGGGGTTGGGGTGCAGAAGGGGGTATGGGGTGCTGGCTCTGGGAGGGGGCTCAGGGCTGGGGGTTGGGGTGCAGAAGGGGGTATGGGGTGCTGGCTCTGGGAGGGGGCTCAGGGCTGGGGGTTGGGGTACAGAAGAGGGTGTGGAGTGCTGGCTTTGGGAGGAGGCTCAGGGTGGGGCTTAGTGTGCAAGAGAGGGTCTGTGGTGCAGAAGGGGGTATGGAGTGCTGGCTCTGGGAGGGGTTTCAGGATGGGGCTTGGCATGCAGGAGGGGATATGCAGTGCTGGCTCTGAGAGGGGGCTCAGGGTGGGGCTTAGGGTGCTGGAGGGGGTCCATGGTGCAGAAGGGAGTATGGGGTACTGGCTCTGGAATGGGGCTCAGGGTGGGGCTTAGGGTGCAGGAGGGGGTCCAGGGTACAAAAGGGGGTATGGGGTGGGGCTTGGGGTGCAGCCTCCCACTGGGCAGCACTTACCTCCAGTGGCTCCTGGTCAGCGGTGGGCGCAACAAGGCTAAGGCAGGCTCCCTGCCTACCCTGCCCCCACACTGCTCCCAGAATGGGCCAGTTCTCCCCTGCCACCCCTGGGGTGGGGAGGGCAGGGGGCACGTGGCTCCTCGCGCTACCCCTCTCTGCAAGCACCACCCCCACAGCTCTCCTGGCCAATGGAAGCTGCAGGGGCAGTGCTTGCAGGCAAGAGTAGTGCACGCAGAGGGAGATTCCTCCCCTCACCCGCCCCTGGGGCCGTGGGGCTGCAGTGGCCACTCCGGGGAGTGGTGTGGGGGCAGAGTAGCCATAGACAGCCACATTGGCTGCTGCCAAAGATCACGATCAACTGGGAGTGCCTCTAGGATCGACCAGTCGATCATGATCGACCGGTTGGTGACCACTGCTTGCACTGCAATCATAATGACTTGGTGATGCATTCATATCACGGAGGACAGCACTGGAGGTTCATTTTGCCTAGACACCTGTCACCAGAGTCAGCAGCAAAGCTGTTTAAAGAACTCACATTAAAGCTACCTACGATCTAAGAAAAAAGATCCAGGGGAGAGAACATCTCTCTGCAGCAGGCTTTGCTGCACGCCTTCCGCTGAGTAACGTCTAACAGAATCGAACTACATAAGTTTGACTGAAGAGTCATCCCATGGAAATGATTGCACTTACGCTGAAACGGGTGAATTCCTTAATGGAAAAGGGCACTTGCTTTAGCTCTCATTTCCTCCGGTGCTTAGAAAACAGAACCTTCATTATCTCTTTAGCAACTAACTGTCTCGTGCTTTGTTTATGAGACAAAGTGTTCCACGCTGTCCCTGATTTTAAAGCCTGCTTGGAAACACAGCTTCTCTAATCCGATTAATAGACTGTATCAGTTGAGTAAAAGACCATGATCTGTCAGAGTTTGTGGCGCAACTTTAGGCTAATGACCAATTCAGGAGAGCTGTCATTGAATGCAGACTGTGCTTGACTGTTTCCCTAGCTGCTTGGTTGTGCCTAGCTATGAAACATCTTCGAGGAGGGAGTTCGGTTAGTCGCTAAGACACTTAGCTGGATAGAACTTTTTAATTAAAAAAAATAGCCACCCAAGAGAGCGTGTGAATATCTGAGGTGAGCAAAACCCTGGACATGGGGGTCTGTAATGACATCCAACAGATGTGGAAGCTGTAGCAGACTAGCAGAGGCCACTGTCACACCGCCACTGTGATCCACAAGGGGTTTTAGCTACCTCTCAGCTAGCAACCAGACCTGAAGTGGCACAATTTTTACCCCCTTCTGTCTACACACACAGACAAGCTGGCTCCATAGACGCTATGTGATCTGGTGAATAGGACACTGGATTGGGAGTCAGGACAACTGGGTCCTATTCCTGGCTCTGCCACTGACCTGTGGCGTGACCTTGGGCAAGTCACTTTACCTCTGCGTGCCTCAGCTTCCCCTTCTACCTTTTGTCTGTCTTGTCTATTTAGATGATAAGCTCTTTGGAGCAGGGATGATTAGGGGGCTGGGACACATGACGTATGAGGAGAGGCTGAGGGAACTGGGCTTATTTAGTCTGTAGAAGAGAGGAGTGAGGGGGGATTTGATAGCACGCAGCCTTCAACTACCTGAAGGGGAGTTCCAAAGAGGATGGAGCTCGGCTGTTCTCAGTGATGACAGATGGCAGAAAAAGGATCAATGGTCTCAAGTTGCAGTGGGGGAGGTCTAGGTTAGATATTAAGAAAAACTATTTCACTAGGAGGGTGGTGAAGCATTGGAATGAGTTTCCTAGGGAGGTGGTGGAATCTCCATCCCTAAAGGTTTTTAAGGCCCAGCTTGACAAAGCCCTGGCTGGAATGATTTAGTTGGTGCTGGTTCTGCTTTGAGCAGGGGGTTGGACTAGATGACCTCCTGAGGTCTCTTCCAAACCTAATCTTCGATGATTCTATGACATGGTGTCATATATTTCATAGGGACTGGGAATAAAAAGGAGCTAGAACGAGCTGCAGATTTGAGGTTGCTGCTCTTATTGAAATAGCAGAACGAGTGTTTAGTTTATCTCCTTCCACTGGTTATAGGTCTGATTAAAAGTTATGGACCATTAGTTACACAGACATCATTTGCCTTGTTATAAAGAAGAGAGGATCTTGACTGTAATTTCTTAACATAGGACCTGATGCTACAAATCTTTACACGAGGGAGTTAGTATTACTCACATGAGGAAGGGCTTGCAGTAATGCATCCCTAGATTATGAGGTAGGGGAGGGAGACAGAGTGTCTTCCATTTGACTGTAGAGCAAACATGAGCTATAGATCAACGAACAAGCTCCCCGCCAGAAACGGGCATTTCACATTTGTTCAGTTAACACCAGTGATCCCCAAACAGTGAACCTGTTTAAGGATTAATAGTTTTTCTGTCATTTACCTTCATGAATATTGCCTCTTAAATCCTGAAGTTGGAGAACCTTGGCTTTTCAAAGCAGGGTGGTTTGCTTTGGCTTAACTTGCGTCATAGTAAGGACCAGCATGGAGCCAGGGAGCCGGGGGAGTGTGTGTGGGGGTGAACACCAGGGCCCTTTACTTGGGCCTCTATTCAGGGATTTCACTAACCTTGTCGCCCAGTGGCGGGGCCTAAGCAGCCGCACAGTGGAGGTGGGGAGAGTATTAGCTAATGTGGCAGATCAGCTGTTAGCATTTACAAGGACTTGTCTGACAGCTGTCCTTAGTCACAGGTGGTGAAGGATCTTTCAATGGTGTATGGAAATTGTACAGGATCTCCTCCCATATCTGCTGAAATACTAATCTGAATCCTCTCATCTGTGAATACTTTGATCTACTCTTGGGGCTAGTAAATAATCATTGAAACCTAGACCAAGCAACACTGTTGTGTTTGATTCATCAGCCAGGAATTTCCGACTATCTCTGTGTTACAGGCAGCCAAGGTCTAGGTTTCTACACTGACATCCTCATAACCAGACTGCACAGTGGGAACAGTGAAAGTTTTCCATTCTCCTCTGTCCCTCATCTTTGAACTGTAGATCTCATGGCAATTGCCTTAGAATACATGCAATTATGAGAGTTTGAATTTACTTTAGTTTTTTTTTTATTTGAGTAGTGGAATTTAATATGAGAGAAACCATTTGGAAAGATAAAAGCCTTCTTCCCTTTGCATGTTTGCTGGAGCTCCATCTTGAAGGTGCTGAAATATTTGGATAAGTTGGAAATAGGACAGGTCTGTCCTTGTTAGATGTCCTGTGCAGTTTAATAGAGTCAGAAAGTGCCGACAGTCTGGATGCACTCCAGAAAAGCATGCAAACCTTCAGGTAATCAGACCTTAGCACATAAGGTTTTGAGGATTATTTGTTAGTATCTGAAATCCAAGTGTCAAATTCTCTTAGAATCATAGAATATCAGTGTTGGAAGGGACCTCAGAAGGTCATCTAGTCCAACCCCCTGCTCAAAGCAGTACCAGTTCCCAACTAAATCATCCCAGCCAGGGCTTTGTCAAGCCTGACCTTAAAAACCTCTAAGGAAGGAGATTCCACCACCTTCCAAGGTAACCCATTCCAGCGCTTCACCACTCTCTGAGTGAAAAAGTTTTTCCTAATATCCAACCTAAACCTCCCCCACTGCAACTTGAGACTATTACTCCTTGTTCTGTCATCAGGTACTACTGAGAACAGTCTAGATCCATCCTCTGTGGAATCCCCTTTCAGGGAGTGGAAAGCAGCTATCAAATCCCCCCTCATTCTTCTCTTCTACAGACTAAACAATCCCATTTCCCTCAGCCTCTCCTCATCTAGTCAGCTAGTCCAGTCCCCTGCATTCATGGCAGAACTAAGTACTATCTAAACCATCCCTGACAGGCGTTTGTCTAACCTGCTCTTAAAAATCTCCAATGATGGAGATTCCACCACCTCACTGGGCAATTTATTCCAGTGCTTAACCACCCTGACAGTTAGGAAGTTTTTCCTAATGTCCAACTTAAATGGCTCTTTCTGCAATTTAAGCCCACGGCTTCTTGTCCTACCCTCTTAAGTTAAGGAGAACATTTTTTCTCCTTCCTCCTTGTAATAACCTTTTATGTACCTGAAAACTGTTATAGTGTCCTCTGTCTTCTCTTGTCCAAACTAAACAAACCCAATTTTTTCAATCTTCACTCATAGGTCATGTTTTCTAGACCTTTAATCATTTTTGTTGCTTTTCTCTGGAATTTCTCCACATCTTTCCTGAAATGTGGTGCCCAGAACTGGACATAATATTCCAGCTGAGGCCTAATCAGCATGGAGTAGAGCAGAAGAATTACTTCTCTTGTCTGGCTTCCAATACTCCTGTTAATACATTTCAGAATGATGTTTGCCCTTGTTGCAACATTGTTCACCTCTTCTCACAGAGATCAGTGTAACTCCACTTACCTTGTTGAAATTGCAGTCGGAAACCAAGAGGTGAAGTTAATTAACCTTGAGACAGTAAATCCCGTTTAGAAATTAGAGGACAGCTTCCAACATGCATGTTCAGTGTGATTTACTATATTTTAATTCCTGTTTTCAACCTTACATTCTCAAGACTTTGTCAGGGCCAATGGAAGAAAATGGAGCAATTAAGCATAAATCATAAACAACAAGGAAATAGTTTTGTTTTTTTAGAATGGTACTTTTTAAACTAGTGTCTGGGTCCATGAATGGGGTTCCTAAACACTACGGAATACAATATTACTAATTAGAATACGGTGAGGTCTCCCAGTGTCTGCACTGGAGCATCTGTGGCAAATAGGAATTTAAAGAAAACACGAGGTAATATGATCACTGAATTGAAGGCACTCTAGAAATGGAAGAGGATAAGCTTTCATCGGATCTGGCAATTACCACACACAGAATGGTGCAGGCAAGCAAGCCAGACGTAGTTCTTGTAGAAAGGAAGACAAATAAGACCATTTGGCAAGATATTGCCATACTTGCAGTCAGAAATATAAAAAAGAAGCAAGAAGAGAAGATGGTGAAGTATGAAGAAGTCAGTAACAAAGTGGATCAATTATGGAAAACTAGAATAAAGAATATCCCAATGATTATTGGAGCACTTGGAGCAATCCCTAAGGGTGTTAATGAGCAGCTCAAGAATACACTAGGACAGGGGTTCTCAAACTTCATTGCATCGGAACCCTCTACTGACAACAAAAATTATTATACGATCCAAGCGGGGGGACCAAAGCCTGAGCCCACCTGAGCCCCACTGCTCTGGACGGGGATAAAGACAAAGCACAAGTCCCACCACCCCATGCAGGTGGGCCAAAGCTGACGCCCAAGGACTTCAGCCCCAGGCATGGGGCCTGTAACCTGAACCCCGTCACCCCGGGCTGAAGCCCTCAGGCCCCAGCAAGTCTAATGCCAGCCCTGGCGACTCCATTAAAATGGAATCATGACGCACTTTGGTGTCCCAACCCACAGTTTGAGAACTACTGCATAGGATATCATGGCCAGCGACCTCCAGAAGACAGTGCACTTAGACACTGTGAAAATGTAAAGGAAAGTCAAAGGAGAGCAAGTGCATTTGAGCACCTGAAATGCGGGAATATTGTGGAGAGTTTAACTAAACTCCTGACTATCCAAACCTATGGAACAGGTTCGTGATCAGGATTTTTTGGTGACTCATGGAGATACATTTTAGACAGTAGCTTTCCCCTTTTTATGCATAATTATCTTGTTTGTTATGAAGGCTTTTTGTTTAACAACACAATATCCCCACTACAGCTGCTAATAGTGTCATTATTTTCCTTGGTCGTGTTGCTTCATGCAGAAGATAACCTATTAGAAGAGCCATACACACAAAGTTGGTGAATCCCTTGTCTGAACAGAGATTATTGATAAGAATGTTACTACAGAATTATTTTGCTATGAATTGCGAAGGTCAGTATTGGATTCTGTCAAGTTTCAGACGCATGACATGTGCTTATGGATTCCATGCAACATCCTCTGTAGCCTTAATTTAGCTGTCTTATTCCAATGGGCTTTACACATGCCCACCTCTGTTGGATCTTTATCTCAGGAATCACAGCAACATGAAGAGTTCTGTAGACCCTCTGTGGCTCTTTACAAATGGATTGTGATGCTGTGAGCTGTAGTAGTCTAATATAAAACAATAATTATTGTTAGAAAGTTGGTCTTCTATTGGACCAACTTCTATTGGTGAAAGACAAGTTTTTGAGCTACACAGAGCTCTTCTTCAGGTCTCAGTACCTTCCTCAGACTTGAAGAGGGAGAGCTCAATGGTTTGAGCATTGGCCTGCTAAACCCAGGATTGTGAGTTCAATCCTTGAAAAGGCCATTTACGGATCTGGGGATTTAGCAGGGGGTTGGACTAGAAGACCTTCTGAGGTCCCTTCTGACCCTAATATTCTATTCTAAGAAGAGCTCTATGTAAGCTCAAAAGCATGTCTCTCTCACCAACAGAAGTTGGTTCAATAAAAGATATTCCCTCACCCACCTTGTCTTTCTAATATCCTGGGTCTGAACACTGCATACAATAATTGTCATTTAATATTTACATTATAGTATAGCCCACAGACCCCAATTAGAATCAAGACCCATTGTGCTAGGAGCATATTCTGGACACAACAAAGAGGTGCTGAAGTTGAGTTGTATTCTAGCTAGCAAGGCTGGAGGTTGGAAACCTGATCTGGTACGTGATACGATGCACACATTGCTTTTGTTGTGTTGTAACATACCATTGCCCAGAGGTACCTTGAGTTGTGAGGGCCAACCCCTGAGTGTTGAGAGGAAGAGAAAGCTGCAGTCCGCTATGGGTGGACTTCTCTCATGGCAGCTCTTCCCTGGTGATTTTGTTTCAGACTATAGCGATGCTGTTTCTGTTGAACTCTAACTTTCAGTATCAGGTTTAGTGCATTAGACTTCCTCCAGCACAGCTGGTAAAAGCAAGCTTGGATTTCCACCCAGACCATTGAGCTAACCCAATAATTAACATGATGCTCATCTTCATGTTGAACTGACACGGGTCAGATGAGTCTCTTAGGCTTTAACCCTTAGAATGCTGAGGACAGCTGTATTTTCAGCTCAGTGTTCTAAATGGAGGGGGTGAGGGGCTGGAATCAGACTCTCCTTTTCCTTCCCCTTGTCGGTTCATCCATCTTGCACCAGAGGAGAATCTTTACAACTCCCTGATACCCATTTCTCTGAACAGTCCTCCTGATGTGAACCACCTCCACCCTACTGGTTCCAGCTGGAGGGAGTAATCTGTAACTAGCAGCAGAGAGAGATGGGTCCTGTCAGGAAGGCAGACCACAGGAGCAAGGGGGGTTGAACAACAACATAGGGTCAGGCGGCAGCACATTTGGAAAGACCCAGTCCCAAGCTGTTGCACTTTCCCTCATTCATCTCTGTCCCAGAGTCCCCGTCAGCAGCTCCACAAACTGGTTGATCCCCACTGTATTATATGTTACACTCAGATCAGGCCACTGTTTTAAACTGGAGCATTTTATTAAAAGTTTTTTCAGAATCAAACAAAAGTCCCACTTCTGGAGCATCTTCTAGAAGCACCCGACTCTATTTTGATTTCATCCTGCTCCCCTGCGCTGTATCCCGTTCCAAACCTTAAAAGTACAGGCCATAGGAAAATATAGCAATGGCATTCCATCCAGTTCTTTGCCCAAAAAACAGTCCACGTTTCTGGTACCATATATATCTTAATGTATGAGTGCTACATATACCCCTGGAGCCAAACCCATCTCCGGTTTAAGACAATGGCTACTCTGAAAGTGAATCTGGCTACTTGGAATTAAGCAGGTGTCCTAGGGCTTAAGCTTTGTTGTATGGTGAGTTGGAAAATAGCCTTGTGCTTGCTATCATGTTAGAATTCTCGCCCACCAATCCGTAGCCCCAAATTCCCCCATGCTTCCCTAATCCTCTTTCCTTACTTGACTACCTTGTGCACTGTGTGGGCGCGTGGACCATGCAAATGACAGTCTCTCTCCTTGCCAAGGCAAGTGAAACAAACAGCACAGGAACAGAAACGTAGACAAACGAACAAAAAGAGCAATAATGTGATTGAGCATCTAGATTAAATCAAGAGCAAAACTGTAATTGCCAGCAAGGTAAATACATTCATTCTCAAGAAAATGCATATTTTTATCTGTGTATTATTTGAAGTTGCTGATCAAGGCAAATAACAAATCCTGTTACGTAGTCAAAGAATACACGCTGATATAGACTTAGCTGAGTCTTGCTATGAACGAAGCATAATTGGTGGTTATGTCTGCTGTATTAATAGGCAATGTGACATTTCACTGAGCTTTCCTCTCATAGGTATAATTTCTCCGGGTGAGTGTCTTCATTGCCTTCCAGCCAGGCTGTTACATTGCAGAGCAGCTCTGTTGTTTGATTTTGACTAAACTGTGAATGGCCAAACCTTTCCCCTGCAATGAGGGAAGCTGGTCTCCCTGCCTTTCTGCCTCTGTAATTATATGTTGCTTTAAGGGAGATCTCATTTTGAAAGGCACAAAGTACTTGAGGGAAAGACAGGCTCCTTTCGCACCACTGGTAGCAGCCACAAATTAGCCTACCCTATCATCTGTGTGGAGATAGAACATCTCCTATATATTTATAATTGCAAGGCAAGCATCTACTTATTCCCCACCCACGCCCTAAGCCAGGCTTGGGGAGGAGTGGAGCTGTAGCACTTCAATGGAGGCTTCCTGAGTCATTTTGTCTGCAGAGGAGTGGGTTCTTAGGCACTCCAGGGCAACATGCTCAGCAGCCTTTAAAGCTCTGAAATCCACCTCTCTGCAGAAGACCAGCACGAGGTCTATGCATCACTAAAGCTTTATCCGAGGGTTTAAGTGAGACTTACGTGGTGCACTGGGCTTTTGCTGGCCCAGAGCACAGTGGTGAATTTTACTTATAGGCGATATCTGCACTGCAGCTGGGTGCAGGTAATTCCCAGACTGGGGAAGTATATACATACACTCTTAGTCTTTAAGACCAGAAGGCACCATCATGATCATCTAGTCTGACCTCGTGCACATTGCAGGCCATGGAATTTTGCTCACTCACTCTTGTAATAGACCCCTAACCTCTGGCTGAGTTACTTACTCCTCAAGGAATTCTGTGCCAAAAAAATAAAAATTCTGCCCAAAAAGATAAAAATTCTACACACAGTATTTTAAAATTCTGGAAAATTCTGTGTATTTTATTTGTCAAAATAACACAATGTAATCATGCCACTTTCAATTACTTTGGTAATTTATTTCAAAATACCTGCCAGCAAATATGTTTGTAACAATACAGACAACAACAAAAAAAAGACTCAGGAAATGTTTTTTGACAGATAGATTCCTTAATAGGCAAATTAATACCGAACTTTGCGTAATAATTCATTTAAACTACAGTACAGAACTATATTCCCACACCCTTCAGAACCAGTGCAAAGGCATACTAGGGGAGTCAGGGGTAAGCAGGGAGTTGAGCGAGAGGGAAGTAATTGCTGTGAGGGAGCCTGGGGAATAAACTTGGAGGATTGTTGGGTGTGGGTGGGAGAAGTATGGAGCAGGTTTTTGGGGGGTAGGAGAAGATTTCATATAGTTGGGGAGCCTTCTCCATGCAGACTCTGACTGCCCCTAATCTTCCCCATTCAGTCAGGCACATCTGCCCCTGTCCCAATGTGTCTATGCATCCACATGTGTCCCTGAACTCCCACTCAGCCACTCCTCCTTCCCACTGTCCCCAAGTGGCCCTGCATCCCCACTCCCATTCAGCCCTCAGCTCAGTGCTATCATCCCTCTAGCTCCTGTGCACCTACCCAGTTTGTCCCCCCCACCAGCCCTTCTAAACCCCAGTCTTTGACCCTGCCAGCAGCCCTACATGCCCTGCTCTGCCTGATTCCCCCATATCCTGTGTCTCTTCAGCTGGCCCCACAGACAGGGTACTGGTTAGGAAGGCAGCCACTGCCTCCTCTCTCTCTGTGACTGGCTGCTCCAGCACAAAGCTGGCTGCCCTCTCTTCTGGCACTGCAGCTGCCCTTGGTGGGAGAAAGGTATAATTGCAGCACCTCCATGGCAACATCTGTTTTCTGCAGGGGAAAAAAAATCTGTGGGAGACAGGAATTCTGTGCATGCGCAGTAGCACAGAATTCCCCCAGGAGTAAAATCACTGGAGTCCTCTAATCATGATTTAAAAACTTCAAGTTACAGAGAATCCACCATTTACCCTAGTTTAAACCTGCAAATGACCCATATCTCATGCTGCAGAGGAAGGTGAAAGACCTCCAAGGTCTCTGCCACTCTGCCCTGAAGGAAAATTCCTTCCCAACTCCAAATATGGTGATCAGTTGGATCTTGCCAGAATGCTCAGGATCCAACAGCCAGACACCTGACAAAGAGTTCTCTGTAGTAACTCAGAGCCTTCCCCATCTAGTGTCCCATTATCCACTATTGGGGATGTTTGCCCCTATCAGTCACAGACTGGCTGCATGCCATTATAGGTGGTCTCATACTATCCCTTCCGTAAACTTATCAAGCTCAGTCTTGAAGCCAGTTAGGTTTTTTGCCCCCACTGCTCTCTTTGGAAGGCTGTTCCAGAGCTTCGCTCCTCTGATGGTTAGAAATCTTTGTCTAATTTCAAGCCTAAACTTGTTGATGGCCAGTTTATAGCCATTTGTTCTTGTGTCCTCATTGACGCATAACTTAAATAACTCCTCTCCCTCCCTGCTATTTATCCCTCTGATGTATTGATAGAAAGCAACCAGATCACCATCAGCATTCGATTGGTTAGGGTAAACAAGCCAAACTTCTTGAGTCTCCTCTCTGCACCTTTATCTGTTCCAGTTTGAATTCATCTTTGTTAAACATGGGACACCAGAATTGCACATAGTATTCTGGATGAGGTCTCACCAGTGCCTTGTGTAATGGTAATAATGCTTCCTTTTCTCTGTTGGAAATACCTCGCCTGATGCATCCTAAGATTGAATTAGCCTTTTTCACAATCTCATCGCCTTGGTGGATCATAGTCATCCTATGATCAACCAATACACCTGGGTCTTTCTCTTCCTTTGTTGCTTCTAACTGATTTACGTCCCCAGTTTATAGCAAAAGTTCTTGTTATTAGTCCCTAATTGCGTGACCTTGCACTTGGCACCGTTAAATTTCATCCCATTTCTATTACTCCTGTTTTGAAAGTTATCTAGAGCAGATATTCAGGTCCTTGTCGGTATTGGCAATACCACCCAACTTTGTACCATCTGTAAATTTTATTAGCACACTCCTACTTTTTGTGCCAAGGTCATTAATGAAAATGTTAGGTAAGATTGGTCCCAACACCGATCCCTGAGGAACTCCACTAGAAATGTCCCTCCCACCTGACAGTTCACCTTTCAGAATGACCCATTGTAGTCTCCCCTTTAACCAGTTCATTATCCACTTTTCAACTCTCATATTAATCCCCATCTTCTCCAGTGCAACTAATATTTTCCCATGTGGGCTATATCAAATGGCTTACTAAAATCCAGATGGATTACATCTGCATTTCCTTTGTCTAAAAAACCAGTTATCTTCTCAGAGAAATATCAGGTTGGTCCGGCATGATCTACCTTTTGTAAAATCATGTTGTATTTTATCCCAATTACCATTTACCTCTATGTCCTTAATCACTTTCTCTTTCACAATTTTTTCCAAGACCTTACATACAGTTGAGGACAACCTAATGAGCCTTTAGTTTCCTGCATCACTTCTTTTCCCTTTCTTAGAAATAGATATTCTATTGGCAATTCTCTAGTTATAGGGTACAATGCATGAGTTTATGGCTTCGTTAAAAGATCTTGCTATTGGGCTTGCAATTTCATGTGCCAGCTCCTTTAACATCCTTGGATGGAGATTATCGGGGCCCCCTGATTTGGTTCCTTCACCTGTTTGAGTTTGACTTCCATCTTGGATGTGGTAATTTCTACTTCTATATTCTCATTTCCATCAGCCACCCTGCCAGTGCCTCTAAGGCAGGGGTCCCCAATGCGGTGCCGACAAGTGACGTCATCGAGAGGCGTTGCCCCCAAATTTCTGCGGCATTTCAGCGGTGATGCCTCTCGAAGACGCCACTTGCCGCTGACAAGCGCCGTCATTGAGAGGCATCACGCCCGAATTTCTGTGGCATTTCGGTGAAAATGCCTCTCGATGACGCTGCTTTCTGCCAACAGGTGACGTCATCGAGCGGCGCCGCCACCAAAATGCCGAAGAAATTTGACGTCATTTCGGTGGGCGCTCCACCGCCGCCACAGTCCATCATCTCGTGCCCGCCAAACTAAAAGGTTGGGGACCACTGTTCTAAGGTCTTCATTACCCTTATTAAAAACTGAGGCAAAGTATTCGTTTAGGCATTGGATCATGCCATCAGTGCTTAGCAGTCCCACATCTTTCCTTGTTTTCTTTTTATTGATATGGCTATAGAGCCTTTTACCATTAGTCTTAATTTCCTTTGCAAGGCCCAACTCTGCTTGGCTTTTTGCAGTTCTCGCCTTTCCCCTACACTTTCTGATGTCCAAGAGGTAGCTTTCATTGCTGATCCATTCCATCTTCTATTCCTTGTCGGCTTTCTGCTTTCTCTTAATAACTTGTTTGAGATGCTTGCTCATCCAGCTTGGTCTGCAACCATTACCTATGAGGTTTTTCCCTTTGCTTGGGATGCAGACTTCAGGTAGTTTCTGAAACTTTAACTTAAAGTAATTCCAACTCTCCTCCACATTCAGTTTCTTGAGTTCTGCAGTCCAGTCCACTTCCCAGCTAATTCCCTTAATTTTTTTAAGTTTACCCCTTTGAAATCAGCTACCCTAGTTGCAGACCTGTTTTTGTTTATTGTTCTGTTTAGTTTAAACTGAATTAACTCACAATCACTTGAACCAAAGTTGTTTCCTACAACCAGTTCTATGAGGTCCTCACTACTCACCAATACCAAATCTAAAATGGCATCCCCTCTTGTTGGTTTGGTGAAGAAATCTGTCAGCTATCACATCCAGGGAAATCTGGGCCCTACCATTATTAGTACCACTTGTCCTCTAAGCTATATCTGGGAAATTAAACTCTGCCACAATCATACAATTCCCAGTAATGTTTATTTCATTAAAAACAGGCTAGTGTGTCAAAAATAGCAGTGTGGCTATGGCGATACAGATAGTGGCGTGGGCTATCCACCAAAGTGGACCTAGTATCTCAGATGCAATTGCATTCCAGAAGCTAGACTCACGCATAATGATCTAGCCCAATTAAAACATAACTGGCCAGATCGATGGCGCATGCAAGGGACTTCCCAAATTACATCAAGAGCCGGACCAAAAGTGTTAAGTCCACATTTTTTAATGTGGGCTAATATTCATAGGAAATTGAGGTTGCGCATTTGTTTGGCTAACATATCCCTATTGTGTGTAATCCTGTACACTTCCCTAGCATCTGGCTACATACTGTATTTATCTCAGCACTCCTTGATTGTAAATTGGCAGATCTATTGTGGAGACAGGCACAGGATGTGACATGTAATTTAAAGCTTTCATTGCTGTGTTGGGCTGTGCAATTTGTTTGATCCGTTTGGAACCAGACTTACTGCATCCAAATTCACTGTACTTCATTATTGCTGAAAATGAAAATCACACTGCTGTAATTTTACATTGTATGGGAAGGAAGAGCCAACCTGGGAGCCACTGTTAAGCACTAATCCCGTCTTTCTGCATTAATATTTTGTTATTGGGTTTTTTTTATGAGCACCTCCTATACTTGCTTCCTTTCTGCCAGATGGTGAAATGAGCAGTGCTACTTGGACTACAGCAGTTGATACTCTTTGTGATGTGGCTGCTGCAGCTTAAAACTCCAGGTGTTCAGAAGCAATCGGTCTGGCCAATGGCTGGTTGAATATGATATTATGGAATATTGAAAGTGCAGGGAACAATGAGAGGAAAATAAACATAAGACACATATTTGAATGGTTAGCATAACATATTTGTGTCTGGTGTGGAACAGCTGGCCGCATTAATGCCTTCTATCATAGCAGGGCCTGCTAATCACTTTGTCAGTTGCTTCTTTCATTTTTAGTCATTTGACAGTATTTATTTTTATTAAGAGAAAAATAAGCAAAGATCCTGATTCTGCCCTCAGACTCACTGACCTCAATTAATAGAGTAGGTGAAAAAACTGAAACATTTCTCCTTTTTTCATATCCCCCTCGCCCCATTAAAATACAAAATATAGACAAATTTCACTGAAAACTCTCATTCTGGCACATTTCCATCTGCTCTCCTGCCATTCAAGTCCTTGAGAACCACATGTGTCCCTCCCTGGACAGAATTTGACCCAAGCAAAGGAGATTATTACACCGGGAAACACCTGAATCTCTCTCTCAACTGTAAACTCTACAACACAGTCACATGCACAAAGCATGGGATCATCATGAGATAGATCCGTAAAAGAAATCACACCACTCAGCACATGAGATTTATTTAATCACATTTTGGATAAGCTATAAGAATAGAAAGAGAACTTCTTTTTCTCTTTAGGTGCTTATATGCCCCCACATTGCCATAGCATCTGTCCACCTCCCAGCTATTGACGGGTTTATATGCAGAATAGTGCTGTGATGTAGAGATTATTTCCCTCATTTTACAGATGGGAAACCAAAGCACTAAGTGTTTTAAGTGACTTGCCTGAGGTCACACAGGAAGTCTCTGGCAGGGCTGAGACAAGAATCCAGATGTCCTAAATGTAATCCAATCCTCAGTTATCCTTTCTCCACACTCACCTCCCCTTTGGACCATACACCAGATTTCCATTGTTTGTCGGTGTGCCCCAAGACCTGGTAGAGCCGGATTCCAAAATGAGTATATGGTGCACCCCTCATATGTGCACACTCCAGTTCCTGCATCCAGCTTCCCTTCCACAGTGGAGCCTCCTGGGTTCCTCTGCAGATCGCCCTCTGGGCCTGCAGAAAGATCAGCCAGATCTGCCAGGCCAGCCTTGACTGGAAACACCTTATGTGTCTCTGGAGTATCCAGGTGTTTCCATAGATCTCCGCATAGGGGAATCTAGAGGTCTCATTGGATGCCATTGCATGATATTAGTTTGTGGTGTCTGTTACTTCCTCCCAGAAGCAAAACTTTTTCATTAACAGGAGTGTAGACATTAAAAATGGAAAATTGCTTTTCTGGGACATCGAGTTTGGCAGTTCTAGAATTGTTACCAGTTCTGGAATTCTAGTTCTAGAATTGTTACCAGTTTAGTGCTGTCCCCCTTCTTATTAAGTATAGGGACTAGCACTGGAACTAGTAAGCTCTCTAATACTGGAGTGAACTTTTTATGTGCACACCATGTACTAGCAAAGGAAAGAGTGAATTCAACTTTCCTAGGATACCTGAAACTGGTTCCTAGGAAAGGATTTTTTCCCTATATATAGTGAAAAAATATAGGGAAAAAATCCAGATGTGGACTTGTGTGCTTTACTTGTATAGGTCTATATCCATAACTGGACAAGCACATCTGTCTCTGTGTATGTGTGCATGTTTGTGTGAGCAACACAGATGTGCAGAAGAGTATCAATTCTGCCGGTGAAATTTATAAACTTCAGCTTAGTTTTCTTGCAGCAACATTCCCTTCCCCCACTTACTCACCTGTTCGCCAAAATTGAGAATAAGCATTTTAAAGGCAGCAGTCAGGGAAACCCAGTGGGGGAAGTTTAGACAGCTTTGTGACAGTTACACACGTCTGGTGAAGGAAGACCAGTGAAATTATATTAAACATATGAGTCTATTGTTAAACAATTTGTTTTATTTTAACAGGCAGTCATGCTAGAGGGCTCTTTTGGTTTATGAAGTGGTGAGATGTTTGGTACCAAGACAATAAGAGTATATTTTACTTTTCTATAGTACCTTTCATCTCAGAGGCTCTTAAAGTTCTTTACAGATTACAGATACGCAACAGTGCTGAAATGCAACCACCTCTAAGGTGAAAGAGCAGACAGCTGGCACACAACTCTATGCAAAACAGTGGGAAGAGGGGAAATTTTGGCTGAGAACCTACCGCATCAATAAAATGTGTTTGTGTAAACAGATCTTAGCCTTTCACAGGTCAACTTTCTATTTAACTGTGAAAACAACGGGGAGTCTGGTGGCACCTTAAAGACTAACAGATTTATTTGGGCATAAGCTTTAGTGAGTAAAAAACCCACTTCTTCAGATGCGTGGAGTGAAAATTGCAGTTACAGGTATAATATATATTGGCCCATGAAGAGAAGGGAGTTACCTTACAAGTGGAGAATCAATGTTGACAGGGCCAAATCAGTCAGGATGGATGTGGTCCACTCCCAATAATTGATGAGGAGATGTCAATACCAAGAGAGGGAAATTGCTTTTGTAGTGAGCCATCCAGTCCCAGTCCCTATTCAAGCCCAAATTGATGGTGCTAAGTTTGCAAATGAATTGTAGTTCTGCAGTTTCTCTTTGAAGTCTGTTTTTGAAGGGATATTTTTGTTGAAGGATGGCTACTTTTAAATCTGTTATTGAGTGTCCCAGGAGATTAAAGTGTTCTCCTATTGGCTTTTGTGTGTTACTGTTCCTGATGTCTGATTTGTGTCCATTTATTCTTTTACATAGAGACTGTCTGGTTTGGCCAGTGTACATGGCATTGCTGGCACACGATGGCATATATCACATTAGTAGATGTGCAGGTGAATGAGCCGCTGATAGTGTAGCTGGTGTGTTGGGTCCTAGAATGATGTTGTCAGAGTAGATATGGGGACAAAGAAGGCAACGGGGTTTGTTACGGGGATTGGTTCCTGGGTTAGTGTTTCTGTGGTGTGGTGGGTAGTTGGTGAGTATTTGCTTCAGGTTGGGGGGCTGTCTGTAAGCGAGGATTGGCCTGCCTCCCAAGGCCTTTGAGAGTGGGGGATCATTTTCCAGGATAGGTTGTAGAAATATTGAAAATTGTTGAAAATAATGGAATTGTTATTGAAAATTGTTGAAAATAGCAGAACGCTGCTGGCCATCACATACATCCCCCAGCTAAAACCTCTTCAGCGCATCATCAATGATCACTGGTTGACCATGAGCATAAACCATTCTTTTCTGTCTTCAGGTTATGGGCCTGAGTTTTAATTCAAGGGAATTTCGTCCGCTTACAGACGGACCTCAACCATAGCACCGGCTTCCGAGTACTCCAGCTCTGTTGTGACTCTATCCTGTTTTCCAGAGTAGATCTCAATTTGGCAGTGCAATATTAGCACAATTTAGAATTTTACAGACTCAGGGGAGTCATTGGGAGCTGTGTGCACAAATCCTGGGCAGAATCTGGCCTGTGAATTCTAACTGTTCTGTGCGGTTAACATTTGCACTTCTTTGCTGGTCCATGTGTGTTTCAAAGAGACATCCTGGACTAAGTGAGAAGCAGTCTCTGCTGTTGGTTTGTAATGTCTGATTTTCTCTTGACTGCACAGGGCAAGAAGGGTGAAGTTGGTCTCCCGGGTCTCGATGGCTTGCCTGGACCTCAGGTGAGTGACATTTATGCTTGTTTCTTTAGAAACACAATAGCAATAAAACCAGACATGACAGAGTTTTGGTAAAAAGCGACACCCCTGTATGAATAACATTTGTTCTTAAGAAGCCCTCAGGCAGACAGCAGTGCTGCATACAATGAGTGGCACTGATTCTCCTTTTCTTTACACCAGTTTTACAGTGGTGTAACCCCAGGAGCATGAATGGAGTTATTCCTCTTTTACACCAGTCTGAGTAAGAAGAGCCAGGCCCAGTGTCTCGCATTAACTTTAATCTTTCTTAACAGTCTCTCACGAGGTACCTGAACCAGGGCATTCTCTGGACATCACTTTTACATCACTATTCCCAGAGTGAGAGCCTCTCGGTTTACAGTACTTAGAGCAGCATCTCTGCAAATTACTGACTGTGTGAACTGATCATTGCAGAAAGATGCCCTGTCAGTGCAGCAGGGGAAGGGGCTATTTAAACCTTGCTTTGCTATTGGTCAGGTGGCACATCCCATGGAGGCCTCTGGGGTTCACTTTTCCTTTAGGGGAGGAAGGGGAGGAGGGTGGATAAAGAAGATAGAGACGGAACTTTCTTTAACAGGATGTGTTTGCAGTTCAGTTCTCCAGAGCAAGGGAGATTCCCACTCTTGGGTCTGTACTCACATAGCCCATTGTTCTAAGGCTACTGGGCCGGCTTCTGACCTCTGCAGGGGTCAGTGGCGTTGCATGAGCAGTACATTAAGGCAGAATTTGGCCCGTTGGCTCGAGCATGGGGTGACATATGCCCTGCAAGGGGACCACATTGTCGCTTGGCGCCTCCAACTCTCATTTCCTTTCCAGCGGCTTTTGTAAGCCATGCAAGATGATCTAAAGGAGCGGTGATTCACAACTGTTTCTGTACAGTGACCCCATCTTGCAACAGAAAAATGCTTTGGGACTTTGTCACAGGATGAGTGGCTCCTTTAAGGGGAAATGGGGCCAACTCTACCTATGCCCTAATAAATTGGCTTCTTCCCAGCTTGAGGAGATGGGACTAAGGGAGTCAGCTAGGGTGACCAGATGTCCCGATTTTATAGAGACAGTCCCAATTTTGGGGTCTTTTTCTTAGATGGGATCCTATTACCCCCAACCCCCTGTCCCAGTTTTTCACACTTGCTGTCTGGTCACCCTAGAGTAAGCTGACTCGTTAAAAGACACCTAGGCCTTAGACAAGGGCTGAGAGAGATCGGTCTGGGGGAGGAGCCGCAGGGACCGCCTCCTTTGGGAGGTCCTGAACCAGGCTCTACAGGAGAACAGTATGCCAGGGAAACCAGCCTAGATGCTGAGTGCTCAATACAGAGCAAACTGGGGCAGAAAAGCTCCCACCTGAACTCTATATGAGCTTTAATGATGGATTTCATTTGCGAACTTTGAGGATTGTTTTGAATTATTTGTTATTAAACCAGCCCTGGTATTAGCAGCAAGAAAGCCTGTGTGAAGTTTACTAAAGAGTCCTGAAGAGGAGGAAAACTGAGGCAGGGTACTGCATAGCTCCTGCTGGCAATGAGGGAGTTCTCAGGAGGTGACTGCCCTGTTACAGAATCCCTTCTCTTCTCACCATAAGGAAAGGGAAGATGTCGCATACCCTCTCGACCCGTCTGTGACCACACTCCCCAATTGAGTACCCAGGAGAGAATATAACAACACATTAATCCCCTTTTTAATAATACATTATCAGTCCTAAGATTGGGGAATTTAGCTCTACAATCAGTTAAACTTTCAGACACAGAAAAGTCTAGATTCTACAGTGATGGGTTATATATACGGTGAATAAGACACAGTTAACTTTTGGTTGTTTTTGTTTTGCTGATACTTATTATTTCCCCTGGCAAGTAATGCTCTTGTTACTAGGAAACATCAGCTAGAAATGGATTCTATAGCAAATGTTCTGTATTAAGCTGTTGAGATGACTGTGAAAGCCATCAGAGACAAAATCCAGTAGTTTGCTATGTTGATTCAGGTGAAGCCCATTACAGCCAATTTAGAATGCTGCCATTTTGGGTCTGCGTCTTGCAATGTCTGTGCTTTTCGGGACTCATTTCATTCTGCAGCATCTGGTTCAGTAGTTATTCAGCAGCTGTGGGGAACGGGAATGTATTAATGTGTTTTCAGATACATTTTAAAGATTTCTTTGTAATGTTGGATGACATTAAAACTTCCCGTTGAGTGTTATGGACATTATGAACAACCCAGTTTTTAAAAAAAAAAAAATACAGTTCCGGATTTCTGTCTCTGAATTAATAAATAATTAACGATTACACGATGAACATAATTCTACTTTAACTGAAGCTCTGCGGGGGTTTTTATAAACTTTCAGGGCACTATTTCAATATTCCTGATGAAAAAGATTGCTGATTTTGCATTACGCAGCTTTTCCCTTAGCACTAGCAAAACGAAGCTTGCACATTTTATGTTGATCAGAAAGAGATAAAACTTCAGTACCATCAAGGGATTTTTAAATTGACTGACCATTTGCTGTTCCTCTATTTATATTAACTTTAAGAATAAAGAAAATGATGCATGTTCTTGTAACAGCACCCTGAGCTGGGCATGTGACTGCAGACTTCCAGACACGTTGGATAAAAAGAGCTTCAGATTTGGTCATAATGACAGCACCTTCCACCTTATGGCACTTTTTAATGGCAGGTTTTATGGGTTTTTTTGTTGTTGTTTTTTTACCATTGCTGCTTTATTGTCTTTTAAGTACACCAGCGCATGGATTCATGGAACACTCAAGAGGAAAAGAGAATGTCTCAGATGAGGTCCTTAAAGAACAGTCACAGGTTCTGCCTTCTCCTGCTCAAAATTCTACTCTGGCTACATCTACACTACCATAGTAAGTCAACCTACGTTATGCTACTACAGCTATGTGAATTATGTAGCTGGAGTCGACGTAGCTTAGGTTGACTTACTGTGGTGTCTACATGGTGCTGGGTCGATGGGAGACACACTCCCATCAACTTACTTTACTCTTCTCATTTTGGGTGGAGTACTGGGGTCAACCAGAGAGCGATCTGCGGTCAATTTGGTGGGTCTTCACTAGACCCACTAAATCGACCCCTGGTGCATCAATCTCCAGAGCTTCGGTCCAACTGTAGTATAGACCCCATTGGAGTTGGGGTAGAGCACAGGACAGATGCAATCATGGGATCACAGCACATTTTCACACATGCTGCGGGGCGTGAGTGGGTTGAACCAGTGTGTGTCTTTATCTAGGGCCATTGAATGAGAATGATTTGTGTCTAGGAGGAGACGGGGCGCTGAGTGAAAGCTCAATTCACATGGGGCAGTGGAATACCTCGCAGCAGTTCTTGTCCTCCCTGCCTGTCTCTGATGGCTGTCCGGGAGGAAGGGAAAGATCCTGTGACAGGTTGAGAAAAGACTATGAGATGACACCAGTGCCTATGATAACATCCCCTCCCTCCACAAAACACGTGACACTTCTCAGCTTGTGTGAAGAACTGGTTGAAAAATAGGATAGAGCTTTTGTGACAACTCTTTTTTCACGAATATTTCAACCAAAAAAACTTGTTGCAATTGAGAATGTGGAATTTTTTTCAGCCAGAACCAGTTGTGTGTGAGCTGCTATTGAGTGCACATTTTCTACATCTGCCTCATCTATTTAAGCAAAATTAATATTTGTATTTCGCAAGCACTAGCAATGGTATAAGAGCTTCTGTAGAGTAGCACAGTAGGAGAAGAGCTAATGTAAATAGGCTGAGGCAGTTTTTCCTCCTGCTCTGAGTAGATTTGTTTGGGATAGTGATAAAAACACCTGAACCCATCTACACTAGTATCTTAACAGTGGTGCAAGAGCAGCATTAATGACAGTTGCTGGAATCTGGGTACAGAACTGGGTACTGACAGTTGCTGGAATCTGGAATCTAGTTTAGATTCCCACATAGATCCAGAGCACTTCTGATTTCTGATTACCTTTTTAAAGAGATCTTGTGTATAAACCTAGGATGTGCTGAGTTCTTAACATCCTATTTACGTGGTAAGACTTTAGTAAGGGGTGTGTAAAAATCAGAGATGTGCCTGAACTGCAAAACTTAGATCTGAATCCAAACTCTCCCAAAGGTCTTGAAGTGGGAGGATTGGTGCAGGACCATCTTTGTTAAGAATTGAAACAGGGAAAGGAAAAAAAAAATCTGGAGCCTGTTAGCTTGTTAATAGCATTGAAGCCAAAAAACCCTGATGAATGTTTTCTGTTGTTTTAATTTGTTGTACTGACTGAATAAAAACCATTAAAAACAAACAAAAAGGAGAAATTAAGCTTGTTCATCAATAAACATAAGAAATCCCAGGCTGTGCCTTATGCTAAGATACAAAATTAAGCAAACACTTTTTTTTTTTTTGCTGGAAAGAAGATATTCTCAGTGAGAAACTGCAGTGTACAAAGCTCTGCATTTTTATGGCCTCGGGAGATTATCAGTAATTTTTGTTCAGAAACGTTGGTGCTCCAGTTATCATGCCACTTGGCTTAATAACTAGAGACCTGGTCCATTATGAATGATGCATCAAGCACTTAAAATGATTAAAAAGCCATGCAAGTTAAATGTACATGACTACAGGCCCTTAGGGCCTTGGTTTTCAGTGTTTCCAGCAGTGTCTCTTTCTATATCCTTTTACTATTCTCTTGATTTACAAAACAGGATTTGAGTGGAGAATAAAATTTAGTGTTGTAATGCAACATTTATCAAAAATCTAGCATTGGAAATGTTAGTGTAAGGAGGTGTGGGCAGCAGGCTAGGGGAGAGGTGAAGAACAGATGTAAGGACCCCAAATGGGTGGTTGTTCAGATGTCAGCTGGTTGTAGCAGGCATAGTAGAAAAGGGGAGTTTTGAGATACCGTATATACTCGATCATAATCCAGTTCGTTTATAAGCTGACCCCCCCCTAGATGAGTAAGTAAAAATGGATTTTTTTTATGACCCGTTCATAAGATGACCCTATAATTCAGGGATTGGCAAACTTTGGCTCCTGGTCCATCAGGATAAGCCACTTGCAGGCTGAGACAGTTTGTTTACCTTGAGCATCCGCAGGCACAGAGGTAAACCTAAGTAAACAAAATCTCCCAGCCCGCTGGAGCTGCTCTAATGGGCTGGGTGGCGCGGCCACAGCCTGCTCCGGTGGGCCAGACCGGGCGACATGGCTGCAGCCTGCTCTAGTGGGCGAGGTGGATTTCGCAGCTGCAGCCTGCCAGCCCCGGAGCTGCAGCTGCTTCAGACGTTGTGGGGAGAGCAGCATGGCCAGAAGTGGGGACACTCTGGCTCGGTCTCTTCCCTGCTGGCTCTGCTGCCTCTCTTTGCCCCTCTATTGGGGGGGAGGGGCTGTATCCCACCTCTCCCTCTCTTTACCTGTTGATAAGCCAAACCCCTTCTCTGATGCCTCCTTTTTTTACTAAAATAATTCGGCTTATGAACTAGTATATACGGTACATTGTGAAAAGGATTGGGGATCTTGGGATGACAACAGTGAAGGCCTGACAAAGGAGAGGAGAGAGTGGGAGACTGAGGCCAAGTCTATACTACAGATCTATATTGATATTACTACCTTGCTCGGGGTGTGAAAAATCCCCCAGGGGCTCTGGAACAATTTTTATAGTGGGGGTACTGAGAGCCATTGAACCAAATTGTAAACCCTGTGTCTGGTGGAAATCACTTCAAGCCAAGGGATGCGGCAGCATCCCCAGCACCTCTAGTTCCAGCACCTATGAAATCTGCACCCCTGAATGATGCAATTATATCAGTATAGATCCATAGTGTAGACTTGTGTAGACTTACTGACCTAACCCCCCATGAAGATTTCACTATATTGATGGGAGAGCTTCTCCCGTTAACACAGCTACCACCTCTCCAGGAGGTGGATTATTTATACTGACAAGAGAAGCTCTCCCGTCAAGATAGGTAGCATCTTCAGTAGGTGCTGCAGCTGTGATGCTGAATGTGAAGTCAAGCCCTGAGATGAGGCTGCCAGATGGAACTAGTGAAGATTTAACAAAAGATGAAATTTCAGAGGTTAAGTGGCTGTGAATAGCTCTGCAGATGAGTAAAGACAAACCTAGAAGTTGGAGCTGAAAAAGGCCTATTAGCATGAGTGCCATGTATTTTATTAGCATTATATCAGCAGTCAAATAATTCTGTGTGGCCTAAATGCTGACTCACTCATAAACTGATGAGCTGCCTAAAAACCATTCATTGCAATCTTTGTTACATGGCTTAAGTGTTATATGGATCAAAGGAATGGAGAACCTACCTTCTGAGAGTAGACTTGCAGAACTTGGCTTGTTTTGCTTAACCAAATGAAGGCTGAGGGGAGATATGAGAGCTCTCTATAAATACATCAGAGAAATAAACACCAGGGAGGGAGAGGAGTTATTTAAGTTAAGAGCCAATGGTTGCACAAGGACAAATGGATATAAACTTGCCACCAGTAAGTTTAGGCTAGAAATTAGATGGTTTCTAACCATCAGAGGAGTAAAGTTCTGGAACCGTCTTCTGGGGGAGAGAGGGAACCTAGTTGTGGGAGGGGGATTCAAATTTTCTTCAAGACTGAGCTTGAGGAGTTTATGGATGGGCTGGTATGAGGAGAATGACTGCAATGACAAATATCTCCAATAGACAGAGATGGGACACTAGAAGGGGAAGGCTCTGAGTTACTACAGAGAATTCTTTCCCAAGTGTCTGGCTGGTGGGTCTCGCTCACATACTTAGGATCTAAATGATTCACCATATTTGAGGTTGGGAAGGAATTTTCCCTCAGATCAGATTGGCAGAGACCCTGGATTTTTTTTGCCTTTCTCTGCAGCGTGGGCACGAGATACTTGCTGGTTTGGACTAGAGTAAATGGTGGATTCTCTGTAACTGAAAGTCTTTACATCAAGATTTGAGAACTTGAGTTACTCAACCAGAGCTTATGGACCTACTACAGGAGTGGGTGGGTAAGGGTCAGTAGCCTGCAATGTGCAGGAGGTCAGACTAGATAATCATGATTTACATGAGTCTATGAGCTATCTTAAAAAAACACGCATTGCAATCTTTGTTATACGGATTCAGTATTTGTCTAAGTATATTTAATGGTACAAGTGGCTTTGGACAGCAGCATGGAATATGTGAGCTAAATCTATGCAGCTTCAATTCCAGTCGAAGTTCTCTGGAGAAACCATTATACCCTCATATATACCATGAATAGTGCACCCATTGACCTCTTCCCCAATCCTTTACAGAACAGTGAGCTCAGGCCAAAGCACCTGGTGCTCTGTTTGCATTCGCAGACCTTCCTATGGGGAAGGAGAACCTCATATAGTGGTTGATGAGACTGTGAAAAGTAACTCATGAACAGTTAGAATAAATCTCTCTTTCTCTGACAACCTTCGAAACAAGAAAGGTCATAAAAGGAGAAAGCATCCCACATCATCTCATCTCTGGTACCCAGCTGGGAAGTCACAAGGCAAACCATCCTTCTGATTATGTAGAATGTCAGGTTCTAAAAGCCTTCAGACACTTGAATTAAATTCTTAAGCATGGAGAAGAGTCCCTACGTTAATTTCTGTAAAAAGAGCTGGTTGAAATTCTTCAACCAAAACATTTTCCCACTGGAGAATGTTATTGTCAAATTTTTTTGATTTCCATTGGGAAAGTCCAAACAAAATATTTCAGCTTGAATCAATATTTGGAAAAAAATATTTCAAAATGTCAGTTCAAAATTTAAAAAAAAATCTGAAATTTTGAAACATTTTCTTTTGATCAAAAATGTGAAAATGTTTCATCCAGTGTTTCAAAATTGAATTTTTTCAGAATTTTTCATTGTCTGTCTGAATATTTTTGATATTTTGACTTTTGGTGCATGGGGAACGCTTGCAAGAGCCTTAACCAGTTATAAGGTTTATGTGCACAATTCCTGTGCAATGTAACCAGATGGGAACACTTCACTTTTTTTATAGCCTCTTTACTCAGATGATCTCCTCTCACTTTACAAATGAATTCAGCCTGACAAAATTCCTGTGAAGCAGGCTTCGTCTTCATTTTACAAATGGGGAGACTGAGGCCCAGAGCATGGCAGTAAGTTGCTTAAGGCCACACAAGAAGTCACAGTAGCAAAACCGAGAATAGAACCCTGTTCTCCTAGCTTTGTTCTATGCTCTCCTAGATTGCACTCCCTCTCCTTATCTCTTGATGCTATGTAAAGAAAAAGTTGTATCAGCATAAGTTGCTGAATAAAGGAAATCTCATTCCACCATGATAAAGAGATGTGTTGTCACACGTATGGGATGCGGTTGTGATATCAGCAAGTGACTCACAATGGGGAGGCAAGCAGATTATAAAGGAGAAAAATCCTATTTGCGCCTCAATCTTATGTGGGTGGCAGTTGCATCCAGATTAAAAGAAGGGTGAAGTTCCCACATCGGTTACATTAAAAACATGGAAATATCTATCTTGTTTTTTAATGCCAAGGCAGGTCAGCCAGGTTATAATTGGTTCTACCTCCCACAGCCTATAAAGTGCTTTGCACCTAAGTGACACTTGGAAAGATGTGAAATTGCTTGGTCCTTTGGAAGAAAAGATATCAAACAAAATCAAAGTGAAAGACCCTTGTAACTCAGTGTCCTCCTCTCTCTCAGATCAGAATTTAAAAGGGACTCCACTGGGAACTGGCTTTTGGAAGGAGGGTTTTGTTCTGTACAATTGAATGATCACTAAAAGTGGTCATCAGTAAAACCAAATTCTACTTTAATCTTGATTCTCAGCAACAAGAGGAAAAGGTATATAGAAGACGTGGCATGTGCTTATTGACTTGGGTGAAATATTTGAGGTAAAATATAGCCAATGTATTATAATTATTTGTAGCAGTGCCCACTATGGGGTAGGTCCTTTTCACAGATTCAAGAACAGTCTCTGCTCCAGCGTGCTTGGGTTCTAAGGACAGGCAGAAGTCAGGGGAAGGGGAACAACAATAGGCAATTTGTATACAAGTCAAATTGATTTGCTGTAGGCATCATGTCAGAAAAAACTTTAAGGGGGACCAGGGCATGACAGATTTCTGCAAGTTCTGTGTGTGTGACCATGGCACTTTCTATCTATTGGCTCTGATCAGTTAGGGCAACCGAGCCTGCATGTCCCTGGTGGCAGTAAATCTTCCAGGAGCAAGAGATGTAGTGGTGTATGACTCCTTGGCTCTAGAGCTGGCAGCGTTGCCCAGAAAGCTGGCTGCACCGCACTGTCTTGAAGGTGTTCTCATTCAGTGCATCTCCCAGGGAGCCCTGACAATATAAATTAAAGCTGCCTTCCCCCCGAGGAGGCCTCCACCAGCATAGCTGTCCCACTAGAGTGCAGTTTTGTAGATTGCACATGCCTGCCCCTGTGTAGGTGAATCAGTCTTGTATTTGGGCATAATTAGCCTGCTTTAGGATGTGTCACGATGGTTGTAATAAAGATTGCAGTTGAGATATTAATAGTACCAATAAACATGGACTGTGGAACTCATTGCTACATGATGTTGAGGCCAAGAACTTGGCAAGATTCAGAGAGGGATTAGATGTTTATGTGAATAGCAAGAACATCCAAAGTTTCTATAGTAAATAAATAATAATAATTAATCATTAATAAAGACCTTGGGAATGGATATAAAACCTTATGCTTCAGGTTTAAGTCAGGCTCTGACTATTAGGGGATAGGATGAAACTCTCCTATGGGCAGATATTCCACATCTGCCATGTGTGGGATTTCTTTTATCTTCTTCTGAAGCATCTGGTGCAGGCTACTGTCTTAGACACAATACAGGACTAGACAACTCCTGAGCCGAATCCAGTCTGGCAGTTCCTATGTTCCCCACTATTTAAATACCTGGTAGAGTATGTTTTTCATAGAAATCAGAACTAATTTATATTTAGTTCAGAGTGAGCAGAAGCTCAAAGCCACTGAGTAATTGCAATTAAAAATATATTTTTCCTCTCCTGCATCCTCCTGCCTCTGCTCTTCACAAGACTCCCTTCTTTAACACCTCCTTGGATTCCTGTCTCTGTGCCTTTGTCCATACAGTGCCATGTCTAGGACTCTCTGCCTTGCCTCATTTACAACTGCCATCTCCTTTCTTTGTTCAAATTCCTCCGTAAAATGCATCTCTTCTGAGAGGCCTTTCAAGAACACTGTATATGAATAATTTTAAAAATGCCCAGCCAAGCAAACTTCACGTCAAAGTGGTTTCAGCATTCCAACCATCCCAGGTCGGTCCACCACTGACCCCTTCTTCTCTCCTGTCTGCCTGATCCTTCTGTTTCCATGTGTCATTGGCTTCTACAGGAATGGGATCAACACCTTTGTCTCTGCCTCCAACTCAGAGCTTCCTGCCTTCTTTAATGCCAGTCCCTTTCACTTCCCATGTTCTAAATGTCCTTCTACATTCACCACTGATTGTCTCAACAGTACCTGTTGCTTTGTTTCTTGCACTGGACTGATTTACACTGTTGCTTCTTGCGCTTGATTCTCTCTCACTAGCATAGCTAGGTGCAAATCATCCTGGCCGTGGTCTCTTCCTGACTAGCACGATCCAGTCTTGGGGGAATGCTTTCTGGCTGCAGAGGCCCCCATGCAGGGGAGTCTATAGGAGCTGTGTGCAATTACAACTCTCCTGAGCAGGACTTCTTGCTTAGCCTTAGATCATGCCAACAGAAGTCAGTATAACCTAGGGACTCTGCTCCTAGTCTCCCATGTGATTGTGCATGCACCTCAGGCTTGCTCTAAATAATAATAATGTTATGGTGGTGATGGCCACATATCTATTCTGGCCCGAGTTGCTGTATAGGATACAGAACTGTAGCAAGGCCAGTAAGTCTCAGCTGATCCCATTTCTGATTACTTTGCCCCCTCTACTGGTAAGATGCTGACAATTTTTCAACTCCCTTTTATTCAACGTGTTCTAAAGTCGTAATTTCATAAGCTTGCTACCTTATATGAAACGCAGTGCCACCACCAACACCTCATCCTTCATTCTCTCTGCTGCCTCCTACTCTCTCTTCCTCTCTCACGTCTTCCTTCAAAAGGAAAGAGTATAACCTTGGTCCGTGACCTGTAATATTGCAGTCACAGGATCTGCGACCTGTGATATTGAATAGTGACACTGCTAGAATTTGTTGGCCAAAGTGCTGACTTCTTGTTTTTGTTCTTATGTCTGTCTCCAGTTCCATTTAATTCTTTATACAAGGCACTTCCAAAATAAAAGCCTCAGAGCTCTCTGCAAAATCCTGCTGGCAAACTGAAAGTAAATAGAACCGTGGTGCTAACCAGAGGGAGGCGGGCTACATTTTACTACCCAATCACTTTTCCTGCATTTTCTCCCACTTTATTTGTTTAGGCCCCAATCCAGCAAAGCTTTTTAACACAGGCCTAACTTTAAGCACATGAGCAATTTCCACCTAGGTCTTCAGGTGGTCGCTGAAGAGACCCCCACCCTGGTTTGCTCATGGAATGACCCATCAGATCTTAGCCCTCTAGCCACCACCTCTCTCTCTGAGCAGAGACCCAGATCCCTTTCCCTCCTGAGCAGGGGTCTTCCCACCTCTGAAAATCAGGCTACTTCTTTAGGTGCCTAATTCTGGATGTTGATGTCTAACTTTAGGCATCCGAGTTTGACAGTGTTGGCCAGCATTCTTACCAGCTCAAGCATATTTAAATTAAGAGCCAGCATTGGTACAAGAACAAATGGATATAATCTGGTGACCAATAAGTTTAGGCTTGAAATTAGACAAAGATTTCTAACCATCAGAGGTGTGACATTATGGGACAGCCTTCCAAGGGGAGCAGTGGAGGCAAAAAACCCTAACTTGTTTCAAGAGGTGCTTGATACCTGACAGGGTGCTAACAACAATGTCTGTTCACTGATGCTGCTGCAGGCTCAGCTGTGATCAAAGAAATACTTTCTGTTGGCAGACTGTGAGCACCTGAGTGGTCATTACTGGGCTAATGATGTAATTGGGAGGATATAAGTAGAAGGAACAGGAAGCAAGGGGAAGCTTAGAGGGACAGCTCAGAAGATGAGCTGTGAAGGTACAGGGAAAGTTCAGGCTGGAAGATGCCACATTTAAGTTCTGTGTGTAAAAGTGCAGAGGAATGAGATACACATAGTGAAAGGAAAACAACCTGGGTGTATTTGACTGTGAGGTGACAGAAACAGGCTAGATAGAGTGGCACACCAGGTAGCTGAGGGAATTGTCATAAACAGATAGCTAAGGGTTAATGTTCTTTTACCTGTAAAAGGGTTAACAGGGAACCTGAAACACCTGACCAGAGGACCAATCAGGAAACAAGACTTTTTCAAATCTGGGTGGAGGGAAGTTTTGGGTGTGAGTTCTTTGTTCTTTGTCTTGTGTCTGACCCTCTCGGCTCTGAGAGTGATTTTTCTACCTCCCGGCTTTCTAATCTTCTGTTTCCAAGTTGTAAGTACAAGGATAGTAAGACAATAGGTTTATATTGTTTTTTTTGTATTTACATGTGTGTAGTTGCTGGAGTGTATTCTTTTTGGATAAGGCTGTTTATTCATTTTTTTCCTTTAAGCAATTGACCCTGTATATTGTCATCTTATTACAGAGACTATTTTTAATGTCTTTTTCTTTTTTTTTTTTATATAAAGCTTTCTTTTTAAGACCTGTTGGAGTTTTTCTTTAGTGGGGACTCCAGGGAATTGAGTCTGCAGCTCACCAGGGAATTGGTGGGAGGAAGAAATCAAGGGGAAAATCTCTTTGTGTTAGATTTACTAAGCCTGACTTTGCATACCCTCTGGGTGAGGGCGGGAGAGAGATTAGCTCTCTCAGTGCTTGTGTTTCCAGGACTGGAAGCAGGGAATCTCCTAGGGTCGTCCAGGGAGGAAGTAACCAGGAAACAAGGGGAGGGGGTTATTTCCCTTTGTTGTAGGATTCAAGGCATCTGAGTCTGGGAGTTCCCCAGGGAAGTTTTTGGGGAGACCACAGTGAGCTAGGCACTGTATAATTCCTGGCTGGTGGCAGCTTTACCAGGTCCAAGCTGGTAACTAAGCTTGGAGGTTTTCATGCTAACACCCATATTTTGGACACTAAGGTCCAGAACTAGGAAGAAAGAATGCCCTGTGGTAATAAGTTAATGGGGTGATGGTCTGATGAGGTTGCTTACAGTGGCATATGGCCCTCTGCGACTGCTGTTAGGAAATATCTCCAAAGGCTGGTGATGGGACACTAGCTGGTGAGGGCTCTGAGTTACTACAGAGAATTCTTTCCCAGGTGTATGGCTGGTGGGTTTTGCCCACATGCTCAGGATCTAACTGATCACCATATTTGGCATCAGGAGGGAGTTTTCCTCCAGGTCAGATTGGCAAAGACCCTGGGTTTTTTTTTGTCTTCCTCTGCAGTGTAGGGCACGGGTCATTTGTTGGTTTGAACTAGAGTAAATGGTGTATTCTCTGTAACTGAAAGTCTTTACATCAAGATTTGAGGACTTCAGTAACTCAGCCAGAGCTTAGGGGTGTATTACAGGAGTGGGTGGGTGAGGTTCAGTGGCCTGCAATGTGCAAGTGGCCAGAATACATAATTATGATGTTGCCTTCAGGCCTTAAAGTCTATGAGCTTGTGACCAATCTCATTGCTACAGAGAGGGCTATAATGTAGGAAATATTTTCCCAAGCGAAGTCAGTTAAAATCAGACTGGCCAAAGCACTTGCTGCTGTACTGTGGGCAATCTAGTGGAGGCCCAGATGAAAAGTTTAGGCATTTCCATCTCCAACTTGTTTAACACACTGAGACCACTTTCTACACCATTTTTGTGTTGACTATTTACTACTCAAATTACTAATGGGCAAAACTGCAGATGTGGATCTTTTATTTTAAAATATTGGACCTACTGTATCAGGTCTAGCCATTTGAAGGCATATGGGTAGAATCACATTTTAAAAAAAAAAATCCAACCAACCCTGTCTCATTCATTGTTTATTTCACAAATCTGGTGTTGGAGGTAAACCATTTGCTCCTTAGCTTCCCTTTGAAACAATCTTAAACAAGATTAAATGAGTCTTACTGTGGCTAGAATGTTTCACTGGACAGGATCTGCCTTGCGAGTTAGCACTGATTGCCTGAGCCTCATTCATTTCTTGCATCTGGGACAGGTCTGGAGTTCATCTTGCAAGGAGAGTAGACAGTGGCTTAAGAGGCTGCCTGTGCAAAACCGGTAATTCTGTTCTGCTCATGAGTAGAGGCTCCCAAGGAGCTCACTTTTGGCATCTGTCCTCTTTTTATGGAGGCTAATCAAATAAGGGTCAGTGTTGCATGTGATTAGAATCAGCTTGAGGGAGCAGGACACCCTGTGCCCAGCAGAAGATTGCGTCTTTCACGCTCTAGATGGGATGTCATTGAGTTTGATTAAACATTTTTCTTTCTTTCCTTGCAGGGTCGAATCGGGCCTCCTGGTGTTGCTGGCCCTCCTGGTGCTCCAGTAAGGAAACATGCTTATGTTTTTCTTTGTTTGTTTGTAAAGGGACAGAAATGGCATTTTGAAGTAACTAAGGCTCAGGCCTGCTTCCGTAGACTTCAGTGGGAGCTTTGCCCTTGACTTCAATGGGAGTCAGATCAGGCTTTGGCTAGGACATATTCATGCTCGCTCTTCCTCATTCAGAAGCACTGGTTGACTTAATGTGATGGCTCCTCTACACTTACTTCTGGGGAAATTCTGTGCCACTGTGTGTGCACAGAAACACGTCCCACTGCAGATTCTCTTTGCTTCCCTACAGCAAAATGGCGTCTGTGGGGAAACAAAGAGCAGCTGTGTCAGTGCTCACTTACCTCTCCCTGGCAGCATGAGCACATCTGTTCGGGCACCCAAAGCAGCCGGGGAAGAGGTAAGTCACGGGGCAAGTGGAGATGCCAGGGTCAACCAGGGACATCAGTCCCAGCTGGGTGGTGGCAGGGGAAGGAAGAGAAAGAGGACAATGGAGTCAGTTCCCTCTCTCCCTCCCCTCCACAGAGCAGCCAGGGCTGGGTCAGATCAACCTTCCCCAGCTACAGGAAGCTCTGCATCAGAGGCGGGGTGAATTGGCGGGGGAGTCTGGGTGCAGGGAGTGAGGCTTGGCAGAAGGGGTTGAGTGCGGGGGTGGGGGAGTCCAGATGCACAGGGGTTGGGCAGATGGGGAGCAGCTCCCTGTACGCTGACCCCTTCCCCCTTCCTGGCCCCATTGCTCCTCAGCCACCAGAGGGAGGGGTCACTGTAAAGGGAGCAGCTCCCCCTGTCTGCCCAGCCCCTGTGCATCTGGACTTCTCTCCCCGCAAATCCCCCTCCGAGCCTCACCACCTGCATCAGGAGCCCCCCACACTTACACTCCTACCCCACTAAGCCCCAATGATCTGCACCCTGACTCCTACCCCACTAAGCCCCAATGATCTGCACCCTGACCCCTACCCTCCCAAGCCCCACTCCCCCAGTTTCCCCCCTGCACTGACTCTCACACCCACACCCCCCCTGCTGAGCCCTAATCACCTTCACCTGGACTCCCCTGCAGAGTCCCATTCCCCCTGCATCCAGGACTCCCAACAAGTCCCTGTGTATCCAGATCGCCCCCTCCACCCCTGAACCTCCCACCAAGCTGCCCGCACCCAGATTGCACCATACGGAACCCTGGTACTCTTGAGGAAATTCTGCACCAAAAATGTAATTCTGCATCAAAACATTAAAAATTTTAAAACTCTGCAAAATTCTGCATCATTTTTATTTTGTCAAAATAACACAATAACAATATCACACCATTTTCAATTAATTTGGTATTTTATTTCAAAATACTTATCAGCAAATAGCTGTATTTTGATAAAAAATATACAGAATTTTGCATTATTTTAAAATACTGTGAGCAGAATTTTTTTATTTTTCAGGGCAGAATTCCCTCAGGCACATTTGACAACTACTCCTAGTTCCCAGGGTAGAAACAGGCCTTTATGAGTGGGTAAATTGTGCTGATCTATCTGAGCGGAAGTCGGTAGCAGAATGTCACTGCATTGCAAAGGCCTGAATGCTAACAATTCCCTCCTGTGGTTTTGTTTGTAGGGATTGCCTGGAGAAATTGGTGTTTCTGGTAAAACTGGACTGCCAGGACCAGCTGTAAGTTCTGAATTGCTGCTTTCATTTCCCTCTTCTCTTACTCTGCATGTCTAACTCACACCCTCTTTCTAGTTCCTTGTCCACATAAAAGGTTAATCAGTCTGCTACAGTTGGTCTCTTTCTCTCATGCACTAGAGACTTACGCTTTTAGCAAGAGAAATCAAGGATTCAAACACCTCTGCTGGCTGAACAAGAATCTGTCATACACGTACTTTGGGATTTCAGTACAAGAATACATTCAGGCAATACTGTTTTTTATTACTGCCCCCAAATTATTGCAACAAACAGTTCGTTAAAACCACAAGCTTTCCAAATCAGGCATGTGAACTGAAGCAAAGTCTCCGTCTTAGAACAGCAAAGCAATTTCCATTGGGTATTTAATCCCAAGGCAGATCAATTAGGATATAATTGGCTCTAATAGGCACTCCCACAATCTGTAAAGTTCTTCAGTGGCTGTGTTAAGACAAGAGTCTTTCCTGCCTTTCTAATACATTAGCCAAATCATTGTTATGATGATTCTGCTAACTGATGCTTTCACATCGATTTGATAGATTGTATGGTTAATAAATTGCTGACACTTTAAGAAGGAGACAGACTATTTTATCCTTGGAGGCAGAAGAGACTGGGAACTGATGAGTAAAGATACCATCTCCAAACTTATTTAAGAACCAATTTATTTATAGTCTCTAAGGTGCTTGCTGTTCTTTCTGTGTAGCAACAGTGACATCCAGTGGCCATTTACCAAGACTGGTTTATTGGATAGGAGATGCATCATCTGCCTTGGGAGCATGTCTGTGACATGAAGTTTCCCTGTGATCCAGATGGAAAATAGAACAGAAATGTAAATAAAAAACCTCAGGAAATAAACAATGGGGCTGATTCTGCTGTCCTTAAAACCAGCATAAATGAGAGAACACTGAGGTCATATGTGCCTGTATCTCCTAACAGCTTGATGCTAAATGAGTCCTGGTTTAAAATGGTCTGAATGTAAGTGGTCTCCCACAGCTGATAATTTTCTCTTGTTTAGGGATCACCTGGCAAGGATGGATTAAATGGTCTTCCTGGATTTCCAGGCCAAAAGGCAAGTGGCACAGGATATGCCAATTTAACTCTATTCACCTACTGATCTTACTCTGTGGACGGAGTGCCAAACTTCTCCATGCTAGATTCTCACCCATTCCACTTCAGTGAGCCAATAGGTGCAGCTTCAGGGAAAATCAGCGGAAGCTACTGTATTGAATTTGGCACAGGGTGTATTCAGCCCCTGTGACGGGTTCCCCAGGGTGCAACCTGGAAGTGGGGTACCGCTTAGCCCTCTGGCATACTAGCTTAGGCTCCATCTCACACTGTGATGTTGTGACAAGCTGTCAGCCTCTCTAAGTATTGCACTTACACAGCCACCCACAGGCAGGGACACTCCCAGCTGAGTTACGTGAATGCTTCTCCTTAGCCACTCATGAACAAACAATAGAGAGGCATCAGCCAGTTCCCACAGCTCCCCAGCCTAGGACCCCAGGGCTGTACCCACCTGCCCTGGCCAGAAGCCTGATCAGTGTAAGTTTATTACCCAGTCCACTCCTCCCTCTGTGTGGAGAGGATATGCACCCACTTTTATACACTGAACAGATTTCCCAAGCACGTCAGCCAAAACACACTGTTTAAGGTAAAATATAAAACAGATTTATTAACTTGTGCCTATCTCCCTCTTGGCTATGGGAAGGATTTCTCTATTTCCTGCTTTCTCATCTTCTGTTTCCCAGTTGTAAGTACAGAAAGATAGGTTTGGTTTTTTGTAGTTACATGTGTATAGTTGCTGGAGTGTTTTGAATTGTATTCGTTTTGAATAAGGCTGTTTATTCATATTCCTTTTAAGCAATTGACCCTGTATTTGTCACCTTAATACAGAGAGACCATTTTTTATGTATTTTTCTTTTTTACATAAAGCTTTCTTTTTAAGACCTGTTGGAGTTTTCTTTAGTGGGGAACTCCAGGGAATTGAGTCTGTGCTCACCAGGGAATTGGTAGAAGGAAGAAGTCAGGGGGAAATTTGTGTGTGTTAGATTTACTAGCGTGACTTTGCATTCCCTCTGGGTGAGGGGGGAGGAGAGATTAGCTCTCGGTACTTCTGTTTTCCAAGGCTGGAAACGGGGAGGGTGGAATCCCTCTGTTTAGATTCACGGAGCTTGTTTCTGTGTATCTCTACAGGAACACCTGGAGGGGGGAAGGGAAAAGGTTTATTTCCCTTTGTTGTGAGACTCAAGGGATTTGGGTCTTGGGGTCCCCAGGGAAGGTTTGGGGGGACCAGAGTGCCCCAAAACACTTTAATTTTTTGGGTGGTGGCAGCTTTACCAGGTCCAAGCTGGTAACTAAGCTTGGAGGTTTTCATGCTAACCCCCATATTTTGGATGCTAAGGTCCAAATCTGGGACTAGGTTATTGGTCAGGCATGACATGCTGTCAATCTTATTGCCTTCCATGATGAGAGAATTGGCCCTGTGGATATGGGGAAAGCGGTGGACATGATATACCTTGACTTTAGTAAAGCTTTTGATATGGTCTCCCACAGTATTCGTGCCAGCAAGTTAAAGAAGTCTGGATTGGATGAATGGACTATAAGGTGGATAGAAAGCTGGCTAGATGGTTGGGCTCAATGGGTACTGATCAATGGCTCGATATCTAGTTGACAGCTGGTATCATGCAGGCAGAGTGCCCCAGAGGTCAGTCCTGGGGCCAGTTTTGTTCATCTTCATTAATGATCTGGATGGTGGGTTGGATTGCACCCTCATAAAGTCACGGATGACACTAAACTGGGGGAGGGGTAGATATGCTGGAGGGTAAAGATAGGGTCCAGAGTGACCTAGACAAGTTGGAGGATTGGGCCAAAAAAAATCTGATGAGATTCAACAAGGACAAGTGCAGAGTCTTGCTCTGCTACAAGCTGGGGACTGACTGGCTAAGTGGCAGTTCTGCAGAAAAGGACGTGGGGATTACAGTGAACGAGATGCTGGATATGAGTCAGCAGCGTGCCCTTGTTACCAAGAAAGCTAACTACATATGGGGCTGCGTTAGTGAGAGCATTGCCAGCAGATTAAGGGAAGTGATTATTCTCCTCTATTCGGCACTGGTGAGGTCACATCTTTGGGCCCCCCACTACAGAAAGGATGTGGACAAATTGGAGACAGTCCAGCAGAGGGCAACAAAAATGATTAGGGGGCTGGAGCACATGACTTATGAGGAGAGGCTGAGGGAACTGGGCTTATTTAGTCTGCAGAAGAGAAGTGAGGGGGATTTGATAGCAGCCTTCAGCTACCTGAAGGGGGATTCCAAAGAGGCTGGAGCTTGGCTGTTCTCAGAGGTGGCAGATGACAGAAGAAGGAGCAATGGTCTCGAGTTGTAATTGGGGAAGTCTAGGTTGGATATCAGGGAAAAAAACTATTTCACTAGGATGGTGGTGAAGCACTGAAATGGGTTATCTAGGGAGGTGATGGAATCTCCATCCTTAGAGGTTTTTAAGGCCCGGCTTGACAAAGCCCTGGCTGGGATGATTTAGTTGGGATTGGTCCTGCTTTGAGCAGGGGGTTGGACTGGATGACCTCATGAGGTCCCTTCTGACCCTAATCTTCTATGATTCTATGAAAAAGGCATAACATCCCATACAATGAGAGCACATACAATCCAACAGGATTTTAATGTTGAACAGATCAAGCCTTTTAAAATGATACCTCACAAGCCATACTTTGTACAAAACATATCATAGTTATATAACTGGTGAATATGGGGGTTCCAGGGTGCTGCTTTGAAGCACAGAGTGCTGCAGTCCCATGAACAACAGGGGAAAGAGTGACTTTCTCATCCCTTCTCCTTGATCCAAATGCCTCCTTCTACTGTTTGCTGGCAAAGAAGTGGCTGCTGAACTTCTAGGTACAGTTACAGTCTTGCCAGATGCCACAGGGAGATTGTGTCTTAGTACCAGTGCCATGCCCAAGTCAAGTTCAGACTCTCTTCTCAGGCCCCAATTGTTCAGACACCCAAAGCCCACAAGTAACACCCAACACATGTGGGCTGAAGTCCCCACAGGTTTTTCCCTTGCCTGTCCCAGCCACTGGAAAGAGAACACATCCTTCCTTTAAATCTCCTGCTTGATCATGTGACAGGCAGGGAGCTCTGAACCCTGCCCTAGCTGTGGTACCCTCTCACAGGAATTAAGTGCAACAGAAACGAAACACAATAAATACTGCTCAGAGTGATAGATTTAAAAACTAGCATCCTTCCCTACATGGCGATCCAGGCAGAGAAGAGGTGTGTGTCCTGCCTTAATGGGAAAAGTGTCCTCACTTGAATCACCATCAGTACTTTCTGGAGCATTAAGGAAAAGGGCTCTGTGATGGTTCTAAGCTGCTGTGCTTCTCCACTGGAGTTAGGTTTTAGCATTATGAATGGTGAAGCCAGAAGAAAACTTAGACTGCGGGTGGCAGTTCCTACACCTCTTCTGCCTGCAGCTGCCAGCCTGTGTTAAAGGACTAGAAAACCTGCCTTACAGTGATAGACTCAAGGAGCGCCATCTATTTAGCTTAACACAGAGAAGGTTAAGGGATGACTTAGTCACAGTCTATAAGTTCCTTCATGGGGAATAAATATTTAATAACACGCTCTTTAGTCTAGCAGAAAAGGGTATAACACAGTCCAATGGCTGGAAGTTGAAGCTAGAGAAATTCAGACTGGAAGTTAGGAGCACAGCTGCCAACTTTTATGCAATAAATAAGCACCCTGACTTTCACAATTAGCCAAAAATCAAGCTAGTCCCATTTCAAAACAAGGCCAAAACAAGCCAATCCCCAAGAACCCCAACACTCCATGTGACTAGATTCCCCCCAGCCTGCAGTCGATGACTGTGGTGGGCCCGCTGTGCACCCCTGACACTCTCGCCCCTGATTGCCCACCCTTGTCTCTGCTTGCCGGGAGCAGATGAAGAAAAAGAAGCAATTAGCTACAAGTCAAATAAGCAGCAACTTACAAGCCAAAAACTAGCTAGCAAGCAAC
This sequence comes from Gopherus evgoodei, assembly GCF_007399415.2. Classification (NCBI taxonomy): domain Eukaryota; kingdom Metazoa; phylum Chordata; order Testudines; family Testudinidae; genus Gopherus; species Gopherus evgoodei. The sequence continues at coordinate 286,148,451 of NC_044323.1, read as the reverse complement.
TCACAAGCCAATTAAGCCAAAAACAAACCCAATTTCTGCTTTTTTTTTTTTTCATGGGTTTGGCATATCTGGTAAGGAGTGACTTTCTGATGATGAACTACTCTTGTAGAGTGGCTTGAGGTTGTTCACAGAAGGAATTTGGCTCCATGTTATTCCAGAATGGAATCTAATGAGATTTGAGGTTTTGTATACAAATATTTCAAAAGTGGACAGGGCATCTCAGGAACCAAAGCGTGTGTCTGCACACCCACACATGGAGTTACTGGCGATCTGAACCACCTGACTCCCCGCTCAGACTGTTGTCTGAACATTGACTCCACCCCTGGAGAGTTGTTCTGTTAACCTCTATTTGTGTTCCTTACAGGGAGAACAAGGAGAAAGGGGACAGGAAGGTTTTCCTGGGAAAGCTGGTCCCAAAGTAAGGAATTCCAATTTACTGAGCTCTCTGTAAGCATGAATCGAATCTGCCAGAGCCTGATTCTGATTTCACTTATATCTGTGTAAGCAGGGGTAGCCCTGCTGATGTTAATGGCCTTACATTCATGTAACACTGGTGTAAGGGAAAGGAGAAGCAGGTCTGTGTCCCTCTGGGCACAGTGGATTCTGTCACAAGATGCCATCATACATAGTGTGGCAAACTACCAGCACTATTATGATGGGTCTCGCACTTTCTCTTCTTTGGCAGGGGGGTTCAGGGCACCATTTCTTGCCCCTGAATTGGAAGATTAACTGCCCCACTAGAGTCCTAGAGGAGGGGAGTGGAGAGGGAGGGACCTGGGCCCACCCTCTACTCCAGATCCCAGCCCAGGGGCCCTGAGCATAGTGGTGAACCAGTTGAACTGACACTTCCTTCCCTGGGCTACTTCCCTCTCCTGCCCTTCAGCTTGTGGGGGGCTTCCTGCCCTCCCTCTGTACAAGCCAGGTGCTCCTTTACCTAGGGTCTTGGACTTCTTAGCGCACCGCAGCACTTCTCCAAACTGTCCTCTGCTTCCCATCAGACTGTTCTCTGCTCCAACACCACTCCTTTCTGCTCTAACTCCTTCAAACTGTTCTCTGCTCCAATACCAATCCTTTCTGCTCCAACTCCCACATTGTCTGATTGAAGCAGGGGTTTTTATCATGTGACCGACTGCAGGTGCTCTAACTGGCTTCAGTTGCTCTAATTAACCTATAGCAAACTTTCTTCCTCTTACAGGGAATAAGGCTCCCTTCTAAACCTGTCCTGCTGCCCTCTGGCCATGCTGTGTCACAATAGACATGGACCCAACTAGGACTCAGGATCTGACACTGACCTTTTAGGAGGTTTGCTCTGGTGTATTGGATCCTGCTGCTCCCTGTGGGTCACGTAGGGGGACCCATTTCTAGATGTGGGTTGGAGAGGGAGGAAGGAACTCCCGTGAGACATCTGTTTTGCTGTGTGGTGGTATGGGGTGTAACATCATGATTATAAGGCAGTGTTAAGGGGCATTGGTTCCCTGTAAAGCTGTGCTTTTGTCTTTCCAGGGTGAGAGAGGAGATCATGGCCCACCTGGTCTAGCTGGTGAGAAGGTGAGCAGGCAAAATTGTCTTAGCAATAGGACCACCAGCCAAAGCAGTGTGTAGGAACCAGACATGGGAATGAATCCTTCAATCAATAACTAGATTAAATGACATTGGTTTGACTCTGACTGAGGGCTGAATTAGCAGTGTTTGGAATGATCAGGTTTATGGTCAGCTAGAATGTGGAGGAAGCTCTGATTAATGGGGATAAAGCCAAACTGGCTGGACACCCCTGACAATCTGGTCTCATGTGTGGTGAACAGAGAAGGACAGCAAAGAGCCCTAGGCAGATGCACCTGGTCTCCTGGGCACACAGCATCAGTCCAGCATGCTGGTGCAACTTCTGAGAGACAGGGGCCTCCTTATAACCGTACAATGCAGTAGGGAGAGTTGTCACCATCTCTCCAAATGCTAAAGCTGTGAGTGGTGCTTGTCAGAAAAGTTCCCCATATGACACGTCTCTTGTGGAGCATAGAGGCAGCAAAGTTACCGAGCTCCCTGTATCCTGTGGCTTCTGGCTGCCCCTGCTAGCAGCTGAGTGGCCCTCCACCTAGGAGCTGGACCTGCTTGCCACTTCTAGGGCACAGCACGGAGCCAGGACAGGTAGGGACTAGCCTGCCTTAGCTCCGCAGCACTGGCAACCAGACTTTTACCGGTCCAGTTGGCAGTGCTGACCAGAACCACCAGTTCCCCGTTCGACTGGGTGTTCTTGTCGAAAACCAGACACCTGGTCACCCTAGCCTTGAGCATAGGTATAGTTTCACTTCTATTTGGGGGGAGCAGGGGCCAGTGGGGCTTAAGCCACCTCTGCAAGGCAGGGTCCAGGAAGGCAGCGCCACCTCCACCCCCGACTCACCTCAGCAGGCCACCCAGCCTGTCTGGGAGGAGGGGGGAGGAATTCAACAAAGGTGGGCGGCTCAGCTCAGAAAGTTTGCAAAGAGCTCTTAGGGTGCAGGGACAGGGTATCTAGGGGCTGTGTACAGACAGGGGCGGGGTAGCACAGGGTATAGGGAGGGGGTAGCTGGGGCTGTGTGCAGGGAGGGGGGTAGCTCTGGGTGTAGGGAAGAGGTAGCTAGCTGGGGCTGTGTGCAGGGAGGGGGTAGCTCAGGGTGTAGGGAGGAGGTAGCTCAGGGTGTAGGGAGGAGGTAGCTCAGGGTGTAGGGAGAGGGATATTAGTGGCTGTGTGCTGGGAGGACTCCCTTATGGTCCCCCTGTTCCTGGAGGTGTCTGCCAGCCACGGAGCCGGGTCTCGCCACCCGGCGGCTCTTACCGGCTGCCTCTGCGGGAGCAAAGGGGGCTGGGAGCTGAAGAGCAGCTTCAACCCGGGGCACCAGCAGGAGAGGAGGGAACACTGTGGCTGCCTGCTCCATGGCACCAACCAGAGCAGCAGCTGCCCTGCACAGCCTGGTAATGGCGAAAACAGCAGCCGGCACATTTCCCCGCCAATAAAGTTACCTAATGAGCCTGCTCAGTACAACCTAGATAGGAAATTCTTCTGCCAGGGAGTTGTTTGTGCCACTATACCGGCTCTGGCTTCCCGCTACCAACCTGGCCAAGGGGTGGGGAGAGGAGATGGTGCGGGGAGGTGTGGAGTTGCCCGCGGGACTGCCGTGCTCTTGCACTGCAGTTTGGAGGCAGGGCAATGCCCTCCGTGTTCCCAACTCTGCCTGTGGGCTCGGGGCTTCTGCCCCACAGAAAGTACCAAGGCTTGGGGATTCAGCCCAGCTTCAGCCCCGTGGGGAGCCCTGGGAATCAGGGCTTCTGCCCCGTGCCTCCTAGCATCAGCCCCAGTGGGAGCAGTGGGGATCGGGGCTTCAGCTGCAGGACCCCTTGAAAGGGCTTGCGGACCCCTAGGGGGCCACCGACCCCCAGTTGGGAGCCGTTGGTCTAGGCAATACTTAGTCCTGCCATGAGTGCAGGAGACTGGACTAGACAACCTCCGGAGGTCCCTTTGAGACCTATGATTCTATGATTTTTTCCCCATTACTCTAATGGGAGTGAGATTATGCTTGACGAGACTGTGGAACAGTCTTCCCCTGGAGAAATTTAGTGCTGGTCATTGAATTCTAGACTGAGCCATGGCTGGGAACTGACTTTAGGGGACAATCTGGCACTGACTGGGGTGGGCAAGAGGGTCCAGGCAGCTTAAGGGGTCTCTTACATCTCTGCCTCCTCTGACTCTGTGCTTGAGAAAGGCACAGTTTCCTCCCTGATTAACTGATTATTTATTATTCATTTTATTTTATTATTTCCAAAAATTCAACAAAAATCCACACAGCTGAGTTTGCTGGGCAGGCTGTACATGTTCCTCGGGTTTCATAGACTACCCTTTCTCTCTTTCAGGGTGAAGCAGGCCTTCCTGGTCCCCAGGGGTTACCTGGGAAGAGGGGAGAAAAGGGAGATCAGGTGAGTGACTTTGAGATGTTGCTTAGTTTGACTGGGGCCACTGGAAGTTCTTCCCACCTGGTGTGATCTTTGTGGTGAAGAGCTGAGCAGCCCCCAAAAGCAAACCAGCACACACCCCCCATTAACACAGAGATGCCCAGTGAGCTCTCTTTGTCTCAGCCTAGGGGCCAACAGGTCAATGTATATGCAGGAATTAGATTAACACAGAAGGTCATGGCTGATTTCATAATGCTTGAGAGGTAGTAGGAGCAATGCCCTATGAAGAGGAAATGTGGTAGGATTTTCAAAAGCACCTATGTGATTTAGGAACATGTCCCACTGACAATCAATGGGATTTATGCTCCTAAATCACTTTACGGGCTGGATTTTTAAAGCAACAGTCTTTTTAGATGGTTATGTATATACATATAGGGCCTGAACCAATCTCCAACAAAATCAATGGGAATCTTTCCATTGGTTTCATTGGCTGCTGGATTCCATACATGTGTATATTGCTATGTGTATTTTATATATTAATGTAGCCTTGTTTCAAACAGTTAACTACACCAGACTACATTAGTGTGCACTAGGGAATGTTTAAGTGTGCGTCAGCAGGGTCCACAGGGGCCAGTTAGGGTGTAACACACTAGTGCACCCTAGAATTTACACCCCTCTGGTAGGGTCACTCTGTGTTATTGGTCACCCTACTGCTCTCCTGTTCCCAGCAGAAAAATAACAAATGATTATTTTCTGCAGGTGTTTCAAGCATCATCACTTTTCTTTGCAAGCTGGGTTAGGGTTCTTGTTTTCTTTTCCATAAACTAAAGTGTAAACGCTCAGCTTTGGAAAATAGTGTTACTTTTTGTGAATTACTCAAGATGTTACCCTTTGATTTAACTGCTAGCGCTGCATCTGGGGAGGCGGGTAAGATCAGGCAATAGTATAAAATATTATAGTGCCATGGTAATGGTGCAGTAGCTATATTTGATTCAGGTAAAATCAGAGTGTATTGTTTGTTCCTAGGGTGAAAAAGGAAGAGCTGGACTCACCGGACTCAAAGGGGAAAGCGGTGAGAAGGTGAGTCACAGAAGGTAGCAGACACCTATGCAAGAAAGGAAGAAGGAGAACAAAGGATGGAGGGTAGAACATGGTTCAGCAGAAACAGGGTGAGCTACAGAATCAATGGAACAATGGAAATGGCTAGTAGGTTGGACAGCCTTCTTATGAGGAGAGAATGACACAATTAGTGCTGTTAGAGAGACAAGGTGGGTGAGGTAATACCTGTTATTGGACCAAATTCTGTTGGTGAGAGAGATGAGCTTTCAGGGCACACAGAGCTCTTCCTCTAGGTGACTTCCTGCTCAGAGTGTCACCGCTAAATACAAGGTGTAATGGATTGTTTAGCATAAGTACTTAGCACATATTATAAGGGACCTTTCAATGTAGAGCGGCCCATTAACACCTCTGCAGTCATAGGGCAAAAAGAGATGGGTGTCTGGGTTACAGATTATTGTAATAAACCGCAAGTCCAGTGTCTCTGGTCAGTCCATGATTTCTAGTGTCTAGCAGAGTAATGAACTTAAGCTCTCAGGCCTAAAAATCATGGACTGACCAGAGACACTAGATGTATGGCTTATTAAAACAATCTGTAATCCACTAACCCCCTCTTTTTGTCCTATGACTGCAGAGGTGTTAGTGGTCTACTCTTCCATGAATGGGCTGGTACAATATGTTCTAACTACTTGTGCTCAACAATCTGTTCCACCTGGCATTTTTGCTGCGACGCTGGGAGTACCTTTCCCAGACCAGAAGATGAGCTCTGTGCGGCTTGAAAGCATGTCTCTCTCACCAACAGAAGTTGATCCAATAAAAGATATTACCTCACCCACCTTGTCTCTCTACTATCCTGGGACCGACATGACTACAACTGCATTACATGTTTAGGGCTATTCAGTTGAGAAACCAGACAAAAGGAGTGGATGAAACAAAGTAGTGTGTGGGATACAGACATGCAGTGGGGCACTCCTATTTGTACTCTGGTAATTCAAAGAAAAGGGAGATATTTGAGGAAACTGAAAGGCGGCAAGTTGAAAACTGATACAAGGCATTTTTTTTAAATGCAGCACACAAACTGTGGAACTCATTGCCACAAGATATTATTGAGCCCAAGACCTTAGTAGGATTCAAAAAGACTCTGACATTATGACAATGGTAATTTTAGTTAACGTGAACATCCAGAGTTACAGTAGACAAGGCTTATTTTATAAAAGCAGATTCAAAGAGTTGGGCTTGTTTAACCTAACAAAAGGACGGCCGAGAGGGGATCTGATTGCTCTCTATAAATACAAAAAGGGGTAAACACTGGGGAGGGTGAAGAACTGTTTAAGCTGAAGGACAGTGTCAGCACAAGAACAAATAGGTATAATCTGGCCAGGGCCATCCTTAGACATATCCAGCATACATGGCTGCGTAGGGCATCAGAAAATTTGGGGCACCCCTGGGTCCAATCTTCCCTTTCTTCCTATCCCTGTTCTGACTCTTCCTGCAGGCTCCCACAGCTAGCTGCTGCAGCCTGGGGAGTCTTCCTCCAGAGGGGATTATGGGCTTGGCTACACTGGAGAGTTGCAGCGCTGGTGGTGGGTTTACAGTGCTGCAACTTAGTAACTGTCCACACCTGCAAGGCACATCCAGCGCTGCAACTCCCTGGCTGCAGGGCTGGCTGTACACCTGGTCTGCTTGGGGTGTAACGATTGCAGCGCTGCTCATCAAGTGTGGCCACCAAAAGCGCTGTTATTGCCCTCCAGGGTATTAGGAGGTATCCCAGAATTCCTGTCCACAACAAACTGGAAGAATGGCTGAACTCCAAGCTTCCCGGAGCTACTTATCTAAAAAACAAACAGCTGCTCTTTGCTCCAGCGAGCGAGCGGAGGCAGGGGAATTGCTTTGGAATGTTCACAGCTGTTTCCTTGAAGAGAGGGGAGTCCGTGTTGAGCAGCTGCTTGTGTGGTCTGAAGGCTATTTAGGAGTGCATAATTTGCATTTAGTGAGTAAGAGAGGGGTGGGGGAAGGGCTCAAAACTTTTAAAATGATTAAAGGTTGGTGCTGTGTATCTTCCAGTCCTTAGAACTTGCAAGGCAAGGAGCTGAGAACAATGTCAGCTCCAAAACTCTGCTCTCTCTGTCTCCCCCATGCTCCCTGTCACACTCCATCCCACCCCCCTGTATTGAAAAGCACGTTGTAGCCACTGGAACGCTGGGATAGCTGCCCATAATGCACCACTCCCAACAGCGCTGCAAATGCTGCAAATGTGGCCACACTGCAGCACTGGTAGCTGTCAGTGTGGCCACACTGCAGCGCTTTCCCTACACAGGTGTACGAAGACAGCTGTAAATCCCAGCACTGTAAAGCTGTAAGTGTAGCCATACCCTCAGATTTGAAAGTGGAAAAGCCTCTAGCCTGCCAGACCTATTAACACAAAGGTGAAACTGTTAAAGAGCCATTCAAGTAGTAATGATGCCATTTAACAGGCATTTGCCAACCCCCAGGTATATACTGTCATTTACTGACAAAAACAGTTGTGCATGACTGTAATATTTGCTCAGAACATGTTAGCGTACAGGACCTTAGTTTAAAATTTGCTTTAAAAATATTACATTAGTGTGTTGGTGAAGATTATAAAATCACATCTCTAAAAAATCCTTGCATAGCTTTTCAGATGCACAATCTGAGTATTCATGTTTAGCCTTAAATGCTTGGATCTTCAGACAGATTTTTTTTTAAATAAATCCTTCAAAAGACCACCCTTATCTAAGATATACATTTTAATTGTAATTACTATAGTACAAAAAACTTGCTTCCAAAGTCTTCCTGTCCTTTCTGTCCATCCCTTTCTCCCTTCAGCCCCCCTGTTGAAGAGAGCCCTTAAAAGGACAAGTCCCCTTTCCTTCCAGACAAATGAGTTTCCCTTTCTTTATTTCTGACAATTTGATGAACTAGTTTTAAGAAAACCCTCTAGCAAAATCAGTATCTTAATAAGATATAAAATCCTTTGTTATGCCTAAAATCTTTGGAAACATTTTTAAGTTGGTGAATGTCTATTGTTATGGAGATCACTCAAAGTAAATTAGTGTTCCCCTTTTTTAAAAGCAATGAACATTGTTATGAATACACTAAACGTCTGTGAATGATTAATTTAAAATAATGTCTTTGTTTCTGTGAGTTAAATATGCAGTAATCTGGAATGATTACTTTATGAAGGTTCAAGAGTACATTTAAAATATAAAATCAGCTGAGAAATACTGATTAAGAAAATGTAAAACAGAGAAGAGCTGCATCATGTATTCCATAATATTTAATGTTGTATTCAGCAGGACAGCTGACTTGCCCTTATTACAAAGTTTTTTCAAATAAATCTCTGACAAATGTCAGGGTATATCAAAAAACCTGTGACTGACATTTTTTATTCCCACGTTTAGTGCTTTTAATTAGGTACCTTCTGCACGTCCAGTATTCACTATCAGGCATGCAGTGGAAAACATGCTCCATTTTCTTTAGAAAGGAATTGCAAAAGAGTGGCTTTTTCAAATGTCATTTGCTTCATTTGGGTCTAGGGATTTGGCTGGAAGGATTGAGCAGGGAGGGGGAAGGAAGAGAGGATGGAGAGGGTGGGGAGAGGGCATGGCCTGGGTGGAGTGGGGGCGGAGTATGGGTGGGGCCACAGGCAGAAGAGATGGACTGCCAGCACAGCGCATTGTCCATGAGGGAGAGGGTGCAGGGATCTCTGCATGGAACTGTGATTCTCTGCCACCATGAAGCAGGTCAAGCGGCTCGGTACCCTTTGCTACCTCCTCCCTCCGGCTGTGATCCTGGGCTGCTGTCAAGCACAGGGGCACCAGTTTAATAGTACTATGTAGGGCCCCATAAATCCTAAGGATGGCCGTGAATCTGGTCATAAGCAAATTCAGGTTGGAAATTCGATGCAAGTTTCTAACTGTCAGAGGAGTGAGGTTCTGGAACAGCTTCCCAATAGGAGGTCTGTGTGAGGAGGATGGCGAGGTGAGGAACAGCCTAGTTAATTTTAAGAGAGAGAAAGACACGCGTATGAGTGGGATTCAATGATCAGGTTGCTTGTGATGGTGGGGTTAGGGTGTGGCAGCCCTGGAGGTCCCTTCTGGTTCAGGTCTGATGGTCCCTAAATCTCATGCTTCAGGTCTTCAGCCAGTCACCTGCAGGAGTCATGAAGGGATTGTTTCCTCCCAGTGTATTTGGATTTGAGGGTTTATTGGTCTCCTTCCTCTGAAGCATTGGAGGTGGCTGCAGGTAGAAATGAGACACTGAATGGGGTGGGCTGGTGCATTCTTTCTTTCAGGTGTATGGCTGGCTGGTTTCACCTACATGCTCAGGGTCTAACTGGTTGCCATATATGGGGTCAGGAATGCGTTTTCCCTCAGGTGAGATTGGCAGTGACCTTGGGAGTTTTTCACCTTTCTGGGCAGCATGTGAGTGCAAGTCATTTGCCAGGATCATCTGGGTATTTTACTTACTCAGTTCCCTGCCACTGAGGGGTCTTGGGCACTGGTGCATATGGATTTTGGGTTTGGTCCTGATTACTTATTTTGAGCTCATTATGGATAACGAGCAAGATAAATCGGAATGATCTATGTTAATTTTTGAATATAGTATGTTAGCTATATGACTTTTGGAATGTCTACTGTGGCTAGGTTGTTATCATTGATAGCAGGTTGCTGAGAAACTAGCAGGAAGATAAGAACAATGGATCCAGATAAGATGTGGTAATTAGGTCAGGAGGTGATAGAACAAGACCTGAGTTGTTGTTTGTGAGGTTGGTACAGTGCAGGCCTCAGCTAAAGTTACTTAGCTGGTTTGTCAAACTGGGATCAAGCAGATAAGACAGGCCATGCAGGATGGGTCTAAAGCAGTGAGGCCTTCCTAAGCTGTCAGGGAAATGGTAAGGTCTTGTCTACTGTAACTCTGTATGTTCTCATTATCTAAAATTATCATTGTCATAATGTCCAAGTGTTTTTGAATCTACTAAGCTCTTGGCCTCAATAATATCTTGTGGCAATGAGTTCTACAGGTCAAATGTGTGCTGTATTAAAAATTTCGTTGTACCAGGTAGGACAGACAGGTGTATAGGCCTTTTATTGCTTTAAAATCCTTCTCTTTGTGCGTACTGCCTTCAAACTATAAAGATTAACAATTTAGTACAGATCAGCCCCACATCTTTATAGGGAGTCTTTCCATAGATTTCAGTGGGCTTTGGATCACTCCTATGTATGCTCAGCCTTGTGAGAAACTAAAATTTCTATGTGGCACTGCAGTGGCTTGACAGAATCAAAATCATTTGAGTTTTGTCTCAGTATAAAAATGTTTTTAGAAAGTTCAGATTTTCTACAAAAATTGGAAAATTTCCACAAAACGGAGACATTTTTCACAAAAAAAATTGCATTTAGTCCAAACCCCTATTTTTCATTGAAATACAGTTCAGGCAAAAATTTTTTGTGCACCCCTACCCTTAAAGTGTGAATTACTCTTAGTACTGCTACTAGTCTTACAACCAGACCTCAAAACACAGTGGATAGGCACCACCAGAGCCCTGTGGGACAAAAGGGGCAGCCAAGCAGACAGCTTTCATATGTCAAACTGCACAACAATAAGAGGGGAAATTTTGGTCATGGACAGTGGGGCAAAATCCATCTGTCAGCAAAAGAGCCATGGGATGTATAACATCCACTGTAAGCTGCCAGGACCTCCTTTGAGTAGGTCTCTTGTCGTTCAACCATGTCTCATAGCTGTACATGTTGTAGAACCGCAGTCGTGCTGAGTTTTATTCTGCTGTCTTCCTATTCCTTAAATAACCCTCCTCTCCCTTGCTTCTTTAGGGTGACGTGGGTCCTGCTGGTCCCCCCGGTTTACCCGGAACAGTAAGTAATGCTGCATCCCGTGTACTAACACGGAGTTAATATACACAGGAATAGGTGGCAGTTGCATCTTCCACACAGACCTCCCAAGTTCAGAGCCTCACAAGTTACCTGTTTCTTTGCAGAAACACCAGGAACTATTTATTTAGCCCTGGTATAACTCCATGAGCTTCAGTGGCACTATCTCATGGCTGCAATTGGTCCAATAGTTCTTAAGAGATTGGTATGTGTGTATCCTGTCATTGCCTCTCTCTGCATGCTGTGGCAAATTGCCGGTACTGTTATGCTGGGTCTCACACTTTCTCTTCTTTAGGGAAGGTTCAGGACACCATTGCTTGCCTCTGAACTGGTATTTTAATTACCCCACTAGTGTCCTTGAGGAGGGGAGTGGAGAGGGAGGGACCTGGGCCCACCCTCTTTTCCAGGTCCCAACCCAGGGGCCCTGAGGTTTGTGGTGAACCACTTGAACTAGCGGTTCCTTCCCCTGGGCTACTTCCCTCTCTTGCCCTTCAGCTTGTGAAGGGGCTTCTTGCCCTCCTTCTACACAGGCCAGGTGCCCCTTACCTAGGGTTTCTTTGGATTTCTCAGCCCACCGCAGCACTCCTCCAAACTTTCCTTTTGGTCTCTCTTCAAAACTGTTCTCTGCTCCAACTCCTTCAAACTGCTCTCTGCTCCAATCAAACCTTCCTGCTCCAACTCCCACACTGTCTGACTGAAGCAGGGGTTTTCATCACATGACTGACTGCTGGTGCTCTAATTGGCTTCAGGTGCTCTAACTGGCTTCAGGTGCTCTAGTTAATCTGTAGCAAACCTTCCTCCCCTTGCAGGGAATAAGGCTCCCTGCTAACACTCTCCTGCTGCCCTCTGGCCATGCTGTATCACAGTGCATACTCCCTCATACAGTAGCATCAGTTTGGCAGGGTTTCTGCATCTCTTCCTTTCAGTGGTATGTAGGTGTAGGGGCTGGGGCAAGTGTGCATGTTTGTGCCCACACAAGGGTGGAAAAAGGGAGTAAATGTGTTTACATGCTGCAAGTTTATTGCATGGATCCTAAAGGATCCTTTTAGACCAAGCAAGATGTTCCAGTTCAGGATTTCCTGGTGACTTCCCAAAAAAAACAGTTTATTTTCAGAATGGATCCTGTGGGAAACTGAGCAGATCTTGCAGGGAGTATTCCATCTGCATCTCATTAGCCAACAAGCTGTGCCCATGGAAATAGCAGAGAGAATCCTAGACTGGATTACACTGCTTCACCAGCATGGATTTAGGGCAGTGCTTATGGCTTGGGGAGAATTCAAATCCAGTGCCCATCAGGGCCTTTGTGAGAGAGGCTCCAGCACCATCTTGTGTTGCTGGCCCAGAGACCCAAATACATTAGGAACCCATTGTGGAACAATGGAATTAGTCTGGGTTCAAAATTGGGTCCAACAAACCACCAAATTAGACCATGTCCCCCTCACAGACCCCTCCTGACAATAGGAAAGCATCAAGGAACTTCCATTTACCTCTTTTAAAATGTGGGAACATGAGTATACTCTGAAATACAAGTTAACTAAAGGCCATGAAACCAAAGTCCATGGAATTTAACTATAACCTTCATCACCTGCTCGAGCAAAACCTGACCAATCATCCTGGCCTGAGTGTTAACAATGCACCTGCCCCAACAATGGTAGAGGTAGTACCAGAGTTACAGGCCCTCCAGGGAAAATGTCTGAGGCCTGGTCTACTCTACGCATTTAAACCGATTTTAGCAGCGTTTAACCGATTTAACGCTGTACCCGTCCACGCTACGAGGCCCTTTATATCGAAATAAAGGGCTCTTTAAATCAGTTTCTGTACTCCTCCCCGACGAGAGGAGTAGCGCTAAAATCGGTATTACCATATCGGATTAGGGTTAGTGTGGCCGCAAATCGACGGTATTGGCCTCCGGGCGGTATCCCACAGTGCACCATTGTGACCGCTCTGGACAGCAATCTCAGCTCAGATGCAGTGGCCAGGTAAACAGGAAAAGACCCACAAAATTTTGATTTTCATTTCCTGTTTGCCCAGCGTGGAGCTCTGATCAGCACGGGTGGCAATGCAGTCCCAAATCCAAAAAGAGCTCCAGCATGGACCGTACGGGAGATACTGAATCTGATTGCTGTATGGGGAGACAAATCTGTTCTATCAAAGCTCCGTTACAGAAGACGAAATGCCAAAGCGTTTGAAAAAAAAATCTACAGGCTACATAGTGCTGCGTGACAAGCGTAACGGGAAGCCAGAGACTCAAATGGATGCTCATGGAGGGAGGGAGGGGGTACTGAGGACTCCAGCTATCCCACAGTCCCCAGCAGTCTCCAAAAAGTATTTGCATTCTTGGCTGAGCTCCCAGTGCCTGTAGGTTTAAACACATTGTCCAGCGTGGTTCAGGGAATAGCTCGTCAATTTACTCCCCCTCACACACGTGAAAGAAAAGGGAAAGAAATCATTTCTTGACTTCTTTCAATGTCACCCTATGTCTACTGAACGCTGCTGGTAGACGCGATGCTGGAGCAGTGAAGAGAAGTATCCGTTTCTCTCCCCTCCCCCGTGGCAGACGGTGCAGTAGGACTGGTAACCGTCCTTCTTATCAACCCGTGAGTGCTCCTGGCTGGCTTTAGGTGAGGCTGGCCGGGGGCGCCTGGGTGAAAATAGGAATGACTCCTGGTCATTCCCAGTAAATGGTACAGAATGGCTGGTAACCGTCTTCATCATAGCAACTGGGGGCTGAGCTTCAATCAGATTCTGTACTGCCTGGACTATCATAGCAGTGGGATGCTGGGCTCCTCACCCCCACACTGCTTAATGTCCTGCCTGGACTATCATAGCACCGGGAGGCTGGCTGTCCCTCATTTTATGTCACTAAAAACTCAGTGTTTCTTATTCCTGCATTCTTTATTACTTCATGACACAAATGGGGGGGGGACACTGCCATGGTAGCCCAGGAAGGTTGGGGGAGAAGGGAAGCAACAGGTGGGGTTGTTGCAGGGGCACCCCCCGTGAATGGCATGTAGCTCATCATTTCTGCGGGATCTGACACAGAGCAGCTGTACTCTCTGATACACTGCTTCTCTAGTACATTTGCCCCATATTCTAGGCAGGACTGACTCTATTTTTAGAAACCATAAAGGAGAGATTGACTTGGGGAGTCATTCCCAGTTTTGCTTTTGTGCCCCCGGCCGATCTCAGCCAGGGGCACCCACGATAGCAGCAGACAGCACAGAAGGACAGATAACCGTCATCTCATTGCCAAATTACACTGGCAGCGGACGGTACAGAACAACTGGTAACCATCTCTGCTATCATGCAAAAGCAAATGAATGCTGCTGTGTAGCGCTGGAGTATCGCCTCTGTCCGCGGCATCCAGTACACATACGGTGACTGTAAAAAAAAAAAAAAAAAAAAAAAAAAAAAAAAAAGCTGAACGGGCTCCATGGTTGCCGTGCTATGGCGTCTGCCAGGGCAATCCAGGGAAAAAGGGGGCGAAATGATTGTCTGCCGTTGCTTTCCCGGAGGAAGGAATGACTGACGACATTTACCCAGAACCACCTGCGACAAAGTTTTTTGCCCCATCAGCCACTGGGTTCTCAACCCAGAATTCTAAGGGGCGGGGGAGACTGCGGGAACTATGGGATAGCTATGGAATAGCTACCCACAGTGCAACGCTCCGGAAATCGATGCTACCCTCGGACCATGGACGCACACCACCGAATTAATGGGCTTAGTGTGGCCGCGTGCACTCGGCTTCATACAATCTGTTTTATAAAACCGGTTTATGTAAAATCGGAATAATCCCGTAGTGTAGACGTACCCTGAGATTCGCATCTAGTGGCTGTTAGCAAGAACTGATTGCAGCTGCCCTGCTGGCGTATGGACAGACAGCCTCTCAGATAGCAAAGACCTTCATGGGTTTGTAACAAAACCTTCAACAGGAAGGCACTGGAGGCTGCAGAACCCTGCTATGATGCACTCCCTATGGTGAAACCTTCCAAGCAAGCAGGCTTCCTCGTTCTGTATCAATGGCAGCTTCCAAGTGACCGTCAGGGTAGCCCATGTACATTGCAGGGCGATAATCCAGTCACAAAGGCCCAGGCCTGGTCGACAGCTGAGGGAAATGGTCCCAAATGCAGCACCACATGCATAGGAATGAAGAAGGTTCTTCTCAGCGCTGACATCTCTTGGAGAATCTGCAGGGAGGAGAAGTGTAGCCATCCTTAGTGATCCCAGGGTGGAAGACAATGGACCACCCTCAGCCATGGGCGTGAGCAAAGCACAGCTCCTATCGGTTTCAATGGAAGTTGCCCTTGCTTATACTAGCCCCAGATTTAGTCCAAAAGGGAAAGTTTAATGAGACTAGAGATGGGATCAAGTGTAAAATTCAGATCCAGATTTCAAAGCTGTTTGAAGCTGGGATTTTGGTTGAGCTCATTATTACTATAGAGCTCCTGTGAAAAGTTGGGATTCATATTTCAAATACCCCAACAAAGTTCTGTCATAATATGGATCTTTTCTTTCTGAAGAACACTGTATTAGATGAAAGGACCTGCCAGCTGAGAGGGAGGGAATCTGTACTGACAGAGAGAATGAAGTCCACAAATGGTTAACCTTCTAGGAAAATCACTTTGAAGGGCCTCTTTTGTGAATGTGTTTCTACTAACTTTTTCTTTTTTTTGTTTTCTTTCCAGACAGCCCTGTTTACCCCACACCCTCTGATTCCTGTAAGTAATTTATCTAATAAAGATGGTCTCTAATTTATCAGCATTTAACTTTGATAGATAAAAATCACCTTGGAATTTAACATCAGCACTATGCCCAGTCACCATAAAAATGCAGCCGTTGTCCTAGCAACAGCAGCATCCAGACTCACTTTGGTTGGGATGCAGCTGCATTCTGTCCCATCCCCGCAAGATGGCGAGTGCTCTCAGATTACATGAGGTGTTAGAGGTCTGCTCTGGTCTGGTGTCACCCCTACTTTGCACAGATGTAGATAACTGCATAAGTTGCAATGCAGCAGAGAATTAAATGTGCAGAGTTTAAGTGGCTGTGTTGGCACAGGGGTGTAA
Organism: Gopherus evgoodei; assembly: GCF_007399415.2. Classification (NCBI taxonomy): domain Eukaryota; kingdom Metazoa; phylum Chordata; order Testudines; family Testudinidae; genus Gopherus; species Gopherus evgoodei. The sequence continues at coordinate 286,132,505 of NC_044323.1, read as the reverse complement.
TCCAGTGGTGATTGGGTGCTACACAACCTCCTTTGTGGATTGGCATGTGAGTTATTACAGCCCTTACCTACAGAATGTTAGCTTAAGCTCAGGCTTTTAGCTCTGGAGGTCTCTGGTTCAAACCCTGGTGTGTTGGCCAAGAGGACAGCTATCACGGGGCACTGTGTGTGCTCTAAAGGCATAAGTTTCAGGAGGAAGTTAGAAGTTGCCAGGCATCCTGCAGGATACTTCCTGCTGCCTCTCTCACAGTGATGGGGAACGAGGTACAGAGAATACTAGATCTCAGCAGCAGCAGTCCTCTGTTTACTTATACGTTGTTCCCTGTTAGTTAAATACATTTACCTAAAAGCTGCTCAGTTAGCACTGAAATACCGTGACAAGTTCAAGTGGGTTTGGGTCTGTATCTAACCATAACAGGCTGAGTTATGCCTTTAGGGCCCAGCCCTCTGCTAGGAGCTGTGCAGAACTACGTTTATGGAGGAGCAGCTCTGAAGGGAATTCCCTACAGAAGGTTCAGTGTTCATACAATCAATGCCTGTTCAACTCTTCCTCTCTGTGAGAGGTCTTGCATTCTCGAGGCGCTAGAGTTGTGACTCTGATCGTGTCTTGCATAAACCAGGAGGACAGGCGGCCTCCCTGCAGTCTGCCCCACCTTCTTGCACAATCACAGAGTTGTGGGGCACAAGCCAGCCCACTCTGTGTCTTACCCCCTTTTTTCAATGGGGCGGAAGTTAAAAAAAAAAAAAAGGAAAAGAAAACAGCAAGAGGCAGTTGCTTAGGGGGCTGGCAGTGGGGGCTACTAGTTCCAATCCAGCCACTTGTTGGAATCCAATCCAGCTGTTAATCATAACTGCCTCATTTCTGTACACTGAGCTGTGTGAAATGAGAGGGTGGATTAAGATCAGTTTCCATGGACGGGGGTCCATATAGCATGTAGCACTATCTGTCAGCACTGACAGTCTCACCAGATTGGCCATGTGTTCAGCTAATTTGGAGGCACCCTTTAGGCGGTCCCACCAGATTAGGATTGAGGCAAGGTAATTTGCCCTGCTTGTATTCTACTTGTTTTTTGGCTGTTGAATGACTTTAGGGACAGATTTTTTAAGGGTATAAAGATGCCTAACTCCAAATACCTTTAAAAATCTGGCTGCAAGCCTGGAGGCTGATCAGGATGGCACTAACGTTCAACTGAAATGTAAACACAGAAACAAAAAGGAGGAAAAAAGACTATTTAATGAGCTGTCTCCTTAGACTATTGAGTGATTACTTCTTGCAGCCTTGGTTTCCATGGGAATATCTGTTTATGTTTACAGTTATTAAGAGCATCCATCTCTTTGACCTTGTTAAAGTGTGTCTACACTTTGGGTATTTTCATCACTCAGAAGGATTTCAGAAAGTGTACGAGTTTGAATTGTAATTATACCAGTACACTCAAAGTGCAGCTGCAATATTTGGTTGACGTAAATTTATTAAACCAGTTTGCGCTGCATCCTCATTTTTCTGTAGGCCATTAGATGGCACCAGAGACAGTTTGAATAGGATCTGTGTTAACTTGAGTTAAATTATGTATTGCAAATAATAATTATTGCAAGTTCAGACTTTTTTTGGTTGGAAAATCCTTTGCAAACAGACTTTGATTTTCACAAATCTGGTGCTAGCAGAAATTGTTTGGAAAACAGATCTTGTGAACCATGAAGAACTATATGAACGCTTTGTTTTGAGTAGTGCTGGTGTCTGATGGGAAGCTTAAGTCACATGCTTCTGCCCCTTGACTGGATAACTGAAAGATTTTATACAATGATGTAACCAAAAAAAAAGTTTGAATGCTCCTGCCTGAATATATATGTCCACATACAAATTTGGAATTTCATATGTGGCCTGGTCTTGCATCATTAGACTCATCAGTGGGAGCAGGATCACACCCATAGAGACAACTAAGGGGAGATATGATTGAGGTTTATATAGTCATGACTGGTCTAGGGAGGGTAGATAAAGAAGTGTTGTTTACTACTTCTCATAACACAAGAACTAGGGGTCACCAAATGAAATTAATAGGCAGCAGGGTTAAAACAAATAAAAGGAAGTATTTCTTCACACAATGTACAGTCAACCTGTGGAACTCCTTTCCAGAGGATGTTGTGAAGGCCAAGACCATAACAGGGTTCAAAAAAGGACTAGATAAATTCATCGATGATAGAACCATCAATGGCTATTAGCCAGGCTGGGCAGGAATGGTATCCCTAGCCTCTCTTTGCCAGAAGCTGTGAATGAGCGACAGAGAATAGATCACTTGATGATTCCCTGTTCTGTTCATTCCCTCTGTTACACCTGGCTCTGGTCACTGTTGGAAGACAGGATACTGGGTTGGATGGACCCTTGGTCTGACCTAATAGGGCCTTTCCTATGTTCTTGTAGAGGACAGCCATTTCTCCAGTAACTATATGCCATTCACTTAAATGCATCCAAATATCACGAATGCGTCCATACTGATTGGCTTTTCAGAATTCAAAGTAAAGGTGAATTCCTGCTGCATGGTATTCCACCAGCACGAACATACAGGAATGTTATAAAGAGGAAGGACAGCATTAAATGAATCCCAGTGGTCAGTAACAATAGCGTACAAAATAATGTGCTGATATTGCAGCAGGGAAGGGAAACTCTATGAACACAAGAAGTTAATGGGACACATGGCCAAGAACAGCTGTAGAATCCACATCACTGGTGATACACAAGTCTAGCCCATGTTCACCCATCTTTTAGAGACAGGATAGAAATAATGATATTAGTCCGATAATCCTCCAGGCAGATGGAATATATCATTGATCAACCGTTATTTCTGATGTCTCATTTCAGACTGTCTGGACAATAAATGTACACCAGAGAGAATATTCTTTCCCCTGAATTTACCAAATTGTAACATTATTTTATGATGGCAGATTATATGTAAATATTATCTACGAGGGAGAGTAACCATCTTTATATTTGAAAATATATTTGGGATCAGCTTAGCAAGACAAGTGCCTTTTCACAGGGAATATCCTGAGCCATAGCCACTAACAACTCCCCCACCCTGCAAAAAATCTCTCTTCTGGGACAGAAGGAATGTGATTGTTCATATTTTCAACATGAGTCCTCTAACTCTAGATACCAAGCAGAAGTGGCAATGGTAGCAGTTTAGCTGAAGAAGATTCTTTCTCTCATTCATTTGTCCTTGTTCCAAAGCATATTTCATTCATTGGAGGATCTTAACGTCGGTGGCCACTGAATCAGGCCCTTTATAAAGATGGATTCCGTGGGCATATTCTGATAACCCTAATGGAGGTTAGGGTTATCTGCTTTCAGGTAAAGGGGTGGGTTCAAAGTTCAATTCAGCTCATAGTCACTTCAGATGAAAAATCCATTCAGTTTTCAATGTGGAATAAGAGATTCTTGACATCAGCCCTCTGTATGGAATGTGTTCAAATGCCTTTGTCAAAGAACAAAGCTGACTTTTATCAGCCTCGCTGACGAGATAACTTTAATTTATTTTTCACTCTTTATCCTCGTATTGCTTTGCGACAGGGAGAAACTGGGCCAAAGGGAGAGAAAGGAGATCGAGGAAACCGTGGGGAACCCGTAAGTGCACGACAGTATTCCTTCAGAAATGGCTTTGAGCCTCTCCCTGCCCCCTAGCTAACAGAACATGGGTGGATGTCATATTCCCTTTGACAGGGGCCCTGACCTCCTGCTCCAGGAGTGGTGACCTGGTGATAAGCAAAGGGCTGGTGGAGAGTTCTAGGTAGCGTTTAGCTGATGTTTATATGTATATATATAGTTCATTTTAATAAAGTTCTTTCAGATGATTTTGCCCTTCAAAATTACACAGAGTTAGTCTATGGAACTGCAAGTTTTTGTTATTGTGACCCATTGTTCTTCTGCAGCAGTGGTTGGGTATGCTCAAGAGGAATGGGCATCATCTCCATCATGTTGGAAATGAACCTGAGCTGTTGCTAGCCCTGGACATATAAAATCCTTCCCTTCCCCAGACTGGGGAAAATGAGCCAAACCAACATGTGCCAAGGAGAATAAATGAGTTGTTTCCCACCTCTCCTTCCTTTGCAGGGACTGCCTGGTGTCCCAGGTGAAATGGGGCTGCCAGGACCTCCAGGACCACAGGTAAGCAACATTGACTCCCCTCCCTGGAATGACCAGATAGGTAAGGGGTGCTGACTCCACACAGTCCCTCCCCCTTGATGCTGAATGTCGGATTCTCCTCTCACACTGCTGTAACTCGATTGACCTCTGTGGCATTAGGTATCCCTCATTAACCCCAGAGCAAAGGAGAAGAGAGTTGAGCCCTAAGTGTGACATGCTATCTCTACACTGCTCTGCAAGCAGGAGCTCTGAGACAGCTCTCCAAAGCATGCCTGCCAAGAGCTGAGTGTACTGTGTTTCTGCTGCCCCCCGGGGCTAATGAATGAGTGATTGTGATTACAGCACATGAGCAAGGAATTCCAGGGCAGTATTCAGATTCAAGACACTTTCTGAATTCCCCTTGGTTTATGTGAAATGGGTACATAGTTTTAGTCCAATTGCCACTGAAAAATTTTCTGGACGGCAAAAAAACACCATTGCAAGTGAGGTCTGATCATCGCTCCTGTTGACCATCTCATCAGAAAGGGCAAAGATTCAATGGGCACTGAGGTACCACTCTCTCCCCTAGACAGGGTCCCTCCAGCATAGGGCCGAAGTATGGTTGTAGGGCAGCGTGGGAGAAGATGGCAGTGCTTGTTCTGTGCCTATCCTGTAGATAGAAATTGGCTGATGCTTGGACTGCCAGTCTTGGGCTGTCTGAAACAAATACTACCATGAACTTAACAAAAAAAGGAGAAGAAGAAAATGGGTTTCAGAGCAGTGGCAGGCTCAGCAATGGCAAGAAAACAGGAGCTACAATGCCACTGAATTCTCTGCTCATGAAAATCCACCTATCATAACATTTTTTCCCAGACCTGGACCTTAGCGTCCAAAATATGGGTTTTAGCATGAAAACCTCCAAGCTTAGTTACCAGCTTGGACCTGGTAAAGCTGCCACCAGCCAGGAATTATACAGTAGCTAGCTCACTGTGGTCTCCCCAAAACCTTCCCTGGGGGACCCCCAGACTCAGATGCCTTGAGTCTTACAACAAAGGGAAATAACTCCCTCCCCTTGTTTCCTTGGTACTTCCTCCCAGGCTCCCCTCCCTGGACGACCCTAGGAGTTTCCCTGCTTCCAGTCCTGGAAATACAAGTACCGAGAGATCTAATCTTTCCCCCTCACTCAGAGGGTATGCAAAGTCAGGCTTAGTAAATCTAACACAAAGAGATTTTCCCCTTGACTTCTTCCTCCCACTAATTCCCTGGTGAGCTGCAGACTCAATTCCCTGGAGTCCCCACTGAAGAAAACTCCAACAGGTCTTAAAAAGAAAGCTTTATAAAAAGAAAGAAAAATACATTAAAAATAGTCTCTGTATAAGGTAGAAATATACAGGGTCAATTGCTTAAGAAAAAAAAGTGAATAAACAGCCTTATTCCAGAAGAATACAATTTAACACATTCCAGCAACTACACACATGTAAATACAAAAAAAACCAATATAAACCTATTGTTTTACTATCCTTGTACTTACAACTTGGAAACAGAAGATTAGAAAGCCAGGAGATAGAAAAATCACTCTCAGAGCCGAGAGGGTCAGACCCAAGACAAAGAACAAAGAACTCACACCCAAAACTTCCCTCCACCCAGATTTGAAAAAGTCTTGTTTCCTGATTGGTCCTCTGGTCAGGTGTTTGGTTCCCTGTGTTAACCCTTTACAGGTAAAAGAACATTAACCCTTAGCTATCTGTTTATGACGCCACCGTGGGACAAAGTAAGTCTCATGTAAACCATCAACGTAGACTTTTGTGGCTCATGGGGCCAATGAAGGCCCTTTGCACAGGAATTCATCCTGAGTGGGTTATTATTGTTCATATAGTTACACCCAGCAAGTCAGGGGTGAAATTCCCCCTGTGGAAAGAGACCATTGCAGCTTAGTTAGGATATAGGTGGTGCATATGCTGGGGATGACCCTATATGTGGGCATGAATTTCACCCTCTCTGTGAACATCCACAAGTCCCAGCATCCAGTGCTGAATAGCAGCCTCCATTTAAGTCCCTTTTCTTTCTGTCCAGGGTGCAAAAGGACAGGAAGGAGCCAGAGGAGAGCCAGGAATCCGTGGAGAGACTGTGAGTAATTGCTTCGCTTAGGGCACATCTTGCAATGAGAACACAACTGAAGGGCTTCACAAGTAGCTGCTTTACAGACTAACAATCTCAGGCAGATCCTGTGCAGTGTACTCTCTGACCAGCAGCTAGGACAAAAGCTGCTGCTCTGAGCGAACAGAAATTCAAACCACTCAGCTGCACCCAATGGATTGCTGCTCCAATCAACTGAATGGATGCGGTTCCAGAATGCCCATTTTTTGTTTGAGAAATCTGATTCTCAGATGAAACCCCCTCCTTTCCAGGCAACACGCTAGCCGTGCTCATTAGTGTACTAGGATGGCATTCGGGCACAGGCTACCATCTGGTGCTGAGCGCTCGTACCTCATCGAGAGCTACCACTTGATTTTGATCTTGGTTAGCTTTACATTTCTCCTCTGGCCTGATCAATTCAGTATTTTTTTTTATAAAGGCGGCTCATTACCATAAATCCACCACACATACTTGTATGTGTGTGCGTGGGTGGGGGGGGAAGAGGGAGGAATGTTCTCTGAGGCTGATCTGATCTGGCTTCTGCATACTAGAGAGCGGTAATGACTCAGATCCCAAATTACCCCCGAAGAGGAAGAGGAAGTGCTGAACAGAGCACAAGGAATTAGAGGAATGGTTTTGGGGAGCCTTAGATCTGGAGAAGGCCAGATATCAGAAAATGGCTTTGCATTGATAATCACTGTCCTGCCAACCCAGTTATGGCATGTTGCTTCCATGACTACTCTTCCACTGAAGTCCATCAGGCTCCTTGTAGGCCTTCTCTAAACTGGTGGTAGTGTGTAGGGTAGGCATAGCTAAATGCCGCAGTGAAAAGCAGGCTGTGTCCACACGACGGTCTGTAGCTACTCACAGCGGTGAAAGGCTCTGGCAGTGGGGAGGCAGTGGAGAGCTGCTGGAGCCTTTCCCCATTGCTTCCCTGCACCAGAGCCTTTCCCCACAGCTGGAGACTTTCCCTACAGTGGAGAAAAGCTCGAGCAGTGAGGAACTGCCTGAGTCTTTCCCCACTGCCTCCCCCTGCTAGAGCGTTTCCCTGCAGCAGGAAAATGCTCTAGCAGTGAGACAGCACACTGCTAAACATAGAAGTGTAGCTGGGGGGTGCACTGCATGGGTGTGTAGAGAGCTGTGTAGGGTACATGCCCAAAGGTTCTGGTGTGTCTTTACTAATACCTCATCTATGCTGCTGTTTGTACCCACGCTGGAGGAGCATGCAGTGTATGTGCTCTACATCGCTGTAAGCATAGACATAGCCTCAGTAATACTAATAATAATGCTGTATAATACCCAATAGTAAAGTTGTATAATACCTAGCCGTCTTATGGCATTTTTCATCCATAGATCTCACAGTGCTTTACAATCAGGTCGTATCATTGTGTGCCTGATCCAAAGCCCACTGAAAACAATGTGAGTCTTCCCATTGACTTCATTAGCCTGTGGGTCAGACCCTGCAACTGGCTTCAGGATTGGGTCATTAACTGATAAACGAATGTAAGAGTTAGAAGTGCATCTGACGGTTCCTTGTGGATAGAAGCGTTTGTGTTCTTGTGCTGCCGGTTCAGAATACTCACCCGCTGAACTATTGACCTCACTAAATATACAAAAATGCAGGGAAAGGGTGGCATTGTCTGAGAAGACTATTTTGTTGCCCTGGATCCTATATTTTTGTCATAAATCAACATCATTTCATCTGACCTGATAATATATATTTTATTCTCAGTGCTATATATTTTTTTCCAAGCTGATGAAGTAGCTGATTAGGATTTAGGATTGATCATGGCAATAGACAATTTTGAAATTCCCATGGGATGTCTTAATTTGTTTTGTACCATTGCATCCTTATTCAGATTGTAAGATCTTTGAGGCAAGTGTTCTCTTTTACTATACACTTGTACAGCGCCTAGCAAAATGTGGACTCCAATCTCATTTAAAACTTCTAGCTCCTACAGTAATACAGATAAGAAATAATATTTTTTTTAATTTTGTTTTCTTACAACAGGGTGCTGCTGGATCTGTTGGGCCCCCAGGTCCACAAGGCATGCCAGGAAATGTGGTATGTATTCATCCACGGATTTGTTCCCCATCTGTGCCCTGCCACATTTCTCTTACTCGGTTTCCTTGGTTTGCATTGTTACCCGGGGTTTCAGGCACTTTACTGGTTTGCCAAAATCTCCCCCTCCACCATTTCCCAGGGTCTGCTGCTGTTGTTTGTTACAGGTAGTTTCATTACAGCCTGCTACTCTCTTTGAGAGACTCGGTAGACATGGACATCTTGGGAGTGGTCTATTCAACAGGACAATCTCACCATCAGGCACTGCTTCTCAGGCAGGCTGAGTGGTTGGAGCAGTGGACGTCAGGTTGGGACTGGGCCAAGGGTGCAGCTGGAATTGAACCAGGGACAGGACAGGATCAGAACTGAGATCAGAGTCTGCAGTCAAGCCAGAATCAGAACTGTAGCCACCGTCCAGGTGCAAGCCAGGGGCTGAAGCTGGATAGTCAGAGTCCAGGGACAAGCAAAGTCAGTACTGTAGCCAAATCCAGATACAGGCCAAAGATCGAAGCTGGATAGTCAGAGTCTGAGGGTTCAGGGATGGTCAGGAAGTGGAGACAAGGCTGGAGCAGGGCAAGGACAAGACTGGAACTGGGCTCAGGCCAGGATAGGGCAGGAACAGGAACAGGGTCAAGACAAATCCAGACTGGGAGTCTCAAGTGTCTGATACACTGTGCAGCAGCAGCAGGAGGAGGGTTCCTGGCCAGGTAGTGTGTTGCACAGACTGATCTGCAGTTCTGGTGGGGTTGGGGAAATACCTGAGCTTAGGGGTCACCTAAAAGAGGCTTTGTTCAGGAAGTGGCTGCTGCTGCCACATGCCTGGAGGCTTTATCACTGCCGGCTCTGTAGTAAGGGTAAGTCAGTGCAGCCAAACTGTTGCCACATGCTGGGGTGATAACTCCCTGTTGGAAGGGCACTGTTGAGGCTCTGGGGATGGATGGTGCAAGCCCACCCACATCTAAAGCCCCCCCCCCACCTAAGGGGAGGAGCCCCTGGACCCAGGCACCAATAAGATTTCAGGGGACAACAAATGTAAAAACATGGACGGGAGTGGGGGTCACTGGTTGAAAAGGGATCCAGAGGGGGACACTGAGCAAAGAACCCTGGACAGGGCCCACTGCTCCTAGAAGGCATCCAGCGAGCCAGTGGATGTGGTCCAGAGGAACTCTGCCCAGAGATGTGACTTGAGGGAGGATGACAAGTAGGCCCCACAGTCACGGAGCACCTCCCCATCCAGCTTCATCCTCCTGATATGGAGGACGGCCACTTTGGCCAGTGCTAGGAGGAGGTTGACAAGGAGGTCTCGTGATTTCATTTGGCACAGATGGGGTGTGCATAGATCAGGAGGTGTGGGGAAAAGTGCAGCCAGAACTTAGGGAGAAGATTTTTGAGGAACCGGAAGATGGGCTGCAACCTAGTGCATTCAATATAGATGTGTGCCAGGGTCTCCCTCTTGCTTCAGAAGAGGCATGTGCTGGGGGAGGTGGTGAACCGTGCCTAGTACATGCCCATGATCACGGCTCTGTGAAGGAGTCACCAATTAATATCCCAGGCGAGCCATGAAACCAGGGTGGAATATGGACTGGCCCACCAGGGTTCCTCACCCACCACAGGCAGTAGGAAGTCCCACCACTTGGCGTCAGAGCAGGACACAAGCATGAGGAAGTGAAGAGTGTGGAGCATGAGTACATAGAGATGTTACCTAGGCACAGTTCATACGCGGTCCATCTTCATGTCTTGCAGCTGGTTCAGGTGGTGAGTAGGGGGGTGGCTGAGGAGGCTCATCAGGCAGGGGCCCAATGGCAAGGTCCAGAGGGTCAGGGATGGGTGGGGAGCAGCCTCCCAAAGGACGTGCTCAAAGAAAGTGAGAGAGGCAGGTGCTAAGGCCGCCCTCACCTTTTGCAGTATATGCCAGGGGATGTGAAGGGTGGAGAGCCCCAGGTGCCAGCCTAGCACTAGGGGATCCACCCAGTCTCTCTATTCATGGTCCAGGAGGTCTCTGATCCTGGTGGTACCGGCCAGGACCAACCTCTGCTGCACTAAGGGAGACTCCACCACCTGCACACAAAGACGGAGGTTGTACAGCAGGGGCCCCACGAGGAGGTCCCCCACTTCAGCAGCTGCCACAGACCTGGTCGCCGAGACTAGCTTCCAGGCCCTGGTGAAAAATTGGCGGCTCAGAACGGTCTCACAGGAAACTCCTCAGATAGAGGTAGAAGAGCTACCAATCGTATCAGAGCCCTTGGAGGTAGCAGAGGAAGGCGTGCACCAGCGCACTCCATGCCTGACTGCCAGCACCATAGAGGAGTCTCTGCAGGACCTGGAGGTGGAAGTCATGGACCTGACTGTGGAGGCAGAGCAGGTCCTGCCCAGCCTCCTCCAGAGGGAGGTTCAGGACTCCCGCAGAGACCCAGTGCAGCCCTGGCCAGAAGAACTCCATGATTTAGTTCAGGAGGAAGGCCAGGGTTCCCGGGGGCAGGCTCAGGGTGTTGAGCCAGTGCCAGAGCATGGACAGGACCAGCTGGTTAAGCACCAGTACCCTTCCAGACAGGGAAAGACACTGGAGCAGTCCTGTCCACTCCTCAACCACTCAGCCACCCTGGTCTCCAGATCATGATAATTCTCCAGTGGGGAGGGATCTGTGGTAAAAAGTTAGACACACAGATAGAGCAGCTGGCCCATGCTCCCCCAGATGGGCTGGAGCACAGGAGGAAGGGAGCTCTCCTGCCACCCATCCCTGACTCACAGGCCAGAGCTCTTGACTCAGTTGACCCAGGTGGAGGAGGCCGCTGAATAAATGGCTTGTCAGGCCTCCACCTGGACCAGGTCACCCAGGTCCTGGACCACAAGAAGCATGTCATTGTCGTATGCCAACAGGACCAGCCACTGTTGAAAGGGAGCAGAGAGAGCAGCCCTAGTTTGGCTGCAGGTTTGCCTCATGCTCACCAGCGTTGTACCAACAAGGATGCACTGAACTGTGATTTGTGTCCTCACCAAACTGCCTAATGCTTGGTTTGCCACCATTTATCCCAAGAGAAACATTTTTCTTTTTCTTTCTTTCTTTCTTTCTTTCTTTCTTGTTGAAACTAGAATCAGTTCAAAGATTTAAGCATTGATACACTCAGATCCCATTTTCACTAGAATACCATGTAATCACTTCAGGTCCAATTGTTTAACCTTTACTCAAATAAGTAGGGCCATTGAAATTAGGTTTGCATGACTGAGCCTTTCATGTTTGCATATAAGTCTTTGGCTAGATTCTGCTCTCACTTCCACCAGTGTAAATCTAGAATAATTCCATTGAAGTACCTGGTGTTACTCCAGTTTTACACCTTTGTAAGTGAATACAGGGTTTCAACTTTTAAGTGCAACATGCACGGGGCATTAGCTGTGCAAATGAGATCAACAGAAGAGCAGTGTGATGTGATAGGTGCTAATAGACAATCCAAGTAACTGTCTACTAGTTATCTCTGCTATTTCTAATTAAATTGTTCTATTAACATAGTGAAGATACTTTACATATTCATGAGCTTGGCTAAAGGAAGCTGAAGTGGGAAAATAATATTTGTGTTGATACTGTCTTCTAACTTGCAATCAGAACAACAGATACAAGCCAAAAGAATGGGCTAAAGTACTAACTGATGCTGGAATAACTCCAAATAATTGCAGGGCTCAGTGATGAACTCAAACAGAGACTTCCCCTGGCCTTACTGGTGGGGTTTAGTTCATTCCACAACCTCCCAAAAGCATCTGTCTTGAAAGACCCAGTTCACAAGCCTTGTCCTTGTTTTAGCTTGGGAGAAAGGGAAGGAGAAAGGAATGTTATGTTGTTTGGTTTGGAGGTAAATCACCAATGGGTCTAAACTATAAAGAATCAAAGAAGTTTGACATCATCCTATCTGCCTATAATTTAAAGGGAATGAAAACTGAAATTCAGGGGTAAAATAACCATTGAGTTAATCCCAGGAGTGTGTTGAATTTCCCCATTATACTGACTATTGGGGGCATCAGACAAAAATAAACCCGATGAGACTTTTGGTTGTAATGAGGCTTTCTAGTATCTCTGCTCTGCACAGTTATGTTTTCTGAGTTCTTTTCAGAAAACCAGGAAGTACCAGGAGGATTTTACAGAGGGGGGAAATGTATTTTGGTTGGGGGAGGAGTGGTGTACAAAACTGGGGCTAACTCAATTTTCACTTTAGCTTTGCAGTTCATTCTTACATTGAAAATAACCTTTTCAGGCAGCTGATTCACATCTCTTCTAGTTCATTGTTCTCAGGATTACAAGTTGTCTGTACTGGGAAGAGGGAGTGTCATAAACCAAAATGTAAAAAATTGCCCCAAATCCCCAGGATGTACAGTACAGTACATCTGTCTATTTCATTTCCTTTAGAATCAAATACCACCTCAAATCACAGTTTTAAACAGGAGCATTCTTCTTCTCCACAGGGTGTACCTGGAGACACTGGCCAACCCGGAAAGGATGGACAAAAGGGTGAAAAGGTCTATCAATTTCTTTCATGTCTGTCACATAAATGTGTATCTGGAATTGAAGCCCTCTGAACTGTGACCAGGATTAATAGATTTTAAAGCCAGAAGGGATTATTAGCTCATCTAATCTGGCATTTTGTGTAACGCAGGCCAGAGAATTGCACTTGGTTCTCCCTGTATAAACTACCTAGCAGTACTAATAGGACAGGAGCTCTTGAAGTGAAAAAGCCACCTTAGTTTTTCTATTAGATACAGTGATGTCATTGGCTTGAAAACACATCTGCACAGTGATGATTGTGCCAGGATTTTGGGGGATTCTATTCTGTTTGTTTCTCTCTTGATAACTATGGTTAAATCCGTAAATCTCCAGCTGTAAGCAAAACCTTCTTGCTCCAGTTAAGCAAGCTGGGGCTTCTGCTTTCACATCAAGCTCTTTTAATTGCATAGTTCCCTTATCCTCCCAGCCCACCCTCACCTCCATTTGTCTGTCTCGTCCGACTGTTATGTGCTGCCTGATACCTGGACTGTAAGCTCTCGTTATTACTTTCCTGTACCAAGCCTAATATGATGGAGCCTTGGTCCTTGATTGAGGCTCCATAATAGAAATAATTAACAGTTATATCGACCTTAACTACACACAATAGAAGGATAACAATGTAAAATATAGACAAGTCCCACTATATCAATCCTCCCACCAAATCACCATCCATCTTCTGAGTGCTCACCAGATCCCTCGATCTACTTAAAACCCAAACGTTCCCTGAATTAAATGCGCCTTGTAGTATGTTTCCAAAGTTAGCAGGGTGGAGTCACAATGGGAGAGCAAAGAAAAGGGTGTTCTAGAATTAAGAACGCCTCACTGATGGAAAAGGGAGGAAAGAGTGTTCTAGAGTTGAAAACCCCTTACAAGGAACATCATGCCACTCTTCCTTTCTCCCCACCAGCTAAAGCAGAGGGCTAGTAACTCAAGCTCTTCTGTCTAGTATAACTGCATCAATATTACACAGAAGGGAGGAGTCTTTAACATAGCCAAGCTCCAAACCATTTAGGGCTAAAGTTTTCATTTAAAGGGGGAAATGCCAATACTCTAATGAGAGCATTTGAAATAAAGGCCAAGATGCATCATCACATTCTTATAGTAGAATAAAACAGGGCTTCCTGTGACACTGAGGAATGTTCTGCCTGTAAAAGTTAAAGACAAAATCCCTGGACATTTTTATCCTCATGGGATATATGGTCCAGAAATGGACCTTAGCTCTCAATTCAGATGCATCATTGTAATGTCTTCTACAGGGTGACCCAGGACAGGAAGGAAAACCAGGACTACCTGGGCTCGCAGGTGAGCCTGGCCCTGCTGGAATACCTGGCTTACCAGGGAAGGGTAAAGATGGAGAACGGGTAAGTCCTCTTAGCACAGTCTGCACCCAACTAGAATCAGTTCCTACAGGAGGTAAATGGAACAGCCTCAGCAGAAGCAGTGTATCAAATATAACTGCATAATATTGCAGTGCAGCATTATATTATCACCCCCTGACAGCAGGCCACCCTTTGAGTGGATGCAGTTGCCAACAGCACCTGCAGCAAGCTTGCTTGCCTCCAACATTGCACTATCATGTGTTCTGTCCATATCTACCCACTCTGCCCATGTGTCAGCCTCACAGGTGGGCAGTCTCTCTCTCTCTCTCTCTGGCCTAATTACTATTTCAGTAGTTATTCACAATGAAACAGCTTCAACAGGAGAGATTGAGGGAGCCCCACAACTGAATATCCCATAGCTCAGTGATTAAAGCACTCTCCTGAGAGATGAGAGATTCCCCCACCCCAGTTCCAGTCCTGTCTCCATCTCCACAGAAGAAGGTATTGAAGCTGGGACTCCCATATCACAGGTGAGTGCTCTAACCAGGAGGCTAGAAGTTATAAGGTGGGCTTCTCCACCACCTGCCATTTTCAGTGGAGGCAGGCAGGCACCAGGAACCTAGCTCAATCCCACAAGATGCGCCTTTGATGCCTAAGCTACCTGACTCCTGGTGATGCGCTCCAATCTGTGGATCACTAAGCAGAGATGGGCACATCCCTGAAGCCTGGATGTAGGTACCTATCTCTGAGAGAGGGGCAGAGCTTAGGACACACCCCTCTTGTTGGACTCTCCCATTAGGCAGCTCCCCATCTAGTGTGCTGGCTTTTGTGGATCACATTCTTAGGTGTCTGTCTTTCCTCATTCACCATATGGGTAGCCTAGGCTCCTAACTCAGGCTTTGTGGATCAGGCTTTGTTCCTGTGATTTTCTAGATGCCCAAAAGTTAGACACTCAATGTTGCAACCTTTATGTTCCTTCATGGATCCCACTCACCGCCACTAGAAATAGTAGTTTGATTTAAGAATAATTTTTGTTTATTTTTCAAAGGCCAAGTTTCTGCTTCACAAGTGTTGACTATTTTCTGCTTTGGTTATGGCTCTTTAGGGTGAAAGAGGCCCCCCAGGCTTACGAGGACCCCTCGGACCCAAGGTAAGCATTTACCTCTGTCCCATTGAGGACTACTTCTCAGAAATCAGGACAAGTTTGCACATTGTCACTGGAGCTGGTGGAAAAATTAATTGAAAATATGGTCCATTTTTTACTGGAAAATATTTTTGGTAAGACATTTACTAAAAAGTTTTTCCTGATTTTCAGTGGAAAAGTTTGCAACAGAAACTTTCCAAACAACTCTATTTATTTTTCTGTGTAATGCGTCTCTGGTTGTGTACATGCAAATATTAGGATAGCAAATAACTTGTTCACTTTCCACATACATCATTTTTATGTCTCTATATAAAGCTATAGCTAAGGTTGTGGGCCAAGTCCTGCCATACTTACTGAGACAAAACTCACACCAACTTCCCTGGCAACCTGGAATCCATACAATCAGAGAGTCAGTGCACTTACAGGGTGAACTGCACTTTAGACTCCTTTGCGGTACCTCAGGTATACTGCTCAGATAACAGGTGTTGCTTCCTTCACCACCTCTCTGCTGTTCAGCTGCTCTTGGAGTGGATCTCTGGGTTACAGCTTCTGCCCACCCCCTACCATTTCCCAACTATGTTAACACAACAGGTCCAATTGTATTCAGAGGACACCTGCAGGAAACTTCCCCCTGGGAGCCTGTGAACAGGGGCTGATTAAAGTGGCTAAAAACAGCTTCAAAATGAACATTATTTATTCACCCATAGGTAAATAGTAAGCAGAGAAAAGGGTTCAAAGAACAGAATTTTGTCTACATTTTGCCTAAACTTTATCCTTTCAAGTTCCTCTTAGCCCAGGTACTTCAGTCTCTGGGTGGGAGAGACAAAGTGCTTCGCATTCTTTGCTTGTCTCAACGTCTGTCTCTGAGCATCTCACCTGTGCAGCAGCTGCTGGCAACTCCCACTCCCCTTCTCCCTCAAGAAAAAAGTTTTTAACTGCTTATTGTTCTTTTGATCTCTAGTCTCTTTTTTGGCAAATCAGCTGTGCCACTTTAGGCTGGCATGTGTGAAGACCATCTCCCCAGTTAATGGCCCAATAATTGTCCACTTGAAGCTGTCTTATCTCTGCTCATTGTTTTTTTCCTTCTTGCTCTTCCTGTTAGCCCTTTTTAATTCTATGCTGTGTGGTCAGACAGAATGATATTAAGGAAATAATATCGAGCTGAGGTACATATAATCATTAAAATAATACAGAGATATCTCTCCCATCTCCAGAGGCATTTTCAAAGAGGTGGATATGGGAAGAGAACAAAATCTATTGTTCCTGACACAAACTGCAGTTATGTAGTCAAATTAGCGTTTTGTGGTTTTCACGTGTTGCACTGTTTTTGAAAATATAGTCTTGAGACTATTAAATTTCAGAATTACCACCACACCTTTATTAAACACATCCACATTTGCTGACGGTCTACAAGAAATTAACAATATTCTTCTGGGATGAGCTGGGTCATGTTTAGAGCCTAGGACAGATTCTTCCTAGTTCTCTATTTGGATTGATCAAGTCATGATCAAGAACTGAGCAGGAAAACAGTCCTTGAATCATGAAATAGATTTAAGAATAGGAAACTTTTAAAGCAGGAATATAGCTGTATAAAGAATTGATCCAGCCATGTCTTATATTCCTGGATAAATCTATCTATCTCTTCCTCATGCTGAGTCTGTTCTGCTACATTCCGCACTGACATGGCTAAATTGGTCTCTATTTTTCTTTTTTTTTTCTTTTGCAGTCCAGAACACATGAGCAGTAATGCAAAGAGAACTATTATTACAAAAAAGGGAGAAAGAAACATATTAAAAAACACTAAATGAAACCTATTGTTCAATATAAAATAAAATATAAAATAAAGATATTAGGAAACTTATCTGTGCAGGGAAAAACAGCATGCACTTTTTTTGCAGCAAAGCTGTGTTATTTAACAAAATACGTCTAGCATGAGGTATCTGCAGTGAGGTCTGTTACAATATCTTCCTCATTGCAACATGTAAAACTGAGCAACATGATTGCACAGCAAGCACCAGAGCAGGATATTTCCTGTGTCTTTCTTAACCCTCGCTTCCCAGTGATAATTAAAACAGTTCAAACAATTGCCCAGACTTTTTGACTATATATTATTGGCAATTTAATTTTTAACAATGAAGTCTTTTAGATTGTGGAATAGTGTCTTAAAGGGTAGGGTTGAAAGTCTATCCCTGAGTCATTTAAAACTGCACTGGAAAAAAGCACTTAACAATATACCATAGGGAACAGCCCTGCACTGATAATGGAATGAGCAATGTTAATCTTTGACTTGGTGCTTCTTTTCCAACTCTATGATCTTCGGAATAAATATCCTGTGGTTACCTGTATGTGCAATCTACTATAGGAAAGTAGGTGGTTGCTCCCAAGTATGATGTTTTCCTGTGTCTCACAGAATACATGCTAACCTATAGGCAATTGGAGTTCCTAGTATAAAACCACACAAAAGCAGCAGTATTAAACAACCTAGTTGTCCCAACAAAGATGTGAGGTTCTGACCTGGTCTCTGTCTATCAAGTCAACACAGTTAGCAAAAGAAGGACCTTTATGGAAATTGGATGCTCTATGCTAGCTGACCCACATACTGGGTAAACCAAAATAATGATGGGGCCTATGCTCCCACTCTGTTACATGGCATAGCATGGAGCTGAATCATGCATGTGCTCCGAAAATTGGGCAAAGCACTTTGTAAAGAGGAAAAGTAGTTTCAGGATATGACAAGTTATCAGTGGATTTTTCCCAGTATAATGAATCAATGACTATTCCATGTCCCTATGCTATCATAGGTTGAGACCGTTCCCCTGCAACGTATTAATAATTATTGTGGAGGTTCCATGTAGGATGTGCAGGAAGTGTAGGTGATATTTTCTGAGCTGTAAATTAGTGGTAGACATTGGTCACCTTTCTCAAACATTAAGAATCTTGCTGGTCCTTAACCCTTTCCTCTCACTGTTTCAGGGAGATAGGGGAGTTCCTGGTCTTCCTGGCCAGCCAGGAGACAGAGGCGCACCAGGAGTTGGAGTAGCTGGACCTCCTGTAAGTACTAAGCAGACCTCACTCACTTTTGATAAGATCAAGACACGGCCATTGCCAGCTACTCGAATGAGCACGGAGTGGTAAAGCTGCGGGGTGGATGCCCTTAATGTTCTCGGAGTGGTTAATATCAGTTTCTGCTGCTCCTGAAATTATCTGTGTGGTTTTGACACATTGGCTCTGCGTGACACTGGAGCTCTGTGTCATTACACACTGAACACAGTGTCTTTTGGGGTGTGTGCATTTCTGTTGCACAGCGTGTCTCACTATTTAGCTACTGTACAGATTGTCATTTAACACCAACAGACCACAAGTGAAATTTTCACAAGGAGAGTAAGGCCCTTCTGACATCATATTTCCCCAGCTCGCATGCTGAGTCTAGTTGATACAAAAATATTTTTTTCCAATAAATACCGTTATTTTTCTTCTTTGTTAAGTTTTAGAAAATTGAAGCAAATGATTATGCATTCTAATTAGCGAGTCAAACATCTTAATAAATAGAAAGATACAAAAGTATTTTAAAACCTGATTTTCAGGAGATGCACATTCCTTTTAAAATTTCTTTTCTGTAGTATTTTGACTATTTAAGTGCACATAATACTTTTCAATTGAGATTTATATGAATCCTGTGCAGTTATGCCTCTTTGTGCTCACAGCTCTGTCAGCTGCCTTCACCTTTGGAATTTTCTCCCCTTTGATAGACTACAAAGTACATCTTTTGGACTATGCTCTAGACAAATTGGGGTTTTTATGGCACTGGGGTCTGATCCTGCCAGGTAGTGAGTGTGTCGGATCCCTGATAATATCAATGAGATCTGAGGACACTCCTTACCTTTCAGATGCTGCTCAGAATCTTGCAAATTCAGGCCTCAGGTGTGTAAGTGTGTAAACAGACTTCATTCTTGGCCACACCCATGAGAAGATAGCAAACATCCTAAAATCCTTTATAACCATCTGTGCATCCTCACATACTGTGTCTTAGGGTTAGTAGTCCCTACTCCAGCCAATACTTGCCAATGATACCCTGCAGTGGTATCTAGATTTTGCACTTTCTCCTTATACCTGGAACTGGAAATAACTGCTATGGTAAGCTGTATCGCTGTGTGGTAACTGATGATAAATGCTGACTGTATAGTTTGCATTTCCCATGCTGAGGACTTCTTGTTTTAGAGAAGATTAGGCAAGAGATCAATCATTTAATACCCAGTCTCAGTTGTAACAATGTAATGAGACCTGCACTATGGCTTCTGCTTTACCCAAAGGGTACATGCTATTCAGGATGTGACAGGTTTTTGGCTAGCACGTTGGTGAGGCTTGGTGATCTGCTTGTGCTCTGGCACGTACGAAATCCTGTTGCCTTGATTTCTAAATGACAGCTTGTTTTTTCTTGAATAAGCTGAAAGCCTCTCAGGCATGAGTGCTCATACTTTAAATCTGATTATGATTACACCAGGCTAATTAATTTCAGTCGCATGAATGAGAATTTTAAAATGAATTTATCAATTAAGAAAATTCATTAGCTTTTGTGAAGCCTGGTGTGCCATTTACTGTTTGTTATTTATTAGTTATTGGTAGGGCACATGTATAAATCACAATTTCACGGAGAGCATGGAATCATGAAAATGCCCCCAAACCATGATCTTTTAATTTTTTTTTTAAAGGACAATGTCAGCAACAAAGTCTTTAATACAGGACATTACTTAAACTGTCAATTTCAAGGATGCAGTGAATTTTACAAGTAAATGTAGCCAGTTTCAAGGACAGAATGAATTTTCCTTTTATAATTCATTTCATCTTTGAAATTAACTACATTTACTTGTAAAATTCATTCCTTGCACAAACTCCAGGAAATTATAATACTTTTACCATCCTGAATTTGTCATGAATTCCTCTCCACCCCCGCAAAATCCTGTGATTTACGCAGGGGCCCTTGTTACTGGGCTCAAATCAGGGGTACCGGGATGAAATTCTATAGCCTAAGTTTTGCAGATGCCAGACTAGATGATCTAATGGTCCCCTTCTGTCCTTAATATCTGTTAATATGAATGACTAGACTAAGAGTATCAAAATCTGGCCCAACTGCATATATCTTCACCTTACTTCAGGGCATTGTTTTTTCCTAAGTCAGAAAGAGTTATACAGCTTGCTCGCAACAAAGAAAACAAGTATGATATTACCATCTGCCAGTCTGTATTATGGACATGCATGTAGGGAGGGATAGCTCCGTAGTTTGCACATTGGCCTGCTTAAATCCAGCATTATGAGTTCAATCCCTGAGGGGGCCATTTAGGGATCAGGGCAAAAAATCTGTCTGGGGATTGATCCTGCTTTGAGCAGGGGGGTTGGACTAGATGATCTTCTGAGATCCCTTCCAACCCTGATAGTCTATGGTTCCATGGAACCTGCTTCCATGTTGGCCTGTTGCTTACAGTGATGATGTGAGGTTAGTTCCAAAACTGCCCTGGCTTTTATTTCCCATTCTGCTTCCAGAAAAAAATGCTGATTTTTTCTGTCTCTCTCCAGGGACTTTCTTTCTTTCTTCTATTCCTGTCTGCTTTCACTCAATTCATTCTGATCTCAGCTACACTGCAGCTCATCAGTCTGGAGTACTGATGTGCTGGAGTTGAGATTTGCACCGGTGGTAAGGGATCAGTCTGGCCTGTCATGTGGTGTGCATCCTAGCCCAGCAGCCAGAGAGGGAGAAAGTGCTGCATGGGAAATAGATGAACTCTCGCTCACGATGATATTTCCTCATGGAAGTTTCCTTAGCTGTTTCCACGTGCTTGATGGGGATTTCTCTCTCTCTCTCTCTCCATGGTTACTAAGGAGTTGCAGTTTGGTGGATTAAACAGTTTGTAAATCTGCATCCTTGCAGCCCAAAATGAGCAGCTGCTGTGAACCCCCTGGGCTCTGTGCTTCGGGCTCCTTTATACTGTTACTGATTATACCCTGGGGTTACTCACTGCCTGGAAGACTGTTGGACACAGCACAATATGTGCTCTTGTTTTCTTTAAACTCCTCTGCCTTCATTTACTTTCTTTGTTGCTAGCTTCATCTGTTTCAGGGCAACCTCCTGCTAAGCTGATTCTGTTCCTTTTCCTGACCGCTCCTCCTATGCTTTCCATTAACTCTAAACTTATGTTGCTCTTTAATCACTCACACCAGGATGTTACATTCAGGCTCTGCTGCCCTTTTCATCTCTGTGTTGTTGCTGTTTGTTTGCAGGGCCCTGTGGGACCAGCAGGAGACAAAGGGCCATCGGTACAGTATGTCTTGCTAACTACACCCAACTTTTACAGAGGGGGACCGCTGTATAGTCAAATGTTCCATTGACTATTGATAATTTTGTTAAGGCGTGTTTATATTTTCCGTTTGCTTGATAATGGTGGAAAGATACAGCTACATTATTTAGGCCAGCGTTTCTCAAACTGGGGTCCAGGAGGATACTCCAGGGGGTCCATGGCCCCCATTGATCAACTCCTCCTTCCCCTCCCTCAACTCCTCTGCCTCCCTCCCAGTGCATCCTGCACGCTGGAGAACAACTGGGATGAAGGAGCGGGGATGGGCTGCGGTCAGAGGAGGGAGTGGGAAGAGGAGGGACAGTGGTGGGGCCTTGAGGGAAGGCTGAAGTGAGGGTGGAGCTTGGGGGGCACTGAAAATTTTTAAATTAAAATGAGGGTCTTTGGGTTGCTAAATCTGAGAACCGTTGATTTAGACCATGATCCAGCAAAGCACTTAAGCACCTGCTTAACTTTGGGACTGCTCACATGCTTAAAGTTAAGCATGTGTGTAAGTGTTTTGCTGGACTTTTGGCAGAAAATAACAATACATCGTCTCGCTCCTGTTGTATCTAACCAGTCACAAGATAGCCATGATTCACCAGTCTACCACTTTGTCATGATAAAAAATCGTAGCTAAAATTGACTTCTGCTGACACAGGTGTAAATGTAGCAAGTGGAGTTAATTCTGATTCATAGTGATACAGGGAGATCGGAATCTTGCCCCTTGTGCTCGTCATATAGCGCAGGGGACAGGGAGACAGGACGTCTGGGTTCTGTTCTCCCCTCAGCAGCATGGCCTTCGGACAGTCAGTTTCTCTCTCTGCCTAACCATGCACACCTGTGAAAGTGCTATAATGCCGACCCCAGCAAGGGGCTTAATCTGTGAGGCTTAATTTATGGATAGTTCCTTGAATTCCTTCAATGGTAGATACTATATTAGCACCGAGTGTAATTAAGTTTTTCTGGAAAGTCAGTTCGGATGTTGCTAGTTAAATGGGTTCTGGCAGCTGATGGGCTGTGAGTTCCATTTCTGCAGCAGACAGGAATCTGGCTGCTGCTAAATATTGGATGGGGTACAAACACGCTGCCAACATTTCTGATCAGGTTTATTCTCCTCATTTTACCAGGGCCCTCGAGGTTTACCAGGTGTTCCAGGCCCACAAGGGCCAACTGGGCAGGATGTAAGTAAAGAAAGCGAGAGTTTTAAATGTTTATTGTAGTTAAAAGGGCTGCCCACAGTCAATATATCACCTTAAAAAACCCAGTCTTATCAGTCCAGGAGCGGGTTCTTTAGGGTGTGCCAATGAGAGAATAAATAGTGATGGAACAAAATTAACCAAATCAAAATTTAGGTCAAACATCTGGTAGAACAACCTAGAAGACCTATTAGACTACGGAATAATGTCTCTAGGGAAGTGGGGGAAGACCCATCACTAAGCCTGCTAGAACGACACTGGGAAGGCCTATTGGTCTGGGAATAATCCTGCACTGGCCAGGGAAGCCTCAAGATAGCCAGTCACTTTCTTGGGTTTATGATTTCTGTGATTCTCTGACACTTAATGAAACAGGAATCTTGTGCCCAGGGTCGCTGATGGCTTTTTTGTTGCATTGCCATGCGGAAGAGATGACATTTTACCTCTGGCCAGCCTTTCTTCCAACCTCCTGCCTTCTCAGAGTGTGAGTCACAGAAATGATGCTCTCCGTGGTGAGGAACAGAGGGAGGTCTTCACATGTCTGCTGGGGGAAGCTGATCCTGCCCCTGGCTTGCGGACACTTGCTGTGTCACAAGCACTGCTCTGTGGAAGGAGGAGGACGCTCTTTGCTGATCAGCAAGTGCTGAGCTATAGGAACCAGTCCTTGGTGGAAGTGGGAAAGGGGCACTGGATGTGTTTAAAAGGGATGACGCTGCATCATCACCAGCTGACATAACATTGGGACATGGAAAGCTGACACCTTCATGTAACTGTCTTTCTCTACACAGTTGAGACCCTAAGTGAATCCCAGGTTCTCTAGGCCCATGAAAATATATGCCACGGCTTCAGAAAATTGAGGGGCTGCTGTAACAATCGTTGGGTGTAGCTCCATTGAGGTAATCTGATTGGCCCAAAGAGACGTACTGTGAATCTGAATGGATCTCTTCTCTCTTCCTCCTGGGGGTTTGCAAAGGAACATCTCATTTTCTTCCTGGTCACTCGGGTTCCTCTAGGTGTGGTCTCACACTCCTCACCCCACCATGGAGAAGAAGGGATGAATTATCTCCTACGTTCCCTTTCTTCTGGGGGACCCAGAGATTTGCTCTGTGCTGGTATTCCTGACCACCCCTGCAGCCATCACCCTGCTCCCTCTGGGAGAGCGGGTGCTGAGAGCTTGTTTTGGCTAAAGGAAGGTAGTAAAGTTAGCTGAAAGTTAAAGCATCTTAGTCTTCCAGGAGTATCTACAGTCTTTTAATCGCAGGATTTTTGCCTGTCTCAAGGAAGCAAAGTGTAAGAAGCAACATGACATCTTGCCAGCATTTCCCGAGTTCCCCAGAAGAATAATTATAAGGCAAATTTCTTCTTCACATGCATCTCAGTCAACGAAGTTGCAGTTCCTTGGGAACCGCAGCTATTCCCCACTGAAATTCATTATCACAGTTTCATATTCATAAGCCAGAGCAAGACAATTGGCTGCAGAAGGGCCCTTCTTTGGATGCCGTTAATACAGACACAGGAAAAGAGCAATTGAAATTTCTTCTGATTTCTTCCATCCCAGCTGAGGCCAGATGTCTCTTGCGGGGCAATCACCAATATAGTCTGATGTCACTCCACTCCACACAGCAGTGGAGACCAGGAGCGTGCAATGGAAAAGGACGGGACCTTTCCACGGGACTCAGTGGTGTCTCACAAAGCAGCCCTGACAGAACTGGAGATGGCAGGAAGCACTGTGCTGCAAGGCACCCAGAACGAGCGTGCCCACTGAGCCACTCTCTAGGAGAGTGCTATGTGCCTTCCCCTCCGCAGCCCACCAGCTCTGCTGATGGATGGTGAGGGACCAGGCCCCTCCATGCCCTGCCTCTCCTCAGAGAACTTGCTTTCCATGCTCAAGTTTGAAAATGTCAGTCTCAGAGCTGTGCTGGCTGTGGGAAGAGCCATGTTGCCAGGTTTCACCCAGCCAAATGTCATGGGTGTGCAATTGCCTGAAATAAACCGGCCTACGTTTCTGTGGAACACTTCTACACATAGATGTAGGCCTGACTGATAAGTAAGGGGGGCAGTGGCAGGCACCTCGAGGGTGAGGATCTCAAATGTTGCCAGATTCTGGCCCTTCTGGAGGCACTTCCTACATAGCCCCTTCCATGTTATAGAACGTCTTCCTTTCCCTTCCAGGCCCAGACCTTGGGTATTTGACATATTAGTGGTGCCTTGCCCGTTGCCCATCTCAATCTGTCTCTATCACACACATTTCTCTGAAAACTGGTATCAAACTGCTCCCACAAACGATGACTTGCTGGTGCTCCAAGTGACTGCCAGGGTCCAGTCTTGCAGTTTCAGATGCAGGATTGGGGCCTTCGTTTTAAATGCTCCAGTTGGGCTCGGTCTTCAGTGCCTCATTCATCTCTCCTTGAAACTGCTGCAGCTCGACCAAGTATTAACTGTGCCTTTAGTGACCGTGAAAACATGATGAACCAGTTTTGCCTGGGGGGGTAACTCCAGTGGCATTAAGAGTAAAACCAGAGAGGAGTATGGAAGGGTGTGTAGTGAGAGCGAGTAATTCAGAAATAGAGATGGATGGAGAGAGGTATATTCTAAATGTTACCAACATGTAGATACATTAGTAGTTCTTGTAGAAGTGTGTGTGATTGTCTCAACACTGACAGGATTGTGTGACAGTAGGCACAAATGAGCAGTATCCTAGGATGGTGTGTTTATGTGTGTATGAGGAGCGGGAAGAGAAGCAAGGTCTTATTGTGAGTTAATCTCATAGATTTTTCTCTCCCTTGTTCATAGGGTTTACCTGGAAATCCTGGGGAAAGAGGACCTCCTGGAAAGCCAGTATGTCATTTCACTTTTAGATTAAATCCCAAACAATTCTGCTCTTCTCTCTTTTATATCAGCACCTCCATCTACCCCATCCTTCACAGTGACAGTTAAATGTCGCTTGCTGTTCTAACTGGAAGAACAGCTACAAGAACTAAGGGTATGTCTACATCTACAATTTGCAGCGCTGGTTGTTACAGCTGTATTAGTACAGCTGTATAGGGCCAGCGCTGCAGAGTGGCCACACTTACAGCAACCAGTGCTGCAAGTGGTGTTAGATGTGGCCACACTGCAGCGCTGTTGGGCGGCTTCAAGGGGGGTTTGGGGAACGCGAGAGCAAACCGGGGAAGGAGACCAGCTTCGCCGCGGTTTGCTCTCGCGTTCCCCGAACCCCCCTGCAAACCGCGGGGAAGGAGACCTGCTTGCTCAGGGATTCGGGGAACGCGAGAGCAAACCGCAGGGAAGGAGACCTGCTTGCACGGGGGTTCAGGGAACGTGAGAGCAAACCGGGGAAGGAGACCAGCTTCGCCGTGGTTTGCTCTCGCGTTCCCCGAACCCCCCTGCAAACCGCAGGGAAGGAGACCTGCTTGCACGGGGGTTCGGGGAACATGAGAGCAAACCGGGGAAGGAGACCAGCTTCGCCGTGGTTTGCTCTCGCGTTCCCCGAACCCCCCTGCAAACCGCAGGAAGGAGACCTGCTTGCACGGGGTTCGGGGAACGTGAGAGCAAACCGGGGAAGGAGACCAGCTTCGCCGTGGTTTGCTCTCGCGTTCCCCGAACCCCCCTGCAAACCGCAGGGAAGGAGACCTGCTTGCACGGGGGTTCGGGGAACGCGAGAGCAAACCGGGGAAGGAGACCAGCTTCGCCGCGGTTTGCTCTCGCGTTCCCCGAACCCCCCTGCAAACCGCAGGGAAGGAGACCTGCTTGCACGGGGGTTCGGGGAACGCGAGAGCAAACCACAGGGAAGGAGACCTGCTTGCACGGGGGTTCGGGGAACGCGAGAGCAAACCGCAGGGAAGGAGACCTGCTTGCTTGGGGGTTCGGGGAACGCGAGAGCAAACCGGGGAAGGAGACCTGCTTGATTACCAGAGGCTTCCTCAGGTATGCTGGATACCTGCTTATTCCACGGAGGTCAAGAAAAGCGCTGGTAAGTGTCTACACTTGATTACCAGCGCTGGATCCTCTACACCCGAGACAAAACAGGAGTACGGCCAGCGCTGCAAACAGGGAGTTGCAGCGCTGGTGATGCCCTGCAGATGTGTACACCTCCTAAGTTGCAGCGCTGTAACCTCCTCACCAGCGCTGCAACTTTGTGATGTAGACAAGCCCTGAGAGTGACGAGTGATTACGGTAAAAGCTCCTGTGGTAGGTTTGGCTCAATATAAATATAATTGAATATGCTGTATGTAAATGAAAGCAAAAGCTCGTATATTCTCTTAGTATTTGCATATAAAACCCAAGGCCAGAATCTGTATTTTCTACACATGCCCTGCACGGTCCATCCCTGTATTCTGGAATAAATTTATAATGCCATTGACAAAGGACATATTGGGCCCAGTGAGCACCAGACAGTGCAAGAAAAATCAGTACCATGCCACAGGGAATTTTCATGTAAATTTACCTTAAGGGTCTCATTTTATAAAACACTTTTTAAACAACGGATTCTTGTTTCCACAGGGTGCCTCCTCCCTCCTTTCTCCTGAAGACATAAATCTCTTAGTCAAGGTACAGGCTGAAATTGCCTTTGTGATGAGATTGTTTTTTGCTTTTAACTTGATGACTGATGCTACATTATGGAGATGTGTCTGAACTGTGAGTGCCAGATGTGCATCTGAATATTCTAAACAGCAAGATGTGCAAGCAGTTTGCAGTTCATAGAGTCACACTGTCAACTAGTGCCATTGGGGACACGTTAGAGACCAAAGCGAATATGGCCAGAGTTAAATATGCTCTAGTAATCTCCACCAGTGTTTTGGCCTACAAAGGCCCTTACAAGCTGATGTAATTTAGACCAGCCCCAAGGTTGCTGCTCTAACTTTTAGTGAGGCCTGAACTGGCCCTCTGAAGCACAGGGATCAAATATTTTCAAGCATAATTCCATAAAGATAGGCTTTCAACGCCACTGAAAGCATCTAAATAAAGAAGCCTGATTTCCAAAAATGCTGAGCCTCTATGTCTCCTGCTTAAGTCAGTTTAAGCTGGAGGTGCTAGGTGCCCTTTGAAAATCAGTCCACGTTTGCATGAGGTGTCTAACTGGGGATGTAGGTGCCTACTGTTAAGTGCCCACATTTGAAAATGTTGGTTTGTAGGTTTGCTGTTGCTGTCCATGAAGGTGATTTCATGGGAAATGATTCAGTATTTAACACCGGGCAGCTGCTAAATCTTTAGTGATGGCCAAGGGCAAAATAGCAAGATTTTTAAGCTGTCTAGGGACATGGCAAGAAGTCTTTACCTAATGCTTAAAAGGCACTGAAAAATGAACTGCTAACTGGTCTCCTCCTCAGAGCTGAAAAGAGCAGCCCTCTCTAGTTACTACCTTGAGGTGAAACCTTGTATTCACACAGCATCTCTTCTTCAAAGATCCCAAAAATCTTTACACAGAGTGCACTGTATGATGTTGTTTTGTATTCAGTAGCACCTGGAGACCCCAGCTGAGCTCAGAGCCCCATTTGTCTAGGGGCCATACACCCACACAGTAGGAGGCAGACCCTAGTCTAAAGGGTCTATATTCTAAGTCAGACAGACGCCCAAGGAATAGCAGGGAAAAGAGCAGCAAATGCATTGCCCAAGATCATACAACAGATCCCTGGCAGAGCTTGGGATAGAACCTAGTCCTCCTGCCCTATCCACTGGACTGCACTTCTTCTCTGTATACTGGGCTCACTTCACCCACCACTGAATCAAGGCTAACCCTCAGGCGGAAATGTTAGGAATTCTGTACATTTGCCAGGCGGTTTTTGAAATAAAGATAATGTAGTGAACTGACACTTCAAAGAACAGTGGAGGGAGACGGAGCGTAATTCCCCATGATGGAATTTGGCCAGGGTACTGTGGCATACATCTACTCTTGCAACAAATGCCAAGAGATCTTTCATGACCACAAGTAGGGGGTGCTTCACTTCTCCCTATTATTCCACAGTGACTACCACCACTCTGCTGGACATAGCTTCAGCACTAACTAGGGGGCAAGGACCCCCATCCTGCTTTCTCTAGCGGTGGGAAGACTGTGGCATGAACTCCACCCCAAATTAAGGACCATCAAAAACCTGACCACTTTCCACTAAAAGTGCAAGGCACCTTTCTTTAACCTGCTTTCTCTAACATAAACACACAGCAACAGGTTTGTATGTTACGAACACCACACTGCATGAGACACTCCACTGCATGTTTCTCCCTGCAGGGAGAGGATGAGGGAGAGCAAATGACACGTGACAGATGTGTAGCCGTATCACTCAATGCATTACTGGAAGGCGCTCAGATACTATGGTGACCAGCATGGTATAAGAACCTATAGAGAATAGAGTAGGAGCCGCCCCCGACTCCCTGCAGCTCCTGGGTTTTCCCTGGACAGCTGCCCTCCAAGCAGTGACCCAGCCTAGCTTTTGAGGCTGGATAAGACACTGTTTTGAATCTGTAAGTTAACAAGAAAGAATTTTTATTTTTTTTGTATTCCTGCTTCACGTTTCTCCTCTCTCTCTCCCCCTTAGAATAGGCCTTTCCCTCCATTCTGTGAGCCTGGCTTGGATACTGCATTGTAACTCATCTAGCCCCCTTGAGGACTGCCCATAATGCCTGCTCAGGTGCCACAACAGTTCTGTGGCCTACCACTGATTTGGAGCACAGACCTAGAGCGTACGCTCAGAGTGCCGCTGAACGTCCATGGGGCTGGAAGGGAGCCTCAGTCTCATCCCTAATGCTATTTTCAGTGTTACCTCGTCTCTTTTAGGATGTGTGTAATGACTGCCCACCTGGCCCCCCGGGGCTCCCTGGAGTGCCAGGCTTCAAGGGCGATAGAGGGGCCCAAGGACCTCCGGGCAGAGATGGCCTGAATGGGAAAATGGTAAGAGAACTGCAGTAAGGTTCATGCTTCAGGATCACTTTGATAACTGTCTTTAGCCTTATTTTAATATTCTTGCATTTATTGTCATAAAAGGAGCAGTGCACTAGGTGCTTCATAGACAGGCCCGAAGCCCAGCTCCTAATACAGCCACTTTACCCTGCTCTGGTAGCACGAAGGAGCTTAGGAGGAGGAGGGGACAGGTGGAAGGGTGAGGGAGTGGATGGAGAACTCCGCCCTCCAACAATTTAGGGATCTACTTTATGTTGGGGCTTGCTCCAGCCCTGAGAGCAGCCTAGAATACAGGAGCCAGCCAGCCATCCCCCTTGCACCACACCTCCTACACATCCAGTGGAAGAGCCTGCTAAAACCAGTGAGGACGTTTCAGCCAGGCGCCTGCAGACAAAGAGAGGAGGCTACACACAAACGAAGAGGAGAAGATGAGAAACAACCAAACCTGGGGGGCTGAGCAAAGGAGAGGGGTACAGTTCTAGGAGCTCAGGGACAGCTGGATGGATTTTCTGTTTGTCAGGAGACAGCCCGCGGGGAGGTGTGAGGGAGTGATTTTTAAGGAGGGGCTTGAAAAAGGGGAGGGTGGGGGCCTGTGAATACATCATACTCGCTGAGAATAAAGGTTGCAGAACTGGATCTCTAATATGTAGGGATCTAAATGAGAGAGGAACAGTTGTGGGACTCCAGTCCACGCATGCCATGTCCAGTACCCCATGGGTACCCGCATCTCTAGCCATCCCTGTTCCCTAATTATCAGCTCCTTCTCCTGGCCTCCCTCCAAGGCCTATGTGGCTCTCGCTCCCTCTATATCAGTTGCACGCTATATATACATTGGCACAGAACTCATTGGAGTTACTAGTGCAACTGACAGTCTGGCCCCAAGCGTCCATTGTGCTTCTGCATATCTCACGTCATTTCAGATCTTCCATTTACATAGTGCCTCTCACCCTGAAGCACTTTACATATGCAGGAACCACCTCTCCTAGCCACTGAAGGGCTGCTGTATTGGAGTGGAACACAGGAGCTGTGTAAGACAAGACGGGAGAGATGCCATATCCAGCTTTAGCTGGGGAGGCAGAATGTGTTTTCCTCCAGTTCAGCCAGGAAACCACTTATTTTTGCAGAAAGCCGCCTGGGCTGTTTAATTGCCACAAGCAGCCAGGACTGTGGTTGTATATTTTATCCAAAACAAAGCACCTCTGGTAGCGCAGTGCCCCCTGGCACCGTGCTGGGGTATTGGTTCAGTACAAATTCAGAGGATAGAGTCCCATTTATTGACTCCCACCAGCTTATTCTTTTTTGGAAGTCTCCCATCCCAGGACTGGCCAAGGTTAGCACCTGTGTGCATGTGTAATACCCTAGCTACGTGACTGTGCTGATGTCTCCCTCTGGTGGCTGACCTGTCTTTTGAATAAGACCTTTTGGTGTTACTGGAGCCCTCTGATGCCGTATATATGTAATCAGGAGCTTCTCACACAGGCCCAGAGCATCCAGGATAGCTGGACTGAGTCCTAACTGCATTAGGCTGAAGAATTGAAAGCTTATCTTTGCATCTATTGGTTCTGCACATGATAGGTGGCTGGACACTTACTATGTCTTTCTGATTTGTAAGCAATTAGTGTGATTGAGCGCTCTTTCCTCTTTATTGTAGGGCGATCCTGGACCCCGGGGTCTCCCAGGCCCCCCAGGGGTGGATGGTCCAAAGGTCAGTAATTCTCCTCAATGAACATCACCTGGATCGACTCCATTCTTATGTAGAGCAAAGGCTGAAGCGGAATGCAGAGGGGAAGAACTTATGTGGGACTTGAGTGGTAGACAGGTTCTGTGCTGCCTTTCTGAATTTCAACCCCTGAGTCACACAGTTTCCCCGTGGACAACCCAGCAGTATAACGTAGTATGTAGCATTCCCCCTCCCCCCACATCTCTCTGTTTGCAAAGACCAGTTAGGTTTTGAGCCTCCACACAGAATTTGGTCTCAATGGGAGCGATGTGCGGGCAAGGATTGCAGGATGGGCACTTTACTATCAATTTGGATCCGCTCACCTGAGGAAGGAGGGAGAGCCCCAACCCTGGAAATCCTGCACCTTCCGTTCTACTTGACTAATTCCTTGCTTGGATGGTTTTGATGTAACAAATGATTTGGTATGCTGGGGGCTACATTGACAATGCACCGAACTGTTGGTCTTTTAAATGGCCACAGTCACTTGATCTGTAACACCCAGTATTACTTGGAATCACATTGGAAGAAGGGCTGATCATTTTAGCTATTTACCACGTCTCAGCCTTGTATTCAAGGGTCATTGACAAACACCAAGCCATGAAGGATTCTAGTAATTTAACACTTAGAGCTCTGGCCTTGTGTAACCTTCGTGATCAGTTTGCTCAGAAAGTCAGTGCTTAATTACAGTTGAAATATTTACAATAACCTAATGTGAAACAAACCAAAACTAATCAATGGCAGTAGAGATAAGGGGTTTCCCCCTAGACTTACCTGCCTTCCAGCACTTGGTTCCAGTCTCAAACAGTGTCTGCTGTTTAATTCCTTTTTCTCTGCGGTTATTACAATGAATAAGGATTTATACTGGTTCAGAAAACCGATTTTACTTTTTGCCATGAAAAGTACAGAAAGGGCAATAAAGGAACAAAAGGAAAGGTGCAGTCGGTTAAGACGGGAGAACATTCTGAGAGAAAACTCAGAAAACAGCTGGTAACCCAAATAGATGTATGTGTTACAGGTAATTGCTGCGACCCCTCCGCAGTCTGAGAAATAACCATTCTCTGCTGGGAGGGAAGACTGAGGTGGGAAGACTCAGCATTTGACTGACATAATGGCATAAGATTTGAATTGTCCATATGAACATGAACA
This sequence comes from Gopherus evgoodei, assembly GCF_007399415.2. Classification (NCBI taxonomy): domain Eukaryota; kingdom Metazoa; phylum Chordata; order Testudines; family Testudinidae; genus Gopherus; species Gopherus evgoodei. The sequence continues at coordinate 286,099,923 of NC_044323.1, read as the reverse complement.
AACCTAAATCTAATAGGTAGTCAATATCCCAAGTTGCATTCAGTTCATATATGCACGTACCCACAGTCTACAGGTGCTCAAATGAAATAACAGACAGAGAGTAATGCCAGAAGATAGCCAGCTGCTCTGTTGAGACTCCTTCCCAAATGCCTGGTAGGGTTTCTGCAGGATTTAAAGTGCAGAGTGCACTGCTCTTCTGAAAGCCCAGCGGGGCCGCCCAGAGGATTCAAGGGGCTAGGGCAAAGCGGGGGGAGCAGCGGTCCGGGTCTTCGGTGGTGGGAAGGGGCGAGCCTTCTGTCGCTCCGTGTCTTTGGCAGCACTGAAGGGCCCCCTGCCGCCAAAATGCCTCTGAAGACCCGGACCGCCGCCGGGCCAGGGCTCGTGGGGCCCCTGTGGGGCCTGGGGCAAATTGCCCCTCTCCCCCCCCCAACCCGGGAGGCCCTGAAGCCCAGCGTGGCACACTCTGGGATAGAAATGCCCAAAACTCCCCAGTGTATAGTTCAGTGGAACTGCAGGTCCTTTCTCCATCAATCCCTAAATCCAGACATATTTTAAGTGATAAACTGCAGACGGTTTTCCCCCGCTTGCCAAACTGTTATTCTGTATTGAACAATGCTGTGTGTTGGAGACACTATATATTCCACACCCAGCAATTTAGTAGTAATCTGGGACATTGGTAAAGTCATATTTTGGGCTTCCCAATCTGAGTCGTTTCCATACAATGTTTGTTAATTTTTCTGGTGTGTGGGGCAAATAAACGTGGGTTAGGGCGGACAGTGAGACCCCAATTCAGCAACCACTTAAGCAAGTGCTTATCTTTAAGCACATATGTAAGTCCTATTGGAATCAATGAGACTTAAGTGCATGCTTAAAGTTAAGCGTATGCTAAGTGCTTTGCTGAAGGGAGCCTACAGCTGGGATTGTCATACCTTAGTGGCTTTCAATGGCTTTGTTTGTTATCAGGGCACTAAAGGAGACCGTGGGGACATCTGGAGATGCTGGACCAAAAGGTGGACAGGTAAAAAAGTGTGCTTCCCAAGTAGTACAACTGGAATATGTGTCTAGGATATAATCGTGACTCCTGCCCTGGCCTCATTGGGGACAGAGGCAAAGATCCTCGGCATCCCTAACCCCCAGAGGGATGGGGGTAAGAAGACTTGAGCTGGGACCCTCCCCATCAGGATGCCCTCCACTTAAACCCTCTCCTCCCTGCCACCATCATCATTTTCTGTGGAGTGTCTGTAGGCTGCCATGTGGCCTTTATTCCCACCACTGTCATCACCACCTCTGGTATCTCTGGGAGGCATCCAGTTGGCTGACTCACCCCTTGTTGGTTTTTAAGGGCTGACCATCTGGCCTCCTTCCCTGGCTAGTGCACAGGTGAGACGTGGGGGTGGGCAGCCTTTCCAAATTGGGATCCAGAAGACTCCACCATGTCCTGCTTCTACACTGTTGTGGTTCTCTCTCATCTGGCACCTGAAAAAACCCCAGGCTATTCATGCTATGAGGGAGTCCTCAGCTACCCAAATGGCTAATCCAAGATATGATGGGTCAGCAGTTAAGGAAAGGCCTCTGTCTTGTCTGGGGGAGAAACTTGGGGATTTTCCAGGGGAACTGGAATCCTGCAGGAACAGAGGGGAATTAGACAAATTGTGGCCAAAATCAAGCCCAGGTTTGCTGTAGGTTTCATGAACCTTACACTGAAGTGGGTCAGGTTTTTGGTCCAGTAATGAAGCCCCATAATCCGGTAAGTTTCAAGTTACAAACATTTTTTCCGAGCTCTCATTTTGCATAGCTTTCTGCCTTGGCCTTTCGCTCTTCCTCTCCCAGGCTTCCGATAGGCACAGAACAGCAGATGCCTTAGGAAAAGTACATCCACAACATAACTGTGCTTCTTTCTCGACTGACTGCTAACACTGCATAATTGCTTAGTGATATTTCCCTTGAATACAAACTATGCAACTCATACCAAGCCTGCTATTATGTTTCTTGACGAGTTATTCAGTCTCCAAAGCCTATGTATATTAAAGACTTTAGATACAGCATAGAAGGTGCATGCTTTGCACGCTGAAGCTTCAGTTTGTAATCCCAGGATAGCTTATTTCCTGAGGCCCAACCCTTCTGTGTGTTCACACATTTCACTGTTCTATCACTGCTTCCTTATGACTGCCATTTATTGACCTAAAATCTGGGGGACGTAACTGAAGAGTGAAGAAGAGATTGACACTAATCTAATAGCACTCTTGTGATTCTGCAGGGTCACCCTGGAATGCCTGGCTTCTCGGGACCTCCTGGAAACCCAGGCCCGCCTGTAAGTTTTCCTCCTTTTTCCCCCCATACTGAGAAGTGGATCATCATGCTGCATAGGTGTGTGTCTCACTAATAAGTGTAGCTGCAGACTACATATGCCACAGAGGGCCACTTCCACCCACGTCTGTGCCATTTCTTTGAAGTTTCCTATTGGGTTTGTAATAGACCCTGAAGCATCATAGAGTCCCACACTCACGATAATTGCTACTTAACGCAGCTTGCAGCCATTGCTTTGCCTCACGAAAGTTAATTTATGCTAAACTTTGGTTGCTTGCTTTTATAGAAAAGACAATGGGCATGACATATTTTTTTCACTATGCCCACATGGTAAAAAATATGGTGCTTCCCATATATTAAACGAAGCAGCCAGCTGGCTTTAGAATACAACGGTCAAAAGGGAAAATGTTTGGCTTGTTGACCGTTAAATGACACGCAAGGATCTTAGACAAGGGTTTCTCTAGTTTTCCCGTGTTGTGGGCTTCTTCAGATAGGATTGTCCCCCTGCTCTCGTGCATCGCCCTTTCCAGTTCCCCATTCTCCCATTAGCCACGGTGCTTCTTTACATGACAAAGCATATTAGGATGGTGTTGAAGAGACATGGCTAAAATCGGTGTGCTTGAGTGCATTGTCACCCTGGGAGCTCTATCTTTTCCCTTATTGTAGGACTCTGACAAATGTCCCTTGAAGCCACTTTGGCTTAACCTGGCCAGGTCCCTTTGCAGTTTGACCCGAGCCCTCCTAAATGCTTGCAACCTCCCTCTAATCCCTGTGTCAGCAGCAATCTGACCATGGCAGAATTTATATTGCACTGTTGCTTGGCCATTGTGACATCAGCACCACCAGGAAGGGCTTGGTGGGTCGCTGAATACGGTTTTGAGGACTCAGACAGTGAATACATGATTTCTGGCCCAGAATCATAAAACCTGTTGGGTTGGGATGGTAGCAGGAGTGGGTGACCACGTCCATTTGCTTGCCTATTGGCTGGATTGATTGCACAACCTCTAAACCAGACTATCTAGTCTCTTTGCATATTCAAGTTATGATTAGGACTCTACCAATTTCATGGCTGTGAAAAACATGTCACGGACCATGAAATAAGCCCATCCTCGTGAAATCCGATGTCCTCTTGTCCTAGGAGCACCCTAGCAAAAGGAGGCTGGGCTGGAGAATGACGGAACTTGTCCATCCCCTGCACAGCTGCTCTGGGGGAGGGGTAAGACCAAACCCACCTCCAGGTGCCTCCCCTTGCTACAGCATGCTCTGGGATTGGGCAGCAGCCCCAGAGGTTCCTGCAGCTGGAGGAGGCTTGTGGAATTGGATCCAATCTTCCCCGTGCTGCTGGGAGCACCCCAGCAGGGGGCTGCTAGCTGCTAGGCAGGACTGGGGCAGGACAGGACTTGAGTATCTCTCTCAATGGCAGATAGTGCCACTGCCCCTCCTCCCCACTCTGTCCAGCTCTGAAGGCAGCACAGAAGTGAGGGTGGCAATCCCATGACCCCATGCAACAGGCTTGTGACCTCCCTCCACAATCCCCTTTTGGATCCGGACTCCCACGGTTACACCACTATGAAATTTCAGATTTAAACATCTGAAAATGTGAATTTATCAATATCAAATCCTAGGGCTGTGAAATTGACCATACATTACCATGAATTTGGTAGGGCCCTCGTTATGGTGATTCCATAGCCCGCCTGAGCAGCTTGCTTTGTTGCCAAAGACTTTATAATTAATAAAGTATCTCATAATATCTAACCTACGTTTTTCTTGCTGCAACCTGTGCCCATGATATCTTGTTCTGTCCATGTTGACTAATGATTCCAAGATTTGCCTTCTGCAGCATATTCTCCGAGATATTTCTCCCAGCAGTTCTAGTCTTCTCAGAGTTAGTTTGGGAACAATAATTTTCTAATTACTGTATATTTTCTGGAATGGCAAACAATCTAAAATGTCTGACAATGTACAGCTTAGGAGGCTAATTATACACAGAGGTTGGTAACTGCTTTTCTGAGATGAATTAATGTGAATGATTGCTAATAGGAATGAATGGCAGAAAATGTACCAAATGCCATCTGTGGTACGGCCTGTGTTGACAAGCAGCAAAGAATCCTGTGGTACCTTATAGACTAACAGACTTTTTGGAGCATGAGCTTTCGTGGGTGAAAACCCACTTCCTCAGATGCATGTAGTGGAAATTTCCAGGGGCAGGTATATATATATATATGCAGGCAAGCTAGAGTGTTGACAAGGATATACTACGAACAAGTAATACATATTCTTTCTGCTTTGTTTTATTTAGGGACCAGATGGCAAACCAGGACCTGCAGGACCCCCAGGAACGCCTGGGGATATAGTAAGCCATTGACCAGGGGGTTAGCTTCTTTAGAGTAGGGCTGAACTGAAGCAAACATGAGGTTTTCCCCCAAACCCCTCAAGTGATACTTGAAATGCTATTCATGTTGAATAGGCCCTGCTGGAAACTCTTTGATTCCTTTCTTCTATGCAATCCAACCTTCCAGAATTAGAATTCCTGATATAGCTGTGATGTGACGGGAAAACCCTTCAATGAGCAGGTGGCTTCCCCACTCTTCTCCAAACTCAGTCCACATAAATATCCTCCCTTCACAGGGTTTATTTTTATTTACCAAAGGAACTTAAAATTAAACCGCATGAATCCAGTCCAAGCTTTCTACTCAGGCTTGTCATCTCCTAAGGCTACTCTCAGACCTGCTCAGCCCAGAGCCTAGGTTTGGATCTCAAGAGACAACCTACTGTCTTTCTCATATCCATACAGGTAGTGACACACGTGCAACACTGAATCAGCAAAACACACTTAACATTTCCAAGCAGGATCATCACCTGCTGACACAGTGCTGGCTAATAAGGGTGAAAGGTTAGTGACTCCACAAGGCCTGCTAGGGATTTCGTTATTGCTATCGGTTGCACAAGGAAAGTGTTCAGATACTGCTGTGGTGGGTGGCAGTAAAATACCCTGAGAGAGAGATTGAGCTTAGCTTTTGAATCTGGTTGATCTTCATTGCAAAGTGAAACAGAAGATTCCTTGTTATGAATCAATGTCTCTCTTGTTTTCGAGAGGAGGCATCTTGGAGTAACACAGGTTGTTGAGTCAGAATAATGCAGCTGTGTGTAATTATGATGCATTTCTGGAACTGGATTGCTAATGAGCATATCGCCCCTTGGCCATTTCTTCAACTCTAGCCTTCATCAGTAGTGACCAAGCATTGCCTCTCTGGTGGCTGTTGTGAGATGAGCTAGTCATAGCAGAAAGGCCAAGGACTGAGCTTTTCTTTCAGCCCTAACAGGTGGTCAGGGTTGAAGCAATGTGTGACAGCCTGTGTGCTGTACAGTCCCATAGATAAACAGGATTTCATTTACAGGGACAGTCGACTAAACGCCTTTCATAACCACCAATTTAATATATATAGACTGTAAAACATGCATTGACTGGCTTTTATATTAATGTCGATAGCACAGTGCTGGGCAGAGATGTACTATCTTGTTATCCACTTCTTCACAATGTACACTTTTGAGACCAGATCCAGCCCTCTCTTAAGTGGCTGCAATTCCCACTGAAGTCCATGAGAGTTGCATCTGTTTATCTTGGAGGTGAATTTGGCCTTTGGTGTCAATAACTGTGAATACAGCATAGCAAAGTTTGGTCCCTAAGGGAGTGGAAGTGTGAATGCATTAGAGACATGTTCATTTCTCCTCCCCTCCCAACTCCGGGTTTGTGAAGTGTTCTTCCTTGTGAAGCAGCATCTGAAAAGCTTGTCTGAACATTGCCACATCAATGGTCTCTTTACAGGGTAAAGATGGCCCACCAGGTCCCCTGGGCCCACCAGGACTGCCTGGCCTTCAGGTAAGGGACAACTGCCTGCTATTTTTCATTCAATATGTTACACTTCCTGTAAGCAAGTGGACACAGCCAGTGCCATTTCTGAGCTATCTTGGAGTGGATGTGAGATTTATATTGTCAAGTTAACTCCAGATTCACTGGGCTCCATACAGTTTGAGTTCTGGGTCGGGCACCTTTCAGCCAAGCGATAGTTTCCAAAATAGAGTCATCTGTTCCTCCTGCCTGACTCTTATTGCCCTGGCAGAGATCTTCCCATAGAGGGCACCAATGTGACATAATGCCTCCAAGTCTGGGGGCACAGATAATTGTATCTGCAATTCATACTACTACAGGGGATGGGATTTTGTTATGGTCTAGTGCCCAGGATGTAATGATCCCCCTGTATTGGCTCCAGAACAAGTGCAGGATTAGTTTAATATCTGAAACCCCATTGATCTGGCAACTGTGTGGATCTAGTGAGTCTTATCTATCTCTAATGTCTATGGGCCAGATCCTTTCCTGGTGTAAATCAATGTAGTATGGAAGTGAGAAAGGGCATCACCCAATGCAATGCACAGTGACCAAGCAGAGCAGTCATCACAAGATTGACACTCACAGAGACGTACCCATCTTCTGTATAGCCACCCTGGCCCCCTAATGGATGTTTCACTTACAGGGCGTTGATGGCAAGGATGGCAAGCCTGGATCTCCCGGGGAACCGGTAAGGATTCACGTTGTACACATCATCATTTCAAGCTGCCACAGTCAGGTTTTCAGAGCCCACGCCTGGCTATCGCTTTTGGACTCAGGAAAGTCTGTTTACTTGCATCTCGTTCACACTGAACTGCCTTGAGCAATCTATTAGTGTGCAAATCTTAGCATCTTGAAAGGAGACCTGGCTCTTTACTCTGAGGACATGTGTACACTGTGAATTAGGGGTGTGATCCCCAGCTCAAGGACACAAAGCCAAGCTGCCATGCTAAGAATAGCTAAAAATACGACAAGTAGCTGCAGTGTCACAAACTGCAGGAGAGGCTAACCTAGCTGCAGTTTCACGAGCTGCAGGAGGGGCAGCTGCCTGGAGTATGCAGCTCAGGTCTCAGCGGGTACGTACTCAGGGTGGCTTGCCACTCATGCTGCTGCAGGGACACTCTGTGTGTAGAGCATTAGCTCAATAAGAGCTAACATGGGCGGGTCTCCTGGAGCTGGGACTCACAGCTGCAGCTCAAAGCGTAGCGAACTCCGTAGTGCTCCTGTAAATTCTAGAGAGACCCAGGTCCATCATGTAATATTAAACCTAGTGAGCTGGTTTTTGCGGATTATGGGGCAGGGAAGGGAGTAGGAAATGCAGCCTGAAATGCACTTGTTGGGTTGCAGAGTGACCATGCTCCTCCCTTCTTGGAGAGGAAGTTTTGTGTTTGATTTCCCCCCATTATTCTTACGCACGGGGAGGAAAAGGACCTGACCTGTAGTTTTCCAGCCAAAACTGTATTAATAAAGTGGACAGGAATTAGCATTCCCCTAGCATATGCATATTACTCTGAGAACGCGCTTCCAGAATCTGTTGCCCCCATCTCTCTTCCTGTGATTTGCCAAAATATGGCAAGCTCTTTCCTTTCCATGACAGCAGACAAATACTCAGCATTGAGGTATTGTGTAGACTGAGCCGCCTTTCAGAGTCAGATGCACGCAGTTGTGCATAAACAATTGCATGTGCCCCGTTTCACTATGAAAATACCTCTTTTATATGTACGCACCAGATAAGCATGCAACTGCGTGCATCTAATTTTGAAAATCTGGTCCAGACAGGTACACCTGGCAACAGGCGTGGGCACATCTTCAACTTCAAAAGCCCACATTTCTAGAAGCAAGGATGGTTTACAGCTGGGTGGAGGGTGCCTGAATGTCCTGTGTGTGCACTCAGATGCAGGTTTTGTGGGAGCATCCCCACTGCATTCACATTTGAAGGAATAGCTCAGTGGTTTGAGCATTGGCCTGCTAAACCCAGAGTTATGAGTTCAGTCCTTGAGGGGGTCATTTAGGGAACTGGGATAAAAATCTGGGAATTGGTCCTGCTTTGAGCAGGGGGTTGGACTAGATGACCTCCTGAGGTCCCTTCCAACCCTGATATTCTATGATAACTCTCATTACAACTAATGGCAAAAAGCAGAATCCTTTTCAGATGATGATGAGGCATATGCTGGCAATGACAGAACAATATCATATTTGGAATGTGCTTGTTTCCATTAGGGCAAACCAGGAGAACCTGGGCTCCCAGGCCAAGAGGGGGTCAGAGGGTTACCGGTAGGTACTATGTCAGATGGTTTAATCCAGAAACTATCTTATCCTTTACCCTGGAAAATCTTTGGGTGGGGATGGCCTTTGACTGTGTGTGTGCGCGCACAGCACCTAACACAAAAGAGTTGGCCTGGCTGAGACAGTCATTTCCACAGCATAAACGATAAAAAATAATCCAAGAAATCAAACGGTATTTCTGGATCTTTCGTCCCCAGAATTCTCTGGAGCAGATTGTGCAGGTCCTTTGCCTGGAGATCAGGATGTAAGAAGCCTTCCACCCTCCGGGTGCCCCACACACCAGGGCTGCTCACTGCTGTAGGCCATGCATCCTGGGGATGGAGAGAGGGGAGGCCATAGCCCCACCCTTTCCCCTACACACTGTGGGCCAGGCACAGCAGGAAGAGCAGCTGCACCACCATAGGCTCCCCTGCACCCTGTGCTGCTAAGGAGAGGGATGCTGCCTCCCTGGGATACAATTCCATGCTGACCAGGGCCTGTTAATCTAACCAGAGAGGTTTTAAGGGCAGCCACTGTGCACACACCATTTAGCCAAGCTCTTCCCAAAGGTCCATGCATCTGGCTGTTTTCAATGTCACTCTCTTCTGCAGGGCTTCAAGGGGCACAGAGGAGATGCAGGTCCCCCGGGCCCCAGGGTAAGTAACATGCACTCCTCTGTGTGTGCTATAGAAGGAGATGGATAAATCAGCCTTAAAAGGGCTCCCTAAAACTGAAAGAGAACATTTTTACAGGCCTTTTTAATGTGGTGTTCATGAGTTGCTGTGACCTTGTGGGGCCGGCTATTCTGGCTGCCTTGCGGCGGTGGCAGTGCACAGGGTGGACCCAGCTGTATGCTGCCTGACGCAGCTGGGGAGAGTCAGTGGCATTACTGGCAGGGCCGGTGCTTCCATTAGGCGACCCTAGGCAGTGGCCTAGGGCGCCAGGATTCAGGGGGCAGCATTTTGTGCACTCCCCACGGGGCGTGTGGGAGCTTCCAGTTCCACTCCCATCACGCCACCGAAGAAGGACCCTCCGTCGAAATGCCGCAGGCTACAGCGGCAGTCATTGAGCTGCTCAGTTGTCTGCTGCTATTTTCCGCGGCATGTCAGCAGAAGGTCCTTCTTCGGCGGCACAACGGGAGCGGAACTCCCCGTGGGAAGCGCACAAAATGCCACCCCTTGATTTCTGCCTAGGGTGCCAGAAACCCTGGAGCCGGTCCTGATTACTGGCAGCCTCCTTTTCTGGACTTCCAGCTAACATTAGTGCTGGTGTATTGAGTGGTCACTGATGGGTTAGTGCAGCACATCCCTTGCCCCTTCCATGATGTCCCTTTGCACGTCAGTTTCACAGCACAGCTCCCTGTGTACTGCCATGAAAGCCACAGCACAGAGTTCACAAATGCAGGCCAGAGGACCGGGAAACTTACTGTGCAGGCAGTACCAATATCAAATCGCACACCACCAAGCATTAGAAATGCAGGATGAATTCAAAGATGAGGAGAATGGGCATGAATAATAGAACTTTTTGGCTCACTCACCTCCTGATCAGAAAATCCTGGCCTCATTCTCAGCTCTGATGTTGCAAGGATTCCTGCTATAAGAGGTGTCATCCTGCAGATGAGATGGAAAACTGAGCTTTCTTATGCCGAACTCTGGCTCTTCAGGAAAATAAATGCTGGTCCAGTGGCACATTGCAGGAGGCCTGGTAGAGAGCCCCAGTGACCTAGATCCTCCTCTCCTCCTCCCTAAAACAGTTTTTCCTTGAAAAGTGCATAACGTGTCTTCACAGTCACTGCACTCTCAATAGCTAAGATATTAAAAACATAAGAACGGCCATACTGGGTCACACCAAAGGTCCATCCAGCCCAGTATCCTGTCTGCCGACAGTGGCCAATGCCAGGTGCCCCAGAGGGAGTGAACCCAACAGGCAATGATCAAGTGATCTCTCTCCTGCCATCCATCTCCATCCTCTGACAAACAGAGGCTAGGGACACCATTCCTTACCCATCCTGGCTAATAGCCATTAATGGACTTAACCTCCATGAATTTATCCAGTTCTCTTTTAAACGCTGTTATAGTCCTAGCCTTCACAAAGTCCTCAGGTAAGGAGTTCCACAAGTTGACTGTGTGCTGTGTGAGGAAGAACTTCCTTTTATTTGTTTTAAACCTGCTGCCCATTAATTTCATATGGTGGCCCCAAGTTCTTATATTATGGGAACAAGTAAATAACTTTTCCTTATTCACTTTCTCCACATCACTCATGATTTTATATACCTCTATCATATCCCCCATTAGTCTCCTCTTTTCTAAGCTGTAAAGTCCTAGCCTCTTTAAACACTTCTCATATGGGACCCATTCCAAATCCCTAATCATTTTGGTTGCCCTTTTCTGAACTTTTTCTAATGCCAGGAAAGGGCTGCACTACCTTGCATATGAAAGGTGCTCCTGGCACTTTTTTTAAGCAGCATATCAAGTTTTAAACACATTGTTCCCATTGGCATTAAAGCAAGATGCATGACATGTGTCACCCCAGAGAGACTGCTAGCATCAATCCAGCACTGCAGAATCCCTACATCGTCCAGAGGCACGTTACTAGCCAGCGTAGCTGTAATGTGTCCGAGGCACTGAATTCATCACTACTTCCTTTGCTTTGTGTTCCAGGGAGAGCCAGGCGTGACCGGTCCTGCTGGTCGTGAGGGCCCACCAGGGAAGGATGTAAGTGTCCTCTTGGAGCAGCAAGCAAACGTCTGCCCTTCGATAAGTTGACTTGTTTCACAGTAAACAAAGAAACTGGACTAAAGGGTGAATGCTTGGGGTGATGCACAGGGAACTGTTTGGGAAAAGCTTGTTAGGAGAGGAACTTTAGGGCCTTTGTCCCTGCTCAACCTGCTGACACTTAAACGTTCGCTGTGTCTTTGGAATATTAGTAGGAACTGCATTGTTTCAATCCTGAATTGTACAGCAGATCCGATGTCTCTATTACCCCGGCCCTGATTTTGTCATGCTTATTCTCACTGAGCAGTACTTTACTCTGCCTAGTTCCCCTGGGCCTGAGTCTGTCGCACCTCATCCTGAGCAGCATCTTGCTCCACAAACAGCCCAACTGGAATCAGTGAGATTGCCTGCAGAGCAAAGCACCACTCAGAGGGAATCAGGGTAGCAGAATCAGGTCCTAGGATATCATTAGTGTCAGTGCAGTAACAGAGCGAAACCCTGGTGAGCATCTTGTGTACTGTATGATCCTGGAGAGGCCACTGAGGGATGGACCAGGTGACTGATCATGCCATTTCTGTGGGTCACTGGGAAATGGTTTCGACTGCACCCCCTTTTAGTCACTGGAAAATGTTGCCTGCCGAACTGTGGAGTTTGTCCTAGAAGGCAGAGAATGAAAAGGTCTGGCAGTGCAGGAACTGGAGCTGTGTCAAGGTGCAGGGCAAGAGTCTGTCCCAGAGAAACATCTTACCTGCCCCATCTTCAAAATAACAACATGTCAATAAGCCAATATAGTCAGAATTTAAGCTTGGCCAGCAAATACCCAGGTTAATCGACTTGACCTACAGACACACTTTTTGAAATCCAACATGCCGGTCTTCCCTCCAGCAGAGCCAGAACCTCTTCACAGAACTTTTCTGTGTGTCATTTTCTTCCCGTTGAGGAGCAGTAAGAGTTAAGCCAGAGCTGTGTTTTATTTTCAGAAGATGATCACATTGCCTTTGCTTCGGTGTTTTCCACTCAGTGAAATGATTTCTCTTTTCTTCCAGGGTGATACAGGCCCCATAGGACCTCAAGGTCCTCGAGGACTCAGAGGCCAGCCAGTGAGTTTCCTCTCCAGACAAGCAGCCTTTGAAGGATGGAATCTCAGTGGTAGGGGTGTCACAAAATCCAGAGCTCTGGTTTGGAACCAGAATCCCGTAGAAGACTCAGGTGGCATTTGGCCAGAATGTTTGACTTTCTTTAGGAAAGGAAGAGCTGAGTGATGTTTCACAGGCAGGTGGTGACCAGTAGTGTCTAGGAATGGGTGACTATGTAGGAGCAGGCAACTCTGTAGAAGCAGAATGCTATAGTAGCATTCTGGGTATTAGGAGCTCCTGACTTCTAGACTTGGCTCTAACACTTGACTTCCTATGTAACCCTAGGCGACAGTCCTCAAAAGTGTTAATTTTGGGTGCCACCCTCTTTTGAGTGCCCAACTTGAACCTGATTGTGATACTTGTGAACAAGCTGTTGATTTCCCATGGAAACGAATACGTTTTGGAGAGAAGATGCCCTGTCCTTATTGAAAACATGCAGAAAGTCCATTTTTAATAGGTTTTCAGTGCAGAAAAGTTATGTGGATGAAATTTCATGAAGTGTCATTTGGGATGGTTGATGCATCACTCTTATTGCTTTATTGTATTTTAAAAATCAACTTTCTCCAGACATGAATATAAAGTAGACTGTCCAGATCTGAGCACAAACCTAAAGGATTCAGCTGATTCTTTCCTCCATGGGAAAGCAGGCTACTGAAACAGAGATTCTGAGACCTAGGCTATAATCCAAACAAAATGCTGACTTAGGCAGCAATGCCAGGAACTTTAGGAGCAGGGAGCTGAGGGGGTTAAGTGAGACTACAGTACCGTATGCAGAGCCCTTGTGTCTGCTTTGTAATTTATCCTGTCATGCCATGCATGCCCGACAGTGCTGGTGTCTCTCGCTAATGCGTCTTGGCCTGGGTGCTTGCAATAAGTAAAAAGGCTCGAGGAGGAGAAATCATAAAAAATAAATTTATCATAGGTCCTAGATGAGCCAAATACCTTTTGAGAGGCTATGGATGACTCTGTGAGAGGTGGGAGGGAAAAGCAACACCCCCTCTTGTTCCTTTTGTGCTTCCTATCCTCTGCAGTACAAATAATCCAAAGTACTGCATGAGAAACACATTCTGAGTATTACAAGTAACAGGGCACTTTGCATGGGCTATTTCAATTAAACATGAAGTATCCGTGCAAAATGCAGTAAGAGGGAATGGGGTCTGGTCTTTATCAGCTCTTTTGACTTGCAAACTGCCTAATTCTCCATACATGCCAACGTTGGTACCCTCCATTCTCCCTGTGGTAGAACCTTCCCATCTTTAGCAGGTGGTGTCAGAGACAGAGATGGGGGAAGTCGTTCCAATTGGTTGGAGCCAGAGTCAGCTCTAGTGGTTGGAGCTGGAGTCAGAAGTCAGGAATCGGTGCCAAGGGCCAGGACTGGGTTACCTGGAGTGAGGCAAGGCTGGAGCCAAGGAAGGAGCAGGGCTGGAGCACGGCTGGGAACAAGCAGGAGCTTTGAGCAGCTGTGTGCATTGAGCAGCCACTGAACTGTTGTTGCCGCTGGGCTTATGAGCCGGTCTACTGATTCTTCCCACCAATCAGGCGATGTAGCCAATCAGGCAGCCTGCTGCAGGCCAGCTACACTCATTAGGTTGCCCAGAACCTAGCTCTGCTGCAGGCCCTGATTCCTGACACATGGTGCAGATGAGCTTCGAAGATCAGCTGTATACTGGGTGCTGAGGACTTTGATCAGTGCCTAGGTATTACTGTCCGGGCATCGTATAAAAACACCAAATGGGTGGTTGTAAGGAACCTCTGGCTCATGGGATCTCCCCTTCATTTCCTGCTTGATGAATTATTCAGAAAGGATTCCCATTTCTTGGCAGCTACCAATGTAAATATCTCCTAGTAAGAGCGAAAGCAATGCAGTTGTTCCCTTGTTGGGAGCTCCATCTTGCTTGGGAGTTGGCATGAAATCTCAGAGTACCTGGATTTTAGATAGTGGCCCAGATCTCGAGGTCTGGATGAGCTCTGGGCTGCCTTTCCATTCTCCTTATTCTGGAGTCAGTCAGGAACTGAAACAGCCCTAGGTTTAACCTAGAGCAGCTTAAGGGCTTCTCTAAATTACACTGGCTAGATTGGCTTCCCAAGGATCACTTTTCTGGCTGAGTATCACTGGGGTGTATCATGCTCTGGATCTGCCCCTTCCTATGCCTATGCCTGAATGAGGTGCGGTAAAGCCCAGCCCAGAAATCCAGCTTTACAATACCCAGGGATTCCCCCTGCATGAGGGGACTGCCCTGCTGTCCATTTCAGCTCTCCGTCCCCTCAGTGCCACCAGAAGTGGGTGTGGGGACCAGGATGTTACCCACTCTTTCAAATACTTCCCAGAGAGGAGGAGAGGCCCTTCTTTTCTCCAGCGGAATGGGGTTCCTGTCAGGGGGGATATGAGACCCAGGGTGCCGATTAGGGCTGGTTGGGAATTTTTTGATGAAACATTTTTTCACTGAAAGATGCTGATTAGATGAAACGCAGATTTTGTTTCTCGAAATACCTGACTCTGAAAAGGTTTAGGAAGAAAACATGTTTTGGTTGTTGAAACGTCCTGTTTTGAGATTGTTGAACCAGAGAGTTTTGAGGTTTTTTAACTGAAACTTTTCATTTCAAAATGTTACTAAATTTACACTGAAAAAGGAAAACAGCTTAAAATTGAAACAAAACGTTTTGATTGACCCTAACTAATTTTGGGGGTGCATTTTTGGTTTGCAACAATTTTTGGCATTTGAACCTTTTCGTCAGAGCAGAGGCCAAACCCTTATCTCCGAAGTTACATTCTGCTCCTCCTGGAAGTTCTCCTTGATGGATGTGAAATACTGGGAGAAGCTTTTCTTACTCTCCATCCTGAACTAACTCATGTGCCATTTTGCTGCACACTGTTGAACGGCTGCTGAATTTTCGTCCAGAGGTGGCTGCTTTTCAGCGGTGGCCAAAGTGATCTCTGAGTGGAGAATGTCGGACCTGCGGCTTTACATGTTGATCCCAGAGGAGAATTGTGCTTGTGGTTTGTAAAGTCTGAGCAGCAGGATGAGAGGTATCATATAAGCATTCCTCATTCGTACTATTCAAGGTGGCAACATAAGATTGACAGGCACTCACATGCCTCTCTGTGGTTACTAACTGTTATCACCAATGAATGATTTGTACTCTCTTTTAAACCATTTATTAGGCTTTAACCAGTAGACATGTACTATTGCCTATTACAAGAATTCTGTCCTAATCAGCCTAAGGGTAACATCTAGCCACCTGACCAGAGTTATCTAATGTGTCCATCACCATAGTATCAGGGCACCATATTAGAGGCTGGGTGCCAGTGTCCTGGAGGCAGTGGGAAAGAGCCTGCGCTCTCTGGGAAAAATGCATAGCTACAAAGAAGCTCTGAGCTCTGTCCTTTTTGATGCCAAATCTGTTCTTTTTCCCTGCAATCCAGGGCAAGAATGGCTCACCCGGCCCCCCAGGGGAAGCTGGCCTTGCAGGTAACCCAGTAAGTACCTCAACTGTGTACAACCACAGTGAGCCAGGGTTGTTGAGACTGTTATGGGGACAATTTATAACCCAGTGCGGAGAGAAGAGTTACATGTCGCATCCTTAAAAATGTATTAAAACCTGCCCAGTGGATGGCCTCTCAGAGAGGCGATGTGCAGCCCCCTACAAAGTGCCACATGGAGGCAGAGAGGCCTGGAGGAGCTGGCAGCACCCTCTGCAGAGAGGGAAGAGTAGCATTAGAGCAACTCACCCGAGGCATTCTGGAAAACAGCAGGCAACAGTTTAAAGCAAGGTCACAGAAGGGGACGGAGCTCACGGGTGCCAGTTTGTATGTGAGACCAGCCTGCAAGCACTGAGCTGGAAGAAGGCCTCTGAGGAGGCTTTTCTTTGTTCTGTTCCCCAAAGTTGCTCTTGGGTTCAGCAGTTAGTTATAGTAAAGCATTGCGCTCAGCCCCTGTAATGAAATGCAGGCCAGTTCCCCTCATGGTCAGTGCGGCTCCTGTATCTTAATGTCATGACTGACTGGGATTTCAGGTTCAGATAAAGGCCGAGAGTGTAACCAGTAGGAGTCAGGACCTTCCCCTCAGTTCAATGATGCTTCCTTTGTCTTTCAAACGCTGTAGCTTCCATGAGTAGAGATGAGGGGAGAGAGATAATTTGTGGTGTGTATGTTCTCTATTCTTATCCCATTCTCCCCTCTTCGAGGATTATCTCCAGCTGGGGTTCAGGCATAGCCTGTCTGTTTCCATGGGACCTTCAGCTGTTTCCATTGCCAATATGTAAAGTTCTCACCCACACTCGTCTTCCTGACAAAGATTAACTATTTAACTAGGTGATAGTCCCCTTGACTTTGTCGATACTTTGGCTGGGGCGTCAGTGTGGCTTTTGTCTCTGAAGAAGTGGTTTGGGCCTGTCTTTCTAAACTTAGAAATATCATACAACAGAATCTTATAACTTTACATACATTGTTACCACACATATTGTACCATGATGATAATGTTCAGCAGATTATGAGTTTTCAAATGATACTTCATGAGACATACTTTGTACAAAGTTTATCATGGTCTTATAAAAAGGGTGAACATAGTACAGACTATCACAAGGTCCATCAGTGGCTATTGGTGAAGATGGTCGGGGATGCAACCCCATGTTCTGGATACCCCAGACCTCCAAATGTCAGTAATTGGGACTGGATGATTCAATAACTGCCCTGTTCTGTTCATTCTCTCTGAAATATGTGGTACCGGCCACTGTTGGCAGACAGGATATTGGGCTAGATGGACCATTGGTCTGACCTAGTATGGCCATTCTTATGTTCTTAAAAATGACACAGTATTGCTCAGCATGATTGGCTTTGTCTCATTGATATTATCCTCCTTCAGTAACATCAGTAGAATGATCCTTACTCCCCAACACAACGGGCTGCCCCCACAGCAAGCTTAGAGCAGGACGTGTCTCCTCCTGTGGGCCCAGGTATAGCTTATTTCCAGTTCTCTGGGAACTCAGATTAATGTCCTTAGCAGTGCACTGTGTGGTGACAAACCTAGTGTTTCAGGACTTGGTTTTAAGAAGAAACAGGAGGGGAAGATGAGGATTCAAGTCTCTCGATACACGAAGGCTTTTCAGAAGAGGTGATGGGGGAAGGCGCTGCTGGTGTTTATGTTTCATTTTGTTTCCTAAGGGTCCAAAAGGAAACAAAGGAGAAAATGGCAGCCCTGGACTTCCTGGCTTCATTGGGCCCCGAGGCCCTCCAGTAAGTATCTGTTGGTGATGCAAAGCAGTCGTTGGTCACCCACTGCCTGGTTTTGACTCTTGAACCTGGAGGAAGGAAGGACAAAATGTCACTTTGTCAAAAACACAGGCGAGAGCCTTGTGTATCCAGATAACCCCCAAATAGCCCTCTCTCTATTCCAGGGGCCCAGTGTATGATTTTCAAAGAGAACTATATTCTTTTCCATCGCTTACAGAAGGTGATAATCTCACTTGTAGCAAGGACACCTATCATAAGGCCCTGTATATGGATGTGGCATTCACAAAGGGGTTATGCACAGCGTGAGTTTGGGGTAGTCGCATTGCTCACTAGAGCATTCTGCATGGGCCATGGGTATTACAGAAGAGCTACATCAGGAATGTGTTAGAGCGATTAACAATACTCAGATTAATTCCTGTATTCCTTTACCTAAGGCTAAAGTCCCTAGGTACCTTGAGACCAACTGTCTAAGACTCAGCGATAGAGGTACATTGCACCTCATCCTTAAAATATCTCCCAAAATTATCTAACACCTTTTCTAGCAAAAAAATATCACAACCTTAAAATCCAGTGTCTTGGGGCCCTTCCAGGCCTAGAGACAAATGTCTGATCCCACTGAGAAGCTGGGAATCTCCCTTCCCAGTTAGTTAATGTTTTCTTTCCAACCCTGCAGTGACACAAGGTAACAGACTCTAATGACACTAGTGCAGAACTGAATCTTCCCTATCCTGAGTCTTAAGTTGGAGTCATTTTTTCGTGGAAAGTAAGAGAAGGAAGAAACATTTTCCCTTGCAAGTTTGTTTTTTTAAAAAAAATAATAATGTGGCTGTTTAAAGCTGCTATGGAGTTTTGGCATGTTGGAATAAGTCCCAGTTTTGGTTTGGTTGGCAGGTGATGTGACCCTCAGCATGTGATTGGTTGCACTGATAATGTAAAAAATATACCACATACTTGTGCAATTGTTTACATGTGCTTCCAGTTCATCAGAGGTATATCAATTACACACACAAACACACTATAAATATAATAAGGGGGGGAGGGGTGTTTCCAGGGTTGTAGGTCCACACATCATTTGACCTGTGGATGTTACAGACAAGTACTCTTCTAGTTCCATTAGTTGTGAGAGATGTGCTCAGAATTTAGCAATGACCAGTGATATGTTAGTGTTGCCTTTTCAATCCTGTGGCACCTTATAGACTAACAGACGTTTTGGAGCATGAGCTTTCGTGGGTGAATACCCACTTCGTCGGATGCATGTGGGTATTCACCCATAAAAGCTCATGCTCCAATACATCTGTTAGTCTATAAGGTGCGACAGGACTCTTTGCTGCTTTTACAGATCCAAATTAACACGGCTACTCCCTGATACTTTTCAATCATGTGCTTCAGTGCTGCAGTAGTAGATCCCACAGAGAATGCTAAACTAGAGAAAATGATGACGCTCTTTTATTCTAATGTGGTATATAAGAAGAGAAGAGTGGTAAATGGAGAGTGCTTTATTGAAACCCATCCAAGAATTCAGTAAACTAGCTCAAGAAAACGTATGAGAGGCTGTTGAGACATTCAGAATCAAAGTGAATTGTATGGCACCAAAAGCCAGAAACCCCTGTTAACAATACCTCCATCTCAACATCTTTGCTTGGCCTGTAGGAATGACTGACCGTTCCTCTACATTTAGGAACATTCACACAGTGTGCAGTATATTTGGAGATACACTTGGACCATAGGAACTCTCTTTAGTTTGTGTTGACTCATCTCAGTCCTGGCCTCAACCAATTCTGGAATATGACACTTGGCAACAGAGTATCAGAGATCCATTTCTGCATGACTCAACATTATCCAGTCCAAATAGTGCAAGTAAAACCACCTCACTTCTGAGATAAGAATCAGGACTGACAGTTTGTGTCTGATGTCAGACTGCCCGCGTTGTTGTGATGTTGTCAGTGTTGTGAGTTATGTACTTACCTTATGTCTCTTAGGGTGACTTGGGAGAGAAGGGGTCCCCGGGAAAAGAGGTGAGTTCAGTTCCCACCTGGTTCAGAGCGCGGATGGTGTCTAGGTTCGGTGGTAATCTCAGGCATGCTTACTGGGGTTGCGTTATTTTGTTCTTGAGCTACTGCTTTGAAATCATTAAATAAATCTAGAGCACCCAGGGAATTGTGGCGTATACAGAACTTTTCCTGCGGGCCTGCACACCATCACAAGGGGAAGCATCCTGTCATTAACTCCGTACATGAATAGCTCTTGCATACTCATGCCTATTATTTCATTCCAGGGTGCAGCCGGGAAACCAGGGAACCATGGACCCAAAGGAGACACGGTGTGTTGAGAAGTATTATTAGCATTACTTACTGCGCTAAAATAATAAAAAAAAAGTAGATGGTTGTCGTCCAAGTGCAGCCTATTGGCTAAGTGCAGCCCACAGAGGTCTACAGTGCTGCCTCTGGCCACCGCATCATTAATCCTTCTATATCAGTAACACTTTGTAATGTACCCGAGGCTTTACTCAGTATATTTGCCCATTTCTGTGGTCAGAAGTGCTCCACTATGCTCAGTAACCACACTGTGTTTCATTAGGCTGGGGGAGAAGGGACATCTTCTTCTCTGTATTGATATGCTGGTTTTGTCTCATAGGGAGATCCTGGCATCAAAGGTGACACAGGCCCGCAGGGAGAAAAAGGCCTGCCTGGGGATCCTGGCATACCTGGCCATAAAGGCCACACTGGATTGATGGGTCCCCAAGGACCACCAGGAGACAGTGGGCCAGCTGGACCTCCAGGCCCCCCAGGACAGCCAGGCTTCCCTGGGCCCAGGGTAAGAGTGGCAGCTGTGAGCTTCCAAAGAGTCTCATAGAAACACTCCCTTAATGACGTGAGCACAGCCCGACATTATTGCCTAGCTGCCTATGAGGTGCCACAGTTTATCCTGCAATGCTGTCAACAGGTGCTTCCTATGTCATGTACGCATGCAATGCATGTACGGCATGATTACCTGCTGTTGCTCTGAATCCCCTGTGCTCAAAGAAGAGTTGCTGCATCTCCGTGGGAAGGGAGAGGGGAGTCTCCCGCTAAACAATATTTGAATTAAATAGCTGTCAATAACCACAGCGTTTTTCAACTGAGGCATGAAACTGAGATCTTGGACACCTGAGGTCTTTAAAATTCCCATGCTATTTTTTGCAAAAATAGAGGGAGTTAATTCAGGGAGTGTTGGCAAGTTTCAGTTTGGGAAAGAAAAAATTGCTGGCCTAAAGCTCCTGATGCGAGATGAATATGATCTCCTTCACTTCCTATGCTAAACTGCGGCATAGCCTCGCTGTGTGATGTTTAACAGGTGCCCTGTTCCTCCCCAGCAGTGAATGCATTATACTGGCAAAATGAGTGATTCATTTCTGGTCAAAGCTCGTTAGGATCCTTCAGGTTGAAATTTGGTGTATAAATATAAGATATTGTCAGACAGGAAAATGCATGTGGAACTCTGGTCCATCAGCTTTTATTTAAACAATGAGTTCAGTGTGATTAAAAGAGTAGATATTTACACTAAGTAAGATAAAAATAAATGAAGAGTATCAAACCTCATGCTTCAGAGACCCCTTTGCGGGATCCCAGAACTCGGGCTCCAGCCCAAGCCTGAATATCTACACTGCAATCTTACAGCCCCATAGCCTGAGCCCTGTGAACCCGAGTCACTTGACATTGGCCAGCCATGGATGTTTAGCCGCATTGTAGACATATCCCTGTGTGTCTAGAGTCAGGAAGAAACTCCCCACATAAATATGTTACAGCTTAATTGTCCACACAGGGCTTTACACCTTCCTCTGGTGGTGGCCGGTCTCAGAGCGAGGTATTGTGATAGGCAGCCCTACCCATTTACTCTAACTGTGAGCTCAGCTGTAAGGAGTGGAAGTTCTTGAGATGTAAGAATAACCTATCACAACAAATGTATGAAAGTCCAACCCAAAAGGCCTCCTGGTCTAACTCAAGAACTGTGTTAAGATCATGCCTGGTAAAGCAGAACAGAGTGAGATCGAAAATCAGTGAACCAGTATGTGGGATATTAGACCTGATTAATGGGTGAAATAATGAAGGGATGTGGGATGTTCTGCCCATCACTCCCTTTTCGGGTTCTTAAAGAAAGGCTTTTGGAGAAAAATTAGCTATTGGAGTGAACTTGACCATTGTGGCTGCCAACTCGCTCCCCACACTATCCTCTGGAATCCCAGACCAGACCACCTTCATCCAAATCCCCAAAAATGTCCTGACCAGACCAAGCCAGAAAGAGGGAACCATGGGACAGCCTCGGCTAAATCCCAAAGACAACCTGGGGTGTGAGACTTCATCTCACACCCTAATGTGTCCTTTGCCTTCCCTAACTTATTTCTTCTCTTTCCTATCTCTCACCGCCTTTTCCTTCTGTCTAATAAGAGTCTGGCCTTGTGTCCAGTTCTGGGCACCGTATTTCAAGAAAGATGTGGAGAAATTGGAGAGGGTCCAGAGAAGAGCAACAAGAATGATTAAAGGTCTTGAGAATATGACCTATGAAGGAAGGCTGAAAGAATTGAGTTTATTTAGTTTGGAAAAGAGAAGACTGAGAGGGGACATGATAGCAGTTTTCAGGTATCTAAAAGGGTGTCATCAGGAGGAGGGAGAAAACTTGTTCACCTTAGCCTCTAATGATAGAACAAGAAGCAATGGGCTTAAACTGCAGCAAGGGAGATTTAGGTTGGACATCAGGAAAAAGTTCCTAACTGTCAGGGTAGTTAAACACTGGAATAAATTGCCTAGGGAGGTTGTGGAATCTCCATCTCTGGAGATATTTAAGAGTAGGTTAGATAAATGTCTATCAGGGATGGTCTAGACAGTATTTGGTCCTGCCATGAGGGCAGGGGACTGGACTCGATGACCTCTCGAGGTCCCTTCCAGTCCTAGAGTCTATGAGTTTGCAACACTGCTGGAAGCTCCATCACCAGAAAGAGGCAATGTCCTAAACAGCCCAATGCAGGTACAACTTTGCCAGGTCTTGGCACCAGAGTTTCTGGCGCCCTAAGCAGAATTCGGGGGGGCGACATTTTGTGCACTCCCCATGGGGCGCACAGGAGCTTCCGGTTCCGCTCCCATCGTGCCGCCGAAGAAGGACCCTCCGCCGAAATGCCGCAGGCGACAGCGGCAGTCATTGAGCTACTCAATTGCCTGCCGCTGTTTTCTACGGCACGTCAGCAGAAGGTCCTTCTTCGGCGGCACGACGGGAGCGGAACTGGAAGCTCCCGCGCGCCCCATGGGGAGCGCACAAAATGCCGCCTCCCGAATCCTGGTGCCCTAGGTGACCGCCCAGGGTCGCCTAATGGAAGCGCCGGCCATGCTTGGCATGGCTGAGAAGACCGTGTGCTGTGCCTGTGTCTTTTTCCAGAAGTGAGATTGCAAGTGAAAGTCAACATCCGCTAAAGGGAACAAGGGATGTTGTTAAAATGAAAGCCTGACTTAATCCTTTACATTTCAAATGGGCTGTGACTGTTTTTCTTTCTTCTTCTGTAGCTTTAATAAAAGGTGAAAAGGATTTTAAATGGTGTATTTATCATGGTAATAAGCAGGCTTGAGGTGTCTGTGTGTCAAGCCACAAACCTTGTTTAATGCTGTTTAATATTGAACAGTGTCTGGGTTATGTTAACACCTTTGGCCCATATATTCCATCTAAATACAATGGAGGATACTGGACTACAGAGACTCTTGATATATTCCTGGATATATTATTGGAACCCAGCTCATCAAAATTCATAAGATCATATTATATTTGAATAATTTGATTTGTGTAACAAAGAGAACTCTACTAATCTAAAGGGCCTATGGGCTCAGTATTTAGAAGGGTGAAGACAAATATTTGATAGTAGTAAAGCAGATTAAATGTTTTGAGAAATTAATTCTGCCTTGAGGCTTTTAATTCATAAGTATTGAAAGTGAAATTGTCCCTCACGTAAAGAACAGGTCCATTTTAGACAAAGCACATCTTTGCCCAGCCACATGGAAGACACATGATGAAACATAGTAATGAGTTATGAATAAATAAAGCAATTAAAAGTAATGAACTTAAGAAAAAGCTCTAACAAAACAATCCACAGGTCATTTCTGTTGATACTGATGGACAAAGTCTTTACAGTATGCTAAACCCGCAGCTGGAGATAGGCAGCAAAGGGGCCAAATAGTCCATATTTGGGCAAGATTTTTTTAATTAAAAAATTGTAATAACATGAATATTTTAAAAAATGTTTCATGGGTGCTACAATCAATAATGAAAAACAAGAACTTTGGTCTCAGAAGGGTCATAAAGCTTTTTATAAAACTGATGTACAGCACAGATATACAGTGTTGTACCCTGAAATGCATCCACTTCAATGCAACAGCTGTTGAACAGCACACGTCACCAGCACAAAAGAGCAGGGGGCAGGAAGTGAAAAAGACTGCTACTGCAGTGGGGAATTTAGGCAGGTACTGCATAATTACTCACTCTGTACAATTTAGAAATCGCTTCCAAATTTCATCTGGCCAGAAATCAAAAAGAAATTGAAGCCAGGAAGAAACTGTGACTTGCTTTCTGGGTGGAGTTTCATGTGAACATTCTAGTTAGGTCCATTCCACATGAGGTCAGGATGCTACACTATCATTCTATGTTAATATTTATAACAGACAAGTCTAGATACTGGGTTTTGTTGCCCTCTTGGGTGCAGGAGGGGTCGCACAGGGACACACACCTTTGGGACAGCTCCTTCTGTAGGAAGATTCACAGTTAGGAAGGTGGGCAGTATTTTCACTATGTCTTCCTATGGGTGTCCCACTAGGGGGAGGTAGTTTAATCTCTGCCTGAGGCTCCTGGTGGGTGGCGTTGACCTGGAGATGCATTGAACCAATGAATCCAGTCCTGGGCTTCTCAGCAGGGTGGGAATTGTAGGCAGGGTGGTGCCCCTGTGAGTTTCCCCTTCTCGCAGGCAGGTTCTTCAGCACCGGTGACTCAAGCCTACTGTAGCTTCTCCAATAACCCCCAGGTGAAGGTTCTTGCGGTGATTATCACCATGCTGTCACTCTTCTCCCTAGGGGGACTCTCCATCGCTGGAGACTCTGAGACGGCTCATCCAAGAGGAGTTAGAGAAGCAGCTAGATGGTATGTGTCAAACCGGGCAAGCCACTGAAACGTCTGAGGTTCCAGAAGAGGCTTTGTACAGCCCCTGAGCATGTGATTTGTGTCCCCAACTTTCCCAGCTATTAAAGGGCAACTTTGAGATGGGAGCAACTTGGGGAAAGGAGACGTGATGTGAAATGGCCTTGGCCAGCATTCTTCTAGTTGCTGTTATTGAAGGTGCTTGTGTTAGTACAAGGGCTTTCTCCCGTACAGCCCACGTTCTCCTTCTGTCCCATTGGGCACAAAGCCTGTGCTTATCCCATCACAGCCCGCTGCCAGGGAAATGACTATGATGTCACAAACCCAGCATTGTGACGTCACTGTGGGATCATGTGGGGAGAGAAGGCAGATCGGAAGGGAGCAGCAACATTATTTTGGGGCAAATTCCTGGAAGAAAGCACAGGAGCTGAGTGAAAGGCAGTGGGTGCAGACTAATGTGCTGGTGCATCCGGAACACAACTGGGTGGGAGAAGGAACAGCCGATGCAGCCTGCTGCTTCGTGCAGCATATATGAACTGAGGTCAGAGCTACAGCCCATGGCTTGGCCACTCCTCCAACCTGCCCACAAACCTCCACCATGCTCCAGCACCGAGGGTCAATGCAGAGCTTGGCTCCATGCCACACAGTGGGGAGAAGAGTCCCATTGCATGGACTGTCTCCTGTCTGCCCTCCCCACAAACCCTGGAGCAGTGGGAACAGGGCATTTTTTTTCTGCATTTTGCTCCATTCAGTGCCGGTGGGCAGGATTTG
This sequence comes from Gopherus evgoodei, assembly GCF_007399415.2. Classification (NCBI taxonomy): domain Eukaryota; kingdom Metazoa; phylum Chordata; order Testudines; family Testudinidae; genus Gopherus; species Gopherus evgoodei. The sequence goes on along the minus strand of NC_044323.1, from coordinate 286,074,468 downwards.
CCTCCCTATTAGTTAATGGTCACTGTGAAAGAAAAAGATTAAATTAATCTTTTACATGCTTTAACACTTCTAGTGGTTTAAAAGACTTCCCCGGCGTGAAAGTCTCTTCTGTTCGGGGTCAGCTAATGGAAGCCTGAGCTCCAACCTGCCCTTCCCTCCTGTGAGAGCTTTTAGTCATGAGTTTAGTATGTTTGGGGGGCTTCTGGAATCTGGCAGCTGCCATCCTGGTGTGTGTGGGGAAAACAGGAGAAAGTGCTGGCACAGGGAAATGGCAGAGTCCCACTTTCTGTCTACACAGCCTTTTAGTCAGGGCCAAGGTGCCTCTCTTGGGCCTGGCTGTCCCAGAAAGAAAAGAAATCCTCTCTCCCTAGAATGAACCATGTCACCTGCCTTATCTCACGCTCCGTGATAGGATACTAGTAACGAGATCTTCCTTTCAGTGGGGAAATGATCACAGTGCTACTAATCCCGGCTGGGTAACAATGCAGCTGAGGGAAAGGAAATAACCAGTCCAAGAAGCCAGTAGGACAAGGAGCCATGCGATGGGGGAGGAAAAGTCTGAGAGAGAGATTCAGAAAAAGTTGTTAACTGCAGGAGCAACAGGGTTGTAGGTTAAACTGATGTAGGTTGTGGGGGAGGCACCATCATGGCTGGTGCTGAAGAACTGTGTAGGGAAGGCAGGGTAAGTCGTCTGTTAAGTGCTAAGAGTTGGGCTGGAAAAACACAATCTTTCATTGGCCCTTGATCCCTTGTCTTGCAGAGCAGAGACTTTCTAACCTAACAAAACCACCTCTGTCTATCCTCAGCAAAACTAGCCTATCTCATGGCCCAGATGCAGCCAGCGCACGTTAAAGCACCCCAAGGCAGGCCAGGGCCTCCGGGGTCTCCCGGTAAGGAAGGACTCCCAGGAAGACCTGGCCCTCCAGGAGACCCCGGCCGACCTGGACAGACAGGGTCTGAAGGGCCATCAGGACCAGTGGGTCCAAAAGGTGAGTGAATCAGTCGGGGAGCCTGGAGGCTGAGAGGTACCTTTTCCAAATCCTGTGTGCTCTGAGCCCCTGGGGGTTCCTACATGTTCAGTATGTTCACTGTAGCAGGGATAAATGGAGCAGCGAGGACTGCTTGTGACAAAGTGGGACTGTTCTTAATGTTTCCTCTGAATACTGTGTGGGTGCCTCAGTTTCCCCTATGCATTTCTTAAGTCTCCAGTGTGCATAAATTGCTGACGCTCTGTCTCCTGGCAACAAATGGCTGGGGCCTTCCCCCCTTGCAGGGGGATGGCTAAAGGTGATAAAAGAGATCAGGTGACCTCTTGGCCCGGGAAAGAGACCAAGGCCAGAAAGGAGGGGCTGAGGGGGGGGTTCAGTTTGGAGCTGGCTGGGGACAGGAAGTGAGGGCAGACAGGGTTGTCTGCCTTACTGGGCCCCAGAATGGACTCGGCTGAGGGGACCTGTTCTCTGTACCTACAAGCTCTGTTTTAGACCATGTTCCTGTCATCTAATAAACCTCTGTTTTACTGTCTGGCTAAGAGCCACGTCTGACTGCAAAGCGGGGGTGCATGCAGGACCCTCTGGCTTCCCCAGGACCCTGCCTTGGCGGACTCGCTGTGGGAAGCACACGGATGGGCATATGCTGAATGCTGCAAGGTCAGACCCAGGAAGGTGAAGCTGTGTGAGCTTCTTGCCCTGAAGACAGTCTGCTCCAGGGGAGAGGAGGCTCCCCAAAGTCGTGACTGGCTTTGTGGGGAGCAGTTCCAGAGCATTGCCCAGGGACTCTGTGACACTGCTTTGTTCTGCTGATTTTAAAAACAGACTTTTTTCATTTTTCAGTATCGGCAGTGGACTATTTGTATCAACATTTTGCTTCGTTTCACAAACTGTGACTCAGAAATGTTCGGCATAAAGTATGTCTTGAGAATTTGGACAGAGCTGTCCCTCATTTCAGTATCCCAGCAAGGTGTCGTGCTGTTGCTTTGGGATGACTCTGCATTGCTCAGAACAACGAAATGGCAGCAGGTCCAGAGCGGCTGTTAGGTCAGATAAACAATGACTGGAACCTGCCAGGGTCGCTCTGGACCCCACTCTGACCCTCATCCCACCAAACACTTAAGAGCATGAGTCACGTTAACCCTTGTAGTAGTCTCATTGCTGTCAGTGGGACAATCCCCATGCTTAAAATGAAGTGTGTACTTAAGTGTGCTTTGCTGGAGCAGAGCCCGAACACATTGCAGAATCAGGCCCTGCGTGTGTAGGCTGGGATGTAAACATCATGTTATTGTGACGTGAGCAAGTTGCAGCGCAGGCCACACTTTTGTAAAAGTGGCCACTCCCGTAGGGCTGCTTTGTGCCTTTTAGGACGGATGCATGGGGGAAGGTGACCGTTGGCACGGTTCAGCCCGCTCATCCCTTTGCAGCTGGCCTGCTTTACGGCCCTGCTAGATGGTGAGCTGGGGACCATTGCCCTGCCTTTCCACCTCTCTGCCTCACCTCATCTCAGGCAATGGGGCCCCCAAGAGCACTTGTCAGGAGCAGACTCTGGTCTGCCCAAGCAGAGCGGTGGTGAGTGTGGCTGAGCTTTGCACAGAGCCTTCGAAGAATGCAGGAAAGGCTCCTGGAGCTCTCTGGCCAGTCACAGTCTGAGCTGGCTAGGCGCTTATCCCAGCAGATACCATATATCAGCTAGGAACAGTAATATGTATTTGTATTACAGTGGGACCTCATGCCTCCAGTCAGGATTGGTGCCCCCTTGTGGCATTTTATGCTTGTGCAGCTCACACTATCCCGTTTGGATTTTATCCTCCAGGTGAAAGAGGTGTGAAGGGTGAGAGAGGAGATCCTGGTGTTGGTCACAGGGGTGAAATTGGTCCTCCAGGAATTCCAGGTGGGTTGTTTGTTAATACTGCCAGGAGCATTGTGTCTCCTGGAATAGGCTAATTGCCAACACTCCCAAGCTTAGTGACACCAGGAGTGGTGTTGCGAACATGCCAGCAGCCGGAGTGCCACACCTCCTTTGCAGATACTTGTATTGATCCTTTTCTAGCTGAACCAAACCCACAGATCCAAGCAGCCTCAGACACAGGGAAAGCCCCGAGTCAAACATTGTAGTTCAAATGCACAACCATGACACGCTGTCATTGTTGATAAGTAAACAGCATTTGCTAGTCATAATACCAGTGATTGATCTGACCCTCTCTTCACCCTGCAGCTGCAGGGAGAAGGCGGCATGGGCTGTGTTTTGTGACTCCATGTGCCACATTTGGCAGCCAGGCCCCACATTGTGCTCCCTGTGTTACAGCAGCTGTGTCCTGAGGTGTGTCTGCTTCTGCTACTGCCAGGCGGGGAAATGTTCAGGGAAGGAAGTGAGCATTGCTACGAGCGACGTGTGGGGAAGTGCCTCAGACTGGGCATGGCCCAGAGAGATGGGGCTGAGCCAAACACCTCCACACTTGGCAGAAGTTCACCTCCAGATCCCAGCGTGGCTGCCAGGCACCTCTTGTGTGGTGTGGCCTTGCTGAATCATCACCTGGGAATAACGGTCCTTTGTTTTCATTCCAGGCCTCCCAGGGGAACCTGGCTATGGCAAAGATGGGATGCCAGGAGCACCAGGCCCACAAGGGGAAGCTGGGGTGCCAGGCCTCATGGGCCCACAGGGACCTCCAGGAGCCAGTGGACAGTGCGATCCCTCTCAGTGTGCTTACTATGCAAGTCTGGCCGCCCGGCCTGGCAATGTCAAAGGGCCTTAGCCAGTCCTGGGGACTCTCCCCGGACTGGTTTCTGAAACTTGAATTCAACACGCCTACCAGGAGCTCTTGGATTGTTCCCTAGCTGCATTTTTTATGGGAGGCCTTTGAGATGATCAAAGCCAACGAATGCTGCCGGTCGGTCAGATTATTATTAATTATTATTTTTATTATTTTGTTGATGTGAGAAATGTGTTTGGTTTTGTTCTCGCTAACATCAGGGCATGTTAAAAAATTAAAAATACATTGTTACATATAATATTGAGAACTAGCATAGCCATTGTTGTTTATACAGAACCCATGTGAGTGCTGAACCCTCTGCTCAGCTGGGTGAGTTCTTTTCCAGACTTCATTCCCAAGTTCTAATATGACAATATCAGTGCACTGTGCGGTGCATGCTAGTGACTGAGAAACAAGCCTACAGGAAGGGCAAGCTGCTGAAAAACATTGGGGGGAAAATGGCACGGGGAGGCTGACGAAGAGCTAGTCTCCAATGCATTCAGCTCACAAGGAACAATCTGTTACAGACAACAAGCACCGGATTGCCCAGAACTGCTATACTAAATGTAGTGTTCTCCTTGCTCAAAAAGGACAGAAATGTTATTCATAAATAGCCACTTGATAGGCTTTTCTGGGCATGAGCAAGGCTCTGAAAATAAGGTAAGGGAGAGCTGATGACATGAAGAGAGATTCTGTTTCCAGTATAATTGCTGTCCCCGTGCCCTGTACATGTTCTTTAGTTTCACTCCAAAAGGCAAAGATTTTATTCCTGGTAACTGGGGCCTGTACTCATACTGTCAAACAGCCAGCAAGTTTGTGCTCCTTGACTTCCTGAGCTAGTAGAGTTCTGTTCCTGCTCTGCAGTGAGGGCACGAAGAACATCCATTAAAGTTAACACAGTGATCCTCCAGGTATTGGCTGGTATTATGGTTTGTAGAAGGTTGGACTAGGTGATTATCTTGGTCCCTTCTGGCCAGAAAATGTAGTATGATCTGCAGGCCACCATATCTGGTGATTCCAAGGGACACGGGCCAAGCAGGGTAGGCTTGTGGAAGGGGAAGTAAACTGGAGTGCCGTCTTCAGTAGCATGGCCAGCACAACGAAGCATTTGGAGAATCAATGAATTAAAGGAAATTCTATGTGCCAAGAGGTGAATAACACCTGCCCCCCCAAACTAGCTCCTAAAACAATAGGGTCACCTGACTGCAGAAATCAATGTACATCTAGACAGGGAGAGCAAAGAATTGGATAGGCCAGGCTGAGTTTTGAGAAGATAATTGCTTCTTCAATAGGTCCATCCTCATTCTAAACCCCTGCAAACGCAGACACACACAGGACAGATTTTCAAATGTGATCAGCACCAGCTGGCCAGATTTTTAGAAAAACTCTGCTCCTGTGAAGGCACTTGAATGAAGTTCCCAGAGTGCTCAGTACACAGCCGCTCACATTGTTTTCTATAAGGGGGGACATTCTCCAGTGCCATCAACGGTTGCTGGTGAGTGCTGAGCTCTTCTGAAAATCTGGGCAGGTTTTTTTGATGCCTAAATGGAAGGTCTCTTTAAAAATCCATTCCTATCATACACGTTCACCTAACGGCGGCGTGTGCTTCCAAGTTATTTAAACTGAACAGACATCAGAAGCTGGGGGCATGGATCCATAACAGACATATAGCCAGTGTGCACTGTACAGACATAACTATTTTGACACATTGGATCCCTTCCCCAGCCCCCCAGGAATGTCATATGTTGGTCATTAAACATGAAACAAAAATAACAGATTAAGTACCATGGTAAATACCTTTCCTCTGTAGATTGCAAGTGTGTCACCCTGGTGCAAATAACCCATGGCTGTCCTTTTTGCTTTATAAAGACTAGTAAAAGTGAAAATATTATGCAGCAAAGGGTTTGTTGCTTACAAGTAACTCAGGAGAGCATATCTATTGATGTACTTCTTCCCTGGCCAGCCCTCTGTAGTTCTGTTAGTTTATTATCTATATTTCAACATCAGACAGGCATGTTGGTTGCAGTATTTAACAGCACCATGCTGGCCAGGCCAGGCTAGGATACAATTCACCTACTCCAGTGGGAACACATCACACCCAAGAAAGCACTTGGTAGCACGAGATGTCATTTCCAATAGACATCATGGGAGCAGCCAGGTTTTACAGAAGTCAGGCATGTTAACTGGGCCATGCTAATGTGACATTTCACTGCTGTCACTACTGTAACTCAGACTCTCTGTAAATCATGTCTAGTGATGTACAAACACACATGCTGTACATGGCTGACAACCAGGCAGCACTGGTTTCACGTAGTCAGGATCCTGTACACTGGGTTATTGGGAAATGTATAAAAAGGTTCTTGTTTAACAAGATTCAGGTCATTTCCTCTCCATGAGACTATGCAGTGGAATCTAATTTTGAGGGCAGTTGGAGCTCAGGAAGAGTGACTGCTTGAGCTGGGGAAACATGTTTTACTTTTCTTGTGGCCTCTTGGTCTTGGAAATTTCATGCACTTTTGCCAAGAGGGTGCTGTTCTTCAAATGAGAGGCACATCTGCATCTTTCATGGCGATTAGAAGAATTGGATGGCCCACACACAGACCTGAAATGAGCAATTGCCCTCTGCAAAGAGCACTTAAATAAAAAAAACATAAAGCATGACCCAAATCCCTTAGTACCTGGGCCTTACCTAGCTATCAGATTTTAAGCTAGATTCCTACTGATTCCAGTCAGAGCCCTGTACATCTAACACTGCAGAGGAGCAGTACTTTTGGCTTCTGTTCTTATCATCACTTGCTGCAGCTCCAAAAACTCCCTTCCACACATTGCTCAGTTTCAGCTGTCTACTAGCGCTCGCCTAGCTCTGTCTCTCTCGCCGACAGAAGTTGGTCCAATAAAAGATACATTACCTCACCCTCCTTGTGTCTCTAAAATCCTGGGACAGACATGGCTCCAACAATCCTGCATTTTAGTACTCAGTCTTTGGAATATAGTTTGCCCATCATCATAGTGTCAGTCCACACTAGAGAGTGACTAAAACCTGGCCTCAATTCCAAAATGATAGGATGGCTTTCATGAAAAGGGAAAACGTGTAAAATATCTGTTTGCTTCCTATGTAGGGACATCTCATTAATTCTGCTAAGGAACGAGGGAAAGGGTGCAAAGCATTAATGGCACCCTGTGAACTAGCACTTCACTTCTCAGCAAAACCAGCCTTTTTTTCCCCCTCCAGGAATAAAGCTTGTGATTTAGAAATGATGAAAGCCAGTCGAGATGGCTGGCCAAGTCGGGTCACAAGAGAGATCTAGCCCTCCCTCCCTACATCTGTAGACACAACTTCAGTTCCTTGGAGCTATGGCCAGACGCCATGGAGAGAAAAGCCTGAATAGAGAAGGTAAAAGTTCCAGCCTAGACTCTTTAGGCAAAATCCTGGCTCCTTTGAAATCAATGAGAGTTTTGCAATTGGCTTCAGTGAGTTCAGGATTTCGCCCTTAGTGGCTGTTAAAAGGCCTCTTGCAATCAACATTTTTTCTCTCCTTTAAAGGCAGTCTGTCCTCAATCTGCTGGACTCGTTCTGAGAGCGGCTGTTTCTTATTCCAGCAGCATGCCAAAAATGGCCTCTTTGAAACAAATGCGACTTACCGTAAGCACAGCCGAGTCCACGCGCTATGAGAGCAGACTACGTGCGCAGCTTGGTTAGAGTAAGAGCGTTTGGGCTGGTGATAAAAACAATGATTCATTGCTTAAAGAGTTGGACAGGGACATACATAGCCAGACATGGCTCTGTGGGCATCAGTGTCCAAGGAGAAGATGAGATTGGTGCCACAGCCAAATTGCTCCCTTCCTCCCCACCTCCCCTTGGCGTGTTTCCTAATTATTTCTGTTCCGTCAGCTGCACTGAGCAGCTTTAGTTCCCACCCACTCCCCAGGACCCTTGACAGTGCCAGTGCCACAGAGAAGGCTTCGCTGGAGCTGTAGTAAGGATTCTGGCAAATCCTAGGCCAAAAGCTGCCCATTGCACGTTTAAGGAAGAACAGGGACACTGCACTGGAGTGATGGAGCTCAGGTCCAACCTGCGCCGAGTGACTGGAGGCACCTCATTATTACTCCAGCATCCCCTTAGCTAGGGGGCCCCAGGTGGTTGCCTGTTTGGTCTGCACATTATGCTGCCCTGGTAGAAGACACCCAGAGGAAGTCCTAAAACTGAAGCTCTGCCAGCGTCTGGTTTTCAGATCAGTGGAATGTGGCTTATAAATCTTGACCGGGTCCTAATAAGCATCCCTTTGCTGGCCACTAAGGCATTCAGAGTGAAAGGGGAGTCCCTGCGGGTTCCTTTCTCATTCTGGTCCCCTGCTCCCACCCTAAGATGGCTTTGCAGCTGCTCAGTTCCATTTTCAGAGCTTTCTGTCAAGCCAACTTCCTACTTGCTGGTCACTGAAAGGCATTTACACAGCTCAGGAGCCTGTCTCCAGTAACCCAAAGTAGAAGAAAGTACCATGGACAGGGAGCTTTGGCCCAGGACTGAAGCTAGGAGTCCTGGTTCTGCCACAGACTCACAGAGGGGCCCAATCCAGTGCCCAGTGAGGTCAATGGGAGCCTGTCTGTTGACATCGGTCACCATAGGAGCAGGCCTAGGTTGAAAATGGTTAGTTAAAAGTAGACACCTAAAGCCACATTGGGGCATCTAAATAATTGATTCCTTGAGGTGCTGCCTGCCCCTAGTGCCCCAGGGGAGAGCGCTTAGGCCCCAGTTCTGCTAAAACCTATGCCTGTGCTTTTCTTGAAGTCCATCAGACTGCTCACAGTGCTTAAAGTTAAGCAAGTGCATAGGCGTTTGCAGAACCAGCAACTAATTTAGGTGCCAAACTTTATGCACCCAGCTCTGACATTTCTAGCCTTTACCTCCCTGTGCCTCAGTGTCTCTAGCTCTAAACTAGGAACGGTGATACACTCCTCAGAAACGTGTGCTGCGATCTAGCCACGCCACACTCTAGCAGTGTGCCAGGTTTTTACATTGTCTGCACAGCAGGCTGATGTTTATACTCAGGAGCACTTGTTTTTCCCCCCAATGCAGTTCAGCATTACAAAAGAGAGGCTGGAGGGCTATGCCGTTTAAATAGGGTTGGGGACACAGACAATATTTTATTTATCTATTAAAAGCGGTGCTAAGCGCTTGTGCATTTTATGGCATCAGTGCTTTTTTAAATTGTATATAAATTATTGTGATCGTAATAAAGAGGCTATTATTCCAAACATTTGTTTTTGCCTATATAATGAAAACCTCAGAATCATCTGGGCGAAATAAATGTGTTTGTTAAATTATTTAAGGGATTTTTATTTGTGGGTTAAGCTGTTCAGCCTGAATTAGTTTTTCACTGATGCTTTACTCATTGTTCAATTATTTTCCCTTCCTGACGTTTGTGAATGGTTCTTTTCAGTTCAGTCTCGTGGTGCTATTTTACTGAGCTGATTTTTTCCCCCTTGTTGTTAATGTGGGATTATTAAACTATTTAAAGTTGACCAGGTGTTCTGCTTGGTTATTTGGAAATGTGTGTGTTCAAAAACAAACAAGCCCCCGGGGAAGAGTGTGCTGCAGCAGGGTCTAACTCGGATCCATAGGCCGAGCTCAAGACCAGATGAGAGACACCCCTAGCTGTAAAACTGTCAGCTTCAGTAGACAGGAAGGATGGTGCAGTGGGAAACTGCTAGCCTGAGACTCAGAAGACTTGGATTTAATTCTCTGTGCTGCTACAGACTTCCTCTGGCATGTCACTTGGTCTCTGTGCCCCAGTTCTCATGGGGATGATGAATACACTGAAGATTATATCTTCTTTGATTTTTTAGACAAAGAGAATGCAGTAGATCTAATTTATCTGGATTTCAGTAAGGCATTTGATACAGTTCCACATGGGAAATATTAGTTAAATTGGAGAAGATGGGGATTAATATGAGAATTGAAAGGTGAATAAGGAACTCGTTAAAGGGGAGACTACAATGAATCATACTGGAAGGTGAACTGTCAGGCTGGAGAGAGGTTTGTAGTATAGTGCCTCAGGGATCAGTCTTGGGATCAATCTTATTTAATATTTTTGTTACTGACCTTGGCACATAAAGTGGGCATATGCTAATAAAATTTGCATATGACACAAAGTCGAGAGGTATTGTCAATATGGAGGAGGACCGGAATATCGTACAAGAAGATCTGGATGATCTTGTAAACTGGAGTAATAGCAATGGGAGGACATTTAATAGTGCAAAGTCATGCACTTAGGGACTAACAACGAGATTTTTTGCTATAAACTGAGGACATGTCAGTTGGAAGCAACAGAGGAGGAGAAAGACCTGGGTTTATTGGGTGATCACAGAATGAGTATGAGCCGCCAATGTGGTGCAGCCATGAAAAAGACCAATGCAGTTCTAGGATACATCAGGTGAGGTATTTCCAGTAGAAATAGGGAGTGTTAATACCATTATACAAGGCACTGGTAAGACCTTGTGTGGAATACTGTGTGCAGTTCTGGTCTCCCATGCTAAAGAAAGATGAATTCAAACTAGAAGAGTTTCAGAAAAGAGCTGCTAGGATGAGCACCAGGACGGAGAATCTACCTTATGACAGGAGACTTAAAGAGCTTGGCTTGTTTAGCCTAACCAAAAGAAGGCTGAGGGTAGATAATTTTGCTCTTTATAAATACATCAGCGTGATAAATACCTGGGAGGGAGAGGAGTTATTTAAGTTAAGCACCAATGTGGCCACAAGAAGAAATAGATACAAACTGCCCATCGACAAGTTTAGGCTTGAAATTAGATGAAGGTGTCTAGCCACTGGAGGAGTGAAGTTTTGGAACAGCCTTGCAAGAGGAGCAGTGGGTGCAAAAAACCTAATTGGCTTCAAGACTAAGCTTGATAAGTTTATGGAGGTGATCATAGAATATCAGGGTTGGAAGGGACCTCAGGAGGTCATCTAGTCCAACCGCCTGCTCAAAGCAGGACCAATTCCCAACTAAATCTATGAGACTGCCTACAATGGCATGTAGCCATCTGTGACTGCTAGCAGCAAGTAAATCCAATGGCCAGTGATGGGACGCTAGCTGGGGAGAGCTCTGAGTTATTACAGAGAATTATTTTCCACTTGTCTGGCTGATGGGTCTCACCCACATACTCAGTGTCTAACTGATCACCATATTTCAAGTCGGGAAGGACTTTTCTCCTGGGTCAGATTGGCAGAAACCCTGGGGTTGTTTTTTTTTGCCTTGGGGCCTGGGTCACTTGAAGATTTAAATTTGTGTAAATGGTGGGGGGTCTTTGTAATTTGAAGTCTATTAATGACGATTTGAGGACTTCAGTAACTCAGCCAGAGGTTTGGGGTTTGTTACAGGAGTGGATGGGGGAGGTTCTCTGGCCTGCAATGTGGAGGAAGTCAGACTAGATAGTCATGATGGTCCCTTCTGGCCTTATAGTCTATGCGTCTCTGAGGTATTCAGATACGAAGGTAACAGGGAAAGCCATATCAGTACCTAAGATAAATAGGGATCAGGTCATGACATGCCTAGTGGAGCCATACTGCCCCCTATAGTCAGGTTTGTTCTGACCAGAGATGCTGAAACAGCTCCCTAACTTGGAGCATAACCTCTGTTATGCAGTGACATCCAGCATTAGTACCAACAGCAAATCATTCACAGATCTTCTCATCCAATTTAAAGCGAGGTTCTGCGCTAAAAGTGAAAATGGTGTTTTCTTAACAGAGCTGCTATGTGTGTGTTTTCAGAGGTGCTTAGGATGAAATTCATTTCTTTGAAGGGGGCCATGTCAGACAAAAGTCTTTTTGCCAGCAAGTTAAAAAAGTATGGATTGGATGGACTCGGAGGTGAATAGAAAGGTGGCTAAATTGTTAGGCTCAATAGGTAGTGATCAATGGCTTGATGTCTGTTTGGCAGCCAGTCTCAAGCGGAGTGCCCCAGAGGTCAGTCCTGGGGCCGGTTTTGTTCAACATCTTTATCAATGATCTGGATGATGGGATGAATTGCACCCTTAGCAAGTTCACACATGACACTAAGCTGGGGGAGTAGTAGATACTCCGGAGGGTAGGGATAGGGCACAGGCTGACCTAGACAAATTGGAGGATTGGGCCAAAAGAGATCTGATGAGGTTCAACAAGGACAAGTGCAGAGTCCTGCACTTAGGACAGAAGAAACCTATGCACTTCTACAGGCTGGAGACCGACTAGCTAAGCAGCAGTTCTGCAGAAAAGGACCTGTGGAATCCAGTGGATGAGTAGCTGGATATGAGTCAACAGTGTGCCCTTGCTGCCAAGAAGGCTAGTGGCATATTGGGCTGCATTAGTAGGAGCATTGCCAGCAGATTGGGGGAAGTGATTATTCCCCTCTATTCAGCACTGGTGAGGCCACACCTGGAGTGTTGTGTCCAGTTTTGGGCCCACCACTACAGAAAGGATGTGGACAAATTGGAGAGAGTCCAGTGGAGAGCAACAAAAATGATCGGGCTGGGGCACATGACTTCTGAGGAGAGGCTGAAGGAATTAGGCTTATTTAGTCTGTAGAAGAGAAGAGCGAGGGGGGATTTATTAGCAGCCTTCAACTATGTGAAGGAGGGTTTAAAGAGGGTGGAGCTGAGCTGTTCTCAGTGGTGGCAGATGACAGAACAAGGAGCAATGGTCTCAAGTTGCAGTGCGGGAGGTTTAGGTTGGATACTAGAAAAAACTATTTCACTAGTCGGGTGGTGAAGCACTGGAATGGGTTACCTAGAGAGATGGTGGAATCTCCATCCTTACAGGTATTTAAGGCCTGGTTTGACAAAGCCCTGGCTGGGATGATTTGGTTGGGGTTGGTCCCGCTTTGAAGCAAGGGGGTTGGACTAGATGACCTCCTGACATCTGTTCCAGCTCAAATCTTCTATGATTCTGTGAAATCAGGGTTTAATTGGTCCATAAGTTGTGCATAGACCTTGTGCTGGTTCCCTACACAGCAGAGTGCATTTCATCCTTTAGAGACTGAAATACATTTTTAGTGCCCTTAGCCCTGCAGAACCAATATGGTTAAGAAAGATAGAGCTTCATCCCATCCTTCTTGTGCATCACCCACAGAATTGTTTGCCAAAACAGCTACATCTGTGCAAGCCCTCTTTACACTTGGGCTCATGAAAGCTGTGTAGGGAGCACATGAAGACAATCTAACAAAAGTGCATGAAAACAAGAAGAGTGCAAGATTCCTGAGGAGCACTTAATCAGCCTGAAAGCTGATTTACTCCTTCTCATAACACAAGAGCTAGGGGTCATCAAATTAATAGGCAGCAGGTTTAAAACAAAAAGGAAATATTTTTTCACACAAGACACAGTCAACCTATGGAACTCCTTGTCAGAGGATGTAGTGAAGGCCAAGAATATAATAGGGTTCAAAAAAGAACTAGATAAATTCATGGAGGATAGGTCCATCAGTGGCTATTAGCCAGGATGGGCACGGATGGTGTCCCTAGCCTCTGTTTGCCAGAAGCTGGGAATGGGTGACAGGGGATGGATCACTTGATGGTTACCTGTTCTATTCATTCCTTCTGGGACACCAGGCATTGGTCACTGTGGAAGACAGGATACTGGGCTAGATGGAGCTTTGGTCTGACCCAGTATGGCCATTCTTATGAAGGCAAAGCATGGTCTGTTGGTGACAGTAGACCCCTAAAGGCAGATGGGGCCTGTCATAAACAGATAGTTAAGGGTTAATGTCTCTTTTACCTGTAAATGGTTAACAAACAGGGAACCAAAAACACCTGACCAGAGGACCAATCAGGAAACAAGATACTTTCAAATCTCAGTGGAGGGAAGCCTTTGTTTGTGTTTTTTGGGTTTTGCTTTGTTCTCTCTGGGTCTTGAAAGGGACTAGACGTGCAACCAGGTTTCTTGCCAATCTCCCTGCTACAGTCTCTTATATATTCAGAATAGTGAGTATAAAGTAGAAAGGCAGTTATAATCTTTTGATTGTTTTCTATATTTGCAAATGTGTAGTTTGCTGGAAGTATTTTAAATTGTATTTTGCTGGGGGGAGGCTTCTCTCTAGTGTCTATAAGCTGCAAGACCCTGTAACTTTTACCATCTAAATTACAGAGACAACTTTTAATAAAAAGAAAGAAAAAAGTAAAAGTTTTACTTTTTAAGACCTGTTTGATTTTTTCTCCTTGTTGAGGCTCAAGGGAATTGAGTCTGTACTTATCAGGGAATTGGTGAGAGAAGGGAGGGGGGAAAGGTGGAATCCCTTTGTTAGATTCACGGAGCTTGAATCTGTCTATCTCTCCAGGATAGCCCAGGGATGGAACACCTGGGAGGGGAAAAGAAGGAGGAAAACAAACCTGATTTCTCTGTGTTGTGATTCAAGGAGTTTGAATCACAGTAATCTTCCAGGGTAACCCAGGGAGGGGAAGCCTGGGAAAGGCAACGGTGAGGGAAAGGGTTTACTTTCCTTGTGTTAAGATCCAGAGGGTCTGGGTCTTGGGGGTCCCCGGGCAAGGTTTTGGGGGGACCAGAGTGTACCAGGCACTGGAATTCCTGGTTGGTGGCAGCTTATTAGATCTAAGCTGGTAATTAAGCTTAGAGGAATTCATGCTGGTACCCCATTTTTTGGACTCTAAGGTTCAGATTGGGGAAATATACCATGACAGGGCCTTCCACCTTGATTTCAAACTAGAATAAGTACAAAGAAGGCTACTAGGGTGATCAGGGCAATGGATCCCCTATCTTTTGAGAGGAGGCTAACAGCATTTGGCTTGCTTAACCTTGTGAAATGAAGGTCGAGGGAATGTGACTGCTGTCTATAAATACATCAGCAGAGTCAACAGCAGGGGAACAGAAGAGCTTTTTAAGCTAAAAGCCAAAGTTGGCACAAGAGCAAATGGGTATAAACTAGTCATGAAGAAATTTCAGATGGAAATTAGAAGATTTCTAACCATCAGAGGAGTGAAGCACAGAACAGCCTCCAATAGGAGTAGTGGGGGCAATTTAATGAGTTTCAGGATAGAACTTGATAAGTTTATGAAAAGGATTATAAGAAGTCCAGTCCCTGTAATAGCAAGGGACTGGACTCGATGATGCAGGAAGTCCCTACCAGGCCTCTGCCCTACTTTCCTAAAACACAGACCTTGCAAGTGTGACAAAGTTCCTCCTCTACCTTGGTGGGTCCTGCACTTACTGGTGGATTTGCTCGCCTCACAGATTCACCCTGTGGGTCGGGAAACAGCTCAGAGACCTTCCCCTCTGGTAGAAGCCACAGTCCAGGTCAATTCCTCCTGTGTTTGATCAGGAGTTGGGGGGTTTGGGGGGAACCCAGGCCCGCCCTCTACTCCAGGTTCCAGCCCAGGGCCCTGTGGATTACAGCTGTCTAGAGTGCCTCCTGGTACAGTTGTACGACAGGTACAACTCCCTGGGCTACTTCCCCATGGCCTGCTCTCAACACCTTCTTTGTCCTCACGACCAGACCTTCCTTCTGATGTCTGATAACGCTTGTACTTCTCAGTCCTCCAGCAGTATGCCTACTCACTCTCGGCTTCTTGCACGCCTCTTGCTCCCAGTTCCTTGCACACACTTCCTCTCCTTTGGCTCCCTGCCTCCCTTTGGCCTGACTGAAGTGAGCCCTTTTATAGCGTCAGAGGGGCCTTAATTAGAGCCAGGTGCTTAACAGCCTCACCTGACTCTTAGCAGGTTAATTGGAGTCAGGTGTTCCCATTAGTCTGGAGCAGCCCCTGCTCTGGTCACTCAGGGAACAGAAAACTGCTTATCCAGTGGCCAGTATATCTCCCTCTTTTGTTCCCAACTGGCCTGGGTCTATCACACAAGTGAGAGCCCAAAGTCAATCTCATGGTTAAGATGGGTGATTAGGACACGTGTCTGAAGGTGAAGTGTGCCCAGACATATAAAAAAAAAATTGTATCAGTGTTGCTTAGCCATCTAAGTGTAGAGAATGCTACACACCTACAGTATTACGATATATACTGTTACACAAGCACTGTATTTTTGGCAGTGTCATTTCTTCTGAGCATCATACTGCAGGATAGCTTTGGGCTGAGTGAAATGGCTCCCATTGTAAGGCACGCTTCATCGCTTTTTGGTCAAAGCTGGCTACTATTTACTTTGAGTCTCATTGGCACAGATAGTTGTGAGAGACAGCATTTCCAGTTAGGAAGTTTCACTTACAAATAGGCTTTTTTTGCTTCAGGTATATGTTATTTTTCCAAGTTATTGTGCCCTTCCCCCTCCCAACTATGTTCTCTATTAGACTTTCCGAAATCTGTTTGAATTTGTTCCATACAAAAGCTCTACTGTTCCTCCACCAAGATGGCACCCTCCAAATGACAGTGCTGTGGGGGTTATGTTAAATGGGAACCATCAGAAATTGGTATCTATTTTCCTCGTACCCACCTACTGTGTCATCCACTTACCTTTGACATCACAAACATGGACAGTTGGGCCCACCTCTAATAATACAGATGCTTTGCATTTCTGTAGACCCTTCCACCCCCAGATCTCAAAGCACCGTACAAACTTTAATGAATGCCACCTCTCAAAATGACTCTGCGGTGGGCAACTATTATTGTTCCTCTTACAGATGGGGAAAGTGAGGCAGCAGGCAGCTCAGGGCCTGATCCAGAGCCCAGTGAAGTTGTGGAACTCTTATTGACTTCAGTGGGCTTTGGGTGAGAACCTAGGTTTGTCCTGGAGCATTTGCCTAGTAAAACATACAGCTAGAGGTGATTACAGTGAGAGCGGCTCGGGTGCATAGATCTAGAGTTTCAGTTTTCCTTTCTAAAGTGACACACAAGTTTCCTCGTGACTCACTGAGTTAGATGAACAGTATAAACTCCGAGGAGGCAGTGCCCCTTTTGTGGGCTTGGCTATGTGCACACTACCAGAGCTGTGATCAAAGGGCAGAAATCCAGCTGATCCGGAAGACGTGTTTACTTAATGGATGTCGCTGAGCAACCTGAACCCTCAGTATTTGTGTTGTTAACTTGCCTGGTGGAGAAGAAAGAGCAGTGGAGGCTGAGGCCAGGCTGATAAAGAATCACCGTGGTTGTCTCTGGAGAATGTAACACTCCAGAAAGGATCTTATTTCTCTCTGTTCCCGCAAATCCACTTGTGGTGGAAGAATGAAATCAGCTCGATCCTTCAGTTCTCTCAATCCCGGCACCGACCCGCAGTGGAAGTACCTCACAGAGCATGACCCTAAGTTTGAAGGGCAGAGAAAACTCAAAATAGAAGGCAAGGAGCTGGTGTCGGTGCCCCTGCGGGTCTTTGGCTTGGAAGGCCTGCAGGTCCTGGAGATGAGCCCGGAAAGAGAGAGCTGCCTGAGGTACAGGATGGAGCTGATCCCCCGAGAAATCAGCCACCTGAGGAGCCTAACCCTTCTTTACATGGACTCCAACAACTTGAAGGAGATCCCTGCCGAGATCGGCACCTTGAGCAACTTAGAGAGACTCACCCTCAGTAACAACCACCTGACCTCTCTGCCACCAGAGATCGGCGGCCTGGAAAAGCTACACAGCCTGCATCTGGCCAACAACAACTTCACAGAACTGCCCGCCCAGGTCTGCCAGCTCAGACAACTCACTTTTTTGGATTTCAGCGATAACCAAATAAGCACCCTCCCTCCCGGCATTCATCATCTACAGAAGCTGGAGACGTTGCTGCTGCTGTTCAACTCTCTCAAACAGCTGCCGGGGAACGTGTGTCTTTTAAGAAACTTGCGCACTCTGTGGCTTGGCTACAACCACCTAAGGGCCCTTCCTGAAAATTTTGGAGAGCTGGTCAGCTTGGACTGGGGATATAATTACTGTTCGTGTAATTTTGAGGGGAATCCACTGGTACGTCCTCCCCAAGAAGTATGTGGCGGAGGCCCTGGAGAGATCAGGGAGTACTTTGCTTCACCCTATAGAGCATTAGGAGAATAGACACTAGGGGTTATTTGCCACAAAACTGCTGTGAGGGATTTATAGCATACAAACAGAATCAACGTGCAAAATGGGTTTTATATGGAAAAGGCCATTAGAGTCTCTGTGTAGCTTGATACCGCATCTCTGTTTTAGTGTATGGTAACCTGTATACTCCTATTAAGTATACACACTCCTCAAATTATTTCAGGGGTTATTGAGCTCTCGGTGGTTTGCAGTTGCATAGATGGCTCTGGAAATGTTATTGCCAAAAGTCCAGTTTGGGGAAACTAATTACATCTAATTCTAAGGACATGGTGTCAAACACACTTGTGATCGTATGTAAATAATAACAGTTATTGCATATAGTGAAGATATAGGTAGAAGTGGGCAGAAGAGCTTGTGTTCAGATCTGAACCTGGATTACATTTAGATTTAGGGTAGGGTTTTAGGCCAAATCAAGCATTGGGTTTGGTATAGGTCAGGGGTGGGCAAACATTTTGGCCTGAGGGCCACATCGGGATTCCAAAACTGTATGGAAGGCTGGGTAAAGAAGGTTGTGCCTCCCCAAACAGCCTGGCCCCCACCCCTATCCTCCCCCTTCCCACTTCCCTCCTCCTGACTGCACCCCTCATAACCCCTGACCCATCCAACCCTCCCCCCACTCCTTGTCCCCTGACTACCCCGTCCTGGGAACCCCACCCCCTATCCAACCACCCTCTGCTCCTCATCCCCTCACTACCTGGGCTCGGGACCTCCTGTCCCTAACTGCCCCCTGGGATCCCATCCCCTTATCCAACCCCCCCCCCGCTCCTTGTCCCCTGACTGCCCTCCCGACCCCTGTCCACATCCCTGCCCCCCGACAGACCCGCCAGGACTCCCACTCCCAACCTTCCTTGTTCCCCATCCCCTGACTGCCCCCCAGACCTCCTGACCCATCCAACCCCCCCCTGCTCCTTGTCCCCTGACCACCCCCTCCCAGGAACCCTGCCCCTGATCACCCTTCTGGAACCCCACCCCCTATCCAATCCCTCCTGCTTCCTGTCCCCTGACTGCCGTGACCCCTATCCACACCCCTGCCCTCTAACGGGTCCCCTGGAACTCTGACACCTATCCAACCCCCCATGTTCCCCATCCCCTGAACACCCTCCCCCCAGAACCTCCACCCCATCTGACTGCCCCCTGCTCCCTGTCCCCTGACTGCCTCCTGGGATCCCCTGCCCCTTATCCAACCCCGCCCCTTTACCATGCTGCTGAGAGCACCAGGACTGGCAGCCACGCCTCCGCACTGTCCGGCAGGAGCTCACAGCCCCACTGCCCAGAGCACTGATGACATGGTAAGCTGAGGCTGCAGGGTTGCGCGGACAGCAGGGGAGGGGCCAGAGGCTAACCTCCCCTGCCTGGAGCTCAAAGGCAGGGCAGGACCATCCTGTGGGCCAGATGTGGCCCGTGGGACATAATTTGCCCATCTCTGGTTTAGGCGGTACCAAAATCTTATAAGCCTTCTACTCCATCCTATAAAAACAACTAGGAGTCCGGTGGCACCTTAAAGACGAACAGATTTATTTAAGCATAAGCGTTTGTGGGTAAAACACCCATTTCTTCAGATGCATGGAGTGAAAATTACAGATACCGGCATAAATATATAGACACCTGAAGAAAAGGGAGTTACCTTGCAAGTGGAGAACCAGTGTTAACAAGGTCCACTCCCAATAATTGATTAGGAGGTGTCAATACCAAGAGAAGGAAAATTGCTTTTGTGGTGAGCCATCCAGTCCCAGTCCCTATTCAAGCCCAAATTGATGGTGTTAAGTTTGCAAATGAATTGTAGCTCTGCAGTTCCTCTTTGAAGTTGTTTCTGAAGGGTTTTTTTTTTGTTGAAGGACGGCTACTTTTAGATCTGTTATTGAATGTTCAGGGAGACTGAAGTGTTCTCCTACTGGCTGTTATATGTTACCATTTGTGATGTCTGATTTGTGTCCATTTATCCATCCTATCTTGATTTGGCCTTTTCCAGTGTGGGGTCCAATGTGTAAACAGAACCATAGGGGTAGGATCTGAACATTCAAATCCCATCCCCACCCAGAAATTTGAAGGGATTTGCATTTGCGGTACCAGTTGTGGCCCATCTCTGATTCCACATGTCAGTACGTAAAGACACCTAAAGTTACATGAACAGAAACAGCCTCTGTGCGTAGTAAAATTATGCCTGTGACACAACACAGGCCAGGTAATTAAGACTGGCCTTCTCTCATCTTCTTGCATCTACCAATGAACACACAAGGCATCACACCTTTCCATACATTTTGGACACAAAGTTAGAAGTCTAAATACCTTTGTGGATCTGGGCCTATGTGATTTAGATGCACCAGTCCCTATGACCTTCAGTGGGACATGTGCCTGTAATTCATTTACGTGCTTTAGAAAATCCCACTCTAAATTAACAACTTTGACCCCGCAATCACTAGTGCCTGGACAGACTGCAGTGTTCACAGAGAGTCTCACTGAAGTCCGTGGGTCTCTGTGCAAGTGCAGCGGCCTGTCGGGGTCACTTTTGGAGTGGACTTCTGGAGTATCATTATAAAGAAGCTACCTGTGAAATGAGCACCTGGGCTGCGAGGGAGATAGCCATAAAGGAGCTGGGGAGGGTGTTAGGTCAGCAAGAGATCACAGTCAAGTGGTGACAACAGAGGAGCAGATGGCAGGAGAATTGGAGTTTGCTGTCACCTCTGCCACTGACTCACTCTCTGACCTTGAGCAAGTCACTTAACCTGTCTGTGCCTCATTTCCACCAGCTGTTAGATGGGTATAATAATCCCCACCTTTGTAAAACTCATCTTGGACAAGAGGTGCTAGGTAAATGCAAAGTAATCTTGAAAAAGAGCAGACAGGAAATAAAAGTCCTCCTTGCTCTAGCAAGATATGGGTGACTGAGGTTCTAGCTAGCAAGAGCTCTGGTGTTGTGAGGGTTATCTCTAACATATCGAATCCTCCTATGAACAAAACCACAGCCAGACAGTTCCTCAGGTAGGGAAATCCTCACAATCCCTGCCCCACTCTATGTGAACCATGTATCGGGGGTAGCCATGTTAGTCTGTATCCACAAAAAACAACAAAGAGTCCGGTGGCACCTTAAAGACTAACAGATTTCTTTGGGCATAAGCTTTCATGGGTCTTTAAGGTGCCACCGGACTCCTTTTTGTTTCTATGTGAAGCATAAGCTCTGCAAAGCTAGGTCAACCTCTCTCTCTTCTTCACTGTTTGCCAGATCCCTTAGAAGCCCTTCTGCTCTGGTCCTTGGAAAGCGATTATACCAATGAGTTTCCAGTCGCCCATCACATTATTAGGACTTGGCCAAGCTGACTTTATTTCTTTTGCTAATTTCTGGCACCATTAAATTAAAGTTTTGCCTTGGCTGCAACGGAATTAGGTTCACCGCATTAGGGCTCACAAAAGGTTCCTGCTTGATAGAACAAGAAACCAAAGAGAAAGGGAGTCAGTTTTCAGATCCATTCAGCTCTCTCTCTCTCCATCTGTCCTGCACCTGTAAACTGAGACAACAATCCTAGGACCCAATTATCACATCAGCGCCATGCATGAAACTCCACTGGAGTCAATGGGAGCTGCGTGCTTATGGCTGGCAGGGAGAACATGATGTGCCTTGAGTAAAGAACTTGATTGCTCCTAACAAACAGGTCCAGTAGCATTACTGTAGATCTTCAGCCTTTTGGGGTCAGGAGAAATTTTGGGAGATCAATCCAAGGGGAGATGAGTCAACTCTTTGAGCTGAGCTGCTGTGAGTGAGTGAACTGTGCTGTCCAGAAGGGCAGGAAAATCCCTACTGACAAAATGCTCCCTCCCCTCTAGCCTGGTTGTTTGCAAAGGGCTCTGGGGAATCTCATTTCCAGAAGTTGGAAGACACAGAACTTGATCTATAACATAATTATGTTAATGTCTATCTAAATGGCGTAGTTGCACAGGAGCACTCATTAGCTCACGGTGCTGTCGTTAAGAAGATATTAAAATCAAATCCCAAACTGCTCGTCCTGTATTTGCTGTGTGATATGAATTGTTGCTAAACTCGTTTTCTTTGCCTGTGCTCATTAAAATATCAAGTCTCAAGATCAGAGAACAGCACGCTGCCAGTGCATGAGTCCCTGATGGAAAAAGAGAGAAATCTTCCATGGTGTGAGAGGGACATTTTGAAAGCTGACACAGCATAAATGGGAGTTCTGCATGTGTCCCCCCACCCCTGCACTTCAGATGGATCTTTTTCTGGGAAAACAAATCTCTCAATGAAGTATAAAAAGTTTTAATTTAAAATGCTGCACGATAAACACATAAAAAACATAGTCTGCAGAAGAGAAGAATGAGGGGAGGATTGATAGCAGCCTTCAACTACCTGAAGGGGTGTTCCAAAGAGAATGGAGCTCGGCTATTCTCAGAGGTGGCAGATGACAGAACAAGGAATAATGGTTTCAAGTTGCAGTGGGGGAGGTCTTGGTTGGATATTAGGAAACACAATTTCACTAGAAGGGTGGTAAAGCACTGGAATGGGTTACCTAGGGAGGTGGTGGATTCTCCATCCTTACAGGTTTTTAAGGCTCCACTTGACAAAGCCCTGGCTGGGATGATTTAGTTGGATAATTAACCATTGGAATAGCTCACCTAGGGATGTCGTGAGTCGCTGTCGCTTTCGATTTAGATGGGATGTCAGCCAGAAGTTCTAGGTGAAATTCCCTGGTCTGTTTGACACAGCAGGTCAGATGACAGAACAAGGAGTAATGGTCTCAAGTTGCAGTGGGGGAGGTTTAGGTTGGATATTAGGAACAACTTTTTCACTAGGAGGGTGGTGAAGCACTGGAATGGGTTACCTAGGGAGGTGGTGGAATCTCCATCCTTAGAAGTTTTTAAGATCAGGCTTGACAAAGCCCTGGCTGGGATGATTTAGTTGGAGATTGGTCCTGCTTTGAGCAGGGGGTTGGACTAGATGACCTCCTGAGGTCCCTTCCAACCCTGATATTCTATGGTTCTATGAGGTGCTCATAAAATACTCACAGACTTTAATGTCAGAAGGGACATTGTGATCATTTAGTATGGCCTCCTGCACATTGCAGGCCAAAGGCCCCTTCTGGCCTTGCAAATTATGAATCTAAACTATTTAGCTAAGGGTTTTCTGTGGTGCCTGTCACTGCTGTAACGAAATGCCAGACAAAACAATGGATGTATCAAGAGTTCAAAGAACCGCCCTCCCCAGGTTCCTTACAGATGTCAAGATATGAGAAGTTTTCCAAAGGTACAAATAGTAGTTACATGCCCAATTCCCTGCTCTTTAAGCCTTTGCAAAATCTCCCTCATAGTTCATATATCAAAGCTAATTAGGGCCCTACCAAATTCATAGCCATTGAAAAACATGTCACACACCATGAAATCTGGTCTTCCCTCATGAAATCTGGTCTTTTGTGTGCTTTTCACAAGGGAGTCCAGCATTTCTCATATTGGGGGTCCTGACCCAAAAGGGAGTTGAAGGGGGGTTGCAGTATTGCCACCCTTACTTCTGCATTGTCTTCAGAGCTGGGTGACCAGAGAGTGGCGGCTGGTGGCCAGGTGCCCCGATCTGAAGGCAGCACCCCACCAGCAGCAGCACAGAAGTAAGGGTGGCAATACCATATCCTGGCCAGAAGCCACCAGTCTCCAGCTGCCCAGCTCTGAAGGCAGCATTGCTGCTAGCAGACACACAGAAGTAAGGGTGGCAGTAACGCAACCCCTACCCCCGCCACAATAACCTTGTGACCACCCCCGCAACTCCTTTTTGGGTCAGGAGCCATACAATTACAACACCATGAAATTTCAGATTTAAATACCTTAAACCACGAAATTTACAATTTTAAAAATCCCATGACTGTGAAATTGACCAAAATGCACCGTGAATTTGGTAGGGCCCAGAAGATAAATATTCCACGAGAATGATAAATGTGGACTTGCACTGATGCTGGGGAAACAAGGGACACTGCAAGGAAAGTAGTCTTTGTGTCCAAAATGTTAAGAAATCTGGGTATCTCTGCAATGCTAGTCAGGTAAGTTATGAGGTAGGTGGCGTGAGAATAACTCAGGGCTTGTCTACATGGGACGTTACTGTGCACCAAGCCAGGTCTTAATCCACAGCACACCAGTTTGCCACGCAGTAACCTCCTGTGTAGACACTGCTACAGATTACTGGACAGTCCAGCTTGACGTTCTGCTGCGTAGTGAGTGCCATGTAGATTCTAACCCTTCTCACAGTAACTTGCTTTGTAGACAAGCCTGCTGCATGTAATGTGGTTTGTGTGTAAGAGTTTGTGTGTTAGTGTGTGTGTGTGGAGGAGGGAATGTTGTGTTTTGGGTGCTTGTGTATTGGTTTTTCGTGTATGTCGTGTGTTGGTTTGTGCAGTGTATGTTAGTTTGTGTGACATGTTGTGTGCTTGCGCAATGTGTCTGTGTGATGGTTTGTTTTGCAGGTGTGGTCCAAGTGGGTGTGTCTTTTAGGGTGACCAGTCAGCAAATGTGAAAAATCGGGACAGAGGGTGGGGGATAATAGGAGCCTATATAAGAAAAAGACCCAAAAATCGGGATTGTCCCTATAAAATCAGGACATCTGGTCACCCTAGTGTCTTTGGAGTGGGTTTTTCAGTTCAGGTGGGTGTTGGTTTGAGTTGTGTGGGGGTATTGTAGGTGCAAGTCACATAGTCTGTGCATTTAATTACAGCTGTCTGTATGTGATCAATGTGCTGGCCTCATGGATAGGTTACAGCCCAAGAAGGATCCCTGGAGCTGGAAATCAGAGTGTGCTAAGAACAAAGGGATGAATCATAAAGCAAAAGCCACCTCATATTTCACACCACATTACAGTGCAAATCTAACTAGCATGTATAACAAAGAGCACCATAAGCCACGCAAGAAAACTCCACCGAGTGCTTTGCTGGCCACTTGCCACAGGCTGAGTAATAGTCAGTAAATGGTGCTTAAATAAACAGAACGCTTCATGGTGAAGATTTCAAATGTATGTTAAAGGTCCCCAGCGTTGGCAAGAGGCTTTTTTGCTGCCCGAGGTAAACAGGAAAATATGTTTTCTTCCACCGCCATACAAACAAACCGTCCTGGTATATTTCAGGGAGCAAGAAAATGGAGCGGGGGAAAACACGCTGAGTCAAAATAAAAGCCCAGATGGAGTAGGTGAAAGCTTCAGTGCTAACCAGACACTGCGAACCCGGTTGTGTGTTTGGAGCCTTAAGCCCCTGCTTTGGTCTTTCTGGACCTCCTGGCTGCACAGGATCCCATTTAGTAAGTGATCCTGAATGCAGGTAAGTCTTGGGCCTTTGCAAAGCTATTGTGCTCAGCGAGAGCTGGGTGGGCTGGAAGGTTTACACTGGGATGCAGCACTTGTCACCAGTTAGAGCCTGAGCTGCTAGGAGTCACCCAAAACAATTAGCCTGTGAGAGACAGGTCTGAACTGTATGAATGCAAAGTGGGAGCACAAGTCTGGGAGCTGGAAAATCCTGAGACCTGAACTTGGCTCCAGCAGTGACTGTGTGGCCTTGGACAAGCCAAACTCTCAGCCTCGGGTTTCCCCCAGTTGTTAAATGTGATAATGCCCTCCCAGACATGTTGTGAGACCTTCACACACAGTCAGATGCGAAGGGCTGAGTATGAACCAAAGGTCTATTAATTGTCCCTGTCACAATGGACACTTGCTGTGATCTTAGCCGAGCCTCGGGGCTGCTTGGTGACGAAGGCTGAGCTCTCCTCTTGCCTGCGCAGCGGTGGTCCCTGTCATAAACAGATAGCTAAGGGTTAATGTCTCTTTCACCTGGAAAGGGGTAACAAAAAACACCTGACCAGAGGACCAATCGGGAAACAAGACTTTTTCAAATCTGGGTGGAGGGAAGTTTTGGGTGTGAGTTCTTTGTTCTTTGTCTTGGGTCTGACCCTCTCGGCTCTGAGAGTGATTTTTCTATCTCCTGGCTTTCTAATCTTCTGTTTCCAAGTTGTAAGTACAAGGATAGTAAGAATAGGTTTATATTGTTTTCTTTTGTATTTACATGTGTGTAGTTGCTGGAGTGTTTTGAATTGTATTCTTTTTAGATAAGGCTGTTTATTCATTTTTTTCCTTTAAGCAATTGACCCTGTATATTGTCATCTTATTACAGAGACCATTTTATGTCCTTTTTTCATGATTTTTATATAAAGCTTTCTTTATATAAAAAAGAGTTGGAGTTTTTCTTTAGTGGGGACTCCAGGGAATTGAGTCTGCAGCTCACCAGGGAATTGGTGGGAGGAAGAAGTCAGGGGGAAAATCTCTTCGTGTTAGATTTACTAAGCCTGACTTTGCATACCCTCTGGGTGAGGGGGAGAGATTAGATCTCTCGGTACTTGTGTTTCCAGGACTGGAAGCAGGGAATCTCCTAGGGTCATCCAGGGAGGAGAGCCTGGGAGGAAATAAGAAGGAAACAAGGGGAGGGGGTTATTTCCCTTTGTTGTAAGACTCAAGGCATCTGAGTCTGGGGGTCCCCCGGGAAGATTTTGAGGAGACCACAGTGAGCTAGGCACTGTATAATTCTTAGCTGGTGGCAGCGATACCAGGTCCAAGCTGGTAACTAAGCTTGGAGGTTTTCATGCTAACACCCATATTTTGGACGCTAAGGTCCAGATCTGGGAAAAAATGCTATGACATGGTGTGCAGCGTTGTGGGAAAGAGAGAATCCAGAAGCCAGTAGGAATATTATATTTTTCATTTCTCTGCTAGGGGCTTTTAAGCAGAGAGGGTTTGGTTTTAAATGGAACCAGAGAGAATTTTTTTTCTGTTCTCTCCTTGCAGTGGCTTGCATATTAAGCAAGGAACATTTAAGGGTCTTTTGTTAAACATAGCACTCCCATTGAGAGTCAAGTACCCAGCACAATACACATGCAAATAAAGTGTTTTTTTTCTGGTTTACTTTACATTTAAAAGATTAGCTAGAGAAAAAAAGGCACTGTTGCTAGGCAGACCCCAGGAGGCAACAGAGAACCTGCAGTTCTTACAATAAACACCAGAGGGCACCCCAACACAAGAAAACAGGAACCATGACTTCCAAGGAAAAAAGGGAGGCAGAAGCACAAATTAAAGAAGCAGACCACAGGCGACAACTGGAAAAAAGAGAAAAAGAGGTGGAGCTGAAAGAAAAGGAAGAAAACATCAAACTGGCAGCCTACAAAAGAGAACAAGCAGCCAAAGAGGCAGCCCACAAAGGAAAACTAGAAGAAGAGATGGCCCACAGAAGGAAACAAGAAGAAGAGGTGGCCCACAGAAGGAAACAAGAAGAAGAAGAGGCAGCCTACAAAAGACAGATAGAGCTCCAGAGGGAGACCCACCGACAGGCCATGGAATTAGAAAAGGCTAAGCAACAAAACACAGCCAATCCTAACAACCCTGCGCCAATGATTGTTCCACAGCACAGGAAATTTCCCACTTACAAGGCAGGTGATGACACCGAGGCCTTCTTAGAAAAGTTTGAAAGAGCCTGTCTTGGGTACAGCATCCCTGAAGACCAGTACATGGTAGAATTGAGGCCACAGCTCAGTGGATCTTTAGCAGAAGTGGCAGCTGAAATGCCTAAGGAGAAAATGAACGATTATAAACTTTTTCAAACCAAGGCCAGATAGAGAATGGGGATAACCCCGGATCATGCCCGCGGCGTTTCAGAACCCAAAAGTGGAAGCCAGATGTGTCATTTCCCAAACAAGCCTACTACGTTGGGAAAAATTATGAGGCCTGGATATCAGGAAACAATGTTAAATCCTTGGACGAACTGCACCTCCTCATACAAATGGAGCAGTTCTTGGATGGTGTTCCTGAGGACATAACACAGTACATACAAGATGGAAAACCCAAAAAACTCACCGAGGCGGGGGAAATTTGAGCCAGATGGATGGAAGTGGCAGAAAGCAAGAAAACTACTGTCAAGGGGAACGAATACCCCAGAGGGCACACCGACAATAAACCCTACAACCGAGGGCAACCAAAGACCCCACCTACAACCCAAGGAAAGCCACAGACACCCTATTCTTCCACCTCACCAGTCTCCAGTAACCCACCTCGACCCAGTGACCAGTCAGCTGGAAGATGCTTTAAGTGTAATGAACTGGGACATATAAAGGCCAACTGCCCAAAGAACGCCAACCGAGTGCAGTTCATTACACCACCATCACCCAAAAGATCCCCAGGCCCAGATGCCTCTCAAATACCCTTAGAGCGAAGGGAAATTTTGAGAGTGGGCGGAAAGAAGGTTACTGCGTGGAGAGACACTGGGGCACAAGTGTCAGCTATCCACCAATGCTTCGTTGACCCCAAATTCATCAACCCAAAGGCCCAAGTGACAATTTACCCCTTCATGTCACAAGCTATAGACTTGTCTACAGCTAAACTGCCTGTCCAGTACAAAGGCTGGTCAGGAATGTGGACTTTTGCAGTCTATGACAATTATCCTATCCCCATGCTACTGGGGGAAGACTTGGCCAACCAGGTGAGGCGGGCCAAAAGAGTGGGAATGGTTACACGTAACCAAACCAGGCAAGCTTCCAGACCCATTCCTGTTCCTGAGCCGTCCACAGATGCCCTGTCTGTGTTACCAGAGACCCAGACAGAGGTAGTGGACCCGGATTCCATGCCAACCACTGAAACAGCCACAGCGCCTCCAGTCCCAGGCCCGAAACTGGAACAGCAACCAGCACCAGCAACCACGTCTTCAAACTCAACGCCAGAGGGCGCCAGCGAGCCAGAACTGGCAGAAGCAACAGACAGCCATACCCAAAAGGCTCAGCCAGAGCCTGAAATACCCTCATGTGCACCAGCGGAGAGCGGTTCACCAGCAATGGAAACAACCCCATCACCTACATCGCTTCCAGAGGGACCAAGTCCAAGTCCCCAGTCTGAGGAAGAACTGGTGTCCCCAGCCTCAAGGGAACAGTTCCAGACTGAGCAGGAAGCAGATGACAGCCTTCAGAAAGCTTGGGCAGCAGCACGGAGCACCCCACCGCCTCTCAGCTCTTCTCACCGATCCCGGTTTATTATAGACCAAGGACTTTTATGCAAGGAGATTCTCCCAACAGAGCAGAAGCAAAGAAAACTTGCCCTCCCACTACCTGGCCTGTATCTGTTCTGCAGGTGGAGACACTTCACTCTTCTGTGCAGGGCTGGGTTGCCACCTGTCCATATTTCCCTAGGATTGTCCCTTTTTTTGAGATACCTGAGCCAGGAAATCTGTAAAGGTGCTCAGTGCACGCTGCCAACTGTCCTGTGCCCAGGATCATCTAGGATGTCCTGTTTGTTTGCACCTCAGAGATGGCAACCCTAGAACAGGGGAGCTGATGTATCCTTTACAGTGAGGTCTTTAGCCCTGGTCCCAACTGGGGAAGCAGAGCTAGATCTGTCAATCCCTGGCAGGAAGGGTGTGGCCCAGGCTCTGGAAAAAACAGCCAGTGTTTATCCTACCTCTCCAGCTGCTGTGGCCCTTTCCCAGACTCTTCTTGCTGCAGAACAGAAACAGAGACAGCCCAACTGCAGAAGGGATGTGCTTATTCCTCTTGGTTGGACTCTAAGCTTTCCTGGCCTGCTTACTAGCCTGGGGGGCGCTCTGCAGGAAACTGGCTGGAACCCTGTCTGCTGATGCCCATGTAACTGGCTACAGCAGCTCACAGCATGTGTCCAGACAGATCTCTCAGGCAGCTGCACCACAGAGAAAATCAACAGATCTGTGCACCTTCCTACTAAAAGAAGGGGCGTTTTCAGGTGAGCAGAGATATGTTTGTTCTCTAAGGCAGGTAATCCAACACTTTTCAGTAGCACTACCCCTGACTGTTACAGTGCTGTCCTTTGCATCTGTTTTCATAGCGTGAGATAGGACAGATGCAAAAAAACTCTATGAGCTAAGCAAGGCCCACCGCCTGCCTGTGGGGGGGTGTTTGATACTGTATATTTTGCTCACACATATTGCTATTGGACTTCAGGTCCTCCTGCAAGGCCAGGTAGCAAGAGCAGCCTGTTCTTGTTTCTGGTCGGGTGTTAGTGAACCTTCCCTTTCAGAGGCAGACCCTATCTTGTTAACTGCGTCTTTCTGACTTCCAGACCAGATGACTGTAATTTGCTCTATGTGGGACTAGGTCCAAAGATCACTGAAAATGTTAAATGTTAAATTGGCACAGAATATACCTACCTGTTTATTAAGCGGCGTTTCTTTGCAGAGAGCCTGTTATGCTTGTGCACTGTTGTCTGCACTTGCTTCGAATTTGATTCTCTTTTAGGATTATTGTTTTTATTATTAACATATATATTGTTTTGAGGCATTAAGGCCGCAACCAAGTTGGGCCCCCATTGTGCTAGGTGCTGTACAGATACATAAGGTGTTTGGTTTGAGACCTGATCCAGATGAGAAACTGGAAGTGGAAACAAAACTGACATTGTGGGTGTGGGTGTGCCCTGTAAGCTCCACAATATAGTACAACATTCCCTCCCCCTTAAACCAACCCCCCCCACAGTGTTTTCTGTCAGAAATGGCAAAATGCCCCCCTTTATCAACTTTACAAAATCTTTATGAAAAATCTTTCCTTTCATATGCAGAACCCAAACTGACAATAGTGTTTGGCACTTCCTTGAGGCTGCTGCATTTTGTCTGTAGGCACAGGCATGTCTCTGTCTGTCTCTCTCTAGATACGCACCCAAATCTATATAAACTCACACATCGATCTCTAAAGATAAGCAGTTGGTCAAGAGATGGACGCTGACGTTGCAAACACGTACCAACATGTTTAACTTTATGCATGTGAATAATGGGCATCAAGTTTATAGGCAAGTGATCACAGGCCTGGGGCCATTGTTATCAAGATACAGAGAAGAGGGACTGGGCTGCCCCCTTTTACCTCCAGGCGACTGTAGAGAGAGATGGGACCAGACAAGATGCTGTAGTTGCTCACTAGCTCTTTGCTATTTAATCGTTGTCTTGTGGCCGAGGCAAACAGAGTTTGTTGATCTCAGCTGAGTTTCTAGGGGACAACTGTCCACATCACACTATGACTCTGTATCATCAGCCTGGCTGGCAGCCTCAGCAGGGAGGCCTAGGACTGAATAAGCCCAGACAAAGGGCTGTCCTCTCTTCCCCAGAGATGATTCCCTGCAGGTCCGCGTTGGCAGGGCTGATGTGCCTGTTCTCAGAGGAGAAGCCCTGGAGATGGAAACCCTCTGTCAATCTGGCACCTTTCAACATGCATTCCATTCAAATGTAGAATGACAGGGTGGGAGGAAAAGCAAAAAGAGCTCAGGCAAAGCTGTGCTGCCTGGTGTGTGCTGGGACCCTGCTCTGTGCCTGTTGCATACGCAGCTCTCAGTCCCCAGGTGGAGCTTCCACGGATGTCAGCGAGAGCTCTGCATGCAGAATGTACAGGTGAGATCTGAGAGCAGGAATTCCTGTGAAATTGCTGTCAATCCGAACAGTGCTATGGTGTAATTAGCATATTGTTAGGAGAAAATGACATGCACCAGGAACATAGTCCTGTCTCCACTGCAGCCTGGGTGGCTGGAAGGTTTTCTTTATAGACTATAGGGCCCTACCAAATTCACGGTCCATTTTGGTCAATTTCATGGTCATAGAATTGGAAAAATAGTAAATTTCATGATTTCAGATATTTACATCTGAAATTTCACAGTGTAACTGTGGGGGTCCTGGCCCAAAATGGGGCTTGGGGATGGGGATGCACTATTGCCACTCTTACTTCTGTGCTGCTGCTGGTAGCAGCGCTGCCTTCAGAGCTGGGCAGCCAGAAAGTGGCAGCTGCTGGCCGGGAGCCCCGCTCTGAAAGCAGTGCCACCGCCAGTGGCAATGCAGAAGTATGGATGGCCTGGTATGGTATTGCCACCCTTACTTCTGCGCTGCTGCCTTCAGAGCTGGGCCTTCGGCCAGCAGCAGCCGCCACTCTCTGGCCACCCACCTCTGAAGGCAGCAGCGCAGAAGTAAGTGTGGCATAGTATGGTATTGCTACCCTCACTTCTTGTGGTGGAGTGGTCCCCTGCTCCTGCCCTGAGGGGTTTAAAACAGCCCTGGAGGAGGGTTGTGGAAGGGCAAGAGGCCTGGGCTGACTGGGAGGAAGCAGGCTCAGCTTGGGCCACACCCCAAGCAGGGCCCAGCTGGCCCTATAAAGGCTTGAGCCAGGTGCTCAAGCAGATAGTCTCTCTCTGTGTTTAGAGAGAGAAGGGCCTGGCTGCAGGGAGCTTGAGACCAGTTATCTGGAGTGGAGTAGGGCTGGGGAAAGGCCCGGGGAGCTCCGGCCTAGGAAAGCCCCAGGCTGCAGGCCTGATAAGGCCTGTTAGGTACTGGGTTGCAGGGTCAGAGGCAGCAGGTCCCAACCCCTTTGCCTGTGATGAGTGGCTTAGATGCTGCAGTCTGCCCCAGTGAATGGGGGCTAGATGAGGCCTGGCAGTAGCCAAGACTGAGGTGAAGTGGGGATAGTAGGTGGGGGCTCCCTTGGGAGGGGGAGACCCAGACTGGGGGGGTACTGCCAGGGGGCAGCACACAATTAAAGGGGTCCTGGGGTCCTGGGAGGGACCCAGGGGCCAAGCGGCAGTGGGACACCGGCTGACAGAGGGCACTCTGGAGGCTGGATGAGCTAATTCTCTGAGACACCAGCAGGAGGTGCTGCTGGGTGAGTCTGCACTTGCTTACATTGCTGCTGGTGGAGAGCTGCCTTCAGAGCCACGTGGCTGGCCAACAGCTGCTGCTCTCTAGCCACCTGACTGTGAAGGCAGTGCAGAGGTAAGGCTGGCAATACCCCCCCACACACACAATAACCTTTCAACCCCCTCTGCAACTCCCTTTTGGGTTGGGACCCCCAGTGTGAGAGAGGCTAGTCTCCCCCATGAAATCTGTATAGTACAGGGTAAAAGTACACAAGACCAGTATTCATGGGGGGAGACCAGATTTCATGGTCTGTGACATGTTTTTTCAGGACCATGAAATTTGGTGGGGGCCCTATTTATAGATCAGCTATTAAAGGCCTCCAGCAGGCAGGTGCCAATCTAGGCCACACATTTCTGAACTTGCATGAGTGATAAAAAGTGCTAAATCCCCAGCAAAACCTTGTGGCCAAGATGAATCCTCTCAGCTGGTGACTCTTGGCACTTCATTGTAATCCCATAGCCCAACCAATTCTAAACAGTGCCTTTTGAACACAAAAGCCAAGTGTCATAAACAGATAGCTAAGGGTTAATGTTCTTTTACCTGTAAAGGGGTAACAACAGTAACCTGAAACACCTGACCAGAGGACCAATCAGGAAACAAGACTTTTTCAAATCTGGGTGGAGGGAAGTTTTGGGTGTGAGTCCTTTGTTCTTGGTCTGTTCTTTTCTCAGCTCTGAGAGTGATCTCTCTATCTCCTGGCTTTCTAATCTTCTGTTTCCAAGTTGTAAGTACAAGGATAGTAAAACAATAGGTTTATATTGTTTTCTTTTGTATTTACATGTGTGTAGTTGCTGGAATGTTTTAAATTGTATTCTTTTTGGATAAGGCTGTTTATTCATTTTTTTCCTTTAAGCAATTGACCCTGTATATTGTCACCTTATTACAGAGACTATTTTTAATGTCTTTTTTCTTTTTGATATAAAGCTTTCTTTTTAAGACCTGTTGGAGTTTTTCTTTAGTGGGGACTCCAGGGAATTGAGTCTGCAGCTGACCAGGGAATTGATGGGAGGAAGAAGTCAGGGGGAAAATCTCTTTGTGTTAGATTTACTAAGCCTGACTTTGCATACCCTCTGGGTGAGGGGGAAGAGAGATTAGATCTCTCGGTACTTGTGTTTCCAGGACTGGAAGCAGGGAATCTCCTAGGGTCGTCCAGGGAGGGGAGCCTGGGAGAAGGTAACAAGGAAACAAGGGGAGGGGGTTAGTTCCCTTTGTTGTAAGACTCAAAGCATCTGAGTCTGGGGGTCCCCCAGGGAAGGTTTTGGGGAGACCACAGTGAGCTAGGCACTGTATAATTCCTAGCTGGTGGCAGCGATACCAGGTCCAAGCTGGTAACTAAGCTTGGAGGTTTTCATGCTAACACCCATATTTTGGACGCTAAGGTCCAGATCTGGGAAGAAATGTTATGACACCAAGTGAGGTGGGGGACTGTGGTGCGTGAGCGCCTCAGTGGTACTGAATAGATTCCATTTGTGCAACCCTCTGCAGCAGGAGCAGAAGCGCGAGGAGAGAGGGAGGCTTTGGTTAGCCACTTTGAGTCTTAGAGCACTGCGAAGATGCTGGCCAGACCTCACAGTGCACTTGGGGAACAATAGCAGAAGACTTCCGGCTGCTGTGTGTGTGTGTGCAGGCTCCTGAGTCCTCTGCTAGCCAGCTCATGTTTGCAGGTGCAGATGCAACATGGTCCCTAGTGTTCATATAGTGTTTTCCCTGAAGCAGGTGAGAAATGAATTTCCAGTTAATTTTTTTGGTCAAAGTGACACCTTTTCCCCAGTTAAAATAGATAAAAGCAAAATTCTGTGCACATTTCTGACCCATTCAAGCTAAAGAAAATTGGCTGTGAATTTCAAAGTCTGTGTGGGAACAAATCCAATCTGTTAAATTTTGCTCCAAAGTAAAACCTGAGGGTGCAAAATTGTCAGGAATGAAACTACAGAGATGTGAACACAAGATCCTTGGTGTAGATTGGACTAGTGCCACAGAGTTCAAAACAACTCCTCTGATTTATAGCAGCTGCCCTTTAGTATGGCATTTGGAAGGGAAATGTTCAGAATTCTCACACAGCTCTACTTGCAATACACCGGAGAGATATTGTTGCCTTCTTTTACATCTGGTGAAACTGAGACAGAGAGGTTAAGTGACTACCCCAAGATTACGGAGGGAGTCAGTGTCAGACTCACAAGTGGCATGCAGGAGTAGAGCTGGACAGGAAATGCAAAAAGTTGAAATCTCAAAAATTTTTGCTTACCAAAAATCAGAAAAAAGCCAAATCAGTTTTTGTCATCAGGGGAGCAAGGAATGCAAACTGAGTCTTGACTGCCAGGTCTCAAACTCTGGAGCTCCAGCCTGCAACACTGGCCACTCATATGCTGAGATCTCTGTCCTACATTGCTGCTGCTTCCTGTAGTGCTAATGGGAGCACCGGGATTTTCTTCTGGGCTCTGCTGTTCACGTGCTGCCGTGTGATCTTTGCAGAGTGGAGTATTTTCAGTCATGCCATCTGTGATGACTGTAGGAATTTTCTGTCATATTTTATGAACTCTCTGTATGATACTGCTCCTAGCCTTCTGGCACTTCTATGGAGGGGAGTAGATTTTTCTCCCAGGAACAGAGGGAAGACATGCAGTGTTTGTGTCTTGTATCTGTGTGGGGCATAGGTGTGGAAACTATGGATGTAGGGGGTGCTGCAGCACCCCCAGGTTTTATGCAGAGTTCTGCTCTGGCCCTGTGCCCAGGGCTCTACTTCTGGCCCCCCACATGGGGCTCTGCTGCTGTGCCTGGTGTCCCAGCTGCTGCCCCTGTGTCTGGGTTTCCAGTACCAGCCCCGTGCCCAGGGTTCCGCTCCTGGCTGTGCACCTGGCCCCAGCCTTGGCCCCATTACTTCTGCCTGTGCCCTCCCCCTCCGAGACACAGCCCTGCTCCTGGCCCCAGTTCTTGGGGTGGGGTGGGGGGGATGGACAGGGGTAAGGGGGCTAGTTTTCAGCACCTTCACTATTAAAAGTGTTTCAGCCTCACCTTCCCTTAGCTGGGCAGTTCTTCCTTCTCTTGTCTCATCTGTATGAGACAGCAAGTGTGACAGCTGCCATTTTGGCTGACACATGGATTGAACTGGGGTTCTCTGGAGCTAACAGCATAAGCTGCTGCAGCTTGAGCCCCTCAGGGCAGACTGTAATGGACTCCTCTCCTCTGTGGATCAGGCACAGAGGGAGAACCTGTTATCACATCCCACCTGCCTGAGGGTTACTCAAGCATGTAACGTGCCAATGTTTCTATCACCTTAGACTGCAAGCTCCTTCTCGTGTGGAGAATATCCGAGTCTCTGTAAAACGCCATGCACAGCTAGGGTGCGATTGACACAGTGTAGTGGGGTGGTTACCCTGCTCCTGGGATAAAAGGAGTGAGAGCAGCTAAGGGAGGCTGGCTGAGTAGCTGGCCCTGATAAGAGGGCTGTGAGTGAAGAGCTGTGACAGTCTCGCTCCAGCCCTGGAGTGAGAAGGACCTAGCTGCCAGGAAGAGACAGAGCAATGCTGGGGAAGGGGCAGGCTGAGCTGGGGAGCTCAGGCCTGGCTACCTCTCAGGCTGAGGCCTGGCAGGAAGGCCTAAGGAGGTACTGGGGCTGCAGGGAAAAGCAGCGAGTCCAACACCCTAGTCAGTGATGAGTGGCCATTGCAGACTGCAGTTGTAAAGGGGTTAGATGAAGACTGGTAGTAGCCACTGAGGCAAGGTGGGTATAGGGGGTTGGGGTTCCCCTGAGGAGGGGAGACCCAGAGTGTGGGGTCATTGCTGTGGGGCAGCACCCCGAGGTAAGGGGCACCAGAGTCTGGGAGAGACACAGGGCCAGAGGTGGTAGAGATTGATTGAAAGACAAATAGTGACAGCAGGAGAAACACCAGCCAGAAGGAGGTGCTCTGAGGCAAGGCTGAGCTGAGCTAATTCCTGGACTGACCAGCAGGAGGCACCACGGCAGTGAGTGCATGCCATGCTACACACAGGTTAATTAATCATTGTTTTGGTAAATGATTGTACCATGTAAATGTGTAGCTCTTTCTAGATTGTTGATGATGATAATAATAATGCCAGACTTTTTTAGTACCTGTTTTTAGGTCTCTCTGCTTTATCCTAATTATTCTTTAGCTGTGGGAAGCCAAATTATACAACTTGACAGTAAACACTTCCAGGTTCATAGCTCAGGAGCCAGCAAGTCAGTCTTGAACCAAGGTGAATGTCAAGAACAGATGGATAGAAGGAATATGGAACAGGGGTGATTTGTTACTACAGAGCAGTGGTTCTCAACCTGCAGCCCGTGGGCCCCTTGCAGCCCAATCAGCACACAGGTGCGGCCCATGTGACATCCTCAGGATCATACAGGTGGTATATATACTGTATGGATAACACATGGAGAGCTGCATGTGGACCTAGAAGCCCTGGTCCTGGTACAGGTCCCTGTTTGCTTGGTGTTGTACAAACACAAAGCAAAATTATGGTTTCTGCTCCAGAGTGCTTTCCAGGTAAGTATAGACAACATATGAATATAGACCCACAGACAGACAAGGGAGTACAAGGAAACAATGAGATGAGATTGATCGGCATGACTGATAGAGCAAGAATACATGATTTGGGGCCAGTTTCTCCTTTACCTCACTCCAGAGTAAACACAGGGGAGCTCAGCTGAACTGTGCTGGAAGTGGGAGGAGAATTGGATCTTTTATCTCCTAGCAACCAAAACAAACAGATTATCATAGAAATAAAGAGCAGCAGTGGAAAACAGGAATCCCTCTCCCACAGAAGTTAGTGAAAATAGAGGGAAAGATGTAAGAGGAGAAAAGAGAAGATGTGTGTGGTGCTGGGGGAGGAAAAATAAAAGTTTGTTGTTCTAGGGGCGATGGTAGAGTTGCCTAGAGTTAGCGTTGGATGGCACTTCCCATTATTACTCACTGTGAGTGAATTTTGGAGAAGGTTTCAGCCAAACAGTTCAACCATTTCTGAAAGCGAGTGTAGAAAAAAAATACACTGTGTTGACAATTGGAAAAAAATCCTGGCGACCTTTGCTTTGAGAAGCTCTTGTACCCCTCATGCTTTGAAGCAGTGACTTGAAATTTGGCAGGGTCTCTCTCTGCTACTCCTCTCGGCATGGGAGAGTCCCTTAGGTGCACAGTGTAAGTGTAGTTGTCTCCTACACCACCCTCCCCTACAAGCCCCAGTGCAGGGAGGAATGCACTCTGCCCCATTTACCCTCGGCTACTGGGTGGCCCTTCCAGGCTGTTGTAACCTGCCTTGGAAGCAGACAGAGAAGGTGGGAGCCTTACCTGGTTTCCTTAGTTCCCTGCTGCGTCAGTTCAGTACATGAGAAATCCTACTCCATTGACTAGAGAAGTTACTTCTGATTTACACCAGCTGCAGCAAGATTAGAATCAGCCTCGCTCTGTGTAATCTTCTCTTCTCCTCCAGTGGGAGCTGTGGATGATTGAGCCCAGTAATAACACGACTGTAAACAGGACCTGAAGACACTGGCTAACAAGCTTTCTGAGTGGAGAGGGTTGCCTTATTTTTGTTAGACAGAAAACAATATCATTCCATTCTGGGGAATGTGTGTCCTCCTTGCTGGAAAAATGGCTTTTCTGTTAAATTGAAATTCCGGGGCATTACTCAGTTTGGGGAACTAATTGCTATTATTAACCAAACAAACCACAGAACTAACAGAGCTATTAACTCTAGAAAAGGGACAACTGCACAAGTGGACTACTTCTATTAATAATGGTTTAAATTGGCTTGGCGTAATGAAGCTCTTATTATTTATACCAGCTTCACAATCTGCTACAACTTTACATTCATATGGTTCCTTTCAGTTTAAGACAGGGGTAGTCAATAGGCAGACTGAGAGCCAAATCCGGGCCACCAGACGCCTTTGAACAGTTCATGAAATCTTTTTATTTACTTATTATTATCATTATTGTTATTGCAGTGTGAACAATGTTTCTCTGGCATCTGGATCTTGACTATACCTTTGACCATGAAATTTGGACTTTGACAAAAAGTAATTGACTACCCCTGGTTAAGACCTTGAAGAGTTTAAAGTATTGTTTAATTAAGTATCAGACCATCTCTGGGAGCACAGGTATTTGTTCTGTACACTCATCTGTAACAATCATTAGTTACTTTTTTTCTGGTAGCAACTACAGTGTACAGACAAGAAGATGCTGCCACTTCCCTGAGGAGCTGCAATCTAAGACGGACACACAGGCATAGGCTGGAGGGCAGCAGTAGGACATACAAGTAGTCACGGTGGTGGTTAGCCACATCTTGGCAAAGTAAGGGGAAGGTATAGGTTAACTGTACATGTCAATTGTAGTCAGATGGATTTCCTGTAGGTATCTCTATGAGCATTGCCATGAAACTTGGTAAATGGTGACACAGAGCTAGTCAGTGATTGGCCCAGTGTCTCCTATCACTTCAATGGCAGAGTTGGGAATGGAATCCTGGAACACTGACTCCTCTTTCCTGGCTCTAGGGTGAAGTGTATTTAGACAGCCCTTAGTGGGTATGTCTACTTAGCGTTTTGGAGTGAGACTCCCAACCTGGATCAATAGACTTGGACTAGCAGAGCTTGCGCTAGTGCCCTGAAAATGTCTGTATAGACAGTGCTGTGATGTTGCGGTTTGGGCTGGTGCTCTGTCCTGAAACCTAGAGCCTGAGTTCCAGGCTGAGCAGCAACGAACAGCTTCAGTGTTAGCATGAACTCTGCTAGCCCAAATCTGTCAACCTGGGCAGGGAGGCTCTCCCCAGAATGCTGTGTAGACATACCCTGCGTGTTCCTCTTGCTCTGGGGAGCTCTGAAAGGTATTCTGCTCTCTTGGGGCAGAGTATCTCTGTCTGGGTCCCCTGGAGATGGTCATCTTTCCACTGCTATGTACACAGACTAGCTCAAAATCTTTAGCCTCTGCGGAGGCTGTCAACAATGGGCATCAATTGTAACTGTAGTTGTAGCACTGCCTGGGAGAAACCAAACTGTTGCTTCTCCTAGGTCAGCTTGGGGACAGCTGTATGGGTATGGTGACATTTTTATGTGTGTCAATCCCTGGCCCCCTCAAAAAAACCCAGTGCAAACCATGTGTTCAATAAATATTTTTGTTGTTTTTTTGGGGAAAAAACAGAAGATCATCATATGGTGATAATACACTTTCCATTCCAATAGGATCTCTGGAGGATGTTAAACACAAGCTACTAAAGCTAGACGTTTTAAAATCAGCAGGTCCAGATAACCTGCATTTAAGAGTTAAAAAAACAAAACAAAACTGGCTGAGGACTCACTGGCTTGTGAATGCTGATTTTCAATGAGTCTCGGAGCACAGGGGAAGTACCAGAAGACTAGAAAAAAGCTAATACTGTGCCAATTTTTGAAAAGGGTAATTAGGATGACCCAGGTAATTGTAGGCTTGTTGGCCTGATATTGATCCTGGGCAAGAAAATGGAGTAGCTGATACAGGTCTTGATTAATAAAGAATTAAAGGAGGGTAGTGAAATTAATGCAAGTCAACATAGTTTCTCAGGATCTGTTTTCTATAAACCTAACTTTTATTTATATATATATATATATATATATATATATATATATAAAATGACGTTGCAAGTTTGGTTGCTAAAGGCAACAGTGTTTATGTAATACATAGGGGTGGCCAAACATACTGACCCTCTGAGCTGCATATGATAATCTCCAGACGTTTGAGAGCTGGGTGCACCTGCTGGGGCTTCGGGCTTCTGCCCTGCGGCGGGGTGGTGGGCCTCGGGGCTTCTGCCCTGCGGGAGGTGCCTACTGGAGCTTGGGGCTTCAGCCCCACTCCTGCTGAAGCCCTGAGACTCCCTACCCCCCTGGACAGAAGCCCCTACTCCCACTACCTCACCTCAGGGCAGACGCCCTGAGCTCCCCACCCCAATGAGGTAGAGAATGGAGAGGGGGTGTGGGAGGCTCTGTGAGCCACATTTTAATTGTAAAAGAGTCTCATGCGGCTCAGAAGCTGTGGTTTGGCCACCCCTGGTAAGTACCTACATTGGGTACAAATATTTAATAATGGGCTCTTCAATCTAGCAGAGTAAGGTCTAACACAGGGGTAGGCAACCTATAGCACGTCTGCCAGAGGCAGCACACAACCTGATTTTCAGTGGCACTCACACAGCCTGGGTCCTAGCCAATGGTCCGGGGGGCTGGGGGGGCACTCTGCATCTTAATTTAATTTTAAATGAAGCTTCTTAAACATTTTAAAAAACCTTATTTACTTTACATACAACAATAGTTTAGTTATATATTATAGACTTATGGAAAGAGACCTAAAAATGTTACAATGTATTACTGGCACACGGAACCTTAAGTTAGTGTGACTAAATGAAGACTCGGCACACCACTTCTGAAAGGTTGCCGACCCCTGGTCTAACATGATTCAGTGGCTGGAAGTTGAAGTTAGACAAATTCACACTGACAATAAGGTAAATTTTAAACAGTGAGAGTAATTAGCCATTGGAACAATTTATTCAGGATTCTAGTGGCTTCTCCATCACTGACAATTTTAAAATGAAGCTGGGGTGTTTTTTCTAAATTTGTTTGCTCTAGAAATTATTTTGGGGAAGCTCTGTGGCCTGTGTTATACAGGAGGTCAGACTAGATCACAATGGTCCTTTCTGGCCTTGGAACCTGTGAAAACAAGAGGGTCCCTGATGCCCCATTAACTA
Source organism: Gopherus evgoodei (assembly GCF_007399415.2). NCBI lineage: Eukaryota > Metazoa > Chordata > Testudines > Testudinidae > Gopherus > Gopherus evgoodei. The sequence continues at coordinate 286,033,347 of NC_044323.1, read as the reverse complement.
ATGGGGGGAGGGATAGCTCAGTGGTTTGAGCATTGGCCTGCTAAACCCAGGGTTGTGAGTTCAATCCTTGAGGGGGCCATTTAGGGATCTGGGGTAATAATCTGTCTGGGGATTGGTCTTGCTTTGAGCAGGGGGTTGGACTAGATGACCTCCTGAGGTCCCTTCCAACTCTGATAGTCTATGATTCTTAACTGTACCAGGTAGGCTAAGGCCTCCATTAGCAAGGCTGCTCCCCTGCACCTCCACAGCATGCTCTGCTGTCCCCTTTCTGCTCCCTTTGGTATGATTTGCTTGCCCAGAGATGCTTGCAGGGACATAGGCCTGTTATTGCATCTGTCCTTTGGGCAGGATGTTGCAGGGAAGAAAGGCATCCTGACTGGGCCTAGCCTTTCATATCCAATAGAACTGCATATTGTCTATCCCTGCTTTGTTCTCTTGTATACAGTGGCTGCCTGATCTACCTCTCTGAGATGATATACAGAAGCCAGGAAGCAAATCAATGAAAGCAATTAGTTTTCACCTTCACAGTTCTGGTCTTTGACTCCTGGTTTTGCATCGTTACATTTTTTTTCAGCCACACTGTAACAAATCTCCATTATTGAGTGTTTTTATGTATACAAAATGTCAGCTCCAAATAGAGCTATGATGTGTAAGGGGCCATTATTTTATAGTGAAATTGTTGGTGAGATATCAAAGCAGCATGTCTGGCTCATGTAGTTGGCTCCTACATCACCCTCCCTTATAAGCCCCAGAGAAAGTAAAGGTGCTATATAAAACAAGTTGATTTCATTCTCTCAGTGATCTCTCTTAGTGACATTAATAGCAATTTGCAGGTGTTTGGCAACATTTCAAGCCTGAGGCCTCAATGTAGAACTCTTGAGGGATTCTCTCAAGGTACCATAATTAGGGTATAATTAGAATAAATTCATAGAGGGAACATGTGCTGTTCTTTTTCTGAACACTGAGATCTCCAACCCCTACCACTGCTAGTGTTCAACTCCATTGATCAATCAAGATTCCAAGTATTGTTCTATTATTACTGTTCCTGAGTACCTAATTATTTGGGAGAGGCTTAGACACACCCTGATGTCTTTCATGAAAGGGGCAGGTTTCGAGGAAAAGGAGAACTGAGAAAGCTAGGGGCAGGAGTCTATTTTCTTCCCTATTGACATTATCTGGGAGTTCATGCACAGAGAGCAGGCAGGCTGAGGCCCTGGGTGATCTCCTTTGCCCAGCCTTTCCTATGTGATGGACGTGTGCAAGCAGGGGATGATAAAATAACTTGCAACCAGCCATGATAGAAGTTAAGGTGGAAAAGATCCTCTAGGTCACCAAGTGTAGCTTTTTGGCACAAATCATTCTCTTCCACTCATGGAGTCTCCCCCATGTCCCCACCGCCACCTGCTTGTCATCGCTGGTGCTGTTATATAACTCACCAGTTCCTGTCTGTGTCCAATTCACAGAAGCCACAAGTCTGTTACAGTCCCAGCTACAGAGTCTGCCTCTTTAGGTCAAACTGTAACTGCTGAGGTCCCTGGTTCAGTCCAAGATGTGGCCCTCATGCTATTTCCCCTTGGCACACACTGCCCTTTTGGTGAGGCAGCTGACCCACAGTGGTAGTAGAAGAGTTAAGGCAGCCTTGGAGAGGCTGCACAGAACCCTGCCAATCAGGAAAGGGCTCATTGGGAGAGCCAATCAAGAGAAGGCTTACTGGAGCAGCCCATATATAAAGGGCTGCTCAGCAGAGCAAGAGGCAGTCTCTTCCTGGAGGGCAATGGGGAAGGATGGTTGGCTGAGGACCACTAGAGATGCCGCAGTGCTAGGCAGGGTAGTGGAGCAATAGGGGAGGTCTTGACTGACCATGGCCAGACTGAGGCCCTGAAGCAAGGGCAGGGAAGGTGTTAGGGCTATGGGGGAAGTGGCCTGGGGAAAGTTGGTGACAGGAATAGGAGGAGGGGCAGTAAATGACAGCCAGCTATATGGTCCCTGGGCCAGAACCCAGAGTAGCAGACTGGCCTGGGTCCCCCTCCCTTTATTTCTACTTGCCAGTGAGAAGAGTGGCCTAAATCCGGAGTGCAGTTAGCCCCTGAAGGCTGCTGAGGCATGTGGAGGGACTGAGGACTGCCTGTCCCCCGAAGAGCAGGAGACATAAGCTGGGCACAGCCAAAGGGCTGTGTCCCAAAGAGGATGCTGCGGTCTGGGAGTGATGCAGGGCCAGCTGGTGGAGATGGTGGAGGAAGTGGAAGTAACAGCGCGTGAGACACCGCTAGTAAAAGGCGCACTGACGGTCCAAGAGAGCTAATTCCCAGCACGACCGACAGGAGGTGTTGCGGCAGTGGATCTGCACCTCTGCAGTCCCCACGTGCTATTCCATTGTTCCCCCTACAGTGTTCTGACAGCTACATTATGGAAAATCCCTTTGAACTTTCCACCTTGACAGCTTCCGTCATCTCTCTTGCTGCCTGCTAGAGGATTAAATTGTTTTCAAAGATTTCCTTTATTTACGTTTTTTCTTCCTTTTAAGATTAAGGCCATTACTTTCTGGAATTCATCCTAGCACTGTTGGCCTAGAAGAGCTATTAAGAACATAAGAACGGCCATACTGGGTCAGACCAAAGTTCCATCAAGCCCAGTATCCTGTCCTATGACAGTGGCCAATGGCAAGTGCCCCAAAGGGAATGAACAGACAGGTTATCATCAAGTGATCCATGCCCTGTCACCCAGTCCCAGCTTCTATCAAACAGAAGCTAGGGACACCATTCCTGCCCATTTTGACTAATAACCGTAGATGGATCTATCTTCCATGACTCTATCTAGCTCCCTTTTGAACCCCATAATAGTCTTGGCCTTCACAACAACCTCTGCCAAGGAGTTCCAGAGGTTGACAGTGCATTCTGTGGAAAAAGTACCTTCTTGTTTGTTTTAAACTTGCTACCTATTAATTTCATTTGGTGGCTCCTTGTTTTTGTATTATGAGAAGGAGTAAATAACACTTCCTTATTTACTTTCTCTGTACCACTCATGATTTTATAGACCTCTATCATATCCCTCTTTAGGTGCCTCTTTTCCAAGCTAAAATGTCCCAGTCTTATTAATCTCTCCTCATACAGAAGTCATTCTATACCCCAATCATTTTTTGTTGCCCTTTTCTGAATCTTTTCCAATTCCAATATATCTTTTTTGAGATGAGTGACCACATCTGCATGCAGTATTCAAGGTGTGGGTGTACCATGGATTTATATAGAGGCAATATATTTTCTGTCTTCTTATCTATCCCTTTCTTGATGATTCCAAACATTCTGTTTGCTTTTTTGACTGCTGCCACACATTGAGTGGATGATTTCAGAGAACTATCCACAATGAGTCCAAGATCTTTCTTGAGTGGTAACAGCTAATTTAGACACCATCATTGTATATGTATAGATAGGATTATGTTTTCCAATGTGCATTACTTTGTATTTTCTTCCCTTTAACTTATTCCCACTCAAAAAGAGTCACAGCATTCTCATATTCCACTCACCCTACCTCTCCTTCCCTTCATTTAAACTAGGTAAGCTGAGTTCCATTAACATCTCTTGCTACGACACGTCCCAGCCGTCTTATCCCTTAGCTGGGCTGCTAAGTAGATGCAGAGCGGAATTTATTTGCATTCCATTAGTTGCACCAAGCAGATTTTTGGGACAGTGATAACACATTATGGGGATGATGGTAGGTGGGAGATGGAGTTAAAGTAAAGGAGAGAGGTGGAACCAAGCTGAAACCTTTGACTAGTGCCAACATTTCAATTGTTCAGGATCTGTGTACAGGTTGGAATTTCTAATGAATAATGCATGCACTAATACAGCATAGGGCCATAATCTGATCTTATTTACACATCAGTATAAATCTGGAATGACCCCACTGATTTTAATAGAGATTGATACAGGTGTACCTGAGATCAGAATCAAGCTTATTATATTGTAATCTGCATTTGGATTGCTTTGCAAACTGAGTACAAGCTACAGTATGGAAAGATCATTTCACCCACCACTGAAATTGCAACCACAGTTGGGGTGATTGGATAAACTTGCACACAGCAAGACTGCACAGGCACTTAGGGCAGAAAGTGGAGAATAATTGATCCTATGAAAAATACAGGTAGAACTTTCATAAGCAGAATATGAATGACCTCATTTGAATTCAGTTGCGGTGCCAAGGCCAACACCTGTACTCTGCTGTAATGTCAGTGGGATCGCCAGGTCGCAGTCTGATGGGTCATCCCCACAGGCAGCCCCCTCAGCAGCGCAACACTGACTGAGTCCATGGAACAGGAACAAACTACTAACTCCTAATATCACTCTTTGCAGTATTTAGGGACTGTATGGAGGTCCCCTAACCCAGTGCTGACCAGGCCCAATCATAAACTCGTGCAATCTGATGAGATCACAGCCTGCGGCAGTAAATATAGAGTAGCTCCTACTAATGTTTCTTTTTCATGTCCCTTCTATTTTTATGTCCTTGGCTGCTCTTGGGATGTAACGTCACAGATGAGAGGCTCTTGAGCATCAGAGGGAAGGAGAATTAGCTGATGGAGTGGGGAAAAGTGAGTGAGGCAGGTGCTGCATTTGCCAGCTGGATGAACTGAGCTTTCATTGGCTCAGGAAGGAGCTTCTTGAATTCTTCTTTGTCTAGAGGACCTGACTCCTCTTTCTTAGCACTGGTATAAAAGCAGCGTCACTGCATCGACTGACTCCTGATTTACAGTGGCAGGACAGAAGACCCAAGCTGTGAGGTAGATCATTATGTTCTCGGCGTAATGGAGATCTTGGCAGCTGTCTCCTTCCTTTTTTAGGATGTGTCCAAATAAATCCCTCGTCTCGCCTCCAAGGCCCACCAACGGGGGTGGGGGAGGGGCAAAAAAGGCAATTGCCCAGGGGCCTGCCCGTCCTCACTATGTGCCGCTCCCAGAAGCAGCCGGAACAGCTCTATGGCCCAGAGGGGAGAAGGGGGTCTCTGTGCTCTGCTCCCACCCCAAGCACCGACTCTGCAGTTCCCATTGACCGGGAATTGTAGCCAATGGGAGCTGCAGGGGCGGTGCCTGCGGGCAGTGGCATGCGGAGACACCCCCCCCCCCCGAGCCTCCCTGCTTGGAGCAGCTGCCAGGGGGTCACTTTTGGGAGTGGCCCAAGGTAAGCACCAATCCCCTGACCCTCTCTTGCACCCCAACCCCCTGCCCCAGGCTACAGCCCGCACCCAAACTCCCTCTCAGAGCGCACACCCCCTCCTGCACCCCAACCCCCTGTCCCAGCCTGGTGAAGGTGAGTGAGGGTGGGGGAGAGCAAGTGACAGAGGGAGGGGGCATGGAGAAGGGGTGGGACATGGGCATGGCCTCAAGGAATGCCAAAATGTCAGGTGGATAGTGTCCACTCAGGCCCGGCTTGTGCTTGTGTGGGGGCCCATTGACTGTTCTGCCCTGGAGTCGGGAATTGCTGTTGGCAGGCCTATCTCCTCCCATGCTGACATTACATAATGCAACACAAATAATGATGTTCTGCTTTTTTGGCACCTTTCCCCCCACACCGAAGAGGCCAACTGAAATGATTTGTCTTGACTTGAAACTGCTGGTGACCAGGTGTTATCGAGATTGACAGGTCTTAAAATTTACATTAATTATTCTATAAAAATGGTATGTTGGATCTAAATGGCCCAGAATAAAATATTCCAGCATGAATGCAAAACATTAAAAGTAGAGTAGGCTGGATCCTCAGTTGGTGTACATTGGCGTTACTTCATTGGAGGTTAGTAGAGCTATGTCAAAATTAAATTCCCATTGACTTGGATAGGTGAAGCCATACAATAGGAACTTCACGATGCTGTTATGCCAGCTGAGGATGTGGTCCACTGAAAGAGCATCAGAATGGCCATACTGGATCAGACCAAAGGTCCATGTAGCCTAGTATCCCGTCTTCTGACAGTGGCCAGTGCCAGGTCCTTCAGAGAGAATGAACAGAACAGGTAATCATCAAGTGATCCATCCCCTGTCGCCCATTCTCAGCTTCTGGCAAACAGAGGCTAGGGACACCATCCCAGTCCATCCTGGCTAATAGCCATTGACGGACCTATCCTTCATGAACTTATCTAGTTCTTTTTTGAACCCTGTTATAGTCTTGACCTTCACATCATCCTCTGGCAAGAAGTTCCACAGGTTGACTGTGTGTTGTGTGAAGAAATGCTTCCTGTTGCTTGTTTTAAATCTACTGCCTATTCATTTCATTTGGTGATCCCCTAGTTTTTGTGTTATGAGAAGGAATAAATAACATTTCCTTAACAAGAAACAAGGGACGGTACTGTGTATTTTAGACAATACTTTATGCAGAACTAAGGTCTTGATTTGTCACAGCCCTGTAATTGGTGTATATTATTGTACATCTGTGCAAACTGCCTATAAAATGCTGCTATTTTGCCTTGGTAGCGGGATATGTTTACTCTGAACGGGTGTAAATGATCATGCCTCCATGCTGATGACCGGTTCTGCTCCATAACAATCCAAAGCAGTGCAGACCAACTCATGTTCATTTTCATGCCACCAGCAAGAGGTTGATTTTGGGTGGTTCAGATTCTGTAGTTTCTGCATTGAAGTATTACTTTTTTAAGACTTGAAAGCATGCTCCACACCTTGTCCCTCCCAGATTTTGGAAGGCATTTCAGAATCTTAAAACTTGGGTCGAGTGCTGTAGATAGCTATATAGCTATACAAATCTCACATTGGTACCTTATTTGCATTTTGTCTGACGTGAAAGTGTTCTTAAAATGAACAACATGTGCTGGGTCATCATCCAAGACTGCTATAATATGAAATATATGTCAGAATGTGGGTAAAACAGAGCAGGAGACATATAACTCTCCCCTAAGGAGTTGAGTCACCGATTTAATTAACGCATGTCCTCTGGAATGGTGACCAAAGCATGAAGGGGCATATGAATGTTTAGCATATCTGGCATGTAAATACCTTTCAGTATTGGCTACAAAAGTGCCATGCAAATGCCTGCTTTCACTTTCTGGTGCCATTGTAAATATCTCAGCAGTATCTCTCAAAAATGTAAACAAACTTGTTTGTCTTAGCGATTGGCTGAACAAGAAGTAGGACTGAGTGGACTTGTAGGCTCTGAAGTTTTACATCATTTTGGTTTTGAGTGCAGCTCTGTAACAAACAAATCTACATTTGTAAGTTGAACTTTCACGATAAAGAGATTGCACTACAATACTTGTATGAGGTGAATTGAAGAATACTATTTCTTTTATCATTTTACAGTGCAGATATTTGTAATAAAAATAATATTAAGTGGGCACTGTACACTTTGTATTCTGTGTTAATTGAAATCAATATGTTTGAAAATCTAGAAAAAACATCAATTTTTTTTTGAGTTAACTGTGATTGACAGTCCTATTTAAAATCTGTGTTCCTGTGGCTGGATGAGACACCTAAATTTGGATTTAGGAGCTGAAGATCAGGCTCCTGTTTTGGTTTTTGGTTTTTTTTAATCTCAGTCCCAGTTTTAAAATAGAGATAAGGGGCCTGACTCTCCACTGACCTTCACCTTCTGCCTTGTGGCTGTGAAACATCCTGGTTCTGATGCAGTGGCCTTTTATACCCACTTTACACTGTGGTAAATGATTCTACACAGTTGAGGGCAGGGAAAAGTTAGGCCTAAGATGACTGAACGAGGGAGAAAGCTAGATAAGAGCAGAAAGACCAGCACTGAAACTCCATTGAGGAAATGTCTTGGCACAGGGGAGACAGCCTGCCAGAGCGAGCGAGCTAGGAAGGTGTACTAGTGCAGTGGTTCTCAAACTAGGGCTGCTGCTTGTTCAGGGAAAGCTTCTGGAGGGCCGGGCCGGTTTGTTTACCTGCCACATCCGCAGGTTCGGCCGATCGCAGCTCCCAGTGGATGGTTTGCCATTCCAGGCCAATGGGAGCTGCAGGAAGTGGCGTGGGCCGAGGGACGTACTGGCTGCTGCTTCCCGCAGCCCCCATTGACCTGGAGTGGTGAACCACAGCCACTGGGAGCTGTGATCGGCCGGACCTGCGGACGCCGCAGGTAAACAAACCGGCCCGGCCCGCCAGGGGCTTTCCTTGAAGAAGCAGCGGCCCTGGTTTGAGAACCACTGCACTAGTGTACAGTGTAAAAGGTTGCAATGAGATCAAGGAGGTTAGTAAAGAAGAAGTCTTCATCTGCAACAAAGAGCTAGTAATAAGTGATTGTCCAGGGAAATTGTTGTTGTGCTCTGATCAGAACAAAGCTCAAACTGAAATCACTCAAGGGTACCCCCTTCATTAAAAAGCCAGCACAGTGTTGCTTCACTTATAGCTAAGCCCACTAATTATTTTGGATATGGTCTTTGCATTAAGTTCTGAATTGAGTTTAATGCTCATGAGAGGTGTTAGGTTGTGACAGCCCCTATAGAGTGAAGCCCTCCCTCTCTGAGACATGTAGAGCACATCCACTGTCATGCAAGAACTCTTTCTCTCATATAAATCTTGAGAATGCCTCTTCCCTGTACGTTGAGGGACCTTGGCCTGAAAGGAGAGTCTAGTCTCTTGGCTCATTTACTCTTTGCTAAAGCAGCCAACAAAGGTGCTGATTAGGCCCAGTTGTGTGGGAACTAGACTGAGACCACCAAATCATTTCACATGGGCTACTGAGCAACCTTCAGTGCTGATTAATTTAGTTCACTTGTGACCTGGGTCTTCTGTTAACTTATATCTCAATTGGATGCACTGGAGTGAAGAAAATGATCAGTGTGCTCTTTGCACACATCACTTGTTCACATCTTTCATTTGTTTCTGTCAAGGAAGCACTAGAAAACAAAGCTATCAGCTGACAGACAAACAAAATTGCTAGAGCTGGCACTCTGGCTGGCTGTAAATACAATATAAGAGTTATGAGGCCACACCTTGTACTTTCCTCTGGAGACATCTCCTTCCATCTTGGGGAACAGTCACTCAAAAATTTTAACTTTTTATTGATTTGTATAACAGTATAAAGACATAACAAGAAAAGGAAGGTGTAACTGCAGAAGCGACCCACAAAACACATTATAAAGTAAGTGCATGGTAAATGCATTGTAAATTAAATGCACAATGAAGTAAATGAATTCAAAATTCATTCATGGAACCTGCATAGGAATGAAGTAAAGCAAAAGTAAATTAGAGAAATGGTTGTTTTCCAGCAACATGATAGGTGTAGTCTAGTCTAGATAGCTCTTATTTCAGGGGGGAAAAAAACAATTGGGAGATAAATTAATACATATTTCCTGACGTGTAGGCCCTGATTCTGGAAAGAACGTTTTAGTAATTAAGTGCCTCATTGACTTCAGTAGGAGTTAAGCACATGCTAACAGTTTAAATCATAGAATCGTAAGACTGAAAGGGACCTTGAGAGGTCTGGTCCAGTGCCTTGCACTCATGGCATGATTAAGTATTATCTAGACCAAGGATCAGCAACCTTTAGCATGTAGCCCATCAGGGAAATCCGCTGGTAGGTCGGGACGGTTTGTTTACCTGCAGCATCCGCAGGTTCAGCCGATCGCAGCTCCCATTGGCCACAGTTCACTGTTCCAGGCCCATGGGGGCTACGGGAAGCGATGTGGCCCGAGGGATGTGCTGGCCATCACTTCCCGCAGTCCCCATTGGCCTGGAACAGCGAACAGTGTCCAGTGGGAGCTGCGATCAGCCAAACCTGCAGACACTGCAGGTAAACAAGCCGTCCTGGCCCACCAGCAGATTTCCCTAATGGGCCACGTGCCAAAGGTTGCTGATCCTTGGTCTAGATAATACTTAGTCATGCCATGAGTGCAGCGCACTGGACCAGACCTCTCAAGGTCCCTTTCAGCCGTCCTGGCCCGCCAGCAGATTTTCTTGACAGGCCACATGCCAAAAGGTTGCCGATCCCTGGTCTAGACCATCCTTGACAGCTGTTTGTCTAACATGCTCTTAAAAATTTCCAGTGATGGAGATCCCAGCACCTCCCAAGGCAATTTATCCCTGTGCTTATCCACCCTGACAGTTAGGAAGTTTTTCCTAATGTCCAACCTAAACCACCCTTGCTGCAATTTAATCCCTTTGCTTCTTGTCCTGTCCTCAGAGGTTAAGGAGAGCATTTTTTCTCCCTTCTCTTTGTAACAACCTTGTATGTACTTGAAAACTGTAATCATGTCCCCTCTGAGTCTTCTCTTCTCCAAACAAAACAAATCCATTTTTCTTTCTATTTTCCCTCATAAGTCATGTTTTCTAGACCTTTAATCATTTTAAAAAAAACCAAAAAACCAACAACGAGGAGTCCTTGTGGCACCTTAGAGACTAACAAATTTATTTGTCCATAAGCTTTTGTGGGCTAAAACCCACTTCATCGGATGTGTGGAGTGGAACCTACAGTAGGGATGTATAAATACACAGCATATGAAAAGATGGGAGTTGCCTTACCAAGTGGAGGGTTAGCGCTAACGAGCCAATTCAATTAAGGGGGAAGAGGGCTATTCTCAACAGTTGACAAGAAGGAGTGGAAATCACTTTTGTAGTGCTAATGAGGCCAATGTAAACAAGGTGGCCCATTTCAAACATTTGACAAGAAGGTCTGAGCATCAGCAGAGGAAAATTAGTTTTTGTAGTGATCCATCCACTCCCAGTCTTTATTCAGGCCTAATTTGATGGTGTCCAGTTTGCAAATTAATTCCAGTTCTACAGTTTCTCATTGGAGCCTGTTTTTGAAATTTTTTTAATTGAAGTATTGCCCCTTTTAAGTCTGTTATTGAGTGTCCAGAGAGATTGAAGTGTGCTCCTATTGGTTTTTGAATGTTATAATTCCTGATGTCAGATTTGTGTCCATTTATTCTTTTGTGTAGAGGCAGTCCAGTTTGGCCAATGTACATGGCAAAGGAATGAAGTAGGTTTTAGCCCATGAAAGCTTATGCCTAAATAAATGTGTTAGTCTCTAAGGTGCTACAAGTACTCCTTGTTGTTTTTGCTGATACAGACTAATACGGCTACCACTCTGAAACCTTAATCATTTTTGTTGCTCTTCTCTGGACTTTCTCCAATTTGTCCACATCTTTCCTGAAATGTGGTGCTCAGAACTGGACACAATACTCCAGTTGAGACTTAATCAGTTTGGAGTAGAATGGAAGAATTACTTCTCGTGTCTTGCTTACAACACTCCTGCTAATACATCTCAGAATGATGTTTATTTTACTTTTTTTGCAACAGTGTTACACTGTTGACTCATATTTAGCTTGTGATCCACTATGACCCCCAGATCCCTTCCTGTAGTACTTCTTCCTAGGCAGTCATTTCCCAAATTAACCATGTGGAACTGATTGTTCCTTCCCACATGGAGTACTTTGCATTTGTTCTTATTGAATTTCATCCTATTTACTGAAGACCATTTCTCCACTTTGTCCAGATGATTTTGAATTTTAATCCTGTCCTCCAAAGCACTTGCAACCTCTTCCAGCTTGGTATTGTCTGCAAACTTTATAAGTCCTTCTGTGTTTTTTTTTTCTGAATAGGGGCCTCGATAACCATCCCAAATATGGAATTTTTTTAAGAGTGTGAACCTTCACTCCACTCTGTATATTCTGTTCAGATACTGTACATAGTCCAAACCTACACCATTTCTAGGGCTTGGCTTTATTTATCATCATCATAAAATGTGCATAGTCTACTGAAGAAATTTTTTTTCAGAAACCCCAAGGGCAGAAGGAACCATTGTGATCATTGAGTTTGGCCTTCTCTGTAACACAGGCCATAGGACTTTTTCCCTAAAATAGTTCCTAGAGCATGTCTTTTAGAATAACATCAAATCTCTATTTTTAAATAGTCTGTTATGAAGAATCCACCACAATCCTTGGTAAGTAGTTCCAGTGGTTAATCACTCTGACTTAAAAATGTATGCCTTATTTCTGGTCTAAATTTGTCCACCTTCAACTTCCAACCTTTGGATCATGTTATACCTTCCTCAGCTAAATTGAAGAGCCAATTATCTGTGAAATCTATGAATGTGAGTTCTAGGGTGCCTCATTCTCTTATTCTCCATTATAGGCTGATGTCCCTATTCATAGTACATCTCCCAGGATACACCATGACCTCACCTCATCTTAAAGGGAGACAGCTGCATCATGGGAGGCCCGGTGGTGCATGATGGGAGATGTAGTCTAGCTGGGGAGCAAGGCCCATACACTAGAATGAGGAAATTGAACCACAACAGCCATGAGGTACTCCAGTGGCATAGCCAAATCAAACTATTTTGGCATATATATTTCATTTTGAGGGCATTTGATTTTTCAATGAAAAATTGAAAATTCCCATGGAAATCAGGTGCGTTTTATGAAAAAATATAGTCAAATACCCAATTTTCAGTGAATTGAATGATGGAAATTTTTCAAGAAACCCTTCTGGGTTCCCCACTTTTGTAAGCTGAGGCCAGTAAATTATCTACTTTCACAGGAGTGTTTTGAGACATAATTATTGAAAAGAAAAAAAAAAGCTTTCAGATCCTCCCATGAAAGACACTCCAGGAGTGCAAGAGTTGTTGTTTGCAGTCTGAATGTTCTGGATTGGGATTTGGTGTAGTCCAATATTAGAAGATCTAAAATATATGGAAGTGAATAACACTAGGACTAAGATTGAAAGGAAAAGTGACTGCTAATCAGTGCAGTTATTTGAAAGTAATCAATGGGGTTATGAAAAGGATCCAAAAATTTATATGTTTCCTGTTAATGATGCTTAAAAATAGAGATAGATGAGTCTGAATCTACAAAGAGTACTAATGGCATTTTGACTGGCACATAATAAATTTTAGAGCTATTTCAGATTAATACATAAAATGCTGTAGTCCATGCTAGAAATCTCTATGGTCTGAATTTGCATATACTCCTCTGTATGGGAAAGAACCAGCTCAGAGATTTCAATCTGGTGACTTGGTAAGTGCCTGAGCAAGATTGCCAAATAGTAAGTGAATGAGGGCTGCAGAATTCCACCGTGTTGAGGACAGTGCCATAGGGGAGATAAATGCCATCACTGATATGCTTAGAGGGGAAGAGAATGGGTGTACTTAGCTGACCAGGTCTAGTTCAACATTATCTGTGTTTAACTTCAAACCCTCCCTGTTCTCAATCAGGACAGAGCCGTGATCACACTAGAAATAGGCCAGGAAATACTCAACCTGCCTAATATCGATAATACTGATTTGGAGCCTTCTACAACCCTCACAGTGGTTCCAGAGACTTGCAAAACCTGAGGTCTGTGGAAGTCTCCTATTGACTTCACTGGGCTTTGCATCACACCCTGTGGGCTTCATGCTGAGCAGGCCTGGAGACTGGCCAGAGCAACACTTAAATCCTGAGTTGCGGGAGCTGGACTAAGTGAACAGGGAAGAGGCAAAACCACAGCACATCACCTGCCCAGCCGTGATCAGCTGTCAGAGTTTCCTGGCATCACAGGAGAGGTGAATCTTAAAGGCAGATTTGAAGGCAGATCAGGTAGTGGTGTGTGGATTATATTGGGGATCAGGGTGGGAGGGAGCACACAGGTGGCTAAGGGAGAAGCTGGCTGCACGGGTGACAAAGGCTGGGAATATTGGAGCAGGTAACATTGCGATAGATTACTGCATCAGCAAGGTAGGGTGAGGCTCAGTTATGGAGGGAATTAAAGGTAAAACCAAGTGGCTTGTGTCTGACATGAAGGTGAAGAGGAGTCAGCGGAGGGCCTCAAAGGAGATATTGCTTAGAGCAACAGGCTGGGATGATGATCTTAGCAATAGCATTTTGCGTGGCCTTGATGAGAGCAAGGCTACAGTAGCCTAGGGTGGAAAGGAAGGGGACTTGGGTGAGAGTTTTAGCTACGTGGACAGAGACTAATGAGGTCAGACTAAATGACTGTAATGGTCCCTTCTGGCCTATGAAACTGCAGCAGAAATGTAGAATATGGTTAAGTGGCGAATGTAATTGGCCAGGTGAATTTCCCCAGCACATGGGAATTAATGTCCCTAATGTTGCAAAAAGAGCAATGGGATCTTTACTCTCTCTTATGGAGAAGGCAGCGCCTCCAGCACTGCCTGCCTTTCAATAATGTAATCTTAATGAACAGGCTAAATGCCATAACAGCTGGCACTTTGTAGCATGTAATAGCCAGGGTGGGGAGGGAAGCTTCTAATCAGCTGGAGAAAGAACTAGATTGTCAGAAAAACCCCAGAATAGACAGAACAGAGCAATGCAGAAAAGATGGTCACCACCTGTAAGCAGTCAATACAATCCCAAGCATCAAAATCAGCTGACAGATATAGATCACGCGTCCATTTGGGACAGCATCCCAGAGTGAAAGTAAACCAAGCCAGCTGCCATTCCTATCTTTCTCGAAACCGTACCTGGACTACTTGGTGTATACAGCCTCATCTGAGATCACAGGCACATACTCAGCTGGCTACCCAAGCCACCACCAATGCGGCCACAGCCACACTGCTAATTTTAGCACCCTAGCTTGAGCAGGGCTAGTGTGCATACATCTACCCAAGCTGGGAATTACACTACCCAGCCGCTGTGTAGGTGTCACTTTAGATCCTCTGGAAATACAGGGTCAAACCAGCTCTAGGTCCCTAGCCAGGTGGATAGTATCTAGTGGCACGCAGTTTATTGTGAGTGGGTCTTTCATAGGGGACATTGAAAAAGGGTGCCCAATTTGCGCAGCGTGGACGTTAAAGTGCGTTTATCAGAGCCGATGTTTGGCCAAATGGCCGTGCCCAAATAGATTCTTCTTCCCCTGCTGTGGTGTGATATGCTGCATGCAGCCCTGCACTCTAATGGTGGGGCTATCTGGAGAGAGAGTTATACATTGCTTTATTACTCATTCGGATCAAAGCCCACTGTCTAAATGAAAGACACAGCTGTCGAACACACACCATCAGAGCTAACCCATCAAACCTCCTGGATGACTTAATGACTTCAAACAATCTCGGAGGTTGCTTGTGATGGGGTGCTGCCCTCAAGCACAGCCCTTCGTGTCCCTCATGGTCCTGCCAGTGAGCTGCCCTCAGCGCTTGCGCAATTCTTCCCAGCAATTACCCAAATTACTTTGAACAAAATATCCCCTTCAGGGGGTCTGGTTTATTAACTCTTTTTTAAAAGAAAAAAGGTACAAATCACTTCAGTTGGCTTATGTCTACGCTATCAGTTATGTCAGTATAAATTATGTCACTTAGGGGTGTGAATAAGCCACCTCCTGAGCAACTTACATTACACCAACCTAAGTGCCAGTGTGGACAGCACCGACATATCTGCTGCCACTTGTTGGGGGTGGATTAATTAAGTCGTTCTCTTCTGTCAGTTTAGAGCGGCTACACTAGAGAATTTGCAGTGGCACAGCTGCAAGCTCTGTAGTGTAGCCATAGCTTTAGTCTCTTCAGTTCACGCCCACTCTGCATCCATATAAGAATCCTGGTACATTTCCTTTTCTCTGCTCAGGAAGCCCCAGAGCTGGCTTGGGGAGTGTCTCTCTCTCTCTCTCTCCCCTAAATTATGAGCCCCCAACTTTCTTCCTTGATCTAGGTCAGGAGTAGGCAACCTATGGCACACGTGCTGAATGTGGCCCACAAGCTGATTTTCAGTGGCACTCACACTGCCCAGGTCCTGGCCACCGGTCTGGAGGGCTCTGCATTTTAATTTAATTTTAAATGAAACTGTTTAAACATTTTAAAAACCTTTATTTACTTTACATATAACAGTAGTTTAGTTATATTTTATAGACATAAAAAGAGACCTTCTAAAAATGTTAAAATGTATTTCTGGCACTTGAAATCTTAAATCAGAGTGAATAAATGAAGACTCGGCACACTACTTCTGAAAGGTTGCTGACCCCTGATCTAGGTTGTACTTTCAATGGAGACTTTAGTTTCTCTTGCTAAATATCAAATGAGAAACCAAAGTTCCTCATGCTAGAGTACTTGACTGGGCAATTTTGCTTTTTCTTATCACTGTTCTCAAGCACAGATGTCTCTATTGGTTTGGTTATCTGCACTGGATGGACGATGGATGCACTCCAAAGGATCTCCTGTTTGAATGTGGATGCACCAAGGTCACTAGGCTGATCTAGCTCAGGTTCAGGGACATTTGCAAGAGGAACTCTTGAAGTCTTTCAGCACTGACACCACAAGCTGGGAAGACGCAGCTATCCACAAGCTACACTGGAGGGTTGTGCTGCATCAGGGAATTAGAGAGGCTGAAGAGCAGTGGTTGGGAGAGAGGAGAGCAAAGAGGAAAACACAGCAGGCCACAGCACTAGTAGTGCACCAGTGTCATCCTTTGGCCCTGTGTTTTATGCCTTCATCATCTGTGTGATTGTCGCTCAAGAATTGGGCTTTTTTTAGCCACTGGTGATGCTGCAGCATGATACATGGTAACTGAACTGCCTGGGCACTTGCACTCTCTTTTGAGGGGACGGCTGCCATTGCATTGCATTTACTCTGTAAGGGAGGAGGCAGGATACATGCTGATCACCCTCCCAGAGCTCATCCCAACTGACTGGGAGGGAGGGGAGCCCCTGCCCATACTCAGGAATAAGGCCCTCTAGCAGCAACTGCTCAGTCCCTGACAGCCTAATGAGTGTAGCTGTGATAGTGCCTGCTTGCACCCAGCCCTGTACCTGTCATAGTATAATTCCCAAATCTGAACCTTAGCGTCCAAAATATGGGTACTAGCATGAATTTTCCTAAGCTTAATTACCAGCTTAGATCTGATAGGCTGCCACCAATCAGGACTTAGGTAGAGCACCTGATAGACTCTGGTCTCCCCAAACCTTCCCTGGGGACCCCAAGACCCAAATTCCTTGAGTCTCACAACAAAGGGAAATAAACCATTCCCTCCCCCCTCTTTACCTCCTCCCCGATCTTTCCCACCCTGGGTACACTAGGAGATCACCGTGATTCAATTCCTTGAATCACCGCATAGAGAGGAATGATACCTTTCCCCCAGAGGCAATACAGATTCAGTTCCGTGAATCTAACACAAAGAGGAAATTTACCTTTCCCTCCCTGCTCTCTTTCCCTTCTCCCCACCAATTCCCTGGTATATACAGACTCAGTTCCTTTGAGCCTTAACTAGGAGAAAAAAATCAGACAGGTCTTAAAAGCAAAACTTTTAATAAAAAAAAGAAAGAAAAAAGTAAAAGGTTTATCTCTGCAATTTAGATGGTAAAAAGTTACAGGGTCTTTTAGCTTATAGAGAATGGATAAGCAGCCTTATCCAGAAAAAATACAATTTAAACTATTTCCAGCAAAATACACATTTGCAAATACAGAAAAACAACGTAAAAGCCTATATTGTCTTTCTACCGTTGTACTTACAAATTGGAAACAGAAGATTAGAGAGCCTGGAGATTCGTGTGGTCACTCTCAGAGCCCAGAGAGAGAACAGCGCAAGAACAAAGGACCCACGCCCAAACTTCCCTCCACCCAGATTTGAAAGTATCTTGTCTCCTGATTGGTCCTCTGGTCAGGTGTTGCAGGTCACTGTTTGTTAACCCTTTACAGGTGAAAGAGACATTAACCCTTAGCTATCTGTTTATGACAGTACCTGCTGTGCACGCAGCCCTGCTCCTGCCTCACTCCAGGTAACCCAGTTCTGACACACAGCTCTGATTCCTGACTTTGGCTCTGGGTCTGTTCTGGGTCTGACCCCTGGGCTCCAACTCCTGGTTTCTTACTCCGGTTGTGACCCTTGGCTCTGGCATCTGGTTACCGACTCTGACATCTAGGCACTGTGCCCACATCCTGGTACCTAACACTCACTGCAAGACTCCTAGTCCTGGGCCCTTAAAGAAACAAGAATGGGTTTTCCCCCTTAACACTACCTATTCCTGAATTTGCTTCGTCTCTATCCATATTTCTTGTTTGATCAGTCCTTGTATACATAAGACTTCCCAAAATCTTAGAGCCATGGCATGGAACAAGGGTGAGCTGACCCTTAAGTCCAAGTGCCCTTAAGGGACAGAATGCCCTGTCACATTGATCTGTTATAGAAACTGGAGACATGTATCCACTGAAAGGGTGTGTTTTTTACTTTAAACAAACTGTCCAGTTCAGTGCAGTAATATGGGTTCATATTTTTAATAGTGACTTAACTAGATGAGATTATTTTCTATGAGGAAATGAAACTGTTTGTTCTACCTGAGGTATTGTGTTCAAAAGCCTCATTGATTTCCTAGTTCACAGATGTGCAAATCACAGTTGCTGCTCATTGACACCCTCTGCAAAGAAGCAAAAAGATTGAAGAGGCCTGGAACATAAACTGTTTGTTCTCTTAGATCTTTCCAGGTTACGGCTGGGCCTCAATAGTAGAGCAGTGTAAGGAGTGCAGACTGAGTTGCCTATGATGTATCTGTTTGGAGGATAGACAGAGTGGATCTTAAGGGACTTAATTCAAGGGAAAAGGTGGTGCAGTAAGTTAATTTCAATTTGTTTTCAAAGGACTATTGATCTGAATGCTAAAATCATTAGCCTTAGCAGTTACTGAAAGATATTGAAAAATACCTTTAAATTAGCATAATCAGATGAAACACACAGTTGGGATGGGAACCCTTTCTCCTGTTATAGAGAGTTGACCAAGTAAAAGACAATATTGATAGGTGAGATCCTGTGGGAAGCAAGTCTAAGGGGAAAAAAAGTTCAGGAGAGTCGGCAGTTTTTTTAAAGACATGATTAAGGGCACAAGAGCAAACTATCCCACTGCACCAGAAAGATAGGAAGAGTGGTAAGAGATCTCTGTGGGTTGACCAGGAGATCTTCAATAATCTGACGTTCAAAAAGTGGAAACTAAGTCAAATTACAAAGGATGAATATATATAAAAAACCAACAACACAAGTATATAGGGACAACATGAGAAAGCCCAAGGCACTAAATGAGATTAAACTAGCTAGGGACATAAAAGGTAACAAGAACACATTTTACAAATAAATGAGTAATGAAAGGTAGACCAAGGACAGGGTAAACATGTTACTTAATGATGAGAGAAAGACAATAACAAAACACTTCAGCCATTGCTGTGTTAACTGCCTTTTTTCTCCCAGTTTTCACCAAAAAAAAGTTAGCAGCAATTGTATGACTAACATAGTGAAGATCAATGCACAGGGGTAGGAACTAAGGCTCAGATAGGGAAAGACCAAGTTAAGAATTGCCTAAACAAGTTAGCTGTCTTCAAATTGGCAGGGCCTGATGAAACACATCGTAGGATATTTAATGAACTGGCTGAAGAGACCTTGAGTCATTAGTGATGAACTTTGAGAATTTGTGGAGGATGAGAGAGATCTTAGAGGACTGGAAAAGGACAAATATAGTGCTTATTTATAAAAAGGGGCATAAGGACAACTCAGGGAGTTATAGACCTGTCAGCTTAACTTTGGTATATAGAAAGATAATGGAGCAAATAATCAAACAATTAGTTTGCAAACACCTAGAAGAAAATAAGGCGATAAGTAACAGTCAACATGAATTTGTCAAGAACAAATCATGTCAAGCCAACCTAATATCCTTTGAGGGGGTAACAAGCCTTGTGTATAGGGGAAAAGCAGTAGATGTGATATATCTTGATTTTAGTACTGATACCATCTCACGTGACCTTCTCATATACAAACCAGAGAAATATCATTTAGATGAACCCACTATAAGGAAGGTGCACAACTTGTTGGAAAAACATACTCAGAGTGTAGTTATCAACAGTTCACCGTTAAGCTGGAAGGGCATAATCGAGTGGGGTCCTACAGGGACTTGTCATGGGTCCAGTTCTATTCAATATCCTCGTAAATGATTTGGATAATGGCATAGAGAGTGCACTTATAAAGTTTGCGGACGATACCAAGCAGGGAGAGGTTGCAGGAATTTTGGAGAACAATTTAGAATTCAGAATGATCTTGAGAAACGATCTGAAGTAAATAGTATGAAATTCAATAAGGACAAAGGCAAAGCACTACTATGCGTATGAAGGAACAACCAGTTGTGTCAATACAAAATGGGAAATGACTGCCTAGGCAGGAGTACTGCAGAAAGGGATCTGGGCATTATAGTGGATCACAAACTAAATATTCAACAATTCAGTACTGTTGCAAAAAAGTGAACATCATTCTGGATGTATTAGCAGCACTAATAAGGCCTCAGCTGAAGTACTGTGTCCAGTTCTGGGCACCACGCTTTGGGAAAGATATGGACAAATTGGAGAAAGTCCAGAGGAGAGCAACAAAAATGATTAAAGGTCTACAAAACATGACCTCTGAGGAAAGATTGAAACAACTGTGTGTGTTTGGTCTGGAGAAGAGAAGACTGCTATCACGTCCCCCTTCAGTCTTCAAGTACATAATAGGTTGATATAAAGAGAGAGGTGATAAATTGTTCTTTTTAACCAGTGAGGGCAGGACAGGATGTAATTGCCTTAAATAGCAGCAAGGGAGATTAGATATTAGGAAAAAGTTTTGTAACTGTAAGTGTAGTTAAGCACTGGAATAAATTGCCTAGGGAGGTTGTGGAATCTCCATCATCGGAGATTTTTAAGAGCAGGTTGGACAAACACCTGTCAGGGATTGTCAAGATAATATTTACTTCTGCCTCGGTGCAGGGCACTGGCCTAGATGACCTCTCAAGGTCCGTTCCAGTCCTACATTTCTATGATTCTATATTTCTGTGCTAATTGCTGTAGTATTTGCTAATTGTGTTCTCCATTGATGTACAGCCTGAGAAAATCCTTTGCAGAGTCAATACCAAGCTAAGGATAAACAGGAAAGTGTTAAGAATTCAAGAGACTATATGACTCAATATATCCGAGGAGGGGACGGAACGAGAGACTCCAATTTGATATTAAACCACCTTATTGGTAGCTTGGTCTGTGTAGCAGGATGGACCCCTGCTCCTGCCCTGAAGGGGTTAAAACCAGCCCTGGGGGAAGGTTGTGGCTAGAGTGAGAAGCCTGGGCTGATTGGAGAAAGTAGGCTCAACTGTGGCCATGCTCCAATCAGGACCAGCTGGCTCCTATAAGAGGCTGTGAGCCAGAAGCCCAAATAGAGTTAGTCTCTCTCTGTTTGTAGAGGGAGAAGGGCCTGGCTGCAGGGAGCTGGGCACAAGTTACCTGAGTGAAGCAGGGCTGGGGAAAGGCAGACGGGCTGGGGAGCTCCAACCTGGAAAGCCCCAGGCTGCTGCCTAGCATTGGGCTAACAGGTACTGGGGGTCGCAGAGGGCAGCCCAGGGGTAGGCCAAGGCAGCAGGTCCAAACCCTCCTTGCCAGTAATGAGTAGGCTGATACTGCAGTCTGCTCCAGGGTGTAGGGCTAGACAATGACTGGCAGTAGCCATATACTGAGGCAAGGTGGGGATTCTCTGGGGAGGGAAGACCCTGAGAGAAAGGGGCTACTTCCAGGGGGGCAGCTCCCCATGTAAAAGGGCACTGGGTCCAGGGAGGGACATGGAAGCTGGAGGACAAGTGGATCACCAGCCTGCAGAGCGTGCTCCAGAGCTGAATTGAGCTAATTCCTAGAAGACACCAGCAGGAGGCACTGTAGGGGTGAGTCAGCTCGTCTACAGTCTGGCATCTGTGGGGTCCCTCATGGAGTAATGGACTGCACTACTTAACATGAGTCTGGCTCTTTGTGTGCTCTGATTGTGTGAGGGGCTCAGACACTGTTGATGGATGTGACATACACACTATAGATTTAATAATCTAGTCTGGGAGCTTTGATGGAGACTAGGAGAGTTAGGTGCTCAACACCCACTTGCATTCAGTCAGAGCTGAGAGTCTAAGGCCTATATTCTCTGAGGTATTTAGGTACCTAACTCTCATTGATTGGTCTCAAATGAGTGATCTTGTCTGTTGAGCTCTTTCTCTGAGAATGTCAGCCATCATCTGCTGGCTGCCTTTTCACAGCTTGATGCTACTACTGTTAGGCCTGCCTGTATGGTTCAGTTCTTCCCAGGCCACTTCCCTCACTTTGTCACCAGAAGGCAGGTGACACTTCCATGACTTGGTGCAATATTTCAGAGTTGCACTGGACAGTAGCTGTATAACTCCTGTAACAGTCAATGGGATCACACCTGAGGTCCACCTAGTTCAGTAGCCTCTCTCCAACAAGGGCCAGCACTAGATACTTCAGATAAAGATTAGGCAGATTTCAATAGGCAGATTTAGGATAATCTGTGCCTCATATTAGGTCTGTTCTTTATCTTTAATAGTCTAGCTCCTCTGGTGGCTGTCTCCCAACTGAGTTCTCCGGCATGCCTTTTATACTTCTGGTCCTGCCCACTGACTCCTGGTGGGATGGTTGAGCGTGGCGTGGCTCTGCCCACCAGGGTTCAATGAGGGGGTCCTCCCCCTCCAGGTCTGTGGATGGCCAATTCAATGCCCCACTACAGCAGGGTATTCCAAACTGCCTTGTACAAAATTTCTTTCTCCTTCCTCTGTGTATCTGATACTAGTGGGCACTGTTAGACTGGATGCTAGACAAGATGGATCACTAGTATGGCATTTCCAGTGTCCCTAAGTATGATGTAAACAGCAGGAAGGGAGAGAGGAATTGTTTCAGATGGTCCAAGGGGCTATAACTTGAAGTAAAGGAAGACACTTGAGGAAAGGAAAATTTAGCCTGAATACCAGGGAGAGCTCCCTAACTTCAAGAGCTATTAGACTGTGGAATAAGTTCTGATGAGAACCACTGACAGCTCTGCTGTTTTACGCAGGATAAGGTATGGTTATTGTCAGTCAAGATACAGCGACCTTCCACTTGGAGTGGAGTCTCCTATTGAAAAAACAACTAAATCACCACTGGGTTACATTGTGCATCTTTATGTGTGCTTAAGTACATACCTTATAGGAGGGCCCTGAGCTGCAAAGCCATGCTGGGCATTGGCCTGCAAATCAGCAGATGAACCATCTCACTCTGTCTGAGAAATAGCTTTCGATGTGGATGTTAATGCATCATTTTGGATACTAATGCACTGTGATCTCCAGGGAGAGTTCAGAGAGACTAACAGCCCAATTTTCCCATAAAGCAGGTGGGAGGTAATTTCTCTCTGAGCGCCTTACATTGCTGATTCCACATATTTTATCAGCCCATACCGTAACTATTACCTTGATGTGGGTCAGATAACTAAACTATTCCATGTGAGGTTCTAATGCAATCACAATGGAGATGACATCACCTGTAATGGGATTACATCCCCTACACTATTTCAGCTGCTTTAGAACTCCCCTTTGAAATCTGATATTGGTGCCCTGTAGAGGCTGGAATTTATTGCCAGTTCTTTATCAGCAGTGCACTGAATTTTCCCAAAGGAAAATCACCACATATTTGCTCAATAATAAATTCATATCCAGGTGTGATATGCAGCCAGAGACCTGAAAAACCAGTTCCTCAGGGAGCAGCCCTGAAAGATACCATTTGTTTGCTTTCATTTCCTGCCCTCTTTTTTTGTTACCTCTCTGCCCCCTCAGCCATGTTTTCTTTCCTCATTCCTTTTTTTTCTTTGGGTGTTTAAATTTACCAGCTCCTTCCATCCTTCTGCACCAGGTGGTTTTGGAAGAAAATGCAAAAAGGAGAACAGTCCATTTGCGGAAGAGGCTCGACTCAAGAGCTGGGTTATGCTAATTGAGAGCAGGGCTAAGGCCCTATATACACATACAAACACAAAGCAAATATATATATTACAGCTCTGGTCATGATAGTAGACAGGTCTGGGTTAGTGCTGGGGTGGGGCAGTGCTTTAAAGTTGAATTATTATTTTCTTTGGGATGGCCAAAGCCATTTTGCTGTATCTGTATTTCAGACCTCATCTTCAGAGAAGCTGAGCACAACAAAGAGCTCCTGTTAAAGGCAGTGGGCATTGTGGATGGTTGGTAGCTCTGAAAATCAGGCCTATCATGTCCATGTTACAGTTCTTCTGTTCTATTTCATGTGCTCTCTTGATCTCTAACCAAATTTTGTAATAAAAGCCACATATGCTGTGCATGTTGTACACGAATTCTGAATGCAGGGCTGTTACTAACCCTTCTCAAGGCAGGGAGATGTGCTAATATCTACCAACAACAGTATTTTCTAATAAAGCTCCTAACCCTCCTATTTATATCCAGGCAGGGACAAAAATAGACTCACCGTGACAGAACAGCACACAGCAGTCCTCTCTTCATCCCTGAAATAAGATAGCATCTGACACGAACCTGCTTGTATTAACAAGGTGATGTGAAAACACTGATCCCCTCAGCTGCTCCTTTCCAGGACAATGTGACTTTCTCCTGATGCATTCTCTTGTCTTTTATGCATATAGTTATGCAGCAGTTCCATGTATAAACCAGCCACTTGCATTTTCATTCAGTCTGGCCCCCAATTCTGAGCTGTGAAGACACTCAGGGTTTTCCTCCCTAATTTTCTGTATCCTTAACAGTTTCTCTAGGCACAGCTACAAACACATCTGTTCCTACAACTGTTTCCAAGTACAGCAAAATTCTAAGTACCTCTTCTATTTAAAAAAAAAAAAAAGCTAAGCAATACTAAAATGGACAGACTGTTTATGATTTTACTTTCAGGACTCCTGGGTTCCATTCTCACTGATTGGGTGTGTCATGAACATACAGCTAAGGATATCATAAAATCCCTCCTTTACCTGTAAAGGATTAAGAAGCTCAAATAACCTGGTTGGCTCCTGACGAAAACGACCAATAAGGGGAGAAGATACTTTTAAATTTGTGGGAGAAGGTTTTTGTTTTGTCTCTCTGTGTGTTTTCTCCAGGTCAGCGAGGAATCAGGGCAGGGAAAATACAGCTCCCAAAGCCATACCTGAACTAAGCATCTAAGATTACAAATCCTAAGTAATAGGAAGGAAATGTGTTAGATTATCTTTTTGTTTTAGCTTGTGAATTGTCCCTATGCTAAGAGGGAGGTTTATTCCTGTTTTTTTGTAACTTTAATGTTTTGCCTAGAGGGGAATCCTCTGTGTTTTGAATCTTATTACCCTGTAGAATTACTTTCCTTCCTTTGCCACTGCTAGGACCCTGGGCCGGGACGCAGTGGAGTGGATGGGCCTGCATCCCCCGCTGCCACCCCAATCTGTGGAGGGCAGTCTCCCCCTCTCTTAGGCAAGAAGCCTGTGCTTGTCGGCCCTCCACCAGAGCTAGGAGGCCCGACTGTTTGCGGCTCAGCCTGAGTGCAGACCTGAGCCCTCAGATTCTCTACTGCCCCACCCTGATCCAGGGTCTGGGCTAACCAACTGGTTGCTGCCTAGGCTCAGTGCAGGCCTGAGCCAGAGACTCTTTGCTGCCCTGCTTCAACCAGGGGCTGGGGCTCTGTAACTGTATTTGTTGTTTGGCCCTGATCACAGGCCCGAGCTCACGTCTCCCCGTATAGTCCCCATGTCAGACAATCCCCCAGAGACGTAGTGGGGCAGATTGGCTGCCCACAGACCTGAAGTGGGAGGAGTCACTCCCCTCAATGGACTACACCTGCCTACAGGAAAAGGTTCCTCCTGACCCTCACTGGCTAGAAATTGGTTTATGACCTGAAGCTTAATGCTGTATATCCCTTCCAAAACTGTACCGGGCTAATTCTCCACTCCCTTATATCATTTCTAGACTGGTGCAGCTCTACTAAACTCAGTAGTGACCTGCTTATGTAATGGATTGGAGAGTCGGGTGCTTTTTTTTTTTTAATCCTCACTATTATAACTGTATGTTCTTGTTATTCGGTCCTTTTCTGAATCCTGCTAAGCCCTTGGCCTCAGTGACACTCTCATGTGTAAGCATCTGCATCATCTGGTCCTGTGCAAGTTTGCAACTCAATCTACAACGCATCACGTAGTTGCAACAATTCACAACACAACAACTTGTATCCTAAATTGCCTTGTGTGCGTAACAGCTTTTCAGTTACTGATATTGTTAAGGAGGTGAGCCTACATTGTATTAAGGATAGCAGTGGATGGGCTAACGAGGCCAATGCCTTTGTAGGGGCACTGGGTATGTATGTGTGTGACCTTTGGGAGCACCATTGTTGAGATGACAATGAGGTCAGGCTGTATTTTGGCAGTTCTGATCTTGCTCTGCTCCACTCAGTGCCTTCTTTGGAGATCAAACCTTCCTGGTGGTTGTGGTTAGATATTTGGCTACTTGTGTGTGTTTTCCCTGCGCACTGCCCCAGCTCTGTGCAGACAGCCGGCAGAGCAGACCTCGAGCGAACTGCCCAATGACCACAAAATCTGTTAAGGTACAAAGGCGCCAAGCCAGGCTTATTATTGACTAAGCATGGTAATAGCACATGGCAGACTCTACGGCATGTATGCCCATGACAATGGACCAGCTCAGTGAATGGCGGGACTTTCCATTCCCCCCTCAGCTGGACAAAAATACTCTCTGAAATACATCTTTATACCCTAAAACAAACAAGTTATGTACTGTCCCTCTGACATAGTTAGTTACTGCCCACTGATGAGGCTAGTTATTAACCATCACCTTGTATATGTTGGTTCAATCGAAACATCTCGATTACGTACTGTCATCCTGATTTTTATCTTTTAGGAGGGGTCAGTGTGCCCCTCTTATCCTTGGGGAATGTTTTTGTATCACCCTTGATATCGGGATCTTCTGGTACCACTTAATATCAGGATGTGTTTGCGTGAGTACTCTGTGCTTAGCACTTCTTAGGAATGCGCATTTTTGCAATATCAGCCCTGTGCTTGCCAGATTCTGTGAGCAGGTCCTGCCTCATACCAGGCCTCTAATACAAGGGCTTATGTCTCAGGCTTACTTCCTACTACAGTGGTTGTTTCCTAATGGCCTTACCCTCTCCTGCTGATGATTATTCACACATCCATTTAGTGCTGCTCTCTCTAGTTTCTTTCATTAGGAACTCCTCAGATATGATAAAAGATTGTATTAGAGTCTGTTAAATCCCAGGCTCATTTATTTGTTGGGGAAGTTAATTCTCCCATGTTCACTTAAGGAATCTTTTAATATTCCACTCCACCTTTGTTCGCAGTGATGCCAGTGAGATCTGGAGATACAGTTAACAGTGAATGCCAGTAAATCTGTACATGAGTGGCTCTTTCCTCTGCTCTTTTGAAGTCACTCCAGGCTTTGATTCTGATGGCACAGTGTAAATCAGGAATAACTCCACTGAAGTCAGTGGAATTACTCCAGTGGGAGATGAGAATGAGGCCTACTTTCTTTAAGGGAGTGAATCTAATTTAAGGGCTTGATATTCTCTTACACTAAATTTATACCAGTTTAAATCCACTGGGTGAAATCCTGGCCCCACCCGAGTCAGTGCCAATATTCCCACTGCGTTCGGTGAGGCCAGACTATCACTCATTGAGGCCACTCTTGACTTACACAAGTTTGAGAGTGGACTCAGTCCCTGAGCAGCATTGTTGATGAGAACCCTCATCTTCTCTCATTTCCAGTGGAACATTTTTCAGTAGCATTTCACACAGGGTTTATATCTTGTAGTTTATGGGATTTGTACTTGTCAAGGTATTTCTCCCCCAGTTTGAACTTTAGCGTCCAAAAGTGGGGACCTGCATGGACACTTCTAAGCTTAATTCGTAACTTAGATCTGATAGCACCGCCACCAGCCAAAATATAGTGTTTTGGCACACTTTCTGTTCCCCCAAAACCTTCCCTGGGGAACACAAGACCCAAACCTCTTGGGTCTTAAAACCAGGAGAAATACACCATCCCCCCCCCTCCTTTCCCCCTCCCAGACTTTCCCCTCCCTGGTCTACCCTGAGAGGCTCCACTGATCCAAACTCCTTGGATCTTAAAACAGAGAGGAATTAACCTTCCCCCCCCTTTCCCCCTACCAATCCCTGGTGTGTTCAGACCCAATCCCCTTGGGTCTTAAACAAGGGGGAAAAAAAGAAAAAGTAAAAATTATCTCTGTAAAATTAGGATGGAAAATATTTACATGGTAGTCAGATTTATATAGCCTAGAGGAAATCCCTCCCCTCTAGCCTGATATTCCAAGTTACAGCAAAGAGATGTAAAACTCCTTCCAGCAAAATACACATTTGCAAGTTAAGAAAACAAACATAAGACTAATCCACCTTTTCTAGCTAGCACTTACTATTTTGAACATGAGAGACTGTTTCAGAAAGATTGGAGAAACCTGGGTTGCAGGTCTGGTCCCTCTTAGCCCCAAGAGTGAACAACGAACAAAACAAACAGCACAAACAAAGACTTCCCTCCACCAAGATTTGAAAGTATCTTGTCCCCAAATTGGTCCTCTGGTCAGGTGTCAGCCAGGTTTACTGAGCTTTTTAACCCTTTACAGGTAAAAGAGACATTAACCCTTAACCATCTGTTTATGACAGTACTCTTGAGTGTACATGGTTGAGATGACTTGGAATGTGCTCGTATTTCCAGCAGGGCCATGTCTTAATTTTGCAAAGGCCGGAATATTTGATCTGAAAGTTTTTGCAATGAAAAAATGGGTTCTAAACCAAAAAGAAACATAAGAACATATAGAAATTTATCATTGGAAAATTGAAAGATTTCAGAACCCATGGGGGGGGGGGGGGGCGAGGGCAGGATTTGTCACAAAAAACACCATGTTGTGACCAGTTCTATAGCGTAGGTCCTCGGAGAGCAAAGCCAATGTGTTTTCAGGGAGAGTGATCGAGAGGTCTGCAGAATTTGCAAACTCTCCCAACATGATTCTGCAGGAAGGGACAGTATTTGAGGGTGATTGTCAGGTGTTGTTTATTCACAGGACCTCGGTATCTACTGCCATGTGTCATCATTGAGGCCTTGATTCTTATTTTCATTAAGGCTCCTTGACACCCCTCCAACATTGTCGATGGGCCTTAAAATGGATGCACATTATTTAAGGCTCCTTTGCACTGTCAGGGGCCTTAGTGTAAATGAGATGTGTAAATGTTCCTGAACTGTTGCCAAACCCCAGCTCCTTCTTTCCATACCCCCACCCACACACACTTGCGTCACCAACCTACCCGTCAGTCTTCCCTCTTATGTAATTCAGTGAGCCCCTACCCAGTTAATTCCATGCCTCCCCCTTGGTTCATCCTCAGGCTGTCACTCTGCCTCTTGTCCCACTCTGTCTTATCGGTCAGTGTCCCTCCAAAGGTTACTTGATGCCAGGGCGTTATAAACCATCTGCAAGGATGTGGTGCTCTCCTCTCTCTGAGGAGGAGTCCAGGTGGCATTGACAAATGGCCTCAAATACTAGCGGTATCAGTTCGGGAAGACATGGGTTAGAAGGAAAGAGGATCAGCTGACATGTTCCCTTTTTGACATGTGATCTCCATACAAAATAAGTGTTTAAAAGTCTGTTTCACACTGATGTCCTGAAAGCTGATGTCTTGAGAGGAGCTTTTGTCCCTTTGATGTCTGCAACTGAGATTTTTTTAAGGAGGGGGCGGGAAAGTGTTAAAAATGAGTCAAGTCAGAATGTCTCCAGCTGGTTATAAATTGCAGGAGAGAATTCTCAATGTAACTTCATGTCTCCAGGAGCCAATCAACCCCAGGGCTGTGATGTAAGGTCATTTCTCTCTGGGATCTTGAGGTGGGTTATTTAGTACAATATGCATTCCACTTTCTGTTACTCATGGTGTAAAATCCTTTCCACTCCCCGTTGCCTAGCTGAGACTCACAAGGCTGAATTTTGGAGCCTTCTTTCCCTGTTTCTCTCTGCATGTCAGATGACTCTCCTTTCCCCACAGGCAGTGATTGGAGCATAGATTATCTTTTAAAGATTTAATCCAGCCTTTTTTTCTGGCCAGACTGATAATCCTGTCTGCCATACCCAATTTCAATAAGGTGCTTGACCCAAGAGCTGTTGTGGAAGCAGGAGGGAAGGAAGATGCAACACTTCTTAACGGACACTAGGGGGTGGTAAAGTGCAGTGGATTGCTCATGGTACTTTTTCTCCTTAGAGTTGGGAGAGGGAGCAGATTCTGTGACCAGTTACTCTGATGTAAACCCAGAGTATTGACTTAAATGGGGTTCTTCTAGATTGACACATGACAGCAGAACCTGATCCCGGCTTGTCTTGAGGTAACTCCTTAGTGCTTTGTCACCTGCAGGATGTAATAACTTATAGCTTTTACGGTGTCCACGGAGTACTGGATTTGTCCAGACTGCTGATTGTTGACAAAATAATACATAAAACAGGGAGACTTCAGAACTGGTCTCATTTACAATAATTAGTTGTTGCTCCCATTGGGCTAAATCTTGCTGTTCTCAGTCCTTTTCCAGGCAAGGCTCCCCTTGAAGTTCTGCCTATTAAGGGAACAATTGGCAGTTTTATGATTCATCCCATTGTATGCCATCCAAGTGCTCCCACTGTATAAACACAGAGGGGGAGACGGTCCCTGATCCATGGAGTTTACACTTCACATCAGATACAGGCCCCATGTTGTTTATAATGAAGGATGCGTATCATAGCCTGGGGTTACACGGTGCTTTATAGATAAGAGAGAGAAACTTTCCTGTTCCTGCTCTACAAAGCTTGCAATCAGATTGGAGAACAAAAACCACACAAATATTCCATCTCCTCTGCTTTCTGTGGGGTTGGGGTAAGGCAGTCTTGCTGGATTAACCAGTGGGCTTTGCTGATGGAGACACTCCATAATTTTTCTGTAGTTTACTCTAGTGGAGCATGGGCAAAAATATTAAGCTGCCCCTGGAAAGATGATTGTGTCACCTCCATGAGGAGGATGAAAACAACATAGAAGTGCCCCCATTGAACCACTGATGACCAATGTGGTTACTGCATTTTGATTTATCTGACTCCCAAAGATAATGGAACTTTGCTGACTAACACCAGTTAAGGACCTGGTCCCATGGACTACAGTAGAGTTACTCTGGATTTAAACCGGTATAATACTCATCCAAAGTATCTGAACTTCAAGGGTCTGCAGATATGAGTTAGGAGTCTCCCAAGAATTTGACAAAATGCACTCAAGAGGTTCTGGGGATTTTCTGCCAAGGAGCTCCAACAAAACAGTCTTCCAGAGACGTATATGCTTGCAGATGTGTGTGGGCTTTCAAATCTTAAATTCCTCTGTGTCAGCTTTTGGACAGTATTTTGTCATTTCCTCTTCCAATCCCAGCTGAAGTGAATTGAACTGTTGATTTACACACAACAAGGTTGTTGCCCAGTGGGGTCCATATTATGTTAAATGAGTCTGATTGTCTTCTCTCCTACACCAGTGTATATCAGGAGTGGCTCCATTAAAGCCGTTGAGGTGAGAGGAGAATCGGACAGTGTGTCTTCCCTTCCTCACTCATTTTTAAGGTATACTTTGTAATACTGCAAAATCCTGTAGGGTGGCAATGCATTGATCACTTCTGGGAAGAGATGAGAACTTTCAGCTGGAGAGCTAAGCCACCAGGCTTGCTCAGGTCCTGTCAAATTTTCAAAAGTGGCCGTGCATTTGCATGCCTTCATTTTTGAGTGTCCAACTCTGCCATCTTAGGTCTGATTTTCAAAGATGGTGAACAACTGCAGCTCCAATTGGCTTCAATGAAAGCTCTGCAGGTTGGTGCTGAGTGCTGGACAAGGCTATGTCCCTAATTTTCCCTAATCCCTAAATGTTAATGCCCATGCAAATGGTAGCAGGGAGATAAAAGTTTCTAGCCAACCCTGGTCTGGGTTGCATGGCTGTGTATTCGGGAATGAGGTGCTCCTTGCACTTTGACCCCTTTTGGCCTATACATGGGTGGTTGAAATTGTGTTCACATTTTATTTTGGAGACTGTGCTAAACCTTTGGAATTCCAATCTTCAGTGGGAGTTGCAGGTGCTCAGTACCTCTAAAAAACCTCCTGGCTGGGAGAGGAGCCAGGCTGTCATAAATGACTATTAATTGTTTTAACCAATTTCCTCTAGTGCAGTTAGCGAAGCCACTATAAATCTCCTTTGGAAACATCAAGGCATGCACTTAGGAAATATGATCATGATGAAGCAGATTGGGGCTTTTAAGAAATGACAGCAAAGCAACTTATTGTGGCTTTTCACTTGGCTGTTCCTCGTTTTCTCTAAATGCAATGCATTAGCCAAATTGCCTGCAGTCTGTTCTCATAATAAGAAGGGGAGGGACGGCAGAAGGATCTCAAGACCAGTTGGAATATTTTTCTTGATTCCTATAAAATGCTCCGTAGCTTTGTTCAAAAACCCTCTCCACACCTGGTCATCCCTGTAATACTAGTTAATATGTTTACTTCTGAGAGGTAGATTCCCCAGTAGTACATTCACAGGGATTTACAACCCTGGAGTCTACAATGAACACATCTCTGAAATACATCTTCAGGAAGAGTAGGGCAGAATATGGGCACCTGTCTGGAAAGCTCTGGGATTCTGTTACCTCTTTTCTCCCCTTTCTTCTCTTTCCATAGCCAGAGGCAATAGCAACAACTAATAAAATAGAGAAAAAACCTGTGGTAGTTCATTTCACCAGAAGCTCTCCATCCTCTTTGTAAACAGAACTGTAACTAATTAGGTCTCATAACCCTGTTTTCCATGCAATGAAACTGAAAGAGGCAGGTTAAGTGACTTGGCTAATTAACTTCTGTGCACCGGTCGTTTTTACAGATATGTATATACCAATTATATTTACCTTTCAAGTTTTCCTTCCCACTCCTTCCTTTTGGAGAGTCATCTGCCACCCAGCCTGCAGTGGTTCATGTCCTATTTTAGGGATCAACAGGAGGAAGGAAGGAAAGGGGTAAGTTTAAAAAAAAAAAAAAAAGGGGGGGGGATGCTTGTTAATTTCTGATGCAAATCACACTGCTGAACATTTCTAAAGAACATAGTAAACAGTAACTCTGTCCTATCACCAGTATGAGGCAGGTAAGCTCTCTCATCACTGCATAGATAGGGACACAGCGGTTCTGGCCAGGACAACAGAAGGATTCAGTGTCACAGGCAGGATTCTCTGTATCCCGGTCTAAGGTACGTACACATCTCTCATCATTGCAGTATCTGAGCATCTCACAGTCCGTTATTAGTGTATGTATCCTCACAACGCCCTGGTGCTGCAGGGCAGTGCAGTTGTCTCCATTTTATAGATGGGGCATTGAGACCTAGGGTGGATTAAGTGACTTGGCCAAGGTCACACAAGATGTCTGTAGCTGAGCTGGGAATTGAAACCAGATCTCTTGAGTGCCCTGTCCACTAGTCTAACCTTCAAACAAGGCTGCAAAAGAGCCACCTGGAAATGTTTAGCAACATTTCAAGTGGCCCTATAGGGGCTGAGAAGCTTGTTGACCGTTGCATCACTGCATTTCCTTCACAACCAAAGGAAACAGAATCCTGGGTTATCAGGGATGAGACTTTCAAACCTAATGTGAGGATTTAAGCATGCAGCATCCAATGGGACTTGTGGCTAAATCCCCTAGTCCAGGGTTTTTCAAACAGGAGTCGCCACTTGTGTAGGGAAAGCCCCTGGCGGGCTGGACCGGTGTGTTTACCTGCCCCGTCTACAGGCCTGGCAGATCGCGGCTCCCACTCGCTGCGGATCGCTGCTCCGGGCCAATGGGAGTGCTGGAAGCGGCAGCCAGTAAGTCCCTCGGCCTGTGCCACTTCCAGCAGCTCCCGTTGGCCTAGAGCAGCGAACCGCGGCCAGTGGGAACCATGTTTGGCTGGACCTGCAGACGGGCCAGGTAAACACACTGGCCTGGCCCGCCAGGGGCTTTCCCTAAACAAGTGGCAACCCCTGTTTGAGGAAACCCTGCCCTAGTCATCTTAAAAAAAATTCCCAAGTCCATTTCATTAGCCAGTTGGCTGAAAGGTCAGTATGGCGCATGCATGTATAACCTTAATCCCTCCCTTTTGTTTTTGTTCCATTGTCTCCATCTTTATGGACAGTTCCATAGTGGAGAGGGGCAAGGGGACCTGTGGAGAACTGCACCCCACAAGGGCAGGATGATGGCTCTGTCTCCTTTGCACCCCTTTTGGGATGCCATAGGCCCCCAGGGACACTACAAAATTGCATTCCCTCTATTCAGCAGAGCACAGCGACTATAATTGTGCACAGCCTCTACATTGGGAGCCCGAGTCTTCTCATACCCTCCTGCCCATCTGTGCCTGTGTTCAAGGGCCAGGCATGCCCTGGCTGTTAAGTCTGTGATATTGGGACCGTTCCCGAGAAGTGATTCCAAATGAAAAGCTATTCCAGCTTCCTCCCCAACTCTGTAAACACAGCTGCTACTCCACGCTTAGATAGCTTCCCAGCACCATACGCCTCACAGCATTGTCTGGGGATTAGACCAGAAAGCAGGAGCTGGGTTTTCTGCATCATGGTCCTGTCCCTGCAGTTTACTCATTGTGTGATCTTGAGCGAGTCACTTAAATAGTCTGTGTCATTGTGAAACCCCAACCTGCCTCCCCACAGGGGTGTTCTGAGGATTAATTAATATTTGCAAAGTGCTTTGCCATGCTGGGAAGAAAGGTGCATAGAATGCAAAGTATAGTCTGGGAGAAGTAGATATTCTAGGGCAGTGGTCTCCAAAGTGGGGTGCTTGCACCCCAGGGAGTGCGCAAGAGGATCCTTTGGGGTGGGTGGCAAGAGGAGCGCTTTTTTTGTTTTTTAAAAGAGCTGGCATGGCAGAGGCTGTGTGCTCAAATTTTTTACTGATAAGGATGCGCAATCAAAAAAGTTTGGAGACCACTGTCCTAGAGCAATGGTTCTCAACGAGGGCTACTCATCTAGATATTTGCCTCATTTTACAACAGGCTACATAAAAAGCACTAGTGAAGTCAGTACAAACTAAAATGTCATACTTACTTGTTTCTAATCTCTGGGGGAGGGATAGCTTGTAATTTGAGCATTGACCTGCTATACCCAGGGTTGTGAGCTCAATCCTTGAGGGGGCCATTTAGAGATCTGGGGATTGGGCCTGCTTTGAGCAGGGGGTTGGACTAGATGACCTCCTGAGGTCCCTTCCAACCCTTATAGTCTGTGAGTCTATATGCTATGTATACCCTGAAATATAAGTACAATATTTATATTCCAGTTGATTTATTTTATAATTATATGGTAAAATAAGAAAGTAAACAATCTTTCAGTAAAAGTGTGCTATGACACATTTGTATTTTTGTCTCATTTTGTAAGCACACAGTTTTAAAGTGAGGTGAAACTTAGGGTACATAAGATGAATCAGACTCCTGCAAGGGGGATAGTAGTCTTGAAAGGCCTATAGAGGAAAAAGCTCTCTAGGGCTAGAAATGTGTGTCAATGCATAAAACCAGCCATAATAAGTGTAAGTGACTTGCACACAGCTAGGCAGAGCCAGGAGTCCTGATTCCCAGTCCTGCACTCTGACCATTGGATTACATTCCAACAATGATCCATGTTCAAGGCCCTTGGTAACTCTGCTCCTCCCTACTTCTCTGCCTTTGCCTTTCTGGACTTAAATGTGTTAGCTAAAATGTTCTAAAACCGGGGCTTTAAATCCTAGCCTGGACAAGGCTTTCATCTTGCCATGCTCTTTACTCCACACTGACAGAGATGCCAACCTTGTCGGTCCATTTGTTCACTATGCCCAATGACCGTTCCTGCATTTTCTTTCATGCTGCCCTCCAAACCTGGAATACCCCTCTCTGAGACAGGTCACAAGGCCGCAGTGCTTTCATTATTCAAGCCCCTTCTGAAGATCCACATCTTTCCCTGTACCTACAAGAAACAAGGTGCCTAAGTCATCTATTTACCTGTCCCATTTATTTATCTCCTGAGTTGGCTACTCACTTTTCCTTAAGGAAGGGGTGGAATTGAAGCTGGGGAGATAAGGAAAATTGATGGTAGGAGGATGAGTGGAAGGGAATTTAGAGCATTTGGCTTAAGACAACGGCAACAATAATAAGTAAAAGTGAAGCTGACAAGCCACGTGGGTGTCTCATTCATTCTGATCCCTTTGACTATATGTTACATTCATTTCCCTGTCTTTTGCCTGTGTATGCTCTCTAGCATGGGCCTTTGACTTGCTGTGTTTGGAAAGCCCCTAGCATGTCTTGAGTGCACCTATAATGAAAATAATAGTAGAGGAGGATGTACACAGTACTGCATTTCCATAAGAGATTAGCTTCTCAACGGTGCTGAAGGCAGGGAAGATGTGGAGAGCCATGCAAGGCAGAAATGGTGTTGAGACACCAGCATACTCCCAGTCTGTTGAAACGTGTATGCTATCACCCATCCTGTTTTGAAGGGATTTTAGAGACAGGCCGAGAATGCTGGCTTAGAGCCCATTCCTACTCCAGAAAAGCCATTATCCAGGTCAGGCCCACCATTAGAGGCTGGATCTGAATTGTGGCAATGGGTGCAACGCATCTCTGATATTGGCAAAATCTGGAGCAGGGCCCATCTGGGTTAGGCCCATCTGCATGTCTGTGAAGATGAACCACACAAAATGCAGTCCCTGGGAGGAGTGCGGAATGTGGCACTAGATCTTCTGAAAACGCCAGATCTGCAGCTCGGGTAAATCAGCGTAGCAGCTCGAATTCAACGGAGCTGGGCTGACCAACTGTGAATCGAGCCCACAGGCTCTATCTCTGTGCTGCTTTCCATTCTAACAGTCCATTTGTACATGATGTGTACACTGTGGTGGGTTTCCCCCCTTCCCCCAGATAACTAATGCTTCTGTCATCAGGAGAGTGATAACCTTAAAGTAGCTCAACAAAATATGCCTCTGGGGTCAGCAGAGAGAGTCGTCATAAACAGAGAAGAATATCTTGTAAATTTTCTCTGAGGGAAATGAAATACACCTGACCTTCTGTGCAGGCCTCCAGACTCTGCTGTGCACATCCCCACTGTCCCAAACTGAGAGAAACTGGAATGCAGATGCCACTGTTATTTAGTAGTAATAATGCAGTGTCCTGGCTTTGCAGGATGATATGCAGAATGAGTGAAGGCTCATTCCCTTGTGGAGATGTTACAAAGAAGACAGGATGCTGGAATAGATAAGACTCAAGAAACACTAAAGGAAGGAATGCTTAGAAAATGTTCATGGGGTTGTTTGGCTGTGACAGCGCAGCTTGTCAGTTCCCACGTGTCACTGGGTGACAGTGATGCTTTAAGAAGGAAGTACCCCGTGCACCCATCACTCATCAGCTAACTCCAGTTGGGCTTAAAAGAGGAGTCAGTCAGCAGAAAGGTGGGTGAGAACTGCCTGAGAGGAGAGCAGCAGATGAGAGTGGCCAGAGACCAGTTGAGTGGAGCAGGTCTCTGAAGGAGGCTGGAGGAGGTTCCTGGGGAAAGGCTGAAGGCAGGAGAGCAACAGAAGGTTTCCTGGCTGATGTCCCCGAGCCAGGGCCAGAAAGCTAGGGATGGCTCAAGGCAAAGGAGCAGCAGAGGGAGTTACCTGCTAGTTTCCAAGCTGGAGGGCTGGATGGGTCTGAAGGAAAAGGGACCACAGAGGGTTTTACCCACTGACCTCTCCATGCTGGAGAGCTGGAAAAGGTTAATGGAACAGGCAGAGCAACGGGTGCCCATGTTTGGAGCTGCAATACTGTATGTCAATGGATTCTGTCATTCAACCCTATCTCAAAGGGCATGTCTACACTGCAAACTCAAGTTATGTACACTTACAGCCACCATTTTAATTGTACTGCTGCTGCATGTCCACATCATGACCTTTGTGTCGGCAGCGCACGTCCACATTAGCAGGTTTTGCATCAGTACAGAGAGAAGTGCACTGTGGGTAGCTAACCCCTGTGCAGCTGGCCACCATCTGCCACAAGGTGTTCTGGAAAGGGTTTGGAGTGGGGAAATCCACCGTGTGGTTTGCAGTGATACAAGTGTGCAGGGCCATTAATTGCCTCCTGCTACGAAAGACTGTGACTCTGGACAATGTGTGTGAAATAGTGGATGGTTTTGCAGCAATGGGATTCCCTAACTGTGGTGAGGTGATAGATGGAGTGCATATCCCCATTTTGGCCCCAGACCACCTTGTGACGAAGTGTGCCAACAGAAAGAGCTACTGTTCTATGGTATTGCCAGTCCTAATGGATCACCAGGGTCATTTCACCAATAGCAATGCGGCTGGTCAGGGAAGGTGCATGACACATGCATCTTAAGGAACACTGGCCTGTATAGAAAGCTGCAGGCAGGGACTTTCTTTCCAGACCAGAGGATTACCATTGGGGATGTTGAAATGCCAATAGTGATCCTGGGAGACTCAGCCTACCCCTTGCTCCCAGCATAACACGGGCCACCTTGACAGCAGCAAGGAGCATTTCTACGGAAGGCTCAGCAGGTGCAGAATGCCTGTTAAATATGCCTTTATCCGCTTAAAGAGATGCTGGCATTGTCTCTTCATCAGGTTAAACTTCAGTGAGAAATATATCCCCATGGTTATAGCTGCCTGTTGTGCTCTTCATAATATATGTGAATCAAAGGGGATATGTTTCCGCATGGTTGGTGCCTGGAGGTGGGGCGGTTGGTTGTCTGGCTTTTGAGCAGGCAGATACCGGGCCAGGTAGCTATTCAGATCAGTGAGGCTTTGAAGGAGCATTTTAATGATGGGTGGTAGTAGTAATGTGTGTTGCTATAATGTGTTGAGCCAGGCTTTTTAATTTTTTTAGTATTTTTTTAAAAAAGCAGTGTGAGACCAAACATGTCCGTACAGTATTGAAGCAGAAAGAGTACTTATCAGAGGTTCCCTCCCCTGCATCTGGCTCGTCAGAGCTGGACTGCTGGGACTTGCTAGACTGCTCTGGAGTCAAAAAAGGTCCTGACTCATCATACCACTGGATCTCCCTGTTGCCTGTCCACCCATCCTCCTCTGCCTTTACTTCTTTGTCCAGCATGTCATCCTCAGGGTTCCCTCCAGTGACTCCAGCCCTGCCCCAGAAATATCCATGAGGCTCTTGGTGGTGGAAGTGGATGGCATACAAGTCATTGTGGAAGCAGCACACTTGCAGCTCTGCCTCAGTGAGGTTATTTGCCTGCCTTGCCTCCTGGTATGCCTGCCTCAGCTCCTGGACTTTTGCATGGAACTGCAGCACATCCCTGTCATACCTCTTCTCTACTTTGCCGCGAGCACTCTGGCTGTAGATGTCAACATTCCTGCAGCTGGAGTGGAGCTGTGACTCTACAGCCTCCTCTCCCCACAGACCCAGGAGATCCACCACCTCCCGTGTACTCCAGGCAAGAGAGCGTTTGCTGCATGGAGCCAACATGCTCAGTTGGGCTCCTCACAGAGCAAACAGGAAGAACAATTTCAAAACTTCCCAGGGCTTTAAAGGGGGAGGGGTGTTCACCTATGTACCTGGCTGCAGGGCAGTGGAGTTGAAAACTGTGACCAGAGTGGTCATGGTGGGCATTGTGGGACACCTCTTGGAGGCCACTTAGGGCAACATCAGCGAGGCAGCATCACTCTAATTACGTCGCAAAAAGCTCCATGCCACTTGTCCAGGTGGTTTTCTGAGGTTGGTGTAGCAGGCCAGTTAAAGAACCAGGAGGCGCATTGCGGTGTGTAAATCTCCATAGTTAGATTGGTGTAAGCTGCCTAATGTTGACTTAACTTTGTAATACAGACATGCCCTTAGCAAGGTGGTATGTTCTCAGTGAAGCAAGTCTGGCCAGCCCATTAAAGGGTCTGTTCCCAGCAAACTCTGAGCATCTATTGCTCTTTGATGTGACTGCCTTTCTTCTTTTACATTGTAATCCCTGAAATGGAGTACCCCCTCCTTGGCCCAGAGCCAAAACCTTCCCACAGATGAAAAAGCACGAATTTGAATAGGAGCAGAATCATTTCTTGTAGCCATCTGCCTCTGGGATGTGAATGAAAACCAGGAGTGATGCTGCATAGGCACTGCCTGGGAGACTTAACAAATCCTGCTGTGATACAGCCTGGCATTTGAAGCCATGATTGTCAGCGGTTCTTCCACGACACTGCAAATCAAAGAGAGGGAGAACAAAGACATACAAAGCCAAAAGGAGAAACTAACTGGAATTTCAGTTTAAATACTCTGTTTCAGCTCCAGGTTCAAATTCGATTCTGCTTAATTCCCACAGCCGCTGCTGGCTTCCAGAGCTTGGAGAGGAGGGATGATCCAGCAGTTAGTGCAGTAGGCTAGTACTTATAAATGTGGAGTTCCCAAGCTCTGCCACAGGCTTCTTGCATGAGCTTTGTCAAGTCACTTAAAGTATGTTTGCACCAGAAAAAAACCCCAACAACCCCATGGCTGTGAGTCTGAGTCTTGGGCTGGCTTGTGCCATGGGGCTAAAAATAGCAGTGTGGACATTCTCACTTGGGCTGGAGGCTGGGCAGGGGGTGGGTCTCAGAGTCCAGGCTCCAGTCTGAGTGGGAATGTCTCCACTGTTATTTTTAGACCCCTAGTGCAAGCCTCAGTCACTTGACCCAGGCTCTGAGACTTGCTGCTGCTTTTCTATTTTTGCTGTGTAAACATACCCATAGTCTCTCAGGGCTTCAGTTCCTTGTCCCAAAATGAGGATAATAGCATTTCCCTGCCTCATAGGCTCTTCATGAGGCCAGTATAAGAGGGGGAG
This sequence comes from Gopherus evgoodei, assembly GCF_007399415.2. Taxonomy (NCBI): domain Eukaryota; kingdom Metazoa; phylum Chordata; order Testudines; family Testudinidae; genus Gopherus; species Gopherus evgoodei. The sequence goes on along the minus strand of NC_044323.1, from coordinate 285,992,841 downwards.
GGATAGCTCAGTGGCTTGAGCTTTGGCCTGCTAAACCCAGGGTTGTGAGTTAAATCCTTGAGGGCCGCTTAGTTTTTTTTTTTTTTGCCTCAGATCCCTGTCTGGTGATTGGTCCTGCTTTGAGCAGAGGGTTGGACTAGATGACCTCCTGAGGTCCCTTCCAATCCTGACATTCTATTTTATAAGTACCTTGGATAAATTCCATTTTTTTAATCCATTATCTTTTTCTAGGATGGAGCTGTCATAAACAGAGTGTTAAGGGTTAATGTCTCCTATACCTGTAAAGGGTTACAAGCAGGAAACCGGACACCTGACCAGAAGACCAATCGGAAGACAAAATACTTTTAAATTTGGGTGTGAGTTCTTTGTTCTTCTCTCGGGGGGTCTGAGAGAGACCAGACATTACTACAAGCTCTCTAAGTTTCTTTTCAAATAGAAGGTAAAAACCAGGCGGTTTAGGCTTTAATTGTTTTACTCTATTTGCAATTGTGGATCTGGCTGGTTAACTTTTATATGTGTAGTTGCTGGGAATATTTTGATTTGTATTGGTACTGGGGGGAAGTCTCTCTCTGGTATCTGTAAGCTATAGGACCCTGTATATTTACATCTTGAAGTTACAGAGATAATTCTTTACTTTTTCTATCTCTGTAACTTCAAGATGTGTATATAATACAAGGTCCTATAGCTTACAGACACCAGAGAGAGACTTCCCCCCAGTACCAATACAAATCAAAATATTCCCAGCAACTACACATATAAAAGTTAACCAGCCAGATCCACAATTGCAAATAGAGTAAAACAATTAAAGCCTAAACCGCCTGGTTTTTACCTTCTATTTGAAAAGAAACTTAGAGAGCTTGTAGTAATGTCTGGTCTCTCTCAGACCCCCCGAGAGAAGAACAAAGAACTCACAACCAAATTTAAAAGTATTTTGTCTTCCGATTGGTCTTCTGGTCAGGTGTCCGGTTTCCTGCTTGTAACCCTTTACAGGTATAGGAGACATTAACCCTTAACACTCTGTTTATGAGAGGAGCCATTATCCATTATAGACTAAGAGACGTATTGGAGCATGAGCTTTCGTTGGTGAATACCCACTTCGTCAGAGGCATGATGCACCCACGAAAACTCATGCTCCAATACATGTGTTAGTCTATAAGGTACCACAGGACTCTTTGCTGCTTTTATAGATCCAGACTAACATGGCTACCCCTCTGATGCTTGATTATCCATTATCTTTCTCTAGGATGGAGCCCAATCAATATAATAATAATTATTTTATATTTGCATAGTCTCTTTCATTAAAGGATCTCAAAGCACTTTACAAATACTCGTATTATCCTTGTATTGATAATAGAACTAGATGAAAACATTTAGGAGGAAGGGTGGGGGAATGATCAAAGCTGAATTTTTTTTACTCGAATTTCATTTTCATGAAAGAACCAAACCCACAATATCTTTCTAGTGTAAAAAAAAAAAATACTGCTGGGTTTTGCTTTTTGAAAATGGAACACGTTTCCTGGAAAACTTTTTTTAACTAAAAATGGATTTCAGTGAAAACCTGAAATATTTACATATGAAATTTCTAAGAAAACAAAAACAAACACATTCTCAAGAAAAATCATGAATATTTTTTGATGAGCTCTCACAATTACCATATGTAGCAGGTAACCTCCTTCACTGCGGTGGGATTACTCAGAGCAAGTACAACGTGGTTAGGGATGGCAGAAAAAGCCCCTCTGTGATTAAGATGAGCTGGTAAATTTTCTACCCATGTTGTTGATGGACATTTGATTCTGGGAACAAAAAGGTGATGAGCCTGCCTCTGATCAACTGAAGTCAAAGGAATTTTTGTCCTTGATTACAAAGACAGAACTGGCCTTCATTGTCAAAATTATCAAACCTTGATGCCCATGATTGAAAATGCCTTGTTGATGTGTCCAAAAACGACAGCAAGAATTCAAATGAAGGAGAATTTGTTGGATGCTTTGTGTAGCTGTTCCCAGGGTTAGTTACCCTTACTGTTAAGAATTTGTCTCTTACATCCAATGTGAAGTCTGAAGTTTGATCAAGATATGACCTAGTTCAATGACAGGATTCTATAGTTGAAATGTAACACTCCACTGCACAGATTACTAAAGTGAGATTCTCTGGTTGTGTCATGCAGGAGTTCAGACTAGTGGTTCCTTCTGTCCTTGATGACTAGATGCTCAGTGACGTAGCGGCATTTGAACTGCATTTAGGAGTCAACATACAGGTGGTGCTGTATTTGCCGAAAGGCAGGTGGTTTTTTGAAAAAAATGGGGGGCCCAGTGTACCCCAAGACTTTTTTCATCCTGTTCACAGTAAGCATTATTGTGAGGTTCTGGATGTGAAAAAATATTTAGTGTGAAAAATGATTGTGCGTTTTGCCACATGGTGTCCAGTGACGACCACTCTTGCAGGTATCATTGCTGCCTTTCCTTGATGGTGACATGCTCAGACAGTGTGGGCATACCGCTGAGGTGTCCTCACTGTAGACTGTATTGTCTCTTCAAAGAGTGTTTAGATAGACACATCGACTGTGCATTAAAAAAAAAGCAAATCAGATGCCTGGCTAAAACTTTGTGTGATCAGTATCAGTCTTACGTGGACAAGCGACACAGGTGTAAAGGGAGACATTGTAAGCAGTGTCAGGGTTCGATCGTTGGTGATGTAGACAACCACCTGTGTTTTATGGATAGCATTAGAAATGCCTGAATCATCAGAAAAGTATGTTTTACAATTTTGAATGCACACAGGAGATGGGGTTGCATGTGCCCAATTACATTTTTACCATGTCCCTGAAGCCAGAAAAGTCCTGGGAATTTAAGAGTGGTGCGTGTCTGTCTACCTTTAAGACCTTTATTGGCAAAAAGTTCTGGGACTACACGGTCGTAGCACACAATTCCTAACAGGGTGACCAGACAGCAAGTGTGAAAAGTCAGGATGGGGGTAGGGGGTAATAAGAGCCTATATAAGAAAAAGACACACAAATTGGGACTCTCTATAAAATCGGGACATCTGGTCACCCAAATTCCAAAGGTTACGATGCGTACTTCATCATTAGACAGTTACTGAAGAAAAAGATGTGCATAGAACTGTTAACCCAGGGTAATAAACGAATGTGTGTGGAAGTTAAGGCCCTGGGCATTCGTTTTATAGACTCTTTAAACTTCTTGCCCAGGAAGCTTAGCAAGCTCCCGCAGGTAATGGGGTTTGAAGGTTGCAAAGGATATTTCCCACATTTTTTTAACACTTTAGAAAACCAAAATTAAATGGAGCCTGTGCTTGGGCCAAAGCACTGTGGAATAGACAGCATGATGCCCAGGGAGAAAGCAGAATTTCTTGACTGGTATCAAGGCAACAGATACGAAGTGTTTGACTTGCAGAAAGAGCTCATGTATTATTGTCAGCAAGATCTCAAAATTTTGAGACAGGCCTGTATCCTGTGCAGAGAACAGGTTATGAAAATGACAGAGACTGGAGATATTGTAGAGAGAGGTCCTGATAAAGTCACAGAGGTAAAATTATGTATAGATCCTTTCCGGTACATAACGCTGGCATCTGTCTGCATGGCTATGTATAGGTTTATGTTTCTGCAGCCCAACACAGTAGCTCTTCTCCCTCCAGACAACTGTCACAGGCAGAAAAAGAGAGATTTGACCCCCTGTATTCAGTGGCTGTTGTATACCACTCACAAAGACAGTATACATATACAGCATGCTTTACGGGGTGGGGAATTACAAGTAGGCCCCTACTTTCTAGATGATTACGCCATCGTTAATGGAATAAGCACAGCCTTTGAGTTTAACAAATGTTTTTTCCACAGCTGTGTCACCTGTTGTTGTGAAAAAGCACAGAACCCTATGACGGGGACGACTTTGGGGGTTTCTTTATTACAAGGCGTAGCTCAAGACCGAGTATCTGAAAGACTTTGTTATGTAGTGAGGACCCTCTGGGAGCATGAGTAGGAGGTGATGATAGAAACAGACAGGGAGCTTGCAGATTTCTTAAAGCCCAGCTGCCTCAGCCTCTCGTGCCTAGGGATGCTGTTTCTAGGGGAAGGACTAATGCTATCCACTTATATGATAAACTTAACCCCGGTGAAGAAATCCACTATTATGATTTTACCAGCCTGTACCTTTTTTGTAAACAAAACCAAAGAATACCTGATCGGACACCCTTATGTAGTTCATGACAAATATGGGCCTCTCACAAATTATTTTGGAATTGTGAAAGTTAGTGTCTTCTCCCCCCACCCCACCCCGGCAAGGCCTCTTTTTCCCATTGTTACCTGTCAGAGTGGGTGGCAAACTTATGTTCCTGCTATGCCGAACTTGTGCGGAAACAGAGCAGTGGGAGACATGCCCCCATACTGATGAGGAGAGGGTCATTCTGGGGACTTGGTGCACAGTGGAATTGAACACAGCCATAGCGAAGGGATATGTGGTGGCTAAAATCTATGAAATCTTGCATTTTGAAGAAAAATCAAACGCTTCTCAGAGTACATAAATTTACACCTCCTCCAGAAACAAGAGGCTTCAGGGTATCCCAGCCGATGCACAGGTGAAATAAAACCGAAGTATATTAACGATTTCTACCAAAAAGAAGGCATGCATTTATGCCAACATGAGATCACGTTGAACCCCACTAAGCACCAAATCACTAAACTGTTTTTAAATTCTCTGTGGGGTAAATCTGGCTAAAGATCAAACCTCCCAATGCCAGCATTGTGAGAGACCCTGACAAACTCTTTCAGTATCTGTTTTCCCCCAATTACAAGGTTTTATCCTGCAAGTTGATCAATGGTGAAACAGCATACATTTTGGAAGCATGCAACAGACCACTACTCGGTCTCTGGCAATACCAACGTCTTCATAGCCTGTTTTGCCACCCCTTATGCCCACTTAGAACTATACAACCTGCTAGATAGGCTGCAAGAGTGGTGCCTGTACCACAAAACTGACTCAGTGATATTTGTGAAAAGGGAGGGTGACTGGAACCCTCCTCTGGGGGATTACTTAGGGGACTTCACAAGCGAGATTCTGCCAGATCAACAGATCACCAAGTTTGTGTCAGCCAGCCCGAAAACATATGGGTACAACTGTCGGGAGGAAAGGCCTGTATGAAAGTCAAAGGAATTACCCTGAATGTAGCAAACTGTGAAAAGATCAACGTTGACAGTTTGAAAGATCTCTTCCTGGACTATACCAACGGTCCAGGACTATAGCAGCAGCCCTCTATCGCAAGGAACAAAAATCAGCAGCAAAAAAAGACAAAGACCCTTAAGAAAACACAAAGTCAAGTCATTTACAACAAGAGGGTCTTTAGAGAAGGGTTTAAAACTCTGCCCTGTGGCTTTTGAACATGGATATGAAGTAGAAACACCCGTTTTCTGTAATTCTCGCAGGGCCTAGTAACTGCGGGAAAAGTTAGATTATAAAAAAATCTGTTGGATAATGCCCAGTGAACGTTGTCTCTTTTGCCTGAGAACATTGTGTGTTTTACAGTTGCTGGCAACCTCTGTATAAAGGACTGTTTGGTAAATATCCCTTTATCGATTTTGTGGAGTGGCTACCCAATGCTTTTGACAATGACCATCTGTTTCCTACCAATAAAGTAAATATGATTATCATAGATGATCTGATGAACTCTGCTTGTAAAAGTGATGAAATTGAGAGAGCCTTTACCAAGTACGTGCATCACAAGGCATCACAGGAACCTGAGCATTATGTTTATAGTTCAGAATGTCTTTTGCCAGGGATAAGAGTCTCATGGTTAACCTAAACACAAAGTACATGGTTCTGTTTAAAAAAAAACCCAGGGATAAATTACAAATCACTGTGCTCACTCAGCAAATTTACCCTGGCAAAGCACAATTCTTTCTAGAACCTTTTGAGGATGCCACTAAAAGACCTTATGACTACCTGGTGGTGGATTTAAATGCTTCTACACCAGAAGCTTATAGACAAAGAACCGGTCTTTTCCCTCCAAATTGGCCGGTTGTTTACACTTCGAAAAGAACAACAGCCAGGTATAAAAAGAGATGAATTATAAGCAGGTCCTTTTTAACAGCCAGCATTGCTAACCAAAAACATGTCTAGCTGCGTGAAGAGACACCTGGTCCTCTTAAAATTGCTTAGCAAATCGTCCCAACAGCAAAGAAAGGCTATACTGTGTTCGGCCTCTGACGATTTAGTAGCGACCATCTCAGAAATAGACCTTGATACCTTAAAAGGAAACGTACCTTTGACATAGAATCAAGTGCACGTGCGGGAAAAGAGATGCATGCTTATAAAAACTTGTGTAATAAAAGAGTTTCACTTAAACGAGGGAAGCATCTGGTGAAGCAGTCTGGGGCGTTTATTGGACCTCTGTTAAGTTTTGCTCTCTCTCTAATAACGGGGCTTTTGAATCAATAATGGAGTATGCAGAAAAACTGTACCTGGTGCCCAGCCGCCAGTTACAGCAGTTAAGGGGTCCCCCTCGAGCAGAGGAAAATATCAACAACTTGCTTACTGGGTGCTGAAATGAAGTCTGTGCTTCAAAGAACTGACTTAGCCCAATACAAAAAGGCTAAACTGTACGACACCGTGTTTCAAAGGTGCCTAATGTACGTGAAGCAGAGCGGTGCAGATAAAGGAAAGATAAGTCTTTTTCTACCAGAACAGCAACAGAGTGTGACTGCCAAACCCCCAGAACCTCCAAAGACCTCAGACTCTGTTGCTCAGGAGGTGTTGGATGACGTGAATAAGTATTATAAGAAAAATGCATTAGTATTGTTAAATAAGCTGGGCCAGGATAAAAATATCTTTGTGAAACAATAAAGGGGCTTTTGTGTACAAAGGTTCGGTAGTTAATGGTTCTAACGTGTGACTTAGGTTCGTGTCTGCTAGGAACAGAGAGCGTCTGAGTGGCAGCCCTCACTAACAGATAGGATGTGTTTATGAATGTCATGCCAGAAATGAACGTTTTCCATCCTGGGCAATGTGGCCAACAGAGATCTTTTGGAACACCTGAAAGCCTCGACCACCGACACTGGGGTTGACTGAGAAACACTGACCACTTTTTTGCCATCTAAAAAACGAAAATTGGCTGAAAGACCCAAATAGCTCAGTTTGTAGTTTTTCGTGTTCTTAAAAAAATATATTAAAATTTAAAGTGGTAATGTGTTGCTTTAAATAAAGCATTTCTACACTTATTTAAAAAAATATGTATGTGTACTTTTTGGGGATTGGTCGTCTTAAAAAAAAAAAAATGCCAAACATCAATTGTCTTTAAAGTTCTCATCTGGAGTGCTTTATTGGGTAACCTGACTGTGAAAATTGTTGCAAGGTACACATGTCTAGGTTTGCTGAAACATGTTTGGAGCAAGGCTAGGCATGCCTGAGATTTTACGTTTTATGTTTTTTATAAAATTCATCACCATCCAGTTGTTTTGCACTAAATCTTTAGAATACAATTTAAAAATCTGGTCAAAAGATAAAACCTTGCTATGGTGAGGTAAGAAAAACATGCAGTGATAGCCACAGGCGATGGTGCAGGGGTCTTGTAATTGTCTAGAGTGAAATGCAATGTCGGTGGCGTTTTTGTTTAAAAATTTCATAATGCTTCTAGGAAACAACACACTGTTTGGGGGATGCCCATATGAGTCAAAAAACTCTCCATGATTATGCTTCGCCAGATACAAGGCAAGCCACTGTTCACCGGGTTGGTTGTGCAGATGCGTGTTGACCACCAAACCTAGCGGTCTCTGAGACAGAGTGCTACCAGGGGGCCAATCACAGGGGAACACATTTAAGAAATTCTCTTTTGTGTAAGGGTCTGCTGATAAGACACATGAGAACTGCACGGTGTCCATATTCACATGTATTCAAACAGAACGTTTCTGCTCTGATTTATCTCTGTGATATTCTCAAAAAAACCCATACACGATCATATTGACGGTGACCATCAAAGCCTTCCCAAAATGTTTTTCTGCTTTCACGTTCCTGGTTTTAATCAAGGAATAGTAATTGGCACTTCCTGGTCGGGAGACAGGTCAAAGGCAAAAAAGGTGTAACCCTATGCAAACTCCTCACAGTCAATTAACAGAGAATGGTCTTTCATGTGTTTACCAGCCGTCTGTACCAGATTCATGTATTTGCTCATGCAGCATCTGGCCTTGAAGTCTGGTTGCAGAGGCTTGGCTGGTATCTGTTTACCATCCACATATAAGCTCACAAAATTAATATTGTAATGTTTAAAATGAAAGGGATTTTTAGCATAACTTCCACCAAAGGCATCATTATCCACAAACCCTAGGATAAGCATTTTGGGGAACTATCCCAAGAACAGGTTCTCCTGGTTACTGACTGTGCTTCCCACAGGGATGCTTAACACTTTTTAATTCCCACACGGTCCACAGGGTATTTAGCATTAGCAGGCCTCTGCATGCAGGGCCTCTGCGTGCCTAGACAGACGCCCGGGGCCACCCGTACTTTCTTCATGAAACGGAACGCTGATACAGTGCACAGTTTAATGCCTTAGGCCGCACTGCCCATCAAACAGATGCCGTCTTTACTGCATGTCAGTTGAATGTTCCCATCCACTCCTTTCAACAAAAGTTTTTCTTGAAAAAATAGGTCACTGTGTAGATGACCCAACAGCTCTATCATCCTGTTCAGGGCCGTCAGCTTTGCCTGCCTCACAACCCCTAGATTCTCACCACCCAGCTCCGTTTCTTTGTGTTGTCCAGGTGTGTCTTTGTAAAACAGGCCTGCAGAAAACAGGCCATGGCAAGGGTGTGGTCGCTGTAATTGAGCACCAAGTCTATAAAGGCCCTCTAAGGGTAACAGTTGTTGCTTTGACATACGAGGCAGTCTCCCAGCGTGACATCCAACTGACTGAAAATAGAGGCCACGGAGTAATTCATGAGGCCCACCTCGGCATCCCCAAGTTCAGTTCCATCTCCTTTTACAATCTTGCAACAAAGGTACAACAGCTGTTGTTTACATCCATATAATCTATGTCATTCCCTGCTATAAAAAAGTGATTGGGGGCAGCCTCCATAATGGCTGATAGAGGTAGCACCTCGATGTAGATGCTTTTCTCGATGCTGGTCTGCGTAGGGGCTATTTGGAACAAGTCTAGTTCAGATTTGGTGCACTCTTCATACTTGCTGAAGTGATTGAGACAATATGTCTGTTCTGAACTGTCTTTATTTAAATGGTGGAATACCTCACCACCCGTCTTGTCTTTTAGGCCCAGGCATATTTAGGTAGAATGTCTATCACTGTTAAGATGTACTTAAAACCACTGTTATTCTTGGAGAATCGATGCCTATCCACCAAATCTGCCTGCCATTGCATCCTCACATCTGAAACAATGGTCTTGTTTCTTTTAAAATGTATTCGAGTTGGTTTGTGTAAAGCATAAGAATCCTGGTCTGAAAGCCAAGCTGTTACCTGTCTTCTATTCAAAGTTTTATTATGCTTTTTGGCTGCTTGAAAGAGAGGGTTCACCCCACCGAAGTTCCCAACTTCTCCAGGGGTGTAATATATTTTCTTTAACTGAGCTGTCTGCGTTGACCTGATGATTACTTGTACCATCTTATACTAACATGGGTATGGAGGAGACACGTTCATACTGACACAGTTTAACACCCTTTCATAGCCGCCTGTGAAAATTGACGCCATGACCCCTACCATTAGGGAGGCTGAGCTGGTTCATTCTTCCATTTTGTCCTTTTCTGGATTTTCCTCTTCAGATCTGTGTCTTGGAAACAAGCAAAAACAACTGATGCACGATAGATTTATTCCCACAGAGCTACCGATGTGTAAGTTCTCAAAGGCCTCTAGAAAGATATTGTTGAGCAATCAAGAGCTCTTAAGAAAAGAAACAATGTAACACCCCTACTGCTTGTTTTTAGATTTCCACAACCCTGAGTTGGTTCCTAACCCCATTACACCCCATCCTCGACCGTCACTTCTTAATCATACTTTTACCTGAGCTACAACTTTTCCATTCACCTTGTCCACCAGTAACTCCCATGAACCATGGTTGAATTCTTCCATTGGGATGGACAATGAGAGGCCATCACACTCATCGGGCTGCCTCAGGAGAACTTGGGTTTCAGGATTGAGTTCCAGTATATCCATCAACAGCTGGGCCAAAGGACCCACCATGGCCTCTCCCTCCTCCTGCTTGTAACTGTCACCGATGTAGTGTTTCCTCCACGGGTGTTTGAAGGTCTTTGGAGCTACAACAAAGTCCAGAGTTCTCATGGGGGTGGTGGAGGAGTCCACGTTTCCTCTCAGTGTTTCCATGATTTCCAAAACATGCATTATTGGAATGAAATGTCCTCTTCTGCATGGCACTGGAACTTCTGGGGTGGTATTGCACTCTGATTGGTAGAGGGTGGTAGGGAGAGCTCTTAGAGGGGTCACATGACCCACTTCCAGATGGATCACCCTGCCCTGGAACACCCCCTGATTGGTCAAATCTCTTGGGATGGTCCTGCATGGGGTGAAATACATCCTGATTGGTGGAAGGTGGTGGGAGGAGTTCTTAGAGGGGTCACATGACACCCTTTGCTTCTGATCATGTGTCCATCATAACCCCAGAAGTAATACCCCCAGGGGCGGGTCTTAGTGTAACGGATGGGTGGGGTCTATGGGATCAGTGGGCAGGGCTAAGTTTGATTGATGGTAGACCCCTTATACTACTATTACTAAAGTGAGATTCTCTGGCTTGTGTCATGTGGTTCAGACTAGAAGTTCCTTCTATCATTAATGTCTATGGAATCACATAGCAAGTCTGTGGCAGAGCCAGGGATTAGAACCCAGGAGTCCTGACTCCCAGTCCCCTCTGCTAATCACAGATTTGACACTTCCTCTTCAGTTTTTCAGCCAGTAAAGGTGATTACCATGCCAAACTGATTGCTAGTAACTTCAGGTTTAAGTTTAGCTGTGAACTGACTTTTATACCAACTGAAATTACTTCTTTAGCTCAACAGATTTCAGGATTGCTGACCTGACTTTTTCACTGATGCAAAAATAAAACACAGCAAATGGATCCACCTAACTGATTAAAACACAGTGAACTGTAAAAAGCAAGCTTGAGAATTTATGGGTTTGAGTTTGGCACCTGATGGCTGAAGAACAAAACAGATGTGATTGCAATGCTAATGATAATGCAGCTTTCAAAGGGAATACTCTAACTCAGGGTATGGTACATAAGATACAGAGCCCTTTGTCGCTAGGCCACAGGTTCAAAAGTCGTTCCAAGGGTCTGATCCTGCAAACTGTTGAGTGTCTCCTATGACTCCCATTGCCCCCGGGGGTGGGGGGAGAGGGAATTTGTTGCTCAGAATGTAGTCTGAGCACCTCACAGGATTGGGCCTCAGCTCAGTAGTGGATGGGCCTTTGATCTGGAGGAACTGAAGTCTTTGACTCACTCCTTTTCCTAGTAGCAGAACTGCTGGAACCAGATTGAAATGCCTTTGAGATCCATGGGGAGCAGCTTGCACTGTTGCTATCTGTACTGCAGCTAATTCTGTAGGTAAAAGAAGGACTTCACGCCAAGGTTTGTAAATGATTAGTAACTGTGGGTGCCCGGCTTTAGACTCCTTAAAGCGGCCTAATTTTCAGAAAATGCTGAGTACACCTGCCCTTTGAAAATTGGGTCTCAAGTTGAGCCTAGAAAAATGGAGACACCCATAATCACTGGTCGCTTATTTAAAATATTAGCCTCAATCTGCAGGAGTCCATATACTTCAAAGAAGTAGCACTAGAATTGACTTAGGGTGAAATTCACCACTGTGCAATGGGGCTTACATAGAACAAAAGCCTCATCCTGCTACTCTGGAAAAAAAGGAGTGTTTGTTCCTGAAACAAGAACAAAAAAGAGCATGATACGCAGTGGGCCTCTGCCTCTGTCCAGTTCCCTCTATTTTAATTTGTTTTTGGCCAGTTGGCATTCCTGACTGGCACTTATTCTGCCAGGATCCAGTGACACAAAAAATAACTGCCACTCTGAAGGCAAACACCAAAAGGGCCGTTGATTTATTTTCAATAACTGCCTTGATTTTTTTCCCCCTCAAGATTTATTTTGTAGTAGAGATGACATTGTTGTCCTTTGTCATTGATGTTCTTCTCCTCCATTGACATGGTCTATTAATTAGAGAAGGAAGATGAATTAAAAGCCAGATTGTGATCTATAAATTTCGATGAAACAAGACAATTTTTCCTTGTCATGTAGATTTTATCACAGTCATTCCAGTTAAAAAAAATGCTATCCAGTTTTCACTACTATAAGTTTTTGTTTGTTTTGAAAAGCTACATTTAAGTTTGAGCCAGCACAGACCCATGGCTGTATTCAGATATGTGAGCTTTGGGAGCACTTGTCCATCCTGATAGAAGCTTCTAAGAGCTATCATGCATTTCTTGTTGCTGCTGTTTTATTTATAGGTATTTTGATGAGAGCAATTGGTTTTCAGGGATACTTCAAATACCTTTGTGTTAGAACTCAGAATCCAGGGAGAACAATGACCGAACAGTGTGCCTGTTGCCAAGAAGGCTAATGGCATTTTGGGCTGTATAAGTATGGGCATTGACAGCAGATTGAGGAATGTGATTATTCCCCTCTATTCGACATTGGTGAGGCTTCATCTGGAGTACTGTGTCCAGTTTTGGACCTCACATTACAAGAAGGATGTGGGGAAAAAAGAGAGAGAGTCCAGCGGAGGTCAACAAAAATGATTCGGGGGCTGGAACACATGACTTATGAGGAGAGGCTGAAGGAACTGGGATTGTTTAGTCTGCAGAAGAGAAGAATGAGGGGGGATTTGATAGCTGCTTTCAACTATCTGAAAGGGGGTTCCAAAGAGGATGGATCTAGACTGTTCTCAGGGGCACCTAATGACAGAACAAGGAGTGATGGTCTCAAGTTGCAGTGGGGGAGGTTTAGGTTGGATATTAGGAAAAACTTTTTCACTCAGAGTGGTGAAGCACTGGAATGGGTTACCTAGGGAGGTGGTGGAATCTCTTTCCTTAGAGGTTTTTAAGGTCAGGCTTGACAAAGCCCTGGCTGGGATGATTTAGTTGGGAATTGGTCCTGCTTTGAGCAGGGGGTTGGACTAGATGACCTCCTGAGGTCCCTTCCAACCCTGATATTCTATAATTCTATCAGCTGATCCCAATGTGAAGCAGAGATTGTACCTTTAAGCTGCTTTGGGAGCCAGTTGTGCTTTGAGATGCAATCTAGTGTTTACCTTTCAGAGCTCCTTGGGGCACAGGGGGAGCATGCCCGCTTACAGTAAGATTTGGCATAAACTCCACCTTCATACCTATCCAATTCCCAAAGTCTGCTATGCTGTAGGGGTAGGTCCATGGTCTCACCCCTTCTTGCTGCCCTCAGGGATGTTTGGAAGGAGTAGTCCCTGAGCGCAAGGACTGCAACTGCACCTTGCTCTTACACTGAAGATGCAAAGGTTGTGTGTGTGCATGGGATGCTTCTTTCCCGCTATCCCACTGCATAAGGACCAGGCACTATGTGTACCTAGCTTGGCTATTAACTATTGGTGACATAGCCCATCCAAACAACTGTGTTACAATAATATGGAGGTTGCAGAATGAAGAACTCCAAAAGAAAGAATTGCCTATGGGAAAAATTGTCTAACTAGTCTTATGCTACACCTTGCCCTGGGTGAGTTGGTGGCAGCAGAGTTCAAACCACGGATCGCTGCATCTTAATGTATGAGCCTCTAGTGCCTGGGCAAAAAGACACGTTCCTCCTAGCTAAATGTAGAGCAGGCTTATCACTCGTGTCCCAGCTACCACCAGAGGGGGACAGAGAGCCACCGCAAGTTGGTGTGGATTATACTGTTGTGTATATTCTACACCTTCACCTTCATTTACATAATCACATGCTAATTTTCTTTGCAGGACCCATATCATTCAGGGACTGATCCAAAACCCACAGAAGTCCATGGGAGTCTTTTCATTGACTTCAATGTGCTTTAGAGTGGGCCTTTAGTGTTCGGAATTAGTGCCCAGTGAAGAGAGGGGCTGTTCAGTGCTCCATCTTGTTTACCATTAGGCTGAATGTGATCTCAGTTACATTACTGGGACTGGGTTGCCACACAACACCCTTCTTCCTCCCACAGCCTCAATTGTTATTCCAGACTGGACTAGAATAGCAACTACAGTCTGGCTGCAGCAACTGGATGAGGAACTGGGTTGTGAGTGCCTTTTAATTGTAGACCCATGACTCGTTCCCGGGCCCCATTCCTAGACTACCCTGGCTCATCCCCAAAGTGGCCTATGCATGGCAAGCAGGGAGATCATTTCTGTAGTGTACAAGACATGCATTATCACCACAGGGTTGCAGATTCTGCAGGTCAGTTTAGGCCCATGGTGACACTTGTGCAGCGCCAGTCTAATCTGTGGTCTTGCATGTCTCTGACCGATAGGCAGAATGCTTGCCAAGTTCCACGGATGCCTGGCTGGAATAGAATCCAGCTCTTTCTGCTAACCTGGCAGAGCCAGCACAGCCAAGGAGTGAAAAACGGAAGAAGAATACGTCACTCCCTGAACTTGGCAGGCCTGCCTCTGGCAACGCACAGAGAGCAGGGCTGACGACTAAGAAGGTGCCACTTTCAATAGCTGCTTTTGAGAGCAGACCAGGACTTTAAAATATTGTTGTGCTGGGGCTATTTCTTGACAATCTCTGATACGTTATGAAATACTCCCTAGCTGAGCTCATGGGCTAGCACCAGAAAATCAGGAACTAGCAGGATTTCCCAGAAGAACGGGCTAAAATCAGTACTTGGAAAAGCAATTGACTTGCGAGATATGGAGTGTGTTGGGTCTGGGGTACCCTGCAGCTCTCCAGTGGAGTCGTGCTCATGTTAGGTAGCTACTCCAGGATTCTCTTTCAGGTGCGGGGTGGGAGGTAGAGCTCCCCCTGTATTATGAGGTAATAGCGCCCCAGTCGGTATTTATAGTTGTCTTTTTCTGTGGGGGTTAGATATGGAGGTTGAGGAGAAACAAACATTAACTTGGCCCAAGCCTACTTTCCCCTGGTCCTCACCCTGGGCAAAAGTGTCATGAAGGCAACTGACTTCCCCACTTCCATGCAGGAAGGTTTACACTTAAGGAGGCCCTAGCCCTAATAATCAGATGCTGTTTTCATCATCAAGGGCTGGGTAGGCCCAACTGCTGGTTTCGGGTCAGTGCTGGACAAATGGACCGTCCTGCCTCTCCTCTGAATCCCTCCTATTGGCCAGATAATCCAACCCTTGGTAATTTATGGCCTGCTCAGAAGGTATTGCCTGGAGGATGAGAAGTGCCGTTCTGCTGCTGCTTGTGGTCTGAGTTCCCACAAATGAGCCTGCAGTTTAATGCTCACTGATGGCTTTCGAGCAAACGAGTAATTTAACCTTAAAATAATCTTATTTAAAAACCCCACATGCACTTGCCCCCTGGGCATTTACAGAGATATTAGAGGAAGGGCCAAAGTCTGCTCAGTTAGGCTGGTGTCAATCGGAAATAAGCACTTACATTAATTAGCAGAATTTGCCCTCTGGAATTAGAGCTATAGAAACACGTCTCCATGGCTTCATTAACAAGATAGGACAGACTGGGAAGTGGGAGGCTTGCATGGTAGAAGAGCTGAGCTTGGCCTACAGGCTGCATTGGGGTGATTGTGACATACAGAATGGGAGCAAGTTTTGTGAGCTTCCAAGCATTTTTTTCACTTTGGCTATTTTGGTGGAGCTAGGTCTGTCTGATCACACCTGAAGTTGGGGATTTAGTTGGGGGTTGGTCCTGCTTTGAGCAGGGGGTTGGACTAGATGACCTCCTGAGTTCCCTTCCAACCCTGATATTCTATGATTCTATGAAGCAGTGGACAAGTTCTGCTCAGACCCCAGAGCTTTGATAAAAGCCTAGTGGAACATTAAAGCTTTGGATGTATCTGCTGATTTACTGTTTTAACATCACCCCTCTCCAGCAAGGGGCCGGCTGATCCACACTGACGTTCAATGTGTTAGTCAGAAGTGTATACTTGCAGCTCTCTCAAAACAGACTGAACAACGACAGCAGGCTTCTGTTCAAAGGGGTCATCCAACCCCATTGTGATGAAGTGAGAATGTTCTTAATGTTTTCTCTGAATACTGTGTGGGTCCCTCAATTTCCCCTATGCCTTTCTTAAATATCTAGGTGGGGGGAGCAGGGTGTATGATTGTCACAGAGCCCAAGAAGAGCCCTGTGATACTGTCTGCAAAGAGAATGGCCAGCACTCTGTCTCCTGGCAACTAATGGCCCCTCCTCTGCAAAGATGCCAACTGAAAGTGTTAGAGAACAAAGAGATCAGGTGACCTCCTGGCCCGGGAAAGAGACAAAGGCCAGAGAGGAGGGGCTGGAGAGTCTCAGTTTGGAGCTGGCTGGGAAAATGAAGGGGAGCCTAGATGGGGCTCTAGCCTCCCTGGGGCTCCCCAAGATAGACCTAACTGAGGGGGTCCTGTTGTCTATACCAGCGAGACCTGTCTTGGACTGTGTTCCTGTCATCTAAATAAACCTTCAGTTTTACTGGCTGGCTGAGAGTCATGCTGAATCATCGGAAGGTGGGGGTGCAGGACCTTGTCTCCCCCAAACTCTGTGACACCCATTACAGACAACCTCAGCGCAGCGGGACATGGCATCTGTGCTCGCCGTGAGGCGATTACCTAGCTGCTGAATTGAAGACCAAGCTAACTCATTGAAGTGAAAGATGCTTTTCAAACTGTGTGTGTTTAAATGTGGAAAAGCTAATAATAATAATCAAACCTAGCTCTTATGTAGTGCTTTTCATCTACTGATCTCAATGTGCTTTACAAGGTTTAGTTTCATTATCCCCATTTTACAAGTGGATAAACTGAGGCACAGAAGCAGATAACTGTCTATGATCACCCAGTAAAGTAATGGCAGAGCAGGAAATTGAACACGGGTTTCCTGAAAACCCATCCAGTGCTCTAACCACTAGACAACATTGCCTATGCAGCCATCTTCATAAGGGAAAAAGTGATGCCAGGCAGACTTGACTGCTGTATTGGATAATACTGCAGAATTATTAGAAGGAAGGCATGCAGCAGGTATAATATTCTGCACTCTGAGAAAGGGTAATGCAAATCACAGCATACAGAGCAAAGCATGGGAGAGCCAGAGATGAGGCATTCTCAGCTAAAGGGTCTGGCTGCAGAATGAAAAGACTTCTAGAAGAGAGTAATTCTGAATCCTCCCACCTTTCGGTCCTGTTTCATGACCTTTTTGGTAAAGCCTCATGTAATGGGTTCCACTCACCAGCGTGGCATCTCTTGCTGGCTGTCTCGAGGACTAGCTTTCTCAGCTGGCACACGCTCTTCTGCTGGATTGATGCCTTTTCTGCCGCCTCAATCCAGGAACCACAGCTTCCTTTTCATGACTCAGTCTTCTGGCCATGTCACCATCTGTGTTTTCCCCCTTCTGGAAGTGCATGGGGATGTGTCACAATCCAACACACCCACTTCCCAAGTGGTGAGCTGGCGGGGTAACCCAGGCAGGAGCGGCGCCAGGATTTCTGGCGCCCTAGGCAGAATTTGAGGGGTGGCATTTTGTGTGCTCTCCACGGAGCGTGCAAAAGCTTCCAGTTCCGCTCCCATTGCGCCACCAAAGAAGGACCTTCCGCCAAAATGCCGCAGGCGACAGCGGCAGTCATTGAGCTACTCTATTGCCTGCTGCTGTTTTCCGTGGCACGTCGGCAGAAGGTCCTTCTTCGGTGGTGTGACCGGAGCGGAACTGGAAGCTCCCGTGCGCCCCGTGGGGAGCACACAAAATGCCGCCCCCTGAATCCTGGTGCCCTAGGTGACCGCCTAGAGTTGCCTAATGGAAGCGCCGGCCCTGAACCCAGGCCCGCACGCTACTCTGGGTCCCCACCCAGGGACCCTGTAAATAGCAGCCTACTCCTGCCTCTCCTTAACTTCTCCACCAGCACTGCTTCAATTCCCCGGGTGACTTCCCCACAGCCCCAGCACCTTCTTTGCCCTCTTCTCGGAGCCTCCAGTCAGCACATCCCGGCAGCCAGCCAGGAGTGCCTGTTCACCTCCCTGGCCCCTACCAGCAACTGCTCTGTCCATGGTGCTACCTTCTCTTGGGCTCCTGCAGCAACTGACTGTCTATTGCCCTGCAGCTCCTTTTAAGTAAGCCCACCGGGCCATGATTGACTACTCCATGCAGCCTCTCACCAACTGGCTGCTCCCCATACAGTCTCCCAAGGCTGTTTTTAACCCCTTTCTTTCCAGTGTAGGGTGAACACCCAATCACTCTTCTCCACCACAGTGAGAACACCCATCACCACTCCACCCCCATCTCTTCCCATAAGCAGTAAATGGAGGAGAGCCAAAGGCTCAAGAGACCTTTTAATGGACAAATCTAATGAACCTAGGAGGTGCACAAATCATATGTTGATGAGCACCAGTGCAAATTCATAAAAGAGACCAAAAATTGATAAAAGTTCCCAGGAAATTTAAATTAGAATGTGCTTAGTTGTGAGTGTGGACACAGAGCTCATCCACATTCGGGGATTTGTGCACCATTGCTGTCACTACCATGAGGGACTGAAAAGTGGCAGAAAAATTGCAAACAATAGGTAATTAATTACAGATTCCAAGGCCAGAAGGGACCATTGTGGTCATTGAGTCTGATCTCCTGCAGAACAGAGAATTGCCCTCCAGGGTAGAGCTGGTTGGAACACTTTTATCAGAAGTTTTCCATCAGAAAATGCCACTTTGATAAAATCAGATTTTTTTTTAAATTGTTTCAATTCCATAGATTCTAGGACTGGAAGGGACCTTGAGAGGTCATCGAGTCCAGTCCCTTGCCCTCATGGCAGGACCAAATACTGTCTAGACCATCCCTGATAGACATTTATCTAACCTACTCTTAAATATCTCCAGAGATGGAGATTCCACAACCTCCCTAGGCAATTTATTCCAGTATTTAACTACCCTGACAGTTAGGAACTTTTTCCTAATGTCCAACTTAAACCTCCCTTGCTGCAGTTTAAGCCCATTGCTTCTTGTTCTGTCCTTAGAGGCTAAGATGAACAAGTTTTCTCCCTCCTCCTTTATGACACTTTTTTAGATACCTGAAAATTGCTATCATGTCCTCTCTCAGTCTTCTCTTTTCCAAACTAAACAAACCCAATTCTCTAGACCTTTAATCATTTAAACTATATTTAGTGTAAATAAAAGTTGATGGGATTGGGGGAGAAGATTAGAAATTTCAAAATCCTGGTTTGACACTTTCAGAACAAAAAGTTTGTTTTTCATTTTGAAATCACTTCATTTCAAAATTCATCTTTTGTATATATAAAAAGG
The DNA here is from genome assembly GCF_007399415.2 of Gopherus evgoodei. Lineage (NCBI taxonomy): Eukaryota > Metazoa > Chordata > Testudines > Testudinidae > Gopherus > Gopherus evgoodei. Next base: position 285,973,448 of record NC_044323.1, on the reverse strand, counting down.
GTCAAAATAAAAATTTAGCCTTTTGATTGACCCAAATTATGTGTGTGTGTGTGTGGTCTTATTATTTTTTTCAAAATTTGATTTTGTGAAACAAAATGATATTTTGCCTTTTGTCCCAAGATCTTGAAATGTTTCACAGGACAGAAAATCCATGTTCTGACCAGCTTTACTCAGTGATTCCTACACCATTTATTGCAGCACATCTAGAACAGCATATCGTGTAGAAAAAGGGATCCAGTATTGTTCTAAAGACTCCAAGTGACTGAGAGGCCACCACATCCCTGAGGAAAAATGTGCAAAACTCAGAGCTTTCCCTTTGCAAAGGCTCGTGGGGACATTTTCTTCAATTTCAGTCCACATGGGTTAGCACTTTCTCTGCTCCTCTCTGCGTGTTTCCTTTCAGTTTCAGGTACAAAAATCACCAAATTTCAAAAAGAAATTTAATTAGAACCATGAGATTAGTCTTTGTTTCCTCCATCTTTGTGTCTCCATCTAAAGCTGGATTGTAAATTGTTCAGAGCAGGTCCCTTGTTTTATTTGTTCTATAAAGCATCTAGCATGCAAAAATAATGAGCATAATAAACATGGCCAAAGTTCCAAGGGTGTAAATTAAACACCAAAGCAGGGGAGTGTGGTGCAGTTTCTGACTGTGTAGTGGATGTTAGTATGCAGATGGCAAAGTCTCAGTTTATGGGGACCTGTCCATTAAAACTGTTAATCATCAGCACAGAGCTGGTGAGAGATGCTGTGTGAGTGGCTGTCACTCAACCTATCAGCTTCAGAAAGATTTGGATCAGCTTAGAAATCTTGACTCCAATTGAAGTTCAGGGGAAACTTGTCAAGTACTCAGCTCTTCTGTGAGTCAGGCTCTAAATGTATAGTGGGACCCTCATATGTGGGACTACAGAGCACAACATTTCTCCATGCATTATTAGAACTCCTTTTGCTGGCTGTTTCTGCAGGTACCTACATCCTTAGCATACTATAACTGAAACCGTCTTTAGTGCCAGTATTAAGAGCTCAGCTCATAATTAAGGTTGCATAGAATTAAGGAGCACTTTAATGTAAGTTTATATAAAAGGGAAAAATAAGTGGAGTCATCTGCTTTCTCCTGCGTTCATTAGGAACGAGGTGTGTTGGGAAGAGAGGAAATTATCTGAAGCCTCAGAGATGTTGTGGGTATGTTAGTGGATAATATGCAGACTAACTAAACCTGTTCTTCTGAAGCAATGGAACTAGAATACGATTTACCTTTACATCATTTAGGACATTTGGGTCATTAAATGATTTAATGAAATTAGTAGAGAAAGTGCTATGTTCTCTTAGTCACTTATCTTCATAAACCATCATTGCAGTGTCATATCAATTTCCATTACAACTTAAGCTGAAAACAAACAGGCGCATAACATGAAAAGTGATGATTGCAGCTCCTGGGGTATGCTGCTGTTTGTGGGCTATAAATGGCAATTTAGAAGAACACTCTAAGCCTTCATGTAAATGAAAATAAATACCTAGCTATTTCACTCATAGACATGCCTGGCTTCCAAAGGGGCTGAACACCTGGGAAGGTCAAGCCAATGGAAGCTACTGGTCACTTTTATGTAGGAGCCTATATACAGATTTTGGAGCCCAGGTGTGATAAATCAAGGAGGGAGAGCTCCCTTTTATGGACACTTAGCCAGCAAGTAGCTATAAAATCCCTCTTAGTAGCTGTTCTCTACTTGCTTTATCTGTAAAGGGTTAAAAAGTCTTACTGCTATGCATAAGTAAAAGAAAGTGAACGGGCACCTGGCCAAAAGAGCCAATGGGAAGCTAGAACTCTTTAAAATTGAGGAAAAAAGTCCCAGCTAGAGAGGCGGACAGGGCAGCAACTATGCTGTAAGAAGCTTAGTACAAGGTATGAAAAATCATCAGTATCATACCTAGAACTACTCAATTGAAAACCCAGATATGTAAGTAGATCTGGAAATGTTTAGGAAGATGTGATTAGGTTTATCTCTTTTTATTACTTTATGGCTTGTGGACTCCTCTGTGCGAACCCCAGGTGCTTTTGTTTTGCTTATAACCTTTAAGCAGGAACTCAAGAAAGCTATTCTTGGTGCTTAATCTTTGAAAATCTAGCAATAGCCTGAGTTCCTAGATGCATTTTCTCTCTTTTTTAAAATAACATTTATCTTTTTTAAAATCAGGATTGCATTTTTGTGTCTTAAGAGTTTTGTGCACGTTACTTAATTAGCTGGTGGCAACAGCTGATTTCTTTGTTTTCTTTCTCAGCTCTTCCCTGGAAGGCGGGGGCATGAAAGGGCTTGAGGGCACCCCATAGGAAGGAATTCCCAAGTGCACCTTCCTGGGTTCTCAAAGGGGTTCTGCACTTGGGTGGTGGCAGAATCTGCCCATCCAAGGTCAGAGAAAAGCTGTAATCTTGGGAGTTTAATACAAGCCCGGAGTGGCAAGTATTAATTTGTAGAATCCTTGCAGGCCCCCACCTTCTTCACTCGAAGTGCCAAAGTGGGAAATCAGCCTTGACACCAGGTTTAAAAATTGTCAACTAGAATCCAGCCCCACAACACCTGTGGTGACCATGGTTCAATCACAAAGCAGTTCAGTTTTATTTCAAAACAAATATAACACTTAGGGGACTAATGCTGCTCCGTTGTGTGAACATTTTATGTGCTTTAAAGAGGGTTTTGTATGAAGTGAAGAGTGTTTAAGAGAAGACAGCACATGAAAGAGGTCAGAGTAGAAGAGAGCAATGGGAGTGGCTAGTCTGGGGTTTGGGGAGAAAGCTGTGAAGGAAGAGTGGCAGGAGGAGAGAGGGGCTCAGAGAGTAGGGATAGACATGGGCAGGCACAGGGAAGAGAGGATGAGAAGCTTGAGCCTGAAGTGCCAGAGGGAAAGCCTGTAAAGGGATTCAAAGCCCAAAAGGATTGGCAAGGACAGTCTTTCCCAGCAGCATTTTGAAGGCAACACAGAGGAGTGAGGGGAGATCCAGGCCATCAGAAAAGAGGAGGTAGCAATAAGGTTGGTGTTTACAAATTGTTGGCCGTCTGTGTCTGTGAGATGGAGACTGGCTGTCTTAGAGATGCTGCAGAGGAAGAATTGAGAAGGATTTGGTGATACCCTAGGTGTGACAGATGGAGGAGAGAGAGAAATCAAACACCTCACTGATGCTGTGAGGCCAAGGAAGAAGGAGGAGTGGGGTTCACAGATTTTTTTTAAGGCCAGTAGTGACCCTTGTGATCAGCTAGTCTGACTTCCTGCATAATACAAGCCACTGAACCTCACCCAGTAATCCCTGCATCAAGCCTATAATTTCTGTCTGAGCTGTAGCATGTCAATGAGAGAGAATGATTGGTTCATAGAGAAGGAAGAGTTTGGGAGTACAAGTGAAGACCCTAATGTTACAGTTTTATTTCTGGCATAGCCATTTACATGCATGCAAAATGCTGCCAATTCAGCATGGCGGTGCCAAGCTAACTCTACACAGATGTAAATGACTCCACCAGGTGCTAGAGAGTTGGAGAACCAGTCCTGAAGGGGTTTTGCATGATGTTGTGTTTGAGTCAGACACAGGATATCCAGAGTGAGATGTCAGAGATGTGAGATTGGTTTTTGGAGTCATTTGGAGGATGGGAACAGATGCTGTCTGAGCAGAGGCCACCAGGGAAAAAGTGCAGAAAGAGGAATGTGCCAAAGACAGAGATCTCTGGGGGACCCCAAACAGGGAAAGGAGCCATTAATGAAAGAAGACTTTGAAGGAAGGTTTGGAAGTTGGGGAGGAGAACCCAGGTTACAGTCCAAGAATGAGAGAATTCAGAAGAAATGAGTGAGAAAAAGCAAGCAGATGTCTCAACCTCCTTGATATTAGAAAAAAAAGGTTCTTTGTCTTGGACTAAAAAAGGGGAATCAATGCCATTGTAAGGACAGCTTTGGTGGTGTCCAGGGGAAGCAGGGGAAACTAGTTTTCAGCGAACCTAGGAGACCAGGAGAAGAGAGGATATTAAGGCTGAGGGAGTAGACGACATGGTCACTAGTTTGAAGGCAAAGGGTAGAGGGAGATGGCCTGGTAGTTGCAGCAGAAGCTGGATCAAAGATTTCTTTGTGTGTGGGTTTGGGGATATAGGGTATATCTGAAGAGTGGGGGAAAGAAGCCAAGTATGAAAGAGAATAAGGCTGAAAATGGGATAGCAAGGGAAGCCAGGAGTCTTACAGAAATCAAAAGGGCAGGCCAAAGGGATAGAGGCCAGGATCAGGCGACACAGCTCTCAGGCAGCAGCACCAACTGGAAGTAAAATGAGCTTCTCTCTAACAGCTCCAGGTCCTTTTATATCAGCCACGATAACAGTAGCATCTGTGGATTTAATAAGTGTGGCGTATTCCTTCCTCTGGCTCACTAGTATACGTTAAAGTGAGTGTGAGCTATTTTAGTGGAACCTCACTGATGTGAAACATGTGGTAAGTTACATGTGGGAGGTGGGGAGCAGTCACGGAGAGGGGCCAGCTGCGTCTAGAGTGACATTCAGAACCAGCGCAGGGGTGAGACGCTCTCATTGTTTCCATGTTGGACACAAGGCCAGAGCTCTGTTGTGCGTGAGCGTTGAAGTCTCCAGTTCTTAGGAGTCTGGAGGATTCTGCAGTAGTTCAGCTAGTTCCAGGTTGGGGTGGATCTGGTTCTTGCTACGTACTACTGCCTTTGCACTAGCAAGCTCTGTCTTTTCCCAAAGGAGCTGGTCTCACTGAATCTCAGTATCTGTACTCAGCATGGTTCTCAGGGAGGCTCTGAAAGGGGAGAGGCAGCAAAGGACTGAGTCATGATAATAAAACTGATTGGAAAAATTTTCCCACCCACAACAGATTTTGAAGAATATGAAAATTACTTTTCTTAATTTTGGGAGTTTTCATCTTTATTTTATTTACAACTGGTGAAAAGAATTTTTAAAATTCTGTTTTCAGCTGAAAAATGTTAGTTTTGTCTTTTTTGATGAAAATGTGAAAACTTGTGAGGAAAATGGATTTTTTTGGTGAAAATTCACACTCTGTCACAAGATTGTGCCACAGGAGATTTTGACCAGCTTTCCATAAGCAGATGAGTTAGTGCAGGGATCCGCAACCTTTGGCATGCAGCCCTCCAAGGTAAGCCCCCTCGCAGGCCGGGTTGGTTTGTTCATCTGCTGGATCCGCAGGTTTGGCCAATCACAGCTCCCACTGGCCGCAGTTCGCCGCTCTAGGCCAATAGGGGCTGTGGGAAGTGGCGGCCAGCACATGCCTCGGCCTGCGCCACTTCCCACAGCCCCCATTGCCGATCCCTGAGTTAATGTGTGGTGGGAGGCCACCTTGGGAGATGCGGTTCATTGAGGGCAAAGGTGCCTATAGGTGGTAACTGGGACTTGTCTGAGTCCTTCCTAGTGGTTGTGATGTCACTTACCTGTGATGAGCTGCTTATGTCACAAATCCCTGCAGGATAGTTCTGTGGATTTCAGAACAGACTGTCAGAGAAAGGTCAGGCAGAGCTAGCTGGGCTTTCGTCTAAGAGGGTGTGTTTGCCCAGGCCTGGACCCTGCTTGGTTACTGCAGTTTGAGGTGTGATGGCATGTCAGAGCATATGCAGTTGAATGGGAAGTTGGTAGCAGAAGTACTGCAGAGATTCAACACAGATGCTGAGCCCACAGGTCACCGCTAAGGTAGGATGGTAGCGTGCAGTGGGCACTATTATGTGACGGGAGGTGATGTCGAACCATTGCCAATGGGGAAAGATGGAAGTGCCAGTACTGGTGCACAGTGGTGGATGAAGACTAGAGAGGGTTACCAGTGCCTGAGAACACCCAGGATTCATTCTCAAGATGAGGCTTAGCAGGGTCTATTTCAGGAGGTTCCCACAGTGACTGGCCATAATGGCTTCATTGTCAGTAACTTCCCAGGTGCTCTTTAGTGTAGGTTGTAGCTATTACTGGCTGAACTGATCTTGGCTATGTGGCAGATGTGCTGACTGCTGTGTTTTTCAGTAGGAGAGAACAGTATGCCCTGAAAGCTTTGGCTATGCAGTCATTGGATTCTTAATCACAGAGGCCAGGCTGTGCTGTCTCTGCTAACGGAGATTTCTTGTTTCCTCTCTCTTCGAACCTTGGAATTAAACAGAAATATTTCTCTTGCCAAATGGTTACCAACCTCTTCTTGCAGCTCAGCAAGGACAAAGCAGATTAATAAGTCAAGACTGAAAGAGAATTAATTCAGGAGAGGCAGCTTTTGTTAAAATTTAACTGTTTGGATGTCATTGTTAATTAAAAATGTGTGTAGCATCTGTTAGGAGAATACTGAACAAGCAATAATACAAATATCAAACGACCGTCGCAACACCAGTGATGGCACGTGCAGTGGTATGACCCCCAAGAACAAATGGTTCTCACAATACCGATTTCATCATAGGAAGCTGGGAAATACTTCCATTCTTGCAGAGTGGTGTTGCAGTGAGGCCATTATTGCTTATACTTGGATCAAGGGTTCAAGACAAGTATATCACCAATAAGACTGTGCCTGCCCTACAGAGTTTACAGTCAAGGTATCAGACAGGTGGAATGCAACAGGCGGAGAAGACAAAACGAGATGGGCATGGAGCGTGACTAATAAATCACTACCTTGTTTTGAGAAGGCTGCTGGGGTCACTGCACTTACTTATGGAGACCATTGTGCCCTGAAGACATGGAAAAAATCTCCTGCAGGAGTCTAGCTTGGTGAGACCCTCTGCGGGGAGCCAAGGAGAGAGATAGTGATTGCTTGTGCCCGAAGGCTCGATTTCAGAGTCATGGAGACAACGGGCATGTCCCTGTGAAACGGTGGGGATGCTTGGGGTCCAGCACACTAATGGGGTTACACCCAGGGAACTGATTAATCATGGAGTCATAAAACCATAGGGTTAGAAGGGACTGCAAGGCTCCCCTAGTCTACCCCCATGCTGAGATGCAGGATTTGTTGTGTCTAAGCCATCCAGCGCAGATGGCTATCCAGCCTCCTTTTGAAAACCTCCACTGAAGGAGTTTCTACAACCTCCCTTGGCCTCTGTTCCATTGTCCTACTGCTCTTACACTTATGAGGGTTTTCTTGTAGACAACAGAATGAAATTCAGCAAAGACAAATGTACACTTGGGGAAGAAAAAACAAATGCACAAAATACAGACTGGGGAGGTAGCTGGCTTGGCAGCAGCACTGCTGAGAAGGATCTGGGAGTAGTGGTGGTTCACAACCTCAACATGAGTCAACAATGCGACACCATTGAAAAAGCAGCAAATGCAATTTTAGGTTGTGTTAACAGAGGCATAACATGCAAGTCACGGGAGGTGGTAGTACTGCTCTATTTGGCGCTGGTTAGGCTGTACTTGAAAGGCTGCCATAAAGAAGATGGAGAAAGGTTGTTCTTTTTTGCCACAGAGAGAAGGACAAGAGGCAATGGATTAATGATTGAGGACCCTGTGAATCTGTAATATTACTCCCTACCCTTGAGCCAATTTCTTACCTCCAACCTGCTAAGTACATTCTCTTTCTTCCTTCACACCAAATCCCTCTTTTAAACATACTTCTTCCATGGACTCTTCTTTAACAAAAAACCCTCACCTGAGCTAGGCAGTTCTTCCTTATCTCAGTTTAAAGAGCCTGGCTAGATCAGTTGTTAGAGCATCAGACTTTCAATCTGAGCATCCAGGGTTCACATCCCTGGTCAGGCAGAGGGAGCCTTATCCCCTGAGAACTTCAGTAGGACTCTCCTTGAATCCAGTTTTTGGGTGGAGGGATAGCTCAGTGGTTTCAGCATTGGCCTGCTAAACCCAGGGTTGTGAGTTCAATCCTTGAGGGGGCCATTTAGGAAACTGGGGTAAAAATGTCTGGGGACTGGTCCTGCTTTGAGCAGGGGGTTGGACTAGATGACCTCCTGAGGTCCCTTCCAACCCTAATCTTCTATGAATCTATGGATGGGAAGATGACTCTGATTTTACAGTGATAAAATAAATACTGCCAGTTTATGGCAAAATCATGACCCCAAGTGAAGTGGCACAGGTCTTCATCCAGTTGCCACCAGCTGGAGAGGGTTTCATGTCATCCTGCAACTACACTTGGAGTCCCTTTCTCTTCTCCATATTCACTCTGAGCTCTGAGGCTGGAATATTCTCTCTGTTTATGGGTTTTTAATAAGAACGGCCAGACTAGGTCAGACCTGTGGTTCGTCTAGCCCGGTAGCCTGTTTTCCGACACTGGCCAGTGCCCAATATTTCAGAGGGAATGAATAGAAAAGGACAACAATCAAGTGATCCATCCATCCACGTCATCCACTCCCAGCTTGCAATTAGAGGCTCAGGACACCCAAAGCATGGGGTTGCGTCCCTGACCATCTTGGCTAACATTCATCACAGTAGCATCTACATGCTTCCGTAGTATCTGGCTGTTATTTCCCTCATTCCCTCATTGGGGCTGGTACAGATTAGACTACAAACCCTCAGAGCCCAATACTTCTACTGTACCTACCTACCCATTTGTGTCCTGTGCAGGAATTAGCTGTGAAAGCTGCATTGATGGTGCATTCAGGAACAGCAGGGCTGCAGTCATTCCATGCAGCTGAGACGTTTTCCCTGTGTAAGTGGTGGGCTGAGACCTTACTGCGTAAGCAGCCACCATTGCTATGAAGCCATGTATTGAATTGGGTCCAAAGCCTGATTCCTCCCAGTCTAAGTCATCGTCAGGATCCCAGTGCTGATCCCAGGCCTACCAGGTCCTTAGGTGGCATCCTTGGCTGCTGCACTGTGGTGATGCACTGTACTACTATCCCTGACCAATACCTTTAGTGCTAAAGGCCTACAGACCTGCAGCAGCCACGCCCCAGCCCCCTGACTGGATGGATAAACAGCACTGTCATTGTTACCTGGGCTATATAAGGACACCAACAGGAAGAGGAAGCTGTCTGAGCAACAGACCACTGCCTGGTGGTTGATGCCTAGACTGCCTTGCCCTGTTGCTTCGCCTGACCTTGCTTCCCTAACCCACTGACTCAGGCCCTAGGATTGAATCTTCCCGCTACTGACCCCTGCGAGAACTCTGACCATTCCTCCTGGCTACCTGACCGCCCAAACACACTTAACTACTGCTTGGGGTTGTCCCTAGCCCACCTTAGCCACTGGGCATTACAGTCATGAGTGTTATCTTGTAATGGTTCTGATACTCAGCAAGAAGAGATCCAAAATCCCCCCACCCCTTGTCGGCTTCCAGGAAGGCTACTGGGGTGGAGGGTGCGAAGAAAGAAGTCCTGTATATTGGGCAGAAACTCCCAACCGAGGAGCCAGTCAGCTCAGGAAGAACATCAGAAAGCTAGTGGGACCAAACAACGGCTGAATTTTAACACAGCTTGTTAGAGTAAAGCAGTGGTTTTCAACCTTTTTTCATTTGCAGACCCCTAAAAAATTTCAAATGGAGGAGCGGACCCCTTTGGAAATCTTAGACATGGTCTGCAGACCCTCAGGGTTCCACGGACCACAGGTTGAAAACCACTGGAGTAGATGATTCTGCACATTCCTATTAATCCTCTAGGGGTACTAGGGTGGGGAGGGACAGACAGTCTATGGAAATTGCTGTGGCTTGTGGTGATTGTGACCCTTTGGGCCGATGAGACATGCAGCAGGTGTGATGGTAGTAGCAGAAGATTTGGCACTGATGGTGCAGTGATACCCTGCAAAGCTCACTAGTGAAAGGGCCCAGTGACTATCCCCTTCCTACTCAAACAGGAACAGTGCCATGGCTGATTGTACATTAACCTGCACAGGCACTGATAGCAACTTGGGAAATGGCTCGATTCTGCCCCCCTCACACAGGCTGGGTAGTTCTATGCTCTGTGAGAAGCCCCATTGATTGAAGTGGGACCATTTTGAATCCAGCTTGGTGTAACTACCATGGGCCCATCAGCCTGGCTCCTTTGACTTCCCTGGAGTGCAAGTGGTTTACACCAGCTGAGGATCTGGCCCCATATATTCATTGGAGAGCTGTGCCCTCTGCACGTCTTTATGCAAATCACTTCCTTTTCCCTTTACGCTGCATTAAAAGGCAGCTCAGCCAGGTCCGTGGTTTTTGATGTATTCCACTCTGTACCTGGCTAGCCCACCAAGGGCCTTCAGCAGCAACCCCTTCCAATGCAGAGATTTAAGCACTCATGACTAACCAGTTTGTCTGATGCTTTTCCGTTGACTATAGAGACCTTAATCATTCCATCAAAATTAACCTGAGTGCCTCATTGAGCCCTGGCCGTGATTGTAGTGTCCGAGAAAAACTCAATTCTCGCTTTTAGTTTGGGTGCAGCAAAATCAAATACTTTATTATTTCTCAAGCAATATTAATTGAGGGAGGGAGTGCCCTAGGACACTAGGTTGCCCCAGTCCCGGACAGGTCTCTCCACAGATAAACAATTACAGCAAACATTTATACCTTTGTTACAGACAATAGCAAGCAATATTACAGACAATGATGAGCAACAGATGCATTTTGTTTATGCATAGGCCATCCTGCTATCTTATTTTTCTCAGCTTCTGGGCGCCAGCCTACATATTTAATTATCAGTTCAAGGTCGTAATAACTTCTCACACAGTTCTTTTCTGCTCGCCTCACACAATTCTCGCTTCTACAAGTCTCACGTCATTAGAGTTACAGCTGGCCTACCTCTTGTTAACAAACTGACATGCATTAAGATCCCCTACAAATCCTTGTCAATTCTTTCCCTTCTTCCACAGTACCCATATTATCCACACACCCAGACACTTCAAAGCCATCTATAGTAGGAAGAGAGCCTGAGATCTAAGCCCTTGTATTAGATACCTGGTATGAGGCTGGACCTGCTCGTAGAATTTGGCAACAACAGGGCTGATATTGCAAAAATACACATTCCTAAGAAGTGCTAAGCACAGAGTGCTCATGCAAACATATCCCGATATTATGTGGTACCAGAACATTCTGATGTTAAGAATGGTACAAAAGCATTCCCCAAGGATAACAGAAACACACTGACCCCTCCTAAAAGATAAGGGTAGGATGATAGTATGTAACTTGTTTATATTAGGGTATAAAAATGTATTTTTTAAAAAGTATCTTTGACAAGCTGAGGGGGCAGTGCAAAGTCCTGCCACTGACTGAGCTGCGTCCATTGTCACTGGCATACATGTTTTAGTATCCTCGTAGAGTCCGCCAGGTGCTATTACCGTGCTTCATCAACAGTAAACCTGGCTGGGTTCCTTCGTACTTTAACAGATCTTGTGGTTATTGGGCAGTTCACTTGAGGTTTGCTGTGCCAGCTGTCTATGGAGAGCTGAGACAGCACTCAGGGAAAACACACACGCAGCCAAACATCTGACCACGCCATGATTTATTTATTCCATTTTTTCCTAGACCCTTCATGTCAGGGGATGAACTTTTAGGGGGGGGAGAGCTTGTGATGCTGCTGTCCTGTCCCTATTGGGTAGATCAACGGAGGTCTTGAGCTTGCAGAGCACTCTATATGGCTGTTTTTATGAGCACTAATGATATCCTGTGCCCAGCTTTCTATATTATCTCTGCTGCCTGCTAACCCTCTGCCCCAATCACATTGTTCATTGCATTGTCATATGCATTGCATACTGGAACACCAGTAGCGCATGGATTTCACAGACTGTTGATGGCTGGGGCTAATGTTAGCTTGTGTGGAGCTTTGTCCCGTCTATGCTATCATGATCCCTTTGCTGCTCTGGGCCTGTTTTCAGGTTGTCCCTTCTGTGTAGTAGAATCCATCAGGGTCAAGTGCCCTTGTTTACAGCACACCCAAGCTGTGGAGCTCTCTGACAGCTATTAAGACGGCTGGGTCCTCTGAGTCTTTTAGCAGCAAAGTGAAAAGTTTCTGTTTTTCACAGGCTTACAGTGGTGAATTTGGAGCCATTGTCTTATTTCTGCAAGACATTAGCGAGACGCCAAGCTTTGCGTTCTCCATTTTTCAACCATGATCCTTTCTTCTCCACGTGAAATGGATATACTTTCCTCAGATGGGCTGCCTTAGCTGTCTATTGCAGGGAGTGAAACTTGTTATTATAATCATGTAGTCTGACCTCGGGTATAACACGGGCAAAGAACTTCACCCAGTAACTTCTGCACTGCGTCCGTAACTTCTGTTTGAACTGTAGCATATATTTGTAGAAAGACATCCAGTGTTGATTTAAAGATTGCAAGGGATGGAGAACCCACCATCTCCCTAGGTAGGTTGTTCCAATGGTTAATTCCTCTCACTGTTTAAAAAAATGTTGATTTTTTTTTCTAATGTGAATCAGCTTAGCTTGAGTTTCTAATCATTCAGATTCAGCAACTGGATCTCATTATCCCTGTCATGGTATAATTCCCCACTCTGAACCTTAGCGTCCAAGAGATGGGGTACCAGCATGAATTCCTCTAAGCTCAATTACCAGCTTAGTACCCATAGTGCTGCCACCAACCAGGAATTCCAGTGCCTGGTACACTCTGGTCCCCCCAAAACCTTGCCTGGGGACCCCCAAGACCCAGACCCTCTGGATCTTAACACAAGGAAACTAAACCCTTTCCCTCACCGTTGCCTCTCCGAGGCTTCCCCTCCCTGGGTTACCCTGGAAGATCACTGTGATTCAAACTCCTTGAATCTTGAAACAGAGAGGAAAATTCACCTTCCCCTCCTCCTTCTCTCTCCCCCTCCCAGACTCTCCCTGAGAGAGAAAGTAATCCTAACACAGAGAGAAATTAACCTTTCTCTCCCCCTTCCCTCCTTTCTCCCCACCAATTCCCTGGTGGATCCAGACCCAGTCCCCTGGGGTCTCACCAGAATAAAAAAACAATCAGGTTCTTAAACAAGAAAAGCTTTTAATTAAAGAAAGAAAAACAGTAAAAATTATCTTTGTAAATTTAAGAAGGAATAGGTACAGGATCTTTCAGCTATAGACACTGTGAATACCCTCCCAGCCTAAGTATACTAGTACAAATTAAAATCCTTCCAGCCAAATACACATTTGAACTCCTCCCAGCCAAATACACATTTGCAAATAAAGAAAACAAACATAAGCCTAACTCGCCTTATCACCTAGTACTTAGTATTTTGAATCTATAAGAACCTATATCAGGGAGATTGGAGAGAAACCTGGTTGCACGTCTGGTCACTCTCAGAACCCAGAGAGAACAACAACCAAAATCTAACAGCACACACAAAAACTTCCCTCCCTCAAGATTTGAAAGTATCCTGTCCCCTGATTGGTCCTCTGGTCAGGTGATAGCCAGGCTCACTGATCTTGTTAACCCTTTACAGGCAACAGAGATATGAAGTACTTTTGTTCTATTAACTCTTACTTATCTGTTTATGACAATCCCTTTCCCCATTAAATTAGGGTTGTGAAGTGCACAAAAATAAATATTAAGAACAATCAATGGAAGAGGTGAGACTGGCACTCATGGTCTCTGGTACACAGGAAGAGCTTCTAATCATGGTCTCCTGGTTCTCAGCTTAACGTACCTTCTCCTAGACTACAGGGGGATCTATTACCGGGGCTATTTTGTAGGGGAAGAGGTCTTTGCTTGTGCTTTCTTGCCCTCCAGAAAATCAGGATTTTCCATGTCCTTGAGCTCATGGTGATGGGACAGTCTCTGGAATGTAGGGACTGGCCAGCAAAATTTGGGACGGGGATAACACTAGGATGGAGATGGTTACTCTTGGGTTGAGAGATAAGAGTCTTGCACGGATAAGACACCAAGAAAGGGAGACAGGGCAAGCATAGGAGTGGCCATGCTTGATTTTATATGTTTGAGCTTAGTGTTTGTAAAAAACTGTTTAGAAGGGAAGGTAGTTGGAGGCTTTGACTAAACTAGTGTCCATCTGAAGTTAGCCAGAATTTTCAAACCAGGGTACTGATCTGTGTTCAGAACTGAATCTTCAGTGACCTAACCTCCTCTGTTTTGTTGATCTGTGCCTGACACAAGAATTCCCAAGGGTGGTTTCTAAAATACCTGTGTGAAAAGTATCATTTGCTGTTAATTTCGATAAAACCCAGTTACATTTTTTGGGAACACCATTTGTTCTCATCCCTGTCAAATTCAATAGGATTGTTCCATAAGGGCAGCACGGTAAAATAGCAATGCAGTAAAAAGCCCCTTTAAAAACATTTTCAATTCTGATGCTTCTAAAATAGCAATATTTTGTTCTAAATCTTTGAATTTAACAGAGTATTGAGTCATGTTTTGGGATAGTTTCCCCCTCCCCCAACCCCCCAGTGTTGTTTTGGTTTCTGTCTGCATCCTCTGGTAACAGTGTTGCTTCTTTCAAATGGGAAATACCCTGAAAGAAAGGTTGGTGGTAGTATGACTCCAAAAGCTCCTGTCACCATGCAAGCATCTTTGGAAGAATATTTTTCCTCTTTTCTGGAAACTGCTCTAGAAAGGATACAAGTGAATAATCCAGGGGGAAAAAAACCACATTATCATTAGGGAATGAGTGAGTATTTAGGGCCCAATCCTTCTAAGAGTTGTGCATTCTGGCCCCCAGTAGATTAAGGCAGTTAAGCACATTCATAATTTTAAGCCTGTGTGGAGTCCCATTAATACGTACATGTTTATGTGCTTTGCTGGATTGGGGCCAGAGTGGTCCATGTCTTGCAGCATTGAGCCCTTCAACACTAGCAATAGGAATTGCCATACTGGATCAGACAGACCAGTGTATCCATCTAATCCAATGGGCCCTCTGACAGTGGCCAGTCCCAGATTGTTCAAAGGAAGGTGCAGGGAACCCTGCAGTGGATGATTCTGGAATAATTCGCCCATAAGAAAATGTCCTTCCTACTCCTACCCCTTGTCATTTAATAGTTCACTATAGCTTGAAGCATGAAGATTTAAACCCCTTCTGGGTTTTTTTTTAAATCCCAGCTTGTGTCGATCTGCTTTTTATCCAGATACATTTCTCATCATTTTCTGAATTCTATAGAGATCTTAGCCCTCCATAGCATCCCGTGGCAATGAGTTTCACTGGTTAATTTTGTTTAAGAATTGTTTCCTTTAATGCTCACAAACTAGCTGCCTTTCATTTTTACTCTGAGGAGCCACCTGATTTGATGTTCTCTGTCCCATTGGTTAGTTTGTACGTCTCTAGGATATATCTGCTTTATTTGTCTGCTTTCCAAATGAACCAGTCCCACTTTTTCAGTCTCTCTTCATATGGAGATTTTCCCCAACTGCCAGTCATTTTTGTTGCCCATTTCTGAAGCCTGTCTAATTCGGCTGGATCTATTTACAGATTGGTTGATCAGAGCTGTACACAGCATCCCAGGTGAGGGCCTGCCTGTGGTTTATATAGTGGAATAATATATTTTCAGTCTTCTCTATCTTCTTCTTTATACAATCTAAAACCCTGCTGGATTTTTTTTTTCACTGCCACTTTTCATCAGAGAAATGTTTCTGCTGAGCTGTCCACAATGACAGCCAGGTCTTTTCCCTGAATGATTAGTTAAGAACACAGCCCTGAGTATGAGTGATGCCAATTATTCCTCCCATTACCTTGCATTCATCAGCACTGGCTTTTCATTGAGTGTGATTAATTATGTGCCTAGCAGGCACTTGTGCTTGGAGGTACACGCACTTTGCTGAAGTTCAGGATGGCGTCCGAACACAGTCGTGGTGCATCAGAAAGACCACTGCCATGGACAAAGGGTGGAGTCTGAACTGACTTCCTTATTGGAAACCTGAATAGGCTACGGTCAAGACTGAGAAGTGTGGAAAAGCATGCGGAGCTGCTGCCTGTGCTGTGGAACTTGGATGGATAAATAAAAGCCTTTAAGGCAGTCGATGCATTAATCCAACACCTTTAGAGTGAGGGCTCTGTGCTAAATGGGTGGGAAATGACCCATTCCCCAGTATCTGTAGCATTAGTTAAAGAGCTGCTGTATTTCATTCAGAAGAAGGATACATTCTTCTCAAAACTGTGGGCCTGTTTGTAGCCAGGCTTATACAGCCATAGGGGAAGCTAGACCCCACCCTGCTCAGCCTCCCCTTCAAATACAGAGGGGACCCCAGAAGCAGCTGCCTTCCACTGCAGGTACAGAGGGGTAAGCAGAAGCTGCCTGCCTAGTACTCCCCTCACCCATTCATGCCAGGCGGGCAGAGCGCTGGGGGAGTGGATGAAGCTTTGTCCTTATCCTCCCAGCACGCTGGCCAACGCAGCTGAGCTAACAAGGAGAGGAATGTGATGTGCTGCTGATGCGAGACCATAGTAATATAGGGTGACCAGACAGCAAATGTGAAAAATCGGGATAGAGGGTGGGGGGTAATAGGAGCCCATATTAAAAACAAAAAAGCCCCAAATATCAGGACTGTCCCTATAAAATTGGGACATCTGGTCACCCTATAGCAGGGGCCGGCAACCTTTCACAAATGGTGTGCCGAGTCTTCATTTATTCACTCTAATATAAGGTTTCATGTGCCAGTAGTACATTTTAATGTTTTTAGAAGGTCTCTTTCAATAAGTCTATAATATATAACTAAACTATTGTATGTAAAGTAAATAAGGTTTATAAAATGTTTAAGAAGCTTCATTTAAAATTAAATTAAAATGCAGAACCCCCCGGACCAGTGGCCAGGACCCAGGCAGTGTGAGTGCCCCTGAAAATCAGCTTGCGTGCCACCTTCGACATGCGTGCTATAGGTTGCCTACCCCTGCCCTATAGTAATAGCATGTCACAGGCCCCTGGGAGCAGGGAAGGAATTACACTAGGTGATTTTTTGAAGGGGTGGGGTGCAGCCCTGTGCCACTTCTTACACAGCTCTGGTGGTATAGGTACAGTTTAGCCGGTGTGTCCCAGAATACAGCCTTTGGAACTGAAAACATTGTGCTGTGAAAACTAGCTGATGCTGGAGAATTCTAGTGTACATCATGTGTTGCTTTAACTGGCGTACCTAAGTTCAGTGCAAGCGTTCATGAACTTGCTCAGTGCTGTAGCATGGGCCCCAAACAGTGACATGGGCTAAAATGCAACGCACACCTCAACCCATTGCTTGTTCATTACACAGGGGTTGGAACCTCACTGGAACTTCAGAGAGGTTTTAAAGAGTTTTGTTCAGGTTTAAGTGGTTGCTTCAGTTGTAATCTCCCAGAGACAATGCTTTTTCCTTTCGCTAGCGTTTAAGATGAAGTGTCTGGCACATGGGCTCCTGTGGGTAAAATTCAATCAAAACTAGCCACACGTGCTGGTCTCACCCCTTTTGTTCTTTCTCCATCTCTTCCCAGCCTTCCAAACCCCTTTCCGCCTAATTGTACCATTTCTTTCATACTGTGTACGTGGTTGGTGTGTTTTTTTTTGTTTATTTTTGCTACTGTTGTATGTTGATGAAATTCTCTGAGAAGGTGTGGGTCAAGAAAAACGACTAAATATACTGTATTATAAGTACTAAATATAATGTATTCAGACTCATTAAAAATAAACCAGGTTGCAGCTGGTACTTAAGCAATGCATCCAAAATTCATTGGAGATCAACAGGGAATTTTCCTCGCTACACTGAATGCCAAAGTGTACCCAATAACAGCAGTGCATTTATGTATTGTTAAAGATGGAAATACAGTGCCTTCCCTTCTTCCCCACTCCTATCTGTTGCCCCCTCCCCATAATGTGCTAATGGAGAAAATCCCTTAGTAACTAATGGCTAAGGATAGTGATACTGCATAGAGGAAAACCTCACTGAGCACAAACGCTGGTTGTTGTTAGTTTCAGCATTCTAGCCTTGGCACCGAGCCAACCAACCAGGGTTCCTTTCTCACCTCTCAAACACATAATATATAAGAAACAAAACAACACACCAAATCATCCAGGGAATCTAGGTGTATAATCATGTCATTAAAATAAATATTGCTTTTCCCCCACCCTGCTTCAACTAAGATGGATTTACTAGAGCCAGCATCCTTGTGTGTGAGAGGGCGTGTTTGTGTGGGTTACTATCTGAGTGTTTAAGACTCTGTAATCAGTGATATGTGACCTCAGGCTCTGGATTCTGCTCAGTTTCAGCAACAGGAAGGACTGTCTCAAGTGCCACTTTCTGAGCTATGTATGTGAGGTACTGACCCTTCTCAAGTCCCATAGAAATTGATGGCACCCAGGGCCTTCCAGGATCTGGTCCTTATGAAACATTAACCACTAAAATGTCCTTTGAGCAATCTGAGACTGGCCACTGTCATTGTTTATTGGGAAAAAATCTTAAAGTTAAGACTCTGTGGATTCCTAATAATGTTGGTGTAAATTCTGCTCTCAGATCATAGAATCATAGAATATCAGGGTTGGAAGGGACCTCAGGAGGTCATCTAGTCCAACACCCTGCTCAAAGCAGGACCTATCCCCAGCTAAATCATCCCAGCCAGGGATTTGTCAAGCCTGACCTTAAAAACCTCTAAGGAAGGAGATTCCACCACCTCCCTAGGTAACCCATTCCAGTGCTTCACCACCCTCCTAATAACAAAGTTTTTCCTAATATCCAGCCTAAACCTCCTCCACTGCAACTTGAGACCATTGTTCCTTGTTCTGTCATCTGCTACCACTGAGAACAGCCTAGCTCCATCCTCTTTGGAACTCCCCTTCAGGTAGTTGAAGGCTACTATCAAATCCCCTCTCACTCTTCTCTTCTGCAGACTAAATAAGACCAGTTCTCTCAGCCTCTCCTCATAAGTCATGTGGCCCAGCCCCCTAATCATTTTTGTTACCCTCCACTGGACTGTCTCCAATTTGTACGCATCCTTTCTGTGGTGAGATGCAGTACTCCAGATGTCGCCTTGCCAGTGCCGAATAGAAAGGAATAATCACTGCCCTCAATCTGCTGGCAGTGCTCCTATTAATACAGCCCAATATGCTGTTAACCTTCTTGGCAACAAGGGCACACTGTTGACTCATATCCAGCTTCTTGTCCACTGTAATCCCCAGGTCCTTTCCTGTAGAACTGGCAGTTAGCCAGTCGGTCCCCAGCCTATAGCAGTGCATGGGATTCTTCTGTCCTAAGTGCAAGACTCTGCACTTGTCCTTGTTGAACCTCATCAGATTTCTTTTGGCCCAATCCTCCAATTTGTCTAGGTCACTAGGGCCCTATCCCTACACTCCTGTGTATTTACCTCTCCCCCCAGTTTAGTGTAATCTGCAAACCTGCTGAGAGTGCAGTCCACACCATCCTTCAGATCATTAATGAAGATATTGAACAAAACCAGCCCCAGGACCAACCCCTGGGGCACTTTGCTTGATACTAGTGGCCAACTAGACATCGAGCCGTTGATCACTACCCATTGAGCCCAGCCATCTAGCCAGCTTTTATCCAGCTTATAATCCATTCATACAATCCATACTTTTTTAACTTGCTGGCAAGAATACTGTGGGAGACCGTATCAAAAGCTTTGCTAAAGTCAAGGTATATCATGTTCATCACTTTCCCCATATCCATAGAGCCATTTATCTCATCATGAAAGGCAATCAGGTTGGTCAGGCATGATTTGCCCTTGATGAATCCTTGTTGACTGTTCCTGATCACCTTCCTCTCCTCCAAGTGCTTCAAAATGGTTTCCTTGTGTGCTCCATGATTTTTCCAAGGACTGAGGTGAGGCTGACTGGTCTGTAGTTCCCCGGATTCTCCTCCATCCCTTTTATAAAAACGGGCACTATATTTGCCTTTTTCCAGTCGTTCAGGTTGTCCAGGCCTACACTGATGTTTTCTCTTAAATATTTATGCCACCCCACATCAGATCCCTCCTGAGTGAGAGCTGAGTGGTACCAGGTGTGCTAAGGCCAGTATTTCCCAAAAGAGCTCCACTCCCATTTAGGCATCCATATAAGTAGGTAGGCTTTCAGAAGGCTCAGAACATGTTGGGTGCTGAACTCAATGGAGCTGCTTGGTTCTGAGCACACGGGAAGATCCAGCCATATAGTTGTGTGTGAACAATGCAAGCAACTTAATTCCTTGGGCCCAAGTAAAGCATGACACAGGCTATGCGGCACAAAGAAGGCAATCCTTCATTTCCAGGACAATGCAAACCACTGGTGGTGGTTTCTGCCCAAGAGAAAAAAAAGCAAGGCTGCCTTTAGCGCATCATTCTCTACTACTGAACAGAAAGCAGACAATAATGTTGTCACTAATAGGCTCCTCCTATTTTCTTCCTCTTCTCCTGCTTCCTTGAAGATCTCAGGTATCCACTCTGTGACTCACCAATGCTTTCTTGGCTGGCCTAGGGGCCAAGTTCAAAGCTCAAGTTTCCATCTCCCATGTCAGTTGCCAGGCCAGCACTGCACTTTGTGTTTTAGGTGAAGAATTGATTAGACAGACCCACAATGGGGAGTGAGGGATGGTTCTTGGTGGTGTATTCGGAGCCTGTAAATAAAGGCATCTTCCGTGGGTGAAGAATTGAAAGTGCTCAACCCAATTCTGTCCCTATTTGACTTATATCATTCCAGAGTTGAATGGTAATTAATATTGACTGAAAGTCAATGTCAGTCTTGAAGCATTGAGCAGTGCTGTGGCTGGAGAGCACAACGTGGAGCAGTGTGTTCTCTAAAGAGATTTCCTTCCAGTAGTCTCTATGGAATTTTTATTTTGGGGACAAAAGAGATTCATTTCACATGTATTAAGTGATGTTGTTTCCATCATCTTCTAAGGCTGCAAAGTGACACTGGTTATGTCTTTAGACCAAAGAACAATGGCTTTTGTCAGTCTCCTGTGATCTTCACTGACTTGATTAATTAGACCTGTCCCTGTCCTCTCCTCCAGTCACCATCTGACCTAGAGGAAAGTACCCAGGCCACCATTTTCCGTGGCCACTCCTCTTCCCACCCCTCAACATGGGACAACACCTGTTAGGAGAAGTCTTGTGTGGAGCAGATTGTGGAAACACCCTTGTCCAGTAAAGAGCTGGGATCTTGATTGGCCTACATGTGGGCAGAAGTTACAGTATTAGTGCCAGTTTTTTCAATGCAAAGTTATTTAATTGAAAGAATCACAGACAGGCAGCAAAAGGTTATAGAATGCTTCTTTCTAATAAGCCTCAGTTCCCCAAGCATA
The DNA here is from genome assembly GCF_007399415.2 of Gopherus evgoodei. Classification (NCBI taxonomy): domain Eukaryota; kingdom Metazoa; phylum Chordata; order Testudines; family Testudinidae; genus Gopherus; species Gopherus evgoodei. The sequence continues at coordinate 285,952,382 of NC_044323.1, read as the reverse complement.
AACCCTCAGTAGCATAAACCTTCATTTCCTGGACACTACTGTGCTAATAAGTGATGGTCACATAAACACACCCTATACCGGAAACGTACTGACTTCTATACTTACCTACATGCCTCCAGCTTCCATCCAGGATGCACCACGATCCATTGTCTACAGCCAAACTCTAAGATACAACCGCATTTGCTCCAATCCCTCAGACAGAGATTAAAACCTACAAGTGCTCTATCAAGCATTCTTTAAACTACAATACCCACCTGCTGAAGCAAATAAACAGATTGACAGAGCCAGAAGAGTACCCAGAAGTCACTTACTACAGGACATGCCCAACAAAGAAAATAACAGAACGCCACTAGCTGTCACCTTCAGCCCCCAATTAAAACCTCTCCAGCGCATCATCAAAGATCTACAACCTATCCTGAAAGATGATCCCTCACTCTCACAGATCTTGGGAGGCAGACCACTCCTCGCTTACAGACAGCCCTCCAACCTGAAGCAAATACTCACCAGTAACTACACACCACAGAACAAAAACACTAACCTAGGAACCTATCCTGGCAACAAAGCACGATGCCAACTCTGTCCACATATCTATTCAAGCGACACCATCATAGGACCTAATCACATCAGCCACACTATCAGGGGCTCATTCACCTGCACATCTATCAATGTGATATATGCCAGCATGTGCCAGCAACGTCCCTCTGCCACGTACATTGGCCAAACCGGACAGTCTCTATGCAAAAGAATAAATGGACACAAATCTGAAACCGGGAATCATAACATTCAAAAACCAGTAGAAGAACACTTCAACCTCTCTGGCCATTCAGTAACAGATTTAAAGGTAGCAATTTTGCAACAGAAAAGCTTCAGAAAGAGACTTGAATGAGAAATTGCTGAACTTGAATTGATATGCAAACTAGATACTATCAACTTCGGCTTAAATAGAGACTGGGAATGCTGAGCCATTACACACATTGAATCTATTTCCCCCATGTTAAGTATCTTGTCAAACTGTCTTAAATGGGATATCTTGACTATCACTACAAAAGTTTTTTTCCCTCCTGATGACAACAGTTCATATTAATTATTTAGCCTCTTAGAGTTGGTTGGGAAACGCCCACCTTTTCATGTTCTCTGTATGTATATATATCTGCTCACTATATGTTCCATTCTATGTGTCCAATGAAGTGGGCTGTAGCCCACGAAAGCTTACACTCAAATAAATTTGTTAGTCTCTAAGGTGCCACAAGTACTCCTGTTCTTTTTTCTGTTTCTTTTCTTCTTCTCAAGCACTTGGGGCAAGGTGTTGGCTACCCTGAAACCATCTGATTCAAGTGTCCATCAAAGCAGGATATTGGCTGCCACGGGATCTTCTGTCTTACAGCACATTTTTACATGTTAATTGGGAGAAGCATATGATATTCCCCAGTACTTATACCCCTTTCTCAAAGGAGTCACATGTCCTGAAATGTTCAGATCATTTCTTGCATCTTTCTCTAGCTTCTGTTTCTGACACCTATTTATTTTCAGTAAGGCATCTACTACTGGAATTTGTCATTTGCGAGGATCCCTTGTGGAGAGCAATTTTCCTTGCCTTCTCCAGTGTTTGCCTTTCGCTGATGTTTATATTCCCGTTGGGATTCAAGACCCAAACTTTAGCTATTCATCTCTGTTAATTTATTGTCTATAAACCCCGGGCACACTAGTGGTGATACCACAGGCCCCATTAGCAAGTTACCAGGAACCTGGTCCCTGCATCTAATTTCCCTGTATTTGCATACATGTTTAAAACCATAATACAACACACCGCCATAATTGTTGCTTGCACTCTTATCTACCTATGAGGGAGATAAGCAGCTGTTTGAGTTCATCAGCAATAAAATACTGTGGTTGATGGTTTTGTTCTACCCTGGGCTTTAAAGTTTAGAGAGGTGGTGTGCCAGTGTTTAGCCCTCATGCTCTTTCCCTGTGTTATGGGCCTTGCATGATATGGACACTGTTCTATGAACTGCGGTCTTATACACTTGTCATGTGGCTGTCTGAGCCAAAAATTGGGGCGGGAGGAATGGGGTTTTGTTCAAATTCAGAAGAAAACTATATTTTCTTTTGGTGGACTTCTGTCATGAGACTATATTTCTCAGTGATTAGACTTTGGTGTTATCTAGAAATCTTTCCATACTGGTTGTTTGGGATGGCATATATCACAGGCTGTCAAAACCTTTTCCTAGGGAAGACAACGTCTTCACTGACTGTCCCATGACCCTTCATGATGGCACTGTACATACTTTCCCATTGTTGATAGCTACGCTCTTCTGAGCACAGGCTGAGAGTCAGGAATTCTTCCGTTATAATATCAACCTTGATATGATGCCCTTTGGCAAATCTGAAAATTCCCACACTCTCCTGTGGGGGTTGAGCAAAACTGGACAGAGAATGGAACAGACTTGCACAAAAAGGTGTGGTTTTGTTTATTGAAATTTAATATTTTGAACAATTTTTTTGACCAGCTCTGGAGTCAGAGTGCTGAGGACTTTAACCTCAGTCACTGCACTGCACACCAAGGGGCGCTTGGTGTTTCCTGGTGAAGGTGGGGATAGAACTCAGACTCTACTGCTGAGAAAGCTAGTGCCTCTCCTACAGGAGTTAAATGAGAATCACTGTTAGCAGCATAGGGCCTATGAAACACCATATGAAACTTTTGAATTGATCTGATAAATGACAGTGGTACCAACACACACACTACCTCTGTATTGCCCTAGACACTCAGATTATACTCTGAACAAGGCATATTTTGATGTTTTACCATTATCTCTTCCCCCCTCAATAATGGAGACTAAAAATACAAATATTTAACGCTTTATGTCTCAAAGTAAAGAAGGTTGTTTTGTTTTGTTTTTTTAAATAACCCTCCTTCATTTACATAATTTACTGCTCCTGCAACAATTTGGTTCTGGGACAAAACAGAAACAAATGATCCAGAGAAGATAGGAAGATACCAGTAGTAGTTAAATGTGTTCAGTCACAGGTGGCAGGTCTGATTCCATTGCTCCTTTTTGCTCTCCTTCTGTATATCTAAGCAGAAACTCTCACGGGTTCTGACAAGTTAGCTCTTCTGGTCGGATGCCCTTTGTTCTTTCATCAGCAGCTAGGCCAGGAAGTAGCCAGTGATCATAAGGTTCTTAAATTCATGCATTATTTCAGGAGCACTAGTTAAACAATGGCCTGACTCTAGCTGGGTTCCCAGTGTATTAATTGAAGTCAGTGGGAGCTGACTATAAATAGTTCCTCTTAAGGCTTAAAGAGGACACTGTCAAATTAAACATCACACTGTTTTCTAAAATTATCACACTAAAGACAACATGAGGGTGGGGAGAGGAATTGGTAATTTTTTTTCTCTTTGTTTCCATTATGCACGTAAAATCATAGAACTATAGGATTGAAAGGGACTGCAAGTGTCAGCTAGTCTAACCCTCTGCCAAGATGCAGGATTCGTGGTGACTAAACCATGCAAAACAGATGGCCATCCAGCCTCCTTTTGTGTGCTGTCCGTTTCATCAATTCCCCTCTTGCTTTTGTGGGTCTTTCACAGAGTGGGAGGAAATAATTAAAAATCTGAGACAAAACCCAGGAAAATGTGTTTATAAAAGCACCAATATTGGCAGTGGTCCCAAGGGCAGGTGTAGAAGCTGAAACTACTTCAACTCTTCTTTTAAAACTGACTACATTCCAAATGAGAGACAAGGTCGGTCAGGGTAATATCTTTTATTGGACCAACTTCTGCTGGTAAAGGAGACAAGCTTTTGAGCTGCCTGGAGCTTTATGCCTGGAAACACTGCCTGCAGTGACTCTGGAGTGTGAGTTCCAAGCACCAGACAGATGGTTACAAAGCACGGGCCAAACTCCAAATTGGTTGTTTAGCTGCTGCAATACAGAAATAAGTCATGTAACTTGTAGCATATATTAAATCTACATACCAGACTAAGTATATGTCTCCACGGAAACACAGGCTTTAATATTGTACCCTGAAAACATATGGCTCAATTTCAGCTCATAGATAAGCAAGCCCAATCTGAAGTTGTGCCTGAGTCATTCTGACTAAATTCCCATAGGGAGGGTCAATCTATCTTTTATGTGTGTTTTTCCTTAGAAAAGCAATAATGACCATTGAAAACTCAAGTCTCCAATTAACTTAGTCTGGGGTCGGCAACCTTTCTGAAGTGCTGTGCCGAGTCTTCATTTATTCACTCTAATTTAAGGTTTTGCGTGCCAGTAATACATTAACATTTTTAGAAGGTCTCTTTCTATAAGTGTATAATATATAACTAAATTATTCTTGTATGTAAAGTAAATAAGGTTTTTAAAATATTTAAGAAGACATTTAAAATTAAATTAAAATGCAGAGCCCCCCAGACCGGTGGCCAGGACCCAGGCAGTGTGAGTGCCATTGAAAATCAGCTCACGTGCCGCCTTCAGCACACGTGCCATAGGTTGCCTACCCCTGGCTTAGTCGGTACCTAATGCTGGACTTTATATAGCTTATACATATACTTTGTGCTGGGCAACTGGGATGATGTTCTGATACTGAATAATTTCAACTCAACATTTGGTCAATAAGTATTTACTGAAGTTGGGACCATCTTTTTTGTTCTGTGTTTGTGCAGCACGTAGATCCTGGTCCATGAGTACTGCTCCTAGGTCCTATGGTTATTGAAATAATAATGTATTGCCATCCACTGAAACAGCACAAAGTAGAGGGAAACCAGGGAGATGTACTTACAACGACCATTTCTGGACTGAAAATGTGTTTTGAAATTAATCCACATGGCATCTGTAACTTTATCCTTGGCCATTAACGTTTCCCCATCTCATCGTTCAAGAGCAAAACCAGCCAACAAATAAACAGAGCATGCAACAACACTTTCCCTCTTTGATCGCCAAGAAGATGGCAGAATCATTACAGCAACTGTTTCCAATGTTTAAGTCATGACAAATAATTCAATAAATAGCAAAAGTTACAGTGAATGGCAGTTAGGCATGGGAGAGATACTTTTGATGGAACACAAACTGTTATTTTTCCCCCTATTGGTCTTGAATAGAACCTTTGTCATTCGCTGGTCATGAACATTCCTAAAGTCAAAGATATGTTTAATGCAAATATTAGCAAACAGTGCATTTCAGGTTTCATAGAGTTTATGGCCAGAAAGAGACCATTAGATCATCTAGTGTGACATCACAGGCCATTCAGTTTCATTGAGCCCAATAACTTGGGTTAGACAGAAACATTTCAGTCTGGAGACTGAACCTTTGTATGCAGAAAACAGGAGAGAGTCAGGCACCACTATTGCCTGAGGTGCCTGCTGTGGCAGGGAATTAATTAGATGGAATATGCCCAGATGATCTTAGCAAGTGATCTGTATTCCGAGCTGCAGAAGAAGTCAAAAAAATCTTTCCCAATATGAAAATTCCTCCTTTCCTCAAATCTGGCCATCGTTTGGACCTTGAGCATGTGCATTCTCTGTACCTCCTCAGAGCTGTGGTCCACTCCATACACATTTGGTAGCTGAAATAATTTATAATAGTCAAGAAAAGTTAGGTCATCCAACCAGGGAACAGAAACCATATCATGGACCTAGGGAACCGGTTACAGAGTTCAAATATTGAATTCAAAATAATTGACAGAGTACACACTATGAAAAGTTCACAAACAACTCATAGCATTAAATCCCCCTGTAAATCGGATCCTCAACTGATATAAATGGGTATCGCTACATTGACTTCAGTGGAGCTATGCCTGTTTATGCTAGCAGAACATTTTCCTTGTTGCTCTAAGAATGTTGAATAACGAACAAATTTGCCAGCATCTTAATGTGCTCTTGGACAACTTGTGAACAGGGAGTGGGGAATGAGGCTAAAATTGTTGGATAGCTCACTGAATAACTGGATCAATTATACTTATGTAAATCAAATGGTCCTCTTACCCTGACAAGGGCCTTTATTACAAAAGGATAACAGTCCAAATAGGGCATTTCTCCAGATTAAGGAGGAGAAACTTTAAACAAAGGAAAGAGAAACACTGTACTATGTCTAACATTAATGGGCTAGCATGACCGACCTACATTAAACGATATATTACACTTGTGTCTACTGCAAAAGAAACTATTCCATAAGCAGAAGCCTATAGGAGTAGCATATGGCTACTCCTAGCATATGGCCTATGTCTGCAGCACAGCGCCCCTAGCCTCCCGCTAGGGCACTACATCTGTATCAAGTCAAAGGGAATGTGCCAGTCATTGAAAATTCCTCATCAGTTCCTGCAGCCCCTAGGTTGTCTTCCATCTGACTACTGTCCCTCCTTGCTTACGTTGTCTGAGCTGTTAAGATCACAGCCCATGGTTGTATGCCTGCAAGGAACACAACAGTGTTCCTCGCTATACATTTAATATTTAATACACAGCATGCAGCTCCGTGTTCTAAGTAAAATAGTTCAATAGACTGTGTATTATTTAATAGGTGGGACTTAACTGAATTCACTAAAGATGGAGTTTAACAGCCATCTGTATAAATGGGTTCAATTATATAACTCCCTTGATTCATTTGTGTTTTAATGCTTTCATTATTTGATTAAACTGCAAATGGAGTGTTTTGCCATCTCAGGCACTCCTAGCACTGACCTCCTTTCTTCTAGATAATGTACGACTGTACTGTCAGTCCTGAGTGGCTGATGCATATACAATTCAGAGATATGCAAGACCCACTTAGATGCTACAGACAGGCCAGTGTAAAGTGTTGAACTCCATTCCCAGCATTGCTTCGCATGAAGATTTTAGAGGTATATGTATTTTCATATAGCCTTTTTATTAAAGGGTGAGAGTATGGTCTTGCAGATCTTTAATTGTTACTTACGTATTGTCAGAGAAAAACATAGTTCTCACTCTCTGGTTGGGTGCAGCAAAGTCAGATACTTTATTCTCAAGCAATTGCATAGAGGGAGAGAGTGCACTAGGACACAGGGTTTCCCCCTCCTAGGCAGGTGTCTCTACAGGTAAATAATTACAGCAAGCATTTATATCTTTTGTTACATACAATAATAAGCAACAGCTGCATTTTGCTTATACAGAGGTCATCTTGATATCTTATATTTCTCACTTATTTAGACTCTAGTCTACGTTCCATATTTATCTACAAAAGGTTGCAACAACTTCTCACACAGTTCTTTCACACTCTCCTCACCCAATCCTCACTTCTACAAATCTCACGTTATTAGGGTTACCGCTAGCCTGACTCTTACTAACAGAGACTATAATGCATTGAAATACCCTTCAAATCCCTGTCAGTTCTTTCTCTACTTCCACAGTATTCTTATTTCTTGTTATTGGTGTTTGTCTTCTATTAGCACCTAGCGGCCTGAACAAACATATAGTAATAACACCCAGTTCTAATATAGCACTTTGCAAAGGCAGTCAGTATCATTTCCCAGATGGGGAAACCGAGGCACAGAGCTGTGAAGTGACTTATCTAAGGTCACCCAGCAGGCCAGAGCTGGGAATAGAATTCAGGTCTCCTCAGTCCAGTCTAGTGTTCTGTCCACTAGGCAATGCTGCATCCTCAAGTTAAAACTCTCACACTCTAAGTAGACAAGACAGAAAAAAAGTATGGGAAACAGGCATTATTATCCCCATTTTAGACTGTTCTTTAGGCATGCAAAGTTTATAAGATTTGCCTCAAATCACCTACAAAGTCTATGGCAGAGCCAAGAACTCAAGCCAGGTTTCCTGATGCCAGTCCAATGCCTTAATCACACGACTCATCTTCATTTCAGCTCTACCAGTTGGTTTGTCATGTGACCTCATATAAATGATGTAATCGCTTTACATCTTGCCTTATCCCTGGTAAAACAGGGATACTACTACTTGCCTTCTGCACAGGGGTTAAGTAACTTTGATATCCTCCAAAGACATTGTGGTGTAGAAATGCAAAGTGTTAACTATAAGGAGAAATGGCCCGAAATCAGAGCTTCGCATATGAGTAGGGTTGGCACAATTTGGTTTTTTAAAAAATAATTTTGACAGATAATATCAATGTTTATTTTAAAGTTTTTTTTTTCATATTTATTGATGTGTCCACAGTTGCACAAAATTGTGGATTTTAAGCATTTTTTTATTTTGATCTTTTTTTTTTTTGCATTTTGACAGTTGAGATAATTATTTAATGACAGTAGATACTGGGGAGTCAAAAAATTGAAGCTTTAAAAATCATAAGAGCAGAAATTGTCAACATCACGTGTCAAATTACACAAAATAAATATCCTTAAATAAATGAATCATACCTGTTTTCACTATTCATTCGCTAGTCAATTCGTAATAAGCCTAGTTCAAACATCTAAATCACTAGATTTTGACTCTTGGGTTCTCAGAAAAGTAAGAAAAATGCTGTTTATCTGTAAATTTTGATTATTATCAAAGGAATTATTTTTTCATTGGTTTGTCTGCATATAGTGAAATTGGTGTTTACTGACATCTGCCAATGAAATCTAATCCTTCCAAGCCTACATATGAGCCCCTTCAGAGGTGAGTGAAGGCTATATTGTGGTGTTTTTCTTTTGGAGGCAGCAATTAACTTCAAGTGGGTGCTAAAGTGACTTGTTCCAAGTGGTTCTTTCTCCCCATCCCTCTCTGCTCTGAGCAGAGAAAACATTCCCACTATCCAAACGTGGGGTAAGGTACAGCTCTTTTGCGTCCTACTGTCAGTGAGCAGGACATGGGTGATCATGCCTAGTCGGTGGAGCAGGAAGCAAGCCAAGTGGTTAGAACAGGATTCAGACCTCATGGTTAGCACAGGAGCTGATTGCCACGACTCAGAGCCAAGGGTCGGAGCCAAAGTCAGGAATCGATGCCAAGAGTCTGAAGCTGGGAATCAGAGCTGAGGGGTCAGAGCCAGATTCAGAGGCCAGGTGCCAGAAGTGAGGAATAGGAAGGAGCTGAGGCAGGGGCCAGGCTGGGTCCAAGCACATGCAGGAACTATTGCAGTCAAGGGTCAATGCTTTAAGCAGTCACCAAACTGCTCCTGCACTGGGGTTTCAGAGCCAGGCTGCTTACTATTCCAGCCAATCAGGTGGTGTGGCCTATTAGGCTGCCTATGACAGGCCAGCTGTGCTCACTGGGTGCTCAGAGACTGGTTCTCCAGGCCCTGCTTCCAGACTAGCTCTGCTGCAGATCCTGATTCCTGACACTTATAACAGGACCCTGCCTACAGCGAAGTGTGTTGGTAAATAGAAGCAAACAAAACACTCAGAAAAACAAAAGTCCATCCCTGACGAGCTCACAATCTGATGTTAGCTGCAATATCATTGATATTAGATGTGATGTCAAGTGAAGGGGGAGGATGTAAGCAGGTTACACTGATAATACACTGAGGGCCCTAGTCACAGACCTAGACCCACTTGTGCTAGGTGCTGTACAAATACAGAAGAAAAGGTCTCTGCCATGAAGAACTTACAATCTAAACGGATATGACAGATACAGGGTGGGGGAAGGGGGATAACAATTGAGTTGTTAACAGTTGAGTTGATAACAATGAAAAGGTAAATCAGTAAAGATCTCTATAAGTCTGAAAAGTGAGTTTCATTTCCATGCAGTTTCATGCATTCATTTTCAGGGGACTGTAAAGAGAAACATAGATTATATTTAATTTTTTTGTTATTGCCATAGGCAAAACAACTACTGATTTCTGGTACTGCAAAACCGTGGAGAAATAATTAGTGGGAAATGTTTCAGTTAAAAATCTGAATTATGAGCATTAAAGTCAATGGTTTGTAACAAATCTTTGTTCCAGCCTTCAGGGCATGCAGATCCTCAGACAGGTGCACTGTGATGCCTGAGAACTAGTTTGAGTGTATGGTGAGGAAAGAAAAGGGGTGAAATTTAGGTTGAAATAGCAGGAGAAACTTGCTAAAGTTGATTTCTGCAGTCTGAGGCTCAGATAGTCTCCTGAAGGAAGTGATGGAAGACTCATTTCTTGAGATGCTTTAACATGTCCAGTCACTAATATATAGAAATTAGTAGGAAAAATCTCAAGTTGGCAAGTTCATGCACTGAACAACTCAGCAGATCTTTTCCATCTCAGGCTTCTGTGATTCTATGAAATGAGTAGAACTGATAAAAACACAAATATAGTGAACATTTTGAAATTTTCAAAGACTTTTGTTTGACTAGGTGTTCAGTGTGCCGATATCTTTGCTTTTCACTGAAATTGTTGTAATCTTGTTTTCATTTCTGAAAATCGAATTTGTTAAAATGAAATTTCCATTTTGAAATTTTTAAAATGTTGGTTAAAGAAAAGTTTTGATTTTTGAAAAATCCCTTCATGTAGCTTATCTGAGCAATTAAAACTAACAATGGAAAAGAAAAAAAAATCCCCCGACCAATCAGAATAGCATAAATTTCAATTTTTAAGAATGTCCACATTTAATGGAAAAACGTAGAATTAAAAATGTTGACCAGTTCTAGAAATATATAATGATAATACACAATATGAAAGAATGTTTGTACGTGACTTCAAATTCATTTTTATCTTCTGCCTCATCATTACAGATTACATTCTTTGAGCCAAATTCTGAGGTTTTAGTTCAGTTTTTGTTCAATCTGAACTCTCACTGATTTCAATGGGAGTTTGCCTTGTGAGAACTAAGTAAGAATATTGGGATTTGAGCCTAAGAGAACAAGAATTCCATTTGCTTTGCAGTAATTCTTACACTATTACATGAAGAAGATGCGTAGGATGCTTCATCTTAGATGCTTCCAGATATAGCTGATTTTGAAATGATACTACCAAGACATGAAATTATTATTGATGTCTGCAGAGCATATCCCTTCTGGGGACTATGGTTTTTGACTTAACTATCCAGGAGAGTAACTAGAATTGATTTAGACTCTGTGCCAAGATGATCCAGTCTGGGATTTTATTTGAGATGCTCACAGGGAATTGATCACAAAGGAATGAGTGGGTTAATGAAGCCTTCTGTCAGTGTGATACTCGTTCAACTTTGCTAGCCATCGCTTCTCAAGTGTGGCAGCTGTGGCCAACTCCTAAAAGTAGCTTTGGTTAGACTTTTGGAACAGTCTCTAATATCTCCCTTGCAGCTGCCTAAAAAACATTGGTGGGCACGGTCAGTTTACATTGGGCATTAGTGCCTCTGTTTTAACTGCATGTACATATGCATGCAAGGGAGGGAGGATTCTTTAGTAGTTAGACCTGGTGGGGCTAGGCATTAGGACTCCTGTATTGTTACCAGTGGCTTTTGAGAGACTGAGAGTGAGGCCATCAGCTGTTAGTATCAATCAGTCTATCTGCGGTACTTATCTGTCCCCAAGTACCTGAGCATCTCATAGTCTTTAATGCATTTATAGACTCATAGACTCTAGGACTGGAAGGGACCTCGAGAGGTCATCGAGTCCAGTCCCCTGCCCTCATGGCAGGACCAAATACTGTCTAGACCATCCCTAATAGACATTTATCTAACCTACTCTTAAATATCTCCAGAGATAGAGATTCCACAACTTCCCTCGGCAATCTATTCCAGTGTTTAACTACCCTGACAGTTAGGAACTTTTTCCTAATGTCCAACCTAAATCTCCCTTGCTACAGTTTAAGCCCATTGCTTCTTGTTCTATCATTGGAGACTAAGGTGAACAAGTTTTCTCCCTCCTCCTGATGATACCCTTTTAGATACCTGAAAACTGCTATCATGTCCCCTCTCAGTCTTCTCTTTTCCAAACTAAACAAACCCAATCGTTTCAGCCTTCCTTCATAGGTCATGTTCTCAAGACTTTTAATCATTCTTGTTGCTCTTTTCTGGACCCTTTCCAATTTCTCCACATCTTTCTTGAAATGCGGGGCCCAGAACTGGACACAATACTCCAGTTGAGGCCTAACCAGCGCAGAGTAAAGCGGAAGAATGACTTCTCATGTCTTGTTTACAACACACCTGTTAATGCATCCCAGAATCACGTTTGCTTTTTTTTGCAACAGTATCACACTGTTGACTCATATTAAGCTTGTGGTCCACTATGACCCCTAGATCTCTTTCTGCCATATTCCTTCCTAGACAGTCTCTTCCCATTCTGTATGTGTGAAACTGATTGTTCCTTCCTAAGTGGAGCACTTTGCATTTATCTTTATTGAACTTCATCCTGTTCACCTCAGACTATTTCTCCAATTTGTCCAGATCATTTTGAATTTTGACCCTGTCCTCCAAAGCAGTTGCAATCCCTCCCAGTTTGGTATCATCTGCAAACTTAATAAGCGTACTTTCTATGCCAACATCTAAATCGTTGATGAAGATATTGAACAGAGCCGGTCCCAAAACAGACCCCTGCAGAACCCCACTTGTTATACCTTTCCAGCAGGATTGGGAGCCATTAATAACTACTCTCTGAGTACGGTTATCCAGCCAGCTATAGTAGCCACCCACCTTATAGTAGCCCCATCTAAATTGTACTTTCCTAGTTTATCTATAAGAATATCATGCGAGACCGTATCAAATGCCTTACTAAAGTCTAGGTATATCACATCCACCCCTTCTCCCTTATCCACAAGTTATCCTATCAAAGAAAGCTATCAGATTAGTTTGACACGATTTGTTCTTTACAAATCCATGCTGGCTATTCCCTATCACCTTACCACCTTCTAAGTGTTTGCAGGTTATTTCTTTAATTACTTGCTCCATTATCTTCCCTGGCACAGAAGTTAAACTAACTGGTCTGTTGTTTCCTGGGTTGTTTTTATTTTCCTTTTTATAGATTGGCACTATATTTGCCCTTTTCCAGTCTTCTGGAATCTCCCCCGTCTCCCATGATTTCCCAAAGATAATAGCTAGAGGCTCAGATACCCCCTCTAGTAACTCCTTGAGTATTCTAGGATGCATTTCATCAGGCCCTGGTGACTTGCAGGCATCTAACTTTTCTAAGTGATTTTTTACTTGCTCTTTTTTTATTTTATCTTCTAAACCTACCCTCTTCCCGTAAGCATTCACTATATTAGACATTCCTTCAGACTTCTCAGTGAAGACCGAAACAAAGAAGTCATTAAGTATCTCTGCCATTTCCAAGTCTCCCGTTACTGTTTCCCCCTCCTCACTGAGCAGTGGGCCTACCCTGTCCTTGGTCTTCCTCTTGCTTCTAATGTATTGATAAAAAGTCTTCTTGTTTCCCTTTATTCCCATAGATAGTTTGAGCTCATTTTGTGCCTTTGCCTTTCTAATCTTGCCTCTGCATTCCTGTGTTATTTGCCTATATTCGTCCTTTATTCTCACAACACCCCTGTGAAGTAGGGAAGTGCTGTTATCCTTCTGTTACAAATGAGGAACAAGGGCACAGAGAGAGATCATTTAACCATGGTCACACAGGAAGCCTCTGGCAGAGCAGGGAATACAGCTCTCCTGAGTCCCAGCCTAGCACCCATACTACAGGACCACCCTGCCTCTCAATGCCTAGCTGTTACATAGCACTTGCATCCTTACAAATGACTTACTAAGGAGTTCAGTAATCATTATTCTGTAGTCTAAGAGGATTCATTCTGTGTATCCCAAATCTGTCATTGTCTTCTTTTCTTCTCTCTCTTTTCTTTTTTCAAGTGTGAATTGTGCAATAGATTCCAACTCATAGTTAATAATATCTATTGTAACTAGAGTTGGTTGGGAAAAGAGGATTTTTCCTGCCCAAACTTTCAGATGAAATTTTGAAAAGAATTTTGTTTTTGGAGGAAGGCAGTGGGTTGTCAAAGAAAGAACAAATCAGTTTCAAGTTGAAAAATATCTATTTTCTGTTGGGGAAAAAAAGACGGGGGTGAGGATTAACAAAGCCCTGAAAAAATGTCAACAAAAATGGAAAATTGTCCATGAAAATTTCCATTTAATCAAAGGCTTTTTCCATCAAAAGATATTTTGATGGCAAATATTTGAGTTCTAGTTGCAACCCTCTGCTTTATGGCCGGTGAGCTCACAACAGGTGCCCAACAGGCAGCAGATGGTTCACGTAATAAACATTTGGATTGACGGTGACACTAGACTATTTCCTACGTCCTTCTGTTCCTCATTTCTTTATTTTTCTATGAACAAGGTAGAAAATGTGCCATGTCATGGCGCACACTGTGATCAGACTTTTGACCATATTAAGTTCAGGGCTTAGGTTCCCTCAAGATGAAATTACTCCAAGTTTACCTGTTTGCAAAGTTTCATCATCCAAGAGGTCACTTTGTCTGTGTTCCTTCAAAAATTCCATTAAGATGTCAAAACAAATCCAGGGCTAGATACTGTATGTTAACCACACTGCAGCTGTCAGCTGAAGATGTTGGCAACTTTTTTTAATAAACAACCTCGTAAGTAATATGAAGAGTGTTTACAACACAGTTATAGCCTCTCTGAGGAGTTGAAATGATGCATCTGGTCTTCTTCTAGCAGTGTCTTTTTTCTGTTCTAGCATGACAGTGTTCAGAGAGATGCTGCAGCTCCCAGAATCCTGTGAAGTTTAGGTAGATGTCCAGATTTTTAGAAGTGTTACGTATTCAACATGTCCTACTGTGGCAGAGATGGCAAAATTTTCAGAAGAGTTTGGCACCCAAAATACTGAGATTTTTTTAAAATCTGGCCACTTATTTTGGTTCCTAAATAAAAAGTCAGTCTCTTGAAAATCTGACTCTATAAATGCATGCTGAGCACTTCTGAAAATCCAGTCCAGAAGCAAGGCAAGAATCTGAGTCCTGTTCACAATAACAAAATACACTAAAGTTTGACTTGTATTTGTAGGGTCCAGTTTTTCTGAAAGTCCCCTTTCAACCCGCATCATCCCATCTGACCTGAGGGAGGGGAAAAGGACATAAACATTAGCCCTGAAATTTGCTTAATCTTTAACACCAATAATCTTGCTACCCAGAACTACCTACCATTTGGTTCTAAACTTCTCTCCTTTTTCTCTGATATTCGCTCCTTGAGAAGGTGCCCTCTTCTGCCACTATCAAATTTCAAGCCATAACATGACACAGAAGTGGTCCTTCTTGGGCTGATGTCTGAAATTCTGCTGGCTTTGGGAAGGAAACAACCCCCTTACATGGCTGCCATTAGATTTCTTTCTGGCTTCCAGACTGTGGACCGTCTGAAGAATATTATACACAAACGATTTATTGTAGGAATGAATGGGGCAGCACTCTGCTGGATCTACGTCTTCCTATCCAGCAAAGCTCCTCATTATTAGATCCCTATGATGTAGAGTTTGGCAACACTATTTTCCCCTCCTCTTCTTTATATGAGATTTCCGCCAAAGAGAGCAGGATGCCAAGGACTCCAGGACCAACCATTTATGATGGCACCCAGCGCTGTCTTCTGCACTTTTGAAGACTCCACCATCAGCACTAGGACGCCCCAAAGCCAGAAAGAAATCAAGAGAATGATGAAGCACAGCACAGGTGTCTCACACTTAATCCAGGTCAGACACAAGTGACATTAGCAAGTACCTAGATAGAAGCACTGTGGGCCTGGCTAATCCTCTTGTTTCACCAGTGATTGAGGCTATCAGACCAGTGGGTTGCCAGGTGTCCGGTTTTCATCCAGACACCCAGTCGAAAAGGGACCCTCCCAGCCTGGTAAAAATGAGCGAGTGAGTAAGGGTGGGAGAGAGCAAACGATGGAGGGAGAGAGTGAGCAGGGCGAGACCTTGGAGAAGGGGCAGGGTAAGGATGTTCGGTTTTATTCGGTCAGAAAGTTGGCAACCCATCAAATTAGACTGAAGCCTCACAGTCATGCTGGACTCTTCCAGCCTAAGCCTTTGAAATTCTCCTTGACTAGGGTGGAGTGTAACCAGTGGAATAACTCTCTCCAGAAAGATGGGGGAGAAGGAGACAGACACTTCATACAGCACCATGAGATCCCTCTCTCGGCCCCTAGTAACCGGCAAAAAACATTACTCCAACTTTTTTTCTCCACACAACCCTTCATAAAGGCATTTACTTTGCCCTTTGCCAATGGTGCAGGCCTTGGCTGGCTCCTATGCTGTGCTCCAGAATGACTGTGGTGAAAGTCTACAGTCAGCCCTCCCCTTCTATCACCCAGGCTTCCTTCTGACCGTATTAGCAGGCATAGCATGAGTCCTGGATGTACAGAGAGGAGAAAACACTGCTTGGACACTTCATGCTTCTTCATAATGTTATTCTGTGTGTTTAGATCCCTTGGATAAAATTGCTTTGCGCTGCTAGGAAAAAAACCAGACATTCCTTTACTTGTAAACCCAGCATATTCAATACAGAATCAGAGGCCGGTTCATGGCAGACTTTGTGATGCCATTTGTACAGAGTTATCCTTCAGAACTGAACCACATCCTACAGAGGGAGGGATGGGGAGAGTATAGGGCACAAAAAGAGGTGGGAGGGGCTGTAGGCAGTCAGCTGGAGACTTATGGAAAGAGACCACCAATGCTGAGAGAGGATGGTAGAGTTGAAGGATGGGATAGCGGGAGGTGGATAGGATCAGCCCTGTCTTTCATGACTTGAGTTTTAATTGGGAAGGAGAAGTTCATTTGTAATAGTGAAAGGAAGAGTTATCTTGTGGTAAAGGCACTGGGCCTGGGACACAGATCTGGGTTCAATTCCCATGTCTGACACAGACTTCCTGTGTGACCATGGGCAAATCACTTAATCATTGTCTATCTCAGTTTGGCATTGTTGGTAAAGAGGGGATAATTCTTCTTTCTCCCACCCACTGACTTGCCTTGACTGTTTAGACTGTAAGCTCCTTGAGGCAGGACCAGCCTCTTCCTGTGTGCCTAGCACACTTGTGTCTGATTTTGGTGGGGGTATCTAGGCACTTCCATTATATACATAATGTTTCTCAAGGAAGAATAAAACTGAAAGATGAGGACAGTTCATACTGGAAGAAGTTCATGTAATGGCAGGATTTCCTGCCATGCCTAGTGGAGCAAGAGCAGGAACAGAGGAAGTGAAGGCAAAGGAAGAGCCAGCCAGAACAGAGGGGTGGATGGTGTTATGAGGAAGAGAAGGGGCATCAGGAGCAGAAGAGAGGACAGAGTTGAAAAATTTGTCTGACAACAGAACTGACAAAGAGCAGGAAGGAGGGGAGGTTGGGGGCCCGGAAGCTAAGAGCAGCAGAGAGGTTAGTAGACTGGCTGTCACAGAAATCTCCATATTTATCCTACTGCTGATGCCAATTAGTGCCATTCACCAGAGTGGCTTTTGTGTGTGATCTGGCAGCTAGGAACTGGGCTAAATCCATCAACTCCTTTCAAAGAGCCATTCAATGGGAATGTCTTTTGGCCACTATCAGCTTGGGCTAGGTTTGATCTGACAATAAACTCCGTGCCTCGTATCCAATCCCCTGAGCCATCCACGGCCCTCCATCCCCCCAACAGATTCGATCTCATTCTCTGTGTACTGTTTTATTGTTCTGCACTCATCCTTGGCACTGATCATTCTCTATGTAATGGGCTGCATTTCAACGAGGGATTTGTTAACATGGCTTATGACACTGTTCACACTGAAGTGAGTAATAGCATCTTTCAGAAGCACTGAAAGCACCAACAAAAGCACAGACAAATGGATATTCCACTTGTTCTCTTTGGCTCCGGCAAATATATGTCAGTGTTATCACTGTGCTTACATGAATCAACGGCTGCTTCTGCATGTGTGGGGAGATGCCCCATTCCATTCCTCACAAGCAAAATGGAGGAGTGTTAGGAGATCATAACCAGGCAGCAAGATTGCATCAAGATCTCTAAGGGCTATTCCACTCTCATTTGAGTAGGGTACCAGGGGACAGTGAAGCAGGGGAACTGTGGTGTAATTGCTACTTCACCACAGTTTTATTTCTGTCACGGAACAAGATGTCAGTGAAACCGTGAGTGTAACGCTACTGTGTGTCATTTTGTAGTGCATGTGTCATGACTTATTACATGCATTGAGAAGGAGCTCTATTCTACATGCATCTGACGAAGTGGGTATTCGCCCACGAGAGCTCATGCTCCAGTACGTCCGTTAGTCTATAAGGTGCCACAGGATTCTTTGCTGCTTCTATATTAATTGTTATTATGGTAGCACCCTAGGAGCCCCAGTGAGGAACTGCGACCCATTGTGCTAGGTGCTGTACAAGTGTGGAACAAAAAAGACAGGCTGTTTAAGGCAGTCAGGATTACTTTCAGGGTGTAAACTTTGCTACCCTGTTAAAGCACAGCATATCCTAAGGGCAGGTCTACACTACAGAATTACTTCCATATAACTACATTGCTCAGGGTGTAAAAAATCTGCAACCCTGTGTGATACAGTTATACTGACCGAAGCACTGGTGTAGACAGCACTATGTTGGTGGAAGAGCTTCTCCCACTGACATAGCTACTGCTTCTTGGGGAGGTGGATTAACTATGTTGACAGGAGAGCTCTCTCCCACCATCATTGAGTGTCTTCATTCATGTGCTACAGCAACATCAGTGCAGCGTTTGAAGCGCAGACCTGCCCTAAGCGCAGTGGAACTGCTGCTATTCCTTTGCTCAGAGGGGCAGGCTCTGGAGGATGACTCCCAGCAGGTTCAGTGGTGGGAATTGGCTAGAGGATCTGCCACTGCTCCATTAGCAGGATCCCCAGCTACCAGGTTGTGGCAATATGCAGCCTCTCCACTCCCGACCATATATTCTTCATTCCCCTGCTATCCCCAGCACAAATCTGGGAATTCAGAAGAGAGCTGGGGACAGGCAGGCAGCCTCCATGCTCAAGAGGGAAAGAGTGATGATATGCTTTTCCCTTCAGCTGCAGAGATGAATAGGTCTCTCTCAGCCCCTATTAAATTTCAGAGCTGTGTAATCAAGCTAGAACTATTGCTGTCCTTGTGGCTATAAAAAAAATTTGTTTATAAAGTTCCGCTATCCCTTTTATCAGTTTGACTTATACGCACCTTGCTGCTTTGGTAGTGAAGGTAATTGCCGTTGTTGGGAAGTGACTGCAATGAAAGCAGTGAGTATACGCAGATGTAAATGAGGGCAGATTTGGGCCCAAAGTTCCAAGGCTTGAAGATATATATATTAAAAAAAAAGGGGGGGGAGGGCATAGGGTTAGGCTGATCTATGATGATAGGGGATTGCAAGAGTGTGGGAAGCAAGGTGACTGCATGATGGAGTTGAGCGTCTGTTATTGAATTGTTTCAAGAGGAATATCATGGGTTGTTTTTTATTAGTGGCATATTTTTATCTGTACACTTAAGGGCTGATTCTGTCCTCCTTTGCTCACGCTGAGTAGTATGAGAGGAAGGATTGTCTTGGGTTTAGGGCATTACATGGGGACTTAAGTTTTAATTCCTGACTCCCTGAGTGACCTAGAGATTGATGCACGGGCTACAGCCTTGGCTAAGAGACATACGTCTTTTCGCTCATGCGGTAGAGCAGGGATCAGCAACCTTTGAAACGTGGCCCCTCAGGGAAATCCCCTGATGGGCCGGGATGGTTTGTTTACCTGCAATGTCCACAGGTTCAGCTGATCGCAGCTCCCACTGGCTGCGGTTCACCGTTCCAGGCCAAAGGGGACTGCGGGAAGGGCAGCCAGCCCATCCTTCGGCCCATGCCACTTCCACTTGTGGCCCTATTCACACTCCACCCCTGCTCCACCCCAGGCTCTGCCCCTGCCCCCACTTGGCCCACTCATTGCATTCCTCCTCTCCTCCTCCCTCCCCTGTGAGGCCCCCACTGCTCACCATGACCCTCTTCTCCCTCCTCCGTCGCAAGGCCCCCACCACTCGCCACATCTCTCTTCTCCTCCTCTTCCGTCTCCTGCGAGAACCCCACTGCTCACCACGTCCCTCCTCTCCTCCCTTTCCCCCTCCCCCTTGAGGATCCCACTGCCTGCCATGTGCCTCCCCTCCTCCACCTCCCCCCCCCCCCGCAAGGCCCCCATCACCGACAGGGACACAGCAAGCAGCAGGTGGCAGGGGTCTCTTGGAGGGCGTGAAGGAGGGACAGGGCGAGCGGCAGGGACCTCTGGAGAGAGGGGTTGGAGTGGAAGAGAAGAACTCAGCCAGGCACTGGTTGGCAGTGTGGTCCTCGGGAAGGTGTGAAGCAGGGACAGGAAGATGCAGAGCGCAGGCGGGGCCACCAGGGTCCAGGCATCTGGCAGCAGCAGCTGCATCAGGAGAGGCTTAGCCTCCCCAGCCTATTATACCTGCAGCCTACGGTTAAAAGAATATTGTGCCCTGAATGAAGCTTTAAGAGCTGGAGTCAGTCAGGGAGCTCAGGAGTTTACAATGCAGGGTGCTGCTGAAAGCCTAGCTTTCTATATTTATGCATCAGCTTCTCAAGTTGGATTTTAGTTCCTACAAAGGGCCAGATCCTGCAGTCCTGATTTAGCCAGAATCCCAGGCTCAACAGCACTGGATATTTAAGGCGTCTCTTCTTGGAAGAAACACATACCGGTGGTGATCGTGTTGGCTTTGTCGCACTTTACCCACAGCCATTGTAGCCTCCCTGCCCATTCAGCCTTTGGCCTTTCTGTTGAGAGACTCAATAAAAATATCAGTTATTGTTACTGCCTGATGCTACTGCACATCCAATAGGAAGTGTGCTGGGGCAAGCAACTCCTTTCACATAGGCTACCAAGGAGATGAAAATGACTGGGTCACAGCCAACCTTTGGAGCAGTGACCTATACATTCAAAGCTCCGTATCCCATTATGAGTCCCCTAAGCCATCCAGTTCCCTTGTGCACCATCACTTGCTTTACGTGTGTAGTAATTTCTTTGTTCTCATATTCTGGTCAGTAAATAAGCTATAAAAGGAGCAGCAGATACCTGCCTGCTTATACAGTCACTGTGTTGAGATGCTATATTGAGGGTGTATCTTTCTTTGAACTGTCAGAGACCAAAGACAACGTAGTAGCTTGCCTGACCCACTGTTGCCTAGTTCCTTAGGGTACAATCTCACCGCTATAGGTGCAATGCATGCATGTTCCATAACTGTTAATAGGTCTTGCACATGAAGTAAGGACTTGACTCCTCCTTGCCTCAGCTTTGCAGTGTTTTGCTAGTGGATCATTTCACATTTTTCTGATGGATTTTTCCACTCACTGAGAAGAC
This sequence comes from Gopherus evgoodei, assembly GCF_007399415.2. NCBI lineage: Eukaryota > Metazoa > Chordata > Testudines > Testudinidae > Gopherus > Gopherus evgoodei. The sequence goes on along the minus strand of NC_044323.1, from coordinate 285,931,274 downwards.
GCCAACAATAGTGGCTTTAGCATTGTGCAGAAACATTCTTTGACTCAGCCAGTCTCCAGAGAGTTAGAGGTCAGTCACTAAAACCTGGAATCACTGTCCTCTGGCTCTTGCTCTCGGATGTACACAGTCAAGTTAAAAAACTTTGTTACATTTCAAGTGGTTTTGGCTTCATTGGTTGCTTTGTATTGCGGTATAATACCAAACCCCACCTCTCCTGCCGAATAGTGAATTTTCTCTACCTCTCCATCCCAGGGGATTTTATAAATGCTAGTTCCTACTCTGCAAATCACAAACCAAGTTAAAAAAGTCATCAAACAAAAGGCTCCCCTGAAATGAACAAGCATCCGTTGTGTACTGCCATCATGCAAGGCTGTTAGAATCTCATCCCCAGGGGCCAATTCTCCCCCGAGCTGCACAATGTGCACTTACTAAAACACATAGTAATTATGTCATCATTGCTGCACGACAGCTGTGGCAAGGGAATTGTGGGGCTGGCACTTGTTTCATTCATTGAGAGGGAGGAAGGGTGGAAACAATGTCAGGATATGTTAAGAATTGGGGATACTTATCTCTGAAACCCCGTAAAAGTGAATTAATTTAGTTTGATGCAGTTCCAGTAATATCCAGTTAGATTCTCTCTTCTGAAGACCTAGTTTGATTAGAAAGCTCCAACTTGTCTTCAGTTCTTGCCCACCTTTGATTGTGGTTTAACTTGAACTGACTTGCCTGGAAACTGGAGTCCTGCTTCATTGTCTCTTATCTCCACCCTCTTTTGGTTTCAGCCAATCAGTTCCCTCTAACTTTCCAGGCTGTCTTTTCCTCAGTTCTTTTTTTTTAAACTTTTTACCCATTGATAAACTTGCCCACTTGGCCTTACCTGACCAGCAGGAAGTGAGGGGCAACCAGCACCAGTCACTCAAGGAAAAGAGAAGAAACTACAAAAGAGGAAAGAAACAAAACAGACTCATCTTACAGTGTCCTCATTAGCATCCTCGAGAAGCTGTCATGCTGCATTCCTCTCACCATATGGTGCTATGCAGGTCTATACATCAGCAGCTCCCCGAAGCCCACTTAAATAGGAGATAAAATATGCAGTATTACTGTAGCCGTGTTGGTCCCAGGATATCAGAGAGACAAGGTGGGTGAGGTAATATCTTTTATTGAACCAACTTCTGTTGGGGAAAGAGACAAGCTTTCCAGCTGACACAGAAGCTGGAAAAGTGGAACAGATTGTTTAGCATAAGCAGTTAACGCATTTCAAGGGACCATGCAAGGTGAAGTGGCTCGTTAACACTGCTCCAGTCACAGGGAGAAAAGGAAGGAGAGGGAGTAAGCAGCTGGGAGGAGTCATTAGTGGGCTACCGATTGTTGTGATAAACCGTAAGTCCAGTGTCTCTAGTCAGTTCATGATTTTTTGTTTCTAGCCAAGTTACGAATATAAGCTCCCAGGCATGTCTTTTGAAAGTATTATGCAGGCTTCCTTTGAGGATGAGGACTGAGAGGTCGGATGTGGAGTGATCATTTTGTGGAAAGTGTTCACTCACAGGCGATGGGGTGTTTTTGTCTTTAATCTTTTTTCTGTGCAAGTTCATTTGAGGACGTAGTGGTTGTCTGGTTTCACCCACAAAGTTGTCGCTGGGGTATTTAGTGCACTGGATGAGGTACACCACATGCGATAGGCATGTGGAGGATCCATGGATCTTGAAAGGTTTGTTGTGGGGTCTTGAAAGGTGTGTATGTCTTCAGGTTTTACCTCTATTGTTCATTGAATCATAGAATATCAGGGTTGGAAGGTGTCAGGGTTCCTTCCCCACTCTGAACTCTGGGGTACAGATGTGGGGACCCGCATGAAAGACCCCCTAAGCTTATTTTTACCAGCTTGGGTTAAAAAATACCCCAAGGCACAAATTCCTTCCTTGTTTTAGTATTGCTGCCACTACCAAGTGATTTAAACAAACATTCAGGGCGGACCACTTGGAGCCCTACCTTCCTGAAATATCCCCCAAAGTCCCTACACCCCCTTTCCTGGAGAGGCTTGAGAATAATATCCACACCAATTGGTACAGGTGAACACAGACCCAAACCCTTGGATCTTAAGTACAATGAAAAATCAATTGGGTTCTTAAAAGGGGAATTTTAATTAAAGAAAAGGTTAAAGAATTACCTCTGTAAAATCAGGATGGTAAGTACTTTACAGAATAACAAAAAACTCAAAAATACTGATGATTTCCTCTTTAGACAAAACTTCAAAGTTACAAAAACAGGGATAAACCTCCCTCTTAGCACAGGGAAAATTCAAAAGCTAAAACAAAAGGTAATATAATGCATTTCTTTTCTGCTATTACTTACTATTTCTGTAAGACTAGATGCTTAGTTCAGATATAGCTTAGGGAGATGTATTTTCCCTTGCCCTGTTTCCTGGCTGGCTCTGATAGAGACAGCCAAAAAACCTTCTCCTACAGATTGGAAAGTATCTTCTCCCCTTATTGGGCTGCTGCCCCCCAGGTTATCTGAGTTTATTAACCCTTTACATGATAAAGAGGGATTTTATGCTACCTGCATATTTATGACAGAAGGGACCTTAGGAGGTCATCTAGTCCAACTCCCTGCTCAAAGGGGGACCAACCCCCAGATCCCTAAATGGCCCCCTCAAGCATTGAACTTACAACGCTGGGTTTAGCAGGCCAATGCTCAAACCACTGAGCTATCCCTCCCCCTTAGTTTAGCAGGGGTCTGGTGCCACTATGATTTGGTGTGTCCTGGTCTATGGGGTACTTGCTTCTGATGATGAGCTTGGAGGCCAGAAAAAGGGGTTCAGGAAAGATTTCTTTCAGGATTGGATCCTCATTGAGTGTGAGTTGTAGTTGTTTGATGATGTGGGTTCTTATGTGGGGTGGTAGATGACAACTATGGATGTGAAGTTGGAAGGGATTATATTTCTGTATTGACGCAGGTTCTCACAGGGCATTTGGGTGGCTCATTCCATGATGCCATCTACATTTCTGGTGGAGTGTCTTTGTGTGGTGAAGGAGGTTTTGAGTGTGTTAAGGTGCGTATCCCTGGACTTTCTCCTTGGAGCATGTTCTGTGGTATCTGAGTGCCTAGAGCCCTCCAATTAGAATAACCAGCTATATTAACTTATTAATGTCCCCTGCTTGAATGATTTCTGGGCTTACCTATAATGTCTGATATCGCTTTTGGCATGTGTATTTTGTTTTACTGGAGAAACTCTCTATATTGCTTTGTAGGTAATTTATAATAATATAAGATAGGTGTGCTCTAGTGATTAAAGCAGAGGAGTGAGCATCAGGATTCCTGAATGTCACAATACCAGGCCTCAAATATGAGGTATGTGTATTTTTTTTAAGTTACATCTATATCTAAAGAAACTTCAACACACCTTGAATTCCAGCTTTGTGTTGGTTGTTTACCATCCTATGGTTAACGCAAACAGACAGCTAGTGGCTGAGTAATATATTTCAAGCAGATATAAAATTACATTAGTTTTACTGGTGACTTGCTGTCATGATTTTTTGTTTTTTTCTTGCCTGTAACATAAGCTCCTCTGGTGACACAGGCAAATCCGTTAATCTCACTGTGCCTCAATTTACTCATCTGTAAATTAATATAATCCAAGTTGTCTGCTCTGTAAGGGTGTGTTATGAGGTTTAATGCAGTATTGTTTCCAATATATGTTTGAAATCTTTATATACAAACCTCGACTTGAGGGCAAAGTAATATAATTATAACATCCCAACTGGTATTTTGCATTGTCAAACAAACAAACAAAAAAAGACAGTTAAGAACCACTGGGAGAAAAGATAAAGGAAACAAGCCCACCTGGCTGTTTAGTGAATTCATCTGTATTATAGGTGGAGCTGGTAATGCCATCTGTTAAGGTTGCCCAACACTTACCATTATAAGACTCTGTTTTCAGTTGCTTATAACTCCACCAAACTGTAATCATTTGGGCTAAAATGTTGTGTGCCAGGTGCCTGCCTTGGGCTGATTTGGGGGAGGGGAAATTTCAGCCAAAATAATTCAACTGTTTCCAAGAATGCAAATAGAGAAAAATAAGTTTGTGCATCTTAAAAATGACTGCTAACCTTTTCTTTGAAAGCCCTAGACCCTTCATGCTTTGGAGTAGCGACTTGAAATTTAGCAGGGGAGTTGTCTTTGTTTCAGGGATGTGCCTTCTGCTGTTCTCCTTGAAAATCTGTCCAAATTGGGCCAAATTATAAGCCACTGAAAAATGAACTTTCACATACTCTGTAGGGATTTTTTTAGATTTCAGTTGCTAAATTCCCCACACTGGCATGCTTCAAACTGGGATTGAGAAGAACTTTCCCTGCAGTTGCAGTTCTGAGCTGTTGATGTCCCAGTCTGAGAACCTGAAATGAAAGCAGGGAGCCTGTATCTCCTGTGTTCTCAGTGACCCTATGCGATGCCCAGGCAGTGTGGAGAAGGAAGGTTGCCTGATCCAAATGCAGGGGGCACAAGAGCTGGACCTGCTGGGACCAGAGGGGTCGGGCAGGGGGAGTAGATTGTGACAAAGAGCAACAGAAGGTGGGGAGACTGGGATTGGAGGCTGGAGGGGTGGGGAGAGGGAAAGTAGGAGTGGGAGCTGGAGGGAGTCTGGAAATGGCTGGGTAAGGAGATTGGGACTGAGAACCATTGGGGTGCAGGGTAGGAGGGAAGTGGAAAGGGGAGACAGATCTGATTTCATTGGAAGTTAGCTGCCTAAGCCATCTTCAGAATTTTACTAAACTGCACCATTACATACCTAAGTATCTTTAAAAGATCTGGCTAAATGGCTGTATCACTTCTGGAAATGCGTTTTAGCTGTGCTAGTCACTTAGACCCAGATTTGCAAAGGTATTTAGGTGCCTAACTGTCAATGCTGAGCAGAGCAATGCCTGGCCACTTTTACAAATCTATGCCTCAGTTTCCCATATACAAAATGAGGATGAAACTTCTTCATCCCACGACGTGTTGTGAAAATAAATTTGTGATGCACTCAGCTACTGTAGTGAAGAGTGATGTAGAAAAGCCAGGAGGAAATTGTGAATTCTCTCTCCATCAGGGCTGGCTCCAGGCATCAGGGAAGGAAGCAGGTGCCTGGGGTGGCCAATAGAAAGGGGTGGCACTCTGTCCGTTATTGGGGCGGCACTCCTGGGTCTACAGTGTTAATTCAGCGGCAGGTCCTCCAGTCCCTCGCTTCCTCTTCGGCTACACTTCAGCGGCAGCTCAATTCCTCCGCTTCAGTCTTCGGCAGCACTTCGGGGGCAGTGCAATCACATTTTTCTTTTCCTTTTTTTTTTGCTTCTTGGGGCGGCGAAAAAGCTGGAGCTGCCCTGCTGTCCAGAGCAGTGTTTGAGTAGTGTGCATTACATAAGCCATTGGGCCTCACGCTGAACAATGAGGAGAAAGCAAAATATGAAATTAGCTGATCATTAAGTGAGCATCATCCACCCTGTACACTGAATGAGGCAGGGGTCTTGTGGGGCAAAAAGAATGCAATCATGTAATTAGACTATCGTAATACATATACACAGGGGGGCCAAATTAAGGCTCCTAACTTTTAAGGGCTTGATTTTGCTATCAAGTGCTTAATAATGTTCATTTAGCTTATTTTTTGTGGGTAATATTATATGTACTTTGACAAATTAATAATAATAATAATAAATAATATATAAAACAATGAATTATTGTTTTTTCTAGCACTCTTAATTTTTGTCTTTACCCTCCAATTGGCAAGACCGTCAAATGCTTTTAAACAGCACTTTTACCACAGTGGCCTAAAAGAAGCGAATCAGCTATATTTTCTTCTGTCATGCTGAACACACATTCACCTTTGCTGAGAAACCATGTAATCTCATTGCTGTGACCCTTGCCTGTCCTCCCTTACCCGCTGTTTAATTGCTCCTTGGTTGCATCATGTATGAGATTCAATTGGGGGCAGAGACTGTGTTGTTTCTCTAAATAAAAGTTGCCTACTTGCACTCTATAGGGTGCTGTAATATACTTCCATAGCAATTAATAATCATGCATGCTTCTGCCACTTTACTATTCTGTGTCCACAGATAAGTTATTGTTAATTTATTATTAATCATTAATTATTGTTATATTTTATTATTTGTATTGCAAAGCAACTAGAGGCTCCAACTGGGATTGAGGCCCCATGGTACAAAGGGTTGTACAGTCAGATAGGCCCAGATCCTCAAAGATATATAAGCCACTAACTTCTTTGAAATCAATGGGAGTTAGGCACCTAAATACCTTTGAGGATCTGGGCCATAGTGAGAGCCAGTCCCTTCTCTTTGGAGCTTATAATTTACATGGACAAAGGGTGTGTGAAAGGATTATCCTCACTTTACAGATAGGGAACTGAGTCATGGGGGGAGAGGCCCTGATCCTCAAAGATATCTGAGCTGCTAACTTCCATTGAAATCAATGGCAGTTAGGTGCCTAAATGCCTGTGAGGATCTGGGCCAACTTTGCCAAGTCATGCGGGTGCTCCATGGCAGAACCAGGAACTAAACTCAGATTCCCACTCTTCCAAGGGTGCTTGTTAACTATCCTGAGACCAGCTGATTTGATCTTTGATGTTTACATTTTATCCTGCTCTTAAAGTACTTTCCCAACCCTCTGCAATATTCTATTTCTTTGATTTTGGATGCAATCCCTTTCAAAGAGTAGTCTTCCTCTTGGAAAGGCAATGACTTGCAACAACAATATTAATTCCATCACTGAATGGCAATTGTTCTACCTTTGCATATATTCAATACAAAAGAAAAATGCAGTGTTAAGGGTGCACAGTTAAGCATGCCAAAATCAGTCAAGGGACCGGCTCTGTTCAATATCTTCATCAACGATTTAGATGTTGGCATAGAAAGTACGCTTATTAAGATTGCGGACGATACCAAACTGGGAGGGATTGCAACTGCTTTGGAGGACAGGGTCAAAATTCAAAACGATCTGGACAAATTGGAGAAATGGTCTGAGGTAAACAGGATGAAGTTCAATAAAGATAAATGCAAAGTGCTCCACTTAGGAAGGAACAATCAGTTTCACACATACAGAATGGGAGGAGACTGTTTCGGAAGGAGTATGGCAGAAAGAGATCTAGGGGTCATAGTGGACCACAAGCTTAATATGAGTCAAAAATGTGATACTGTTGCAAAAAAAGCAAATGTGATTCTGGGATGCATTAACAGGTGTGTTGTAAACAAGACACGAGAAGTCATTCTTCCGCTTTACTCTGCGCTGGTTAGGCCTCAACTGGAGTATTATGTCCAGTTCTGGGCACCGCATTTCAAGAAAGATGTGGAGAAGCTGGAGAGGGTCCAGAGAAGAGCTACGAGAATGATTAAAGGTGTTGAGAACATGACCTATGAAGGAAGGCTGAAGGAATTGGGTTTGTTTAGTTTGGAAAAGAGAAGACTGAGAGGGGACCTGATAGCAGTTTTCAGGTATCTAAAAGGGTGTCATCAGGAGGAGGGAGAAAACTTGTTCACCTTAGCCTCCAATGATAGAACAAGAAGCAATGGGCTTAAACTGTAGCAAGGGAGATTTAGGTTGGACATTAGGAAAAAGTTCCTAACTGTCAGGGTAGTTAAACACTGGAATAGATTGCCTAGGGAAGTTGTGGAATCTCCTTCTCTGGAGATATTTAAGAGTGGGTTAGATAAGTGTCTATTAGGGATGGTCTAGACAGTATTTGGTCCTGCCATGAGGGCAGGGGACTGGACTCAATGACCTCTCGAGGTCCCTTCCAGTCCTAGAGTGTGTAAAGTTGAACGTGCAGCCTTAATTCTGGTGTTCTGCAAGCATGTAATGCTGAGAGACAACCTTTAACTATGGGATCAAACAGTATTTCTCTAATAATGTTTTATTATTACACAGGGTTTTTGTGAACAAACATAAAGACACTTGTGCCTGATTCTTCACCTTTGCACGTTTATACCTGAGCAGTGTCAACGCCACCACCAAGGTGATTAGGCCGTTCTGATGTGGCTACAATGTACACCCACCTATATTACACAGGGATAAATGACTGCAGGAGGTGCAGGGTGGTGGAGAATCAGCCTCATAGACTTCAGTGGAACTATTCATGTAATTAAAAGAAGTAGAATTTGGCTCAGCATTACAAGCAGTGTTGAGTATTAAAGTGGCCAGATCCTCAGGTGGTTTGAGTGAGCGTAGTGCCATTGAAACCAGTGAAGCTACTCTGATTTAAAACAGCTGAGGATCTGCCCCTGAGCAATATATTCAGCAGGAGCAAACCTCACTGTTATTACTCACATGAGCAGTTCATTAGCCTCACAGGTGCAGTTTAAGAGACAGTAGGCAGGTTCTAAGCAGTTTTGAACATTGTGGCTGAATGCTCGAAAGGAAGCATTCACAGAATGTGGAAAGTTAGGAGCTAAATAGAAGTTAGGAGCTAATTCCTTGTATTCACCCTGTGTGCTTAACTAGTTGTCAGTTACTCTCTGTTTTTCAGGATGCCTCCTGACTTAATTAAAAAAAAAAAATCTTCTGCCCTGGTGAGTGAACTTTTGAAAACTGCCCTTTGCTTTGTTGGTGCTTAACTACAAGGTTAGCAAACCACAGACAATCTTAATCTGATCTATTTTTCCAAAGCAGGGGAAGGCACTGATAGATCACATTCACAATGAATTTCAGCTTCCAGCCATCAGCAGTTGTTAACCTGGCCCTGTTCAAACGTGTGCATACCATTTTTTAAAAAGCATAAACTATATAACTTTTCCCGCTTCTTTCTCCCACAGCTCAGAGAAGGACTTTTTGCTCAAACTTTCCAAAAATTGCACGTTGGACAAAGATGGAGCTTAGAAAACTTGAGCCTAAAATGTGTATTTCTTAGAAAGTGAAACACTGTCTAAAACTGGGCTGGAGTAGAACTCCAGAGGATTACATCTGTATGGTATTGTACTGTATTTGAAGACAAACACTCCCTAATCCCTAATGTGCAGCAGTCTCACCTGTCTTGTCGTTTGGGTCCTAGTTCTTGCTAATAAGGTCTCCAGCAGGTAGCCCATTCAGCTTAGTTCTCTCCCTCCTTGTCCTGCAGATTCTCAGAGCTGGGCAAACTCCATTCTCTGTAAGGGGATTCTGTATGAATGTTTTCCCCTTATGTCATTCTACTCTCTGCTCTGGGAAAGGAAGTGGCTATCCTTTTTCATTAGGAACTTTTGACTAATGTGAATTTTCTGTATAAAATCCATTTTCATTCAAAGGGAAAAGAAAAGATCCAACTTCCAACTGTGTTTTGCTTGAAAATCGGCCTGTGTTTACGTGGAAAATTGTTCTGTCTTTGCACGAAAACAAAAATTGGAAAATTGTCCCTTTTGTGAGTTTGTTACAAAAATGCAGAAACCTCATGAGCAAAACCCTTGCATCATTTAAGTCAATGGGAAAATTATCATTGACTTCAGTGGAGTCAAGGTTTCACCCCACTAATTCTGAGAGGCTTAGCATTCTGTTAGAGCAGCAGACTAACACAGCTACCCCTCTGATACTTGACATTCTGAGTATTTCAGACACTTCTGTGGACCACCTGTTTCCTCTCAGCTGTGCCATCACTCTGCAGCCCATTAGCCGGGCTGTATGGAATTGTCTCTGATGCTCTCCTTCCTCACTGCCCCACTAGAAAAGGGTTGGGGGTATGTCTTGGGCCCTTCTTCTAAATCTCCTCTTCCATCCTCTTTTCCTGCTGCTGCTACGATTGTCCCTTTAACCTGCTTCCAGCAGGCTGCTGAGAGACGGGATCGCCCAGGCATTGCAATCATTAACCTGATCACAGAGCCAGAGTGCTAGACTCGGCTCCACACTAGTAACAGCGGCAGCATAATATTCAAAAGAGCAGGAGAAAGTGAGTGCTGGAGAAGAGTGGGCATTTATTATTATTGTTGTTTCTAGCTCCGCCACAGCCTGTGTCTGAAAGAACCAGGAGCTGGAGCAGCTGTTGCACTGAGTGGTGCTGCCGCTGATTTCAGTAACCATAGCAACAGCATCAGCACCATCACCATCCTCCTCCTCCTCACTCATTCTCCTCCTCCTTAGCATCATCAGTACCAGGAGCAGCAGCAGCAGCCCTGACAGGAGCCAGAGCCCAGCAGCAGGGACTGCAATCCGCCAACTGCCTTTCTGTACCTGCTCCATCGACACCAGCAGCAGTAACCACAACCTTACTTCCTACTGGGAGAGAGTGTGTTGAGGGAGGACCCCGCAAAGACCCAGGTAAGATCAGCTGTGCTGCTTGCAAACTCTTCCCTTGATCAGCGCAGTTTTGTGTACGTGTGCGTATTGCTAGTTTATTGGCTGTCTTGTTTCAAAGGCATTTTAATGGCATTTCAACCAACCATGTTGTCCAAAGCATGTTTTGCTATCTTTGCCATGCAGACCCTCTCTCTCCACCTCCCCTCAACATGAGAAAAATAGTAAATCCCTTTAATATTCCAGTGAGAGTGGTTAGAAGTGGGGTGATCAAGGGACACAACGTGATCCGAGTATGAACGACTCAAGCTCTGTGCTTCAGAATAAAAGTGAAGGGTTGCAATGAAGCAAAGGTCGACGTAGCAATAAATAACCCTCTGAAAAAAATAATCCAGGCAACAATGCTTTTCCCTCTCCTCACTGCACAGAATAAATTTCTCGGGTTATATTTAGGAGACATCTGTAAAATATAGAGGTGTGTGTATAGGCTAGAGAGGAAACTTCATGTAATCTGTAACTGAAAGGGTTATGTTATGTGCTTTAAAATAAAAGTAAATAGTTGCAATAACACTAAGGTTGTCGTAGCTATTAACAATCATTTTTAAAAATACTTACCAAAATGCTCAGTCCTTCCTATCTTAAAAAAATTTTATGAGTAAGAAATAAGGGAAATTCATTGGATCCATATATAGAAAAACATACATTGGGTGCATTTAAAAAGGGTAAAGATCAGCAATAATGCAAAGACAGGTGTGGAAATGAATCCTTATTTAACACACAAATAAATAAAAATACCATGCAATGCCCATATGCAAACTTGTATTGTGCTGAAAGAGTGAGTGTGTTTGTGGAGAGGGTAAAAGTAAGTTGAAGCCAAGCGGTAACTGTTTGCTATGTAATGACTGCAGAGAGCTCTTTCCACTTACACGTAACTAATATTTTTTGCAGCAGTAAGGAGAGATAAAGACGTCAGCAGCTATCTTCCTCCTCCTCCCCCACCCCGCCCACCTTCGTTATCACTGCCTGCGTGGTTGGAAATGTACTTCACTGTAATGACAATCAGCATTTCAATAAAAGGGAGCCAGACATTAGCAAAGTCGTACCCATGAAATGCCAGAATTATAACCCTGCTTCTGCTTCATAATTATGCATGGAGGGTGGTCTGGATGTGAGGTAGCCATGGCTAAACTGCACCTGTCTTCATGTCTTCATGTTGAACAATGATAAAGAATGAGCATATGGGTTCCAATCCTGCAAAGCCCATTGAAATCAACAGAAACTGCGGGTGCTTTTGCACCCTGCAAGAGGCACCGAACGTGTCACAGAATCATGCCCCTTATTTCTCTCTCATATGTAATACACTCTACTTACACAAGCTGTTGTGAAGCACAGAATAGACACAGCTCACCGTGATGGAGAAAGTACCGTAGAAATTGGCAGAGACTACATCCCTGCTGTGGAATTCTGTAGGATGGCTTAAAAAACCTGTACGGAGATTAGCATTCAGAATCCAATTCCGTAGACTCGCAGAGTAATTTTCTTAGAACCCTCTTGGTATCATCATTACTAAAATCTATAAGATTTCTCCATAAGATGATGTTTGGCCTTATTAATACAAGTATTTTAGAATAGCCAAGTATAATAAGAAGGGCTGATTTTTGGTCCTCATTTTAATTAAATCTATCTACTGTGAAACCATAGGTCCCTGGATGACGTCCACTAGGATATCCTGGCCATATCTACGATATATCTTTGGCTGGGTTTGATTTCCTGTTTTAAGGCTTGAGAATATTATAATTTTGGGAACCCTCGTTTACAATGATGTGTCTTGGAGAAGATAGGTCAGGGAAAAAAACCGCAGTAATAGGAACCTGATCCTGATCGTGCTTATAATGATGATAAATCAATTGCAGCATTTTAATCAGTTTTATACATGTTGCAGGGATATGAAGCACATAATCAAGAGGGAACATCGTAAAGAATGAAGCAGAGTGAATATTTCATCAGTGCAAACAAATGATTAAAGGTCAAGGGGCTTTGAGATTACACGTAATATTCCGAAAATATTATTCTGAATTATTACTTTGCTGCTAGCTGGAGGCATATGATTACATAGAAGCCAGCACTATATATACGCTGACTCCTAATTACTATGTGGCTGCAAAACTTCTCTTAAAAAACAGCTCTAGGAAAGGCAGGAAATCAGTGTGTTTATAGTAAAGCAATGCTCATATAGAATCACAGTGTGTTGAGAGATGGAAAATGCTCAGTTTATGGAAAGTCAATTCAGTGTTTAGTGTTTGTATCCGTGTAAGTGTAAACAGTCAGGGTGTTAGGCACTCAGGACATATCTACACAGTGATAAAAAACCTGCGGCTTGTCCGGCTCAGATGACTCGGGCGTGCAGGGCTCAGGCTTTGGACTGTAAAATTGCTGTGTAGACGTTTTGGGGGGTATATCACTGTGTAGATGTACCCATAGAATAACTGATTTTTAATATTCAGGGCCAGCCAACACTTCCAGCTGACACCCCCCACTTACTTAAATTAGAATCTTAGGAGAGGATTTTCCTTGTATCAAATGGCTTGTTGTTTTATATTACCATTTCGTGCTAATGTGGAAGGACATAGTCTCTCTTACGTTGGACTCTTGATGACCATGTAGCATTGGTATCTGGCACTGTTCTGGGGGGCGGGGGGAGTGGAAATGCTATTTTGGTACCTAAAGATATTAACTATCTTTTAAAAATCCAGTTCCTTTTTTCATTAGTCATCTTTTGTGTCTCAATGGAGCTTAGAACACAATCAGGTTTGTATGGTAGCTGCCATTAAAAAGTCAGCTTTTGTCAACAAGTTGCAACAGTCATTTCTGAGACACAGCAGCCAATTTCCTCTTATAAGTATAGGGGAAACTGCCATGTTCCACATGCCACTGTGTGGTACTATTTGGCAAGTGATTCTTCATTGCTGGTGAACAATGTATCTGATACAGTTTAAAATTCATCTTCATTTTATTTGGAGGCTTTAGAGAAAATTTATTTTTTCTTGTCTCACTTGTCTCAGTATTTTAAGTTGTATGTCCTTTTAACTGGGTAAAACCAGGTTTTTAATAAAACAGATAAATTAGCTATGGCAAAGGATTGCAAGGTGATCCAGGATAATATTGTCAGAGATGCTAAGCAGCCGTTTAATGTGGTTTCTTTGGAATTAAATGGGGATATGGGGCCTCAGCAACTCAAGGGATCAACCCCTCTAATCCATCTCCCTGTCAGGGCAAGTTTGTTCCTTGCTAGATATGAAAAAGACCCACACATCCTAAGTACAATGTCGATCTTTTCCTCTATGACTGGATGTACCAGCCCCTTGAGGCCCCCTGTTGGAGGCCTTGTTGGTCCTACCAAACCCTGCCCCCATGAAAGAGCAGTGAAAGTGGGTCCTCTATGGCTACCTAGAAAGGCAATCAGAGCACAGCGGGCTGAGATAAAAGGAGCTACAGGGCTAAGCAGGTCAGTCACTGTCTGGAGCCAGAAGGGGGGAGAAGGAGAAAGTATTGACTCTCTACCGGTAAAGAGTTGTGGGAGAGACCTGTTCAAGCAGGAAACAGAGAGCCCTGGGGTACAGGTGAAGAGGAAGGGGCTACATGGGAAGAGGCCCAGGGAATAGCAGCAGCAATGGCATTAAAGGGAGCAGCCTGAGGCTGTTATTTGTAGGATCCCTGGGTTGTGATCTGGAGTGGTGAGTTGGCCTGGGTCCCCCCACTGGCAAAGTGGCCAAAGACCCCAGAAGGGGACAAGTTCTGTTTAGCAGCCCAAGCACAGGGCTGGAATTTACAGGGCTCAAGGATGGGCCTGAAGAACCTGCAGAGGGCCACCCATTTTCTGAAGTAGGCTAAATTTGAAGGAGTGACCTGGCTGGAGAGCTGGGGTAATAAGAACTGATAAAGGCTAAGAATCTCCAGAGAGAAAGCCCTGGGGGCATTTCTCTATACCAGGGCAGGCACTGACTTAGAGCTAGCCCAGAGGGGGCTGAGGATGGAGCCCAGAGACAGGGTTGTAGATGGTAACAAGGGCACAGAGACAGGCCCTGTTGGACCTTTTACTCTGGTTTTGTTTGTGCACGTTGGTGGTGTGTGACTTGGCTGGAGGGCTGGGCCACTTAAGATTCACCTGAGGAGCTTAACAGCTGACAAGGGGCACCTGAGGCAGAGAAAGAGAGAGTGTGCAGGAGGTGATTATGAGAGAGGGGTGTTTCCTATCACAGTCCCCTCTAATGGCCATCTCACTGGAGACTTTGAGGGTCTGTCAGTGTGCACAACTTTAACTGTGCAGGTCCCAGGTTCGCCCCCAGTATGTTAACCTAAGTGGGGTTAATGAAAAAAGTCCTCTTTTCCAGACTCTAGGTGTGCTTTGCTCTGGATCCACACTTCACAGTTGGAGCCCCTCCCTGGTCTATGTAGGGTGACCAGATGTCCCAATTTTACAGGGATAGTCCCTATTTTTGGGTCATTTTCTTATATAAGCTCCTATTACCTCTCCCTCCCCCCGGTCCTGATTTTTCACATTTGCTATCTGGTCACCCTAATTCTATGCAATGTGTGAAATTGTATTTCCCTGTATGTGTACAGGCTGCTTGTATCCAAGCCCATGACTAGCCTGCTATTATGGTTGAAGTTTCATGCTTATTTCCTGTATTCTACCCTGGATCCAACACCCTCCCTTGCACACTAACAGTGCTCTACATACTCTCTGGAGGAAGCTGTGCCTGGTCTCCAGCAAGATATTTGCTAACACTGTTCCAGGAGGTAAGGCATTGGCTCTGGTTGCTATGTTGCTCTGAGCCCTGTTTCAAAAGGTCAATTTAGTCAACTTGGTGACACGCCTGATCTCAGCCCGCCTAGGGAATGAGACACAGGTTGATGTCTTCCAAACCTAAATCCAAGGGATATAATTTTATTCCTTTTCTGATCCTAGCATTAATGCTTGCACGGCTAGTGACTCTATTGTCCTGGAGTTTTACTTCTCTAGTGTCTGATTGCACTTTCTTTGAGTTTTTTTTGCCAAGGATCTACCACTAAGCTACCTGTAAAACTGTTCTCTTCTGTGATTTCTCCCTCTTCCCCCCCTAAATTCATGGAGGCTGCAAAAGTGTGTGTGTGTGTGTGTGTGTTTTAAGCTGCCTGCTGCCTTTCTGCTCCCAGAAAAGCAGGATCTTTCTTCCAATGAGAACTACAGCCAAACCCTCATTCTCTTGAAATGGAAGTGCAAAGAACCCAATATCACTCAGGACTCCTTAGAGATGAAGGGCACTATATATATAAATACAATATCCTGATTTTTTTTTTATAGTTTTCCAGTTGTGACACAACAGTTGTTTAATTGCCCCTGCAGAAGGTTAGAGGAATGAGATTAGGGTCAGGTGAGCAGCTGTTTGGTGTTTGGCGAATACTGACTGTCCATTTTTGTAACTGTCCTCTTTGTTGTATTCACAAACACTTTTGATATATACATTGTAAATGCGTGACTAAATGTTATTAGTTTTTTATTAATGACATTGTAATGAACCACCTAGCGTATGTGTATGTATATATATCACTGCTCAGGAATGCATGAATCAGAAATGCTTGTCTATATGTCATAGACTGCCAGCACATAGCGGAGATTCTCCTTTAGGTTAAGTGCTAGGACCCTGTGCTTCTGTTGCATGCAGAACTGAACTTTAACCCCACTGTGACCAGGAAGTTTTTAAGGAGTCCTTGGCCATGTTGTTGCACACAAGGTGAAGTTCCTATGTAGCTGCTGTTTGTTACATCGTGACCTGGTGCTGAGGTGCTAAGTGTCGCCTATATTAACTCAACACCTCCTAGGATCAGGCTGTATCTTTCCTTATTCCACTTGTTTGGAAAACATGTACCTGAGCCAAAGCACCTATGTGATATTTCCACTGACTGCACATTCTACTTGGAAGAGGGCTAGTGTCTGTTGTATATTTCTTTTTAAATGCATCGGTATCTACTACGGAGCAGCATGTGTGGAATTTTATGTTTAAGCCAAGGAGCAGGTCTCAGTCTGTCTACTGCCCCAGCGGAGCTGCATATTTATCAGGTGCGATGCATCAACCAAACAATACTGAGTCCATGTCCTTGAGTAGTTGGCAGGTACTGTTGTCAATTTGTATTTTCAATATGTGAAGGATACAGAAATCCAAGTACAGTACCTTTCTAAGAGCTATTTCTTAAAGAGAAGAGCAAGAGTATCCACACTTAACTCTTCTGACTCTTCTACAAGCAGGATATTTCCTTAGTACCAAAAAGATCAAGATCTCAGAGCAGGGCTGCACAGAGGGGGAGGGCAAGTGGGGCAATTTGTCCCGGGGCCCCACAGGGCCCCCACGAGAGTTTTCAGGGGCTCCCACGAGAGTTTTTGGTGGGTCTTTGGCGGCAGGTCCTTCAGTGTCGCCGAACACATGCGGATCAAGTGAAAGACCCGCTGCCGAAGACCCAAAGCGGAAGATGCTCTGGGTCTTCGGTGGCAATTCAGTGGTGAAGGCTCCTTCTGCACCGGGTCTTCGGTGGCAGTTCGGCAGCAGGTCCTTCTCTCGCTCTGGGATCCGCTGCTGAAGTGCCCTGAAGGTCTGGAGCAGAAGGACCCCCACCGTCAAGGACCCCAGGCTCCCTGAATCCTCTGGGTGGCCCTGTCTCAGAGGTTCTGATTCTGCAAAGAGTATCTGTGGGGGCCCACTGCAGGATTGGGACCCTGACCACAGTCCTGTCCTCCCCTTACCTTTATACTCCCTGTGCTTGTTTACATCCACTTGCCATCTCTCATTGGCTACTAACATTGTAAACTCTTTGTGGCAGGGGCTGGCTTTTTCTTGCAGGTGGGTAAAGTGCCTGGCACACAATGGGGCCTTACTTCTGATCAAAGGCTTTATTCTCTACCCCAGTACATGAGGAATGATCCTATTGGGATGACTTGGAGTTTTTCTGGTTTTAATGGTATGGTGTTGGGCCCAGTAAATAATAAGAGTTCCCAAAGTGGCATTCACTTCATCACCAATGGCTACTGGACAGTCACAGGATAAATCCCATTCTAAATGCTGTGCCTGGATCCCTGAATGCTGTGCTGGATCCAATGATTTTTCCTGTTTTCTTCACATAAAGGGGCCTCATTATTGTGTGTGGGTTTGTTCTGGGGTTTTTTTGTGTGTGCATGTAACTTTTTAAGTAGCGGATTCCATTATGAGACATCTCATTTCAATGAATTATTTCTGGCACAATAGTGAATAGACAAGGGGAAGATACAAACAGTGGGCCCAAGGACTCCAGTATGAGGAGTGGGGTGTCATCTGCCTTTCCAGGGCTCCATAGATAGCTGTCCTGTGGGGCTGGGATCAGCATGGGAACAGGTAGGGACTGGGAAAGGGAAGCTGTAGGCTGGGTAGGTCAAAAGGTCCTCATATTGTTCCCCACATGACCCTGTGGATTTTCCAGGAAAAGGAGATACCACCAAGGGTCATACTACTTTCACCTAGAAGGTCCTTCGGTAGTAAGAATCAAAGAATTATAAAGTTAGAAGAGACTGTAAGTGTCTTGCTTTAAAGGGAACTCTTGGAGACACAACTGCAATAGAACCTCAGAGTTGCAACTATTTCGGGAATGGAGGTTGTTTGTAACTCTGAACAAAACATTATGATTGGTCTTTCAAACTGAACATTGACTTTATACAGCTTTGAAACTTTACTATGCAGAAAAAAATGCTGCTTTTCCTTTTCTTTTCAGTTTGTTTAACACAGTACTGTACAGGCTTTTTATTTTGTCTCTGCTGATGCCTAATTGTGTACTTCTGGTTCCAAATGAGGTGTGTGGTTTACTAGTCAGTTTGTAACTCTGAGTTCTACTGTTTTGCGGAGGTTAGGGCCCTCCACACACACATTGTGGTGGACCTGTGTGATTGATGCCTTTTGGCTGACATGATGATCAAACCAGGGACCTCCAGTGCTTAAGCAGGGGAGGGGAAGCTGCTACAGCTTGAGCTCGAGAGCCAGGCTATGTAGCTGGGGCTGTTGCAGACTCGCATCCTCTGTTGATCAGGCATAGTGTAACACACACTGACCAGTGGGTTACTTCTGTACCGCTCATTCATTTCCATAGCACACTGTTTTACTATGGCATGTGGCCCTCAATTATACCAAGTCATATGGAATCACATCTGACTTAGTCCCATTCTAGTCAGTTACCTATCAGCTTTAAGTGAGTTGAGCAGGTTTTGGGACACAGAGCTATCTGAGGCTCTGTGGATGTGGGAGGTCTGAAAGTAGTTTGTGGCTCATATTATACTTTGTTAATCTATTTTACAACAAGAAAAACTACAGCCTCATTTGTTTCCTTTGTCTCTCCATCTCAGCTGAAAACATCTTTTTTTTGTCTGTAGCTTGCCATTGTTTCCCTTTTCATTTCTCTCTCCCGCTGCAGCTGTGTTGATACTAAACTCTGTCAGGGTGCAGTTTGTAGGGTAGATGGTAAAAGCAATAACATTCCATTGTGTTACATTTCATAGTTACCTTCATGCATGCTTAGCCTGACCCTGCACAACTGACATTAATCGGACTCTGGACATTGACTTTAATAGAGGTAGGCTCAAGCCCAGTATTGCAAAAGGCTTTTCAAGGAAGATAAGCCACAATTTAGGAGCAAAGGAAGATTGAGAAGTGACTCAGCATGTTTCAGAGAGAACCTAATGTGAAGTCCATCAAGTGAATGCAGACGTTTCCATAGGCTGCAGTGGGCCTGGGGTCCAGCCCAGAAGAAAGTTATGGAGAAAGGTCAAAAACTAAGTGGTGCAGTATGAATGCCAGAATGACATAAGACCAGCCATACTAGCCCACACCCCTGGTCCATCTAGCCCAGTATCCAGTCGTCTGACAGTGGCCACTGCCCGATGCTTCAGAGGGAATGACAGAACAGGGTAACTGTGTGTGATCAATTCCCTGTCATCCAGTCCAGCTTCTGGAAGTTGGAGGTTTAGGGACACCCGGAGGAGCATGGGGTTGTGCTCCTGACCATCTTAGCTAATAACCATTGATGGACCTATCCTCTATGAACTTTCCTAACTTTTTTTTTTTTTAACCCAAGTTACACTTTTGGCTACCAGTGTCCCTTGGCAATGAGTTCCACATGTTGACCTTTTAATGATGTATGGAAAGAAAAGCAGTGAGGACAGATACTGGATGAGTAGGCAGGGGAGAGGGTTCAGAGGTCAGAGATGTAGGTTGAAGTGACTTCAGAGGGGCTATGTTTGGTGGTAAGGGATTGGAGGATTGGCACTAAGGGAGTACAGTAATGGTTTCAGTAGCTTTTGGTGTGGTAAATTTTAGAAGTAAAAGGGGGACTTAACCCTGACTGGATTACAAGTCAAATATATTTTTTTGTCTTATGGAAAGAATAAGATGCCTTTGGAATAAACCACTGGGAAATGATCAGCGGGGTTCCCATGCTTTTTCCAGTAGTGCTATAGTGGAACACCGTCTTACTTTAGGTGACTCACGGTGGTAGAGAATGACATTAGTGCTTTAATAAATGTACAGCACTGAGTGCATTGTCTCAGCTCAGCTAATAATAACACTCTAAATGAGAGACAGAAAGTGGGATAAATCACATCATAATTCAGGATGCAGAAATAGTTGCTGCTAGAGGAACTAAAAATATACAACCGTATAACCCTAACACCTACAGCGGCATACTGGCAGAGGCAGGGTGTGGGCTGGCTGGCTAGGAGGGAGATGCTCACTTGTCCTGGATGTGATTCATACACAGCTGGTGTCTTCCTTGGCTACTCAGTAAGTGGCTTCACAGGATCCCTATGTATTGGGGAGCACTGGGTAAAAGGTAGGGCTCCAATAAACCACACAAACTGCAGTCTGAACTGTGGGGAGGCAGGAAGCTCCATCTGGGGGCGTGCAGTGTCCCAGGGGTGTGCCCCAGTGCCAAGCTTGCTACCTACAGTACTGTGCGTAGGGAAGAGGCCTTACTCTTATCTGAGAAAAGCACCATAGAACATAGAATTAGAAGGGACCACAAGGATCCCCTAGTCTATGCCCTTGCTCAGATGCAGGATTTGTGTCTAAACCATCCAAGACAGAAGGCTATCCAGCCTCTTTTTGAAAACCTCCAGTGAAGGAGTTTCCACAACCTCCCTGGCCAGTTCGTTCCTTTGTCCTACTGTTATTACAGTTAGGAAGTTTTTTTTTCCTGAGATTTAATCTAAATCTGCTAGGCTGTAGTTTAAACTCATGTTCTCTTGCCACAGAGGGCAATATGAGACAAACTTTTCCCATCTTTTTTTTATGGCAGCCTTTCAAGTGTTTTGAAGACTGCTATCATTACCCCTGTTATTCTCCTCTTTTCCAAGCTGACTATACCCAGTTCCTTCAGCCTTTGCTTATATGACTTCCATTCCATCCCTTTGATCATCTTTGTTGCGTGCCTCTGGATCCTTTCCAGTTTCTCTACATCCGTTCTATACAGCAGTGACCAGAATTGGACATGGTACTGCTCTATTTGGTGCTGGCTAGGCTTCAGCTGCAGTACCATCACCTCCTGTGACCTACATGCTATGCCTCTATTAATGTAACCCAAAATTGCATTTCCTTCCCCCCCTCCCTTCAACACCATACTGTATGAGATGGTAACTGCTGGCTGACCTGTTTATAGCCGAGGATTTGGGGTAAGTCCATTCCTTGACACTGCCGTGCCCCCCAGTTTCCCACCAAACATGTCCCCTTTGTATGCTATTCTTAGTCTGTGGAGGTATGCCCATGTGGGCCCTGATCTTGCACTCACTGAAGTCACTGGGTTCAGCATGGGGCCTTGGTTGTGCAAGACCCAGGTCCTGATTCTGCTGCCACACATGCCTCTCAATGCAGTTACATTGGGCTGAACCTGGTGCTGAAGAGGGAAGAATCCAAGCAAGCACCATGGGCCTGCCTGCCCTCGCAGACAGCATGAGCACCCACAAGGGAAGGTCGTTCTGCATCTCACACCCCGCCTCATGGAAGTGAGCAGAAAGAACTTCCGTTGACTTTACCGAGCACAGGACTTGGCCCTTCAATGCTGCTTACCTGTGTGCAAGTGTCAAGGGGAGTAGTGAGGTCAGAGCACATGAGACATGTGGGAGACATGAGAGCGATCATGTAGTCACAGAGACATTGTGAAAAGCCTTAAAGCAGAGGATAAGGAGCTTTAACGCAGAGGGAGCTATGAAGCCAGCAGAAAGATTCTCCAGGGTGGATGGTGTGTAGCACATGAGGGGAGATGAAGTTGAGCATAGCAATGGCATCTTGGCTAGAACCAAGGCAGAGTGGTTTTTTAAGAGCATTCTTTTTACTTCGTGTGGCTTGTTTCCTCTGGGCAGAGATTTTGTGTGTGTATGTGTGTATTTGAGGGAAAGTCTTCTCTTGTGGCTTGGTTATAGCTATGTAACTAGACTAGATTTGTTGTGCTTATGTCGCAGAGGCACGTGTATCTTCTGAGAGGAGACGCTTTTGACTTGTTCTTAGTTGTCCATTGTGGTTGGTTAGGGTGCAGTTATGGTACTTTGAGGTACATAGGGTTGCCAACTTTCTAATCACACACAACTGAACACCCATGCCTGCTCCTGCCCTGCCCCCACTCCATTTCCCCCCACCCCTGTTCCTTGCTCTCCCCCACCCTCACTCACTTTCACAAAGCTGAGGCAGGGAGTTGGTGTTGCGAGTTGGGGGGGACTCTGGCTGGGGGTACTGGCTCTGGGGTGGGGCTGTGGATCAGGGGTTTGGGGTGCAGGAAGAGGCTACATGGGCCAATTAACAGGCAACATGTTAGCACACTTTAGAAATCACATCTCTGGAGAGTACGTTACTCCAGCATACAGACAAACCCCTAGTTTTACTTTACACAGTTACTTAAGTCTTGTCCTGTCTTTCCTCATGATAGCTGGTCTACAGGCTTGTACTGTAAATGCTTTGGTGCCAGGTCAGTCAGTCATATGTGGTTTATACAATGCCTAGCACAGTGGAGCCTAATCTCTCATTGGGGCCTCTACATCCCACTGCAATACAAATAATTGGTCCCAAGTCTAACTTGTGTAATTCAGAGTTTACCTCCCTAAATACACTCTCCATTTTCTGTTTGGATATTTCATATAATGCATTTCTGGAGTGGAGGGCACTGTTAAAACAGCTACCGTGTTATATCCTAGAAGTAGCTGCAGTTCAGAGGCGAATGAAGTGGATTCCATTTATCAGTGAGTTCCTGGCCTCATTGAATTCAATGGCAACATTTCTTTTGGCTTCAGGGAGGCCAAGATTTCACTCTATATGTATATTACACGTTTTAAAAAAACCTAATAAATGGACATTGTTAAAGTTACAAAGTCAAGCACTCAGATTAGGAAATGCTAGAATTAAGATTGCCACAGTGAAGCACCCTGAATCTTCAAACATTGTAGCTGCTTAAATTGAAGTCTCTACTGAGCCTGTGCAAACTGAGGGGCGGGGGGTTGTTTTGTTTTTTTCCCCAAAGACTTCTAACTGGTCCAAATTTTGGCAGACTTTCACAGGGTGACACGAAGGCCACCACTGCCAAATTTCAAGTCCCAGTTCCAAAGAATGGGGGCGCTAGGGTACCTCAAAGAGAAGGTTGTCTGATTGACTTTAATTTTTAATACTGCACACCGATATAGTTTTCCTTGTCCTGTTCGTGGAAACAACTTCAGCCAAAATGGTTCTGCTAGCTACAAAAATTTGACCGGTGCAGACACAAAACCTGAAAAATTTCAGCCCTTTGGGAATAGTTGAAATTCATCAAAGTTATAAGCAACAGAGAACAGTATCATGTACGGGAAAGTGTTGGACAACATTAATAATAGGTGGTATTACCAGCCTTTCATCTGATCAATAACTTGTCCAGAACCTCTTAATCCATATGAGTATTTAAAATGAACTGAAGGACCAGCCATGTGGCTAAGGAGTAGTCCCTGTGTTCATCTAGCGCTTTGGAATCTCTAGGGATAGAAGGTTCCATATCAATAATGTTTAATGAATTAGTGGTATGAGCTGTGAGGGGAATATATTAGTTTGGATGAAGTGTAAATAGTTCCAGTAATGTCAAAGGGAATAACTGTAATTGTGTTCACTCGCTGTTCTCCTCTTCAATTTTGGTATTGATTTTTTTTTTCATGACAAAGGGCTCTTCAGGCATGGCCTATGCCAGATGTACAATGTGTGCAAGGTGACTTCTTCCACACACAAAGCCATTTTAGAAGATTGCAGCTAGGCAGTAATAACAGTTCTCTCTTGCTCTCTGTAACATAGATGTGCAGTGAGCAGAATTTGAAAATCATTACACATTTTCCAAGAGAGATCAGAGATGGCAAATTTCAACACGTGGAAAGAGCAAATACAGAAGCTCTCATTCCATGAAAAAGCCCTGCAGAGGAAATGGTCTCATTTTTTTGAGACCTTGTTTGAAATTAATTTAGGTTTTATTCTTTTTTTTCTTATTATTCAAATAACTCTCAGTTCTGAATACTAAAAAGATGACACTGTAAAGACCACGTGGAACGAAGAGTTGGCATGGCCTAGCTCACTTTTTTCCTGACAAGTTAACCATCAAGTTAAATCTGGGACATACGCTTTGAGTGTGTGAGCGTAATTTTATACTCTCTATAGTATGCTATTGCTGGCAATGGAATTCTAGTTCATCCTGACAGCAGGACTAGAGACAGCGATTTTTCTGTCATAAACCATATACAGTCTAATCTCAATATACATTCTATCTATAGCTATATAATGATACTCCTGGGGGAATTCTGCTCCACTGCGCATGCGAAAAATTCAGGTCCCCTGCAGATTTCTTTGCTTCTCCACAGAAAAATGACTTTCTGACAGAGAAGCAAAGGGAAGCTGCAAGAGCAGTCATGCACTACTCCCTAGCTGCACAGGTACATCGTTTCAGGCACCCAGAGCAGCAGGCAGGGAGGTAAATCACTTCAGGGCTGGGGACACCTCAGCCAGTAGCTCCCATCCTGAGCCGGGATCAGCTGCTAGTCCCACCTGGGCTGGAGGCAGGAGAGGATGGGACTTCCTCTTCCCCTGTATGGAATGGCTGGAGCTGGGTCAGACCCACCCCCAGAAATCTCTCCTAGCTGCACGAAGCTTTGCCTCCTCCTCTGCTCAGGGCCGGCTCTAGCCATTTCGCTGCCCCAAGCACGGCGGCACGCTGTGGGGGGCACTCTGCCACTCGCCGGTCCCACGGCACTGGTGGATCTCCCGCAGGCGTGCCTGCAGATGCTCCACTAGAGCCGCGGGACCAGCGGACCCTCCGCAGGCACCCCTGTGGGAGGTTCACCGGAGCCGCCTGCCGCCCTCCTAGCAACCGGCAGAGCGCCCCTCGCGGCATGCCGCCCCAAGCACGCGCTTGGTGCTCTGGGGCCTGGAGCCAGCCCTGCCTCTGCTTCCTGCTCCCATTGTTCCTCAGCTGTGGGGGGAGGAGTCACTGTTCAGGGAGCTGTTCCCCCATCTGCCCAACCCCCGAGCATCCCGACCTCCCATACCCTGGCACCCTCACCAAGCCTCACATTGTACACCCAGAACCCACCTAGTCCTCCATGCCTGAACCCCACCCCACTGATCCTCAACCCCTGCATCTGGAGCCCCCTTGCACCCAGATGCCCTGCTTCCAGACCCCCATCTCTGTACACAGGCCTCTCTGCACTCAAACCCCCACCCTTATGGGCCCCACCACCCTGAGGCCACACAGTGACCCCCACACCACTGACCCCCCCAATTAGCTGCACCCAGACCCCCACCCCACCCCTGAGCCCATCCACCTTCACCTAGAAGCCCCTGAGGAGTCCCATTCCCCTGCGCCTGGAACCCCCACCCCCCCAACAAGCTTCTGTGCATCCAGATTCCCCCACACCTAGACACCCCACGGCCCCACACTGAGCTGCCTGCATCCAGATTGTCCCATACAGAATCCTCTCACCCCGCACCTGGATCCCCCCCCACACTGAGCCCCTCCACACTTGGATCCTGCCTGGTTGAGCCTTCCTGCCCCACACCTGGTTCACTTGGCACAGAGGGCCAGGCCCCGGGGTGTTTCTGAGGGTGTCTCCTTGCCTTGGTTTTCTTTGGCTTGTTTGCTGAATTTTCAATTTCTGTATTAGCCTTAAGGCTCTTTTACACAATGTTATGGCTCTGGTCCTGTCTGCATCGGTTGTATAAGTTGTGCCTGTTATTCACTGCTCCCTCTTGTTGTGTAGACTTTGCATGTCTACACAGCAAGAGCTGCACGTGGGCCAGCCTACATGAGCTAGCTTGAGTCCAGCCAACATGGGTAACAATAACTGCTGAGAGAGCACTATTGGCTTCAGAGCAGGCTAGCAAGCCAAGTATGTACCCAGGTCCCTGCTGAGCTTGTATTACCACTCTGAAGCCCGCCCTGTACTGTCTTCTCTGCTGTTGCTAGCTGGATGAAATCTAGCTAGGGCAGGCCAACCCATGCTGTATGGACATGCTAGATGCTTAAGTTAGATGCTTATGAAAGATGAACCGTTTTGCTGGAGAAGTGTAGCTTGTATTCAGTGGCAGTTTAAGCAATATGCCTGCCTCTAGCTTTTGTCTTTCATGCTTCCTACTGAGTCTAGCTAATGGCTTGGCGTGACAGCTGGTACACTGATTCAGTGACCAACTTATGTGTGAGTTTGCCACTCCGCTTGTGATTCCTGGGCTGGTGTTTGTTGGTGCAATTTCATAGAAAGGAAGATGGGGGGGGCGGGTAGGAGAAGGGGAAGGCTCCTTTGTGTTGCTAAATTTAATGCATGTAGTATGAGAGGTTCACACTAATCACAAGTGTTGAGGGGAATTCAGGATCGCATTTTGTAGAGCAGTACTGTATCTTGATGTTTTGGGTCAATACTTAGATGTTGTGTGCATGGATGTGCTCACGCACTTGTAATAGATTGTCCCTTTTGACTAGAATAGTTAGTTAATATTCAGGGCCTTGCCAGTTTGTTTCCATCAGAAGAAATTGATTGTAACGGAGGTATTTCATTACAAAATAAAACAGGATTGTACCGAACACAGTGGAAATGAACAACAGCAAGCAGCATACGTGCTTGGAAATCCATGCTTGCCTTTCCCATGAGTATTGTTCATAGCAGAAGCTCTGTCTTTTTCTTCCTGTCCAAGGCCATGTTCATGACTCCATCTCTCTTTTTTTTTTTTCTTTTTCTGTATCTCATGGATAGACATGTCCATCTGCAGCCAATCCATCCCCTAGTCTGTCTTTTACAGTCAGTCTCTGGGAAAGCCCTTTGCCAACATGGATTAGCTTCTGATTGGTTTTGCCATGCAGCCATTTGCCTAGAGTAGTGGCTCTCTATTGTTTCAAGCTATCACTATATAAAGGGGCATTGAATTGTTCCTTCACCTTAGCCTGATAGAAAGGTGTGCGTGGGTGTGTGTGTATGTATGTATATATAGGATACCCATCAGCTTTAACAAGGTCTATGACTCTCTGCAGATCAAAGATATTTGAAGACTTTGATTCCCATAGGGATGGGATGTATTTCCAAATGGTATATCAGCATCATTGTGAAGGGACTTCAGTCTTAAGGCTGGTTTCCTACAATTGTTGGTACATGGGTAGTCTGCTCTGTCCTGAGTCCCATTGACTTCAGTGTGACTTCATGTTGCTGAAGCAGGTGATCTGAGCTGTGTTAGGGCTCGTCTACACTGGCAATTTACAACAATGCAACTGTCTTGCTCAGGGGTGTGAAAAGACATCCTCCCCGAGTGCAGCAAGGTTCAGCGCTGTTAAGCGCCAGTGTAAAAACAGTGCACCAGCGCTGGGAGCCGGGCTCCCAGAGCTGGTAGCTACACCTCTTGTGGAGGTGGGTTTTTTAGAGTGCTGGGAGAGCTCTGCCATGACTACACAAGTCACATTAAAGAACTGCTACGGCAGCGCTTTAGTGTTGCCAGTGTAGAGTAGCCCTTAGATGCAGCACTGGAACCTTGATTTTCAAAGTGGTTGATAATTTTGGGCCCTGAATCCCTGATATTATTGAATGCCTATCTTGGGGGACAGATATGCCAAGTGCCTCTGACTCCTGGCAAAATTGATAAGAGTTATGAGCATTCAGCACCCGTGAAAACCAGGCCCAAGATGTTGTAAGTTGATCACCTAAAAACCGTGGAACACTGAATGGATAGAAAATCTGGGCCTAGACAAGTAGGCCCCAGTCCTGCGTTCTTCTCATACCCAGTACTGCTATTGATGTGAGGAGTTTTGGATGCATAAAGAATTCAGTATGCAGGATGCTGGTTTGCTGCATGCATTCCTGCCGGCCATATTTCCAAAGGTTTGCCACATTTGAAACCCATTGTACAAAGTTGTGTGTGGTTTTTTTTTTTTTTTTTTTTTTTTTTTTTTGTCCTTTGGAAAAGGACAGGACTTGCTCCTGCAGTAGTATGCTGACAAGGAACATTAAATTGCTGATTGCCCCTCCCCAGCCTGCCCCATAGTAGTTGATCCTGCACGTCCCATAATCACATGAGTAGTACCCCATGAGCAGTCCTATTGACTTTAGCAATTGCGGGATCATCCCGTGGGTTACTGGCCTAAAACCAATATTGCTGCAAGAATTGTTCACCCAATTTTCACATGCTACAAGTTGGTGGGAGGAGAGGCGGGGGATTACAAAAGATTCTTCTCCTTAATCATTTTAAACTGTACATCTCAATAATTGCTTGTTAGTTTTTATCCAATTTCAACAATTCTAGCATGAGGCCAAAGGTAGGGTTTAATCTATTAGTCAGTTATGTGGAAAGGGAGAGTGGGAACAGGGAGGTGGCAAACTTGTCAGATGATGCATAATTATGTTTCGTCAAGGTTGGAGGGACCTTACAAAAGTGAGTAAAGGACAATTAATTTCATTGTCCACAAATGCAAGATAATGCACATTGAAAAGGAGTAATTTGAATGGCTCATCCCATTTCAAGGCTCTAAGTAAACTGTCACCACTTGGAGTGAAGATCTGCTGTTATCTTATGCGGCCAGCTCAATAAAATGATAGGTGGCTTGCCATCAAAGCACAAACAGAATTTAAGGCTGTGTAAGGTCTGTGGTGTGGGATAATATTGAAAATCGAAGCTAGTTGAAAATCTTCCAGTGAAATCTTTTTCTGTATGACATTGTCAAAATCAAACATTCTGTGGTAATAGGTCAATTGAGATTATTTCATTTTTGAAATAAATAAATAAATAATAGAGTGTTATGGATAATGAAAACTCTAGTAGTTACCAGGATAGAGGATCAAAATCCTTGAATTTCAGAGCATAAACCAAATACTAAGGTCCTGATGCAAAGCTTGCTCAAATTAATGGAAAAACTCCCACTCAGGTTCAGGAGGCTTTGGATCAAGCCAAAACTTGCCTGATGGGTCAGGCTATTTCGTAATTGTCCATTGCAGAACTGCTTGCATCTTCCTTTGAGACTTCTGGCTGCTAGGATCCTAGACTAGATGGACCATTGGTCTGACACAGAATGGCACCTTCTGTGTTCTGTCCCTCGACCTTGAAGTAGTCTTTGACTTCTCTCTTGTACTTGGCCCATGCATCCATCTTCATATGTATTTGTTTGTCTGGGGCCCTCTGCTTTGCACGACCTGGGATGACAGTATTTGGTCCTGCCATGAGGGCAGGGGACTGGACTCGATGACCTCTCGAGGTCCCTTCCAGTCCTAGAGTCTATGAGTCTATGTCTCAGCTCAGACTCTGTGCCCTTCTCTAGGAGCCAAGAAGGTTAGGAGGGAGTTTAGCAAGTGGAAATGGTAAATCCTGGACTCAATGGCATTTCTCCATTGGTCTATCTGCTTTGGGGCAAGGACAATAACACATCCTGCTGCATTCGTTATTTCAAAGGGTGGTTTAGGATTTTCATTCTCAGACACTGGGCACAAAGCACGACTCAACTCTCGGCATAAATAAACAAGCTGCTCACAGATTCTGGCAGCCACAGTGAGCATTTGGTGTGAGAGCTCAAACCTGCCCCTGTCCCAGAGGGAGGGTATCATCTGCGAGAAAACTGGAACACTGACCTACCAGCTCTTAACACCCAAACTTTCAGTAACTCTATTGTCAGTGCCTGTGAGTGTTGTTAGTCTGTACTTAAGTTGTGTGTGTGTGAGTGAGAGAGAGCAAGGTGTGATACTTGTTTAAAAGGCATCTAAAAAGGCTGGTTTTGATGTTTAGTCTTTTGCAGTTATGTCTCAGAAAAGAAGTGAATTAGCATATAATGGGACTGGTTCTGTTATGTCCTTTGCGCTATGTGAATGTGATGGGAATTTCATTTGTCTAATGAGTGTAGAAAATAACAGTAGCTCAGCATGGAACTTTCTATCCTATTGAAAAGGGAAATCTTTACGGTAGTACAAAACTTTGAATCACAGCATACAGACAAAACGATAAACAATCCTGGCTGACCTTAGAATGGCATGCATTCTGGTTCTGAGGACCATGTTATGACTGAGTCTTCTCCATCCTCTTCTGAAATCTGTGACATCATACAAGGCCTGTTGGAGGC
This sequence comes from Gopherus evgoodei, assembly GCF_007399415.2. Lineage (NCBI taxonomy): Eukaryota > Metazoa > Chordata > Testudines > Testudinidae > Gopherus > Gopherus evgoodei. Next base: position 285,901,418 of record NC_044323.1, on the reverse strand, counting down.
ATTTTTCTCCTATATATGCCTCCTGGGAACTTCCCATAAGCAGGTAATTAGGAACCCATTCTTTTCTGGGCTCAAAGGAATACCAGTCTATTTACTTTGATTGTATTTTAGCCTGAAATAATTATTTTGTAGAGAAAATTCCCATCATGGCACAGTGGAGTTGGCACCAGCCGTACCTTTACAAGTGTTTATTCCTGATCCTGAAAGCTAATTTGCTAAGAAAATGCAGCTGGAAACCAGGAGGTGTATTCCAACAAAGCCCCTCTGAACACTTTTTTCTTTCCTCTTGCCTTCAGCTTAGAACTGCTGTCTTTGTTATTTATACTCCCCACTTTCCCCCCTTTGCTTCGGTATCCCCTGATCTTGTTAGAAACAGACTAGACCACCTGAAAGATCATCCAGAATTGTGCAAAAGCTTCTCTCACTAAAATGGATTCTTTATAGCACTTGGGGGCCAGTTCTTACTTTGCTATATTTCAATCTGAAGGTATCTCAGAAATGAGTGACAGGTTTCCAGGGAGTTGATAAGCAGTTTTCATTCAAAATTTCTGCACTGCCATTATTATTCATGAAAATATATCTAGACATGATTCTCCAAATAGGGAAGGCCCAGAATATGATGGGAGCTCAGAGTACCTGGTACTTTCCTTGTGGCATTTGACACTTTGTAGGATTGGTCCTTTGATCTCTAGATTCTTGGACACATGCTGCACTCTACCTGCTGCTGACTTGCCACTCTGCTCCCCTTCTCCCTGTCACTCAGTTGGCATTACTCCTCCATGACAGACTGACGTTCCAGTTTGTTAAACGTTACCATGGTGCATAACTGTGTACGCTGTGTACCATGGGGATCTACAGTGTATGCTCTCATTTTGCAAGGGATCCAGTTTGCATAGCCTGTTTTGTCCCACTCTTGTCATCTATATCCTGTATGTAGCAAGTGCAGTATGACCCAAACACTGCTTATAGCCTCATAAACTTGCCCATTTTTCATGGATGAGTGGATCCCAGAAAGTGGGTGGAATTACCACACTGAACAAAGAATGTTGTCCCTGTTACCAGTAAATCAGCTGGATCTTAAATAGAACTGGGATTCAAGGCTTGCTACACTTCAGGAACCTGGGAAAAGGGGGTTGGCCTGATTTGGGGGAGGGAAGGGAAGCTGATCAACTTATTCCCTTCAGTTAATTGGTTTTGCTCCCCAAAGCCAGGTTGCCCTTCCTTCCAACATACAAAAAGTCACTCCTGATCACCTGCTGCACCCAGTACCCTAATTGGGGGATGAGTAGTCATCCCATCTGGCTCTCTCCTGGTTGGCTAATTTTACAGAATCTTTGACCACCCAACACATCTTGCATTTGGGCGAAGGCTCCCCAGGTAAGCCCAAATCCCATTCCCTGCAGAAGATGCTTGGAAAATGGCCTGACCCCTCTCTACCACAGGGAGGCAAGAGAAAGGAAATTAGTATTAACTAATTGTTAAGGCTGCAACTTCCATGAGAGCAGCTAATAGTCTCTTTGAACTGGCCTCTGAAGTCTGTGTCAGAAGCGAATGAGTCATAGGTTCCACCAGCTGATTGATTGCAAATGAGTGTGTAGGAGGGGCACAGTCCTTGCACTTTGCATTGGGAAGGTATGAATACAGAGTTAGCAGCTGGCACTCGCAGTGAACACAGGTAAGTCTGACTTTGGAGCTCAGCAGTAGTGAGAAGCGGGCAGCGTAGGTGGTGGTTGGTGCAATAAAAACTGTAGCTAAACTGTCTCTCTCTTTAAAAACCAAACAATTTAGCAACGTAGTGAGGAGATAGCAGTGGATGAATTAGGTTGCAGAGCGACCCAGTTTTCTGCGCAGAGTCTAGAATGAGTAACTGCTTGCTTTGTGGTCAAGTGTAAACTGCTCCTGGAACACACACGTTTCAAGTGGAACTGCAGTAAGTTTTTGAGCAAATCCAAAAACTGATTCAAGTTGCAGAGTTTGCATCTAGAATTGGAGTTATCCCGAAGAGTCTGTGGATTCATTGTCCATTTTGGCCCTTTATAGAGAGACCCAAGCTGTGGAAATTCAGATTTGCACATGGATCTGGGTCTAAAGTTTGCTGGGGTTTGATCAGGTTTCCCAGTTTGGACCCATCTCTACCAAAAATCATGCAGATTCCATTGCTTTTGGATCGGCTTTGCCCTGAAAGTCTGCAGTTTTCACGGTTCCTTCTTTTGAGGTGTGAGTTTAATTTGAACACAGAAATCAAAGTGAATCTGATGGTGACACGGCTGTGAGCCCACAGTGATTGCAACAAAGAAAATGAGTTTACTTACTCCAGTGAAGCAAACCCATTGTTTCCCCATAGCTTTAGCTCTGACCAGAATAGGGGCTGTAGGCCATGGAACTAGAGTTGTCAATGGGGTGAAGTTGGGGTGTACGCATAATTGTTTTCAGACTATCTAGGAGAAATGCCATCTGCTTGGCTGACGCATCCTGCAAGGATTTTGATGGATGAGGATGCTGATCAGTATTAAAAAGGTTGCTGGAAATATTTTTCTCTCTCATTTCTGTTTTGAAAGATTGAGGAATATCCAGATAAGTGCAGCCAAAAGGATTTACAGGAGTTAATATTTCTGGGCACTAATACTTGTATTAGGCAAGAGTATGGCCTGGAGGTTAGAGCTAGGGGCTCGGAAGATCTTGGTCTAGGGCACTGTCTCACTACATGGGAGCTTTGAGAAGTCACTTGCCCTCTCTGGGACTCAGTTTTCCCTTTGGTAAAATGGGGATAATGGTCCTTGTTGTCTTCACTGGGAGACTTCCTTAATTAGTGTGGAGCATTTTGGGATGCTAGTTGGATGGAAGGTGTTGCAGAGCTGCAATCGAATATCAATAGCATGTTCTGCATTTTATGGGCTGAGCTCTCTATGCCCACTCCTTGTCCTTCAGGATCATTTATCAATGACTCTAAGCATCATGTCCCACTCCTCCAGCTTCTCCTCCCTATCAATGTGACCACGGCTGATGGACACAGCTTCGTTTTTGTGTTTTGAAGTTAATGCCATGCATAACTGCTTGGGATTTGCAGTATCTTGGCTTATCCCACAAGGGACCCATTCTTCACAATCCATGCTTGCTACCTTTCCCTTCTCCAGCATGCATCTTGGCTAGTACACATAAGATCCTCGTGGGTGAGAAGGTAACTAGCCCAGAGCAGGTGCACAAAGAGGTCAGAGGACTCCTAACTGCACAAGGCTAGGGAGGCTGCTCACATTGCATTCCTTGGAGGAAACAGTCAAGGACTGAGAAACTCATAAAATGAGTGTTTCCCTCCCACACTTTTTTATGTAAGGCGGACTTGGGCACCCAGTTGATCTTTGTCTTTTAAATTCTACCCCTAGAGTGCAAAGACTGTCCTTGTCCCTCATAAGTCCCACTGAAAACTCCTCCGGTACAGATCAGATGCACTGCCTCCTGGAGATCCCCTGGAATAATGCTCCCCTTCCCTTCCCTGCCCATGAAGACTGGGCTTTGGAGACACCAGTTAGCCCTAAGTGTGTACGATAGCTTTGTCTTGCTGTGACACTGCTACAGTATGTACAAAGCATGATACTTGCAGTGGCGATAGTCTGGCAACGCGAGGGGTGATGGTAGGGCGCTGTGGCACAGGGGAGACAACCGGGAGCCATGGTGCGGGGATGATTGAACTTTCTTGTGGGAAAATGTTGGTGAACATATTTTTTAAAAGTTCCATTTCTCCCTTGGAGACTGAGAGTATCCTGGGCCAAACCACTTGTGTGTCATGCGCTGATCTCACCCCAGGAGATCCAGCTCATTCTCTCATGCTGGCATGTGACCATCCCAGCAGTTTAAAGGCTGTGTAAGGTCTCCCTGCTGTAGACTGAGTCTGAAAACTTGCATGCAGAGCCCAGGATTGGTTTTGGTGAGTGTGTCTGAGTGGTTGGGGGTGGGGCAGGGGTTATTCAAGGGCATGAGCAGGGCTCAGGATTAACTCTTCCATTGCCAAAATTAAAGGACGGCCAAAATGCCAGCTTCTGCTTGTACTGCTCAGTTTACAAGGTTGTATTTATTTTTAAAACGGCTATTGCCTTATGAATGGTATATTTTGATAGAGGTTGTAAGTTGGTCTATGTCTTTGGGTGAGCATTAGGGTTGTGCCATGCCTTGAAATATTATTGTATGCAGATGTTTAAGTGGGGGACCAAGTCATAGCTGTAATGTGACCAAAGGGATAAAAATACCATGTTGTGCTTTCTGATGCCATTGTTGAAAGTCATTTTCAGAAGAGAGCTGTGCATTCAGTGACCACTCTTCTAATAATAATTTGCTCTTGAAATGAACAAAAAATAAAACAACATTTTAAGTAGAAATTCAATGACAATTTTTGGTTGGAAACTTCCTGTGAGGAAACACAAATCTTAAACCAAAAATTTATGAACACAGAGATTTTTTTTCTTTTAGAAATTTCTCATAAGAAATATATTGCTTTTTCCAGCCATGTTGATCCTAAATTCCATCCCTACATACAGCACACTAGTAACTCCTGGAAGCTGGAAACTGAAATATCCTTCTGGGGTGTAAGTCATCACCGGTCACCTCTGTACCATTTAAGCCTGGTGGCTCCCAGGAGCCTGGGAAGAGGGATGGGGTGAGTGAACGTATGAGGGAAGGGCACTCATACTGGTCTATTTCGAGAAACCAAAGCTGCAGACAGGGCATTAAAACTTTAGCAATACACTCAATCAGTAACTGATTGTTTGTTTGCAGCCAAGATTAGACCTGGAATCAGCGGTTTGTATCTTAATTAAAACAAAGCTATTTTTATTGAGAAACTGGGAAAGCATGTGCAGACATCTCCTAGCAAACGTAATCCCTTGCTCCTTTTGATTAGTAAATGGGATTACATTAAAATCAATCCTTCTCCCAAAGTCCATTTGTACTTGTGCTCTCTATTGAATTACATTGCTGGCCCAATGCCAGGCAGCGCTCCCCCATTGGGACAGTGAAATTTCATCCATAGTAGTGCTCGTTTATGTCTTATAGTATGTTGCCCATTTATTACAATGGGCTCAGGAGACTTTACTCCTTGGTGAGAAATTATTTTAGGATTCAGATCTCTGTCAAACTATCTGTCTGCTTCTCACATGAGAAGGGGGGAGGGGGCTATGGAAGGGGGGAAGGGGAAGCAGCATGTGAATGGCAGAAAAGCTATTTGTAGCGAGAGATTTTTTCCCCATCAGGGGCCTGCTGCCAGGAGGAGAATTCATTTGGGAATTGTGAGCCTGATCCAGGAAGAGAATTTCAGTGTGAAAATTCAGAGCAATTGGAGGGACTCAGCACCTTCTGGGTTGGGTCCCTGCTGCTTTGAACTTGTGCATTGGAGGTTTGACTCCTGAATGAGGAAGGTGCTTTTAATCTTGCTGATTTACCCCTCATTGCTCACAGAGGACTCTGTCCGAAGCCCAGGGAAGTCAATAGGGGTATGCCCAAGGACTGGGATTGGACCCTTATTGAGCTACAAATTAGAGTGGAGAAGAATGATGGAACTCTGTTTTGTTTTTGTATTGCAATTTATAAAGTGCGGCTTATTAAAGCTGTGAATAATCATGCCTATGGAAGGTGAAAGGGGTTCATAAAAAGCATCAGTGAAGTGCCGCTGAAGATCTAGGAAGTGGATGAGCTGGACTTCTCTGTTTAATTTCCTCCCACCTTCTCCATCTGTAGAACTTGCCTTGCTGTCAGCAAGCCAGCCAGCAGTATGTGATAGCGAAGTGGTGTGCAGTCCCTTCAGGCTTAAGACTACATTTTTCTCTTCTTTTTGCTGTCCTTTAATAATGTACTGCATCACACTGTGCCCCTTGTTCCTTGACTTGTGTAGTTGAGACTAGGAAGCTATTTTCTAACACATGACATCTTTGGTGGCTTTTGGAGTAATGCAGATGTCTCGAGAGTGTAATCAGATCTGTTAACTCACAGCACACCTCTCTGTCTGCCAAGGCCCAAATGTAGGATGCAGAAATACCAGTCAGACAGGAAATATGAAGTGCTGTGGGATTCCTTCCTTTAGTGCAGAGAACATTCTGTATTGCCTCGGTTCCCTGATTCTGCATTTCTTGCATAAATAATGTCCAGCAGTAGAAGTGAGACGGTGGCATATTTTTGTATAATGGAGGTAACGTTGGGACTAAAATGAAAAGTGTCCCTTGAAATGAGGGCCATGGAAGAGGTGTGACTTGCACAGTGTGTGTGTTAGCTTGTTGCTGTTCTGAGAGGTAACAGCCACTACAGGTGTTGAAGGAAGGGTGGGAACCTTGTTGTATCTGTTGGTTTGAACAGACTGTTAGTTTTCAGAGGTAGAAGACCAATGACCACTCCAGTTTTATTTTGTGTCTTGTATTCTTTAAACACCTCAGCAGCTCTAAGAGCTGGTTGTGACACCTTAATACACCCCACAGCATTAAACTAAAGGGTCCCCTCGAGTTTACAAACACAAAGGTTCCTAGTGCTATCAAGAGCCAGCGTCCCGGGCAGCCAACTGATCAACTTCACTACTTGATTCAACTAGTGATGGTTTCACATTTTTCTTGCATTGGAGATGCAGAGCCCATTTCACCTTATGCTTGTGATATTACATTGACTGCGGTGGAGTTACAGCTGCTTTATGCGATAATTATAATAGTTTGAATTACTGTAGCACCTGGGAGCCCCAGTCATGGCCCAGGAACCCATTGTTCTAGGCAATATCCAAATATAGAACAAAATGACAGTCCCTACAATGTAACTGAAAACAGATTAACAGACATTTTGGAGCATGAGCTTTCGTGGGTGAATACCCACTTTGCCAGATGCATCTGACGAAGTGGGTATTCACCCACGAAAGCTCATGCTCCAAAACGTCTGTTAGTCTATAAGGTGCCATAGGACTCTTTGCTGCTTTTACAGACCCAGACTAACACGGCTACCTCTCTGATACCTGAAAACAGATTGAGGCCCATTGGGTAGAATAACTCTTGCCTACTGCCCCTCTTTTTGGTAAAACCTTTGAAAGAGACTGATATAGGCACTTACCGCCTTCCCCCATTTATTGATGCATTTTAGGGGTCTCCATATTTGCCTTACACCTGTGATATGAACGGCAAGATGTGGCACAATCTCTTTGGAGAAAAAGAATTTACAAGCCACAGGCTGACAAGTGTTCCATTACGACTAGTGCCACTAGCTGTAAGTTCCAGAGGTTGGGAAGACATTAGGGGACTCGTATGTCTTCCTGGTATAGTTTGATCTAAGAGCTGGCTTCTGTAGAAAGCCATAAGGGTTAGCATCAGTCCTTCAGACCCTCCTGTGTTCCCAAGGGCAGGGACAACGGCTGCACTGGGTCATAACTTCAGTATCTTATATTTTAAAGAGGGATTAAATGAGAGCTGGTGAAAAGCAGGAGCCATTTCAGCAGCTGGAGATGAGACATTGGGCACCCCATCCACTCACTTCTCCTCTTGGGCACAGCCCTGACTTGGCTATGGTAGCCAATCCCACCAATCCCTCTTGGCTATGGTAGCCCTGAACCATTGGGGGAATACTCCGCTAACCACATCTGCCAGTTATAAGTCAGCTTGGTACAGCAGGGATCTGGATGCACATTCCGGAATAGAAAGGCGACTTAATGGTCAGTCCTGAATTGAGCACAGCTCAGCCAGACCAGAGAATTTGGCCCCTGATCTATATATGGTTTTCACTTGCTGCAAATTCTGCCTATAGTGAAAATATCTAGACATCCGTAACTGAAAATGGAAAGCTCTGAGCATCCCATTTCTGTTACTGCTGAAGGAAGAGGTGAAATGCAGATGCCAGCTCTCCTGAGCCCCACAATATCTGATGCATCATAAAGCAGAGCCAGGGCTAGGCATAAGCAGCCTAAGCAATTGCTGAATTGCTTAGGGCCCCAAGCAGCTCAAAGGGGAGACCTTTTTGCTTTTATTACAAGAACTTCCCTGTTTTAGTACTGTGTGTTTGGGGCGGGGGGCAAAATATTCCTCCTTAAGGCCCCCAGTGGGCTAGCACTGGCTTTCCTAAAGCCCCAGCTGCTGGAGGCAAGGGGCTCTTGAGACTCTCAGCTGCCTTTTTTTTTTTTTCTTAAATGAATGTTTCTAGTTCTCTGTGGCTGTGGAGAAAAGAAAGTTTGAGAGTATGACTGGAGTGTGACCTTACAGGAGTAGAAACCAGACAAACCAAACTCCAAATCTAGTATTTCTTTTCTCAAGTTTGCTATTTTTAAGCCAATCTCTGACTTTTTGGGGGGCCAGACTCAGGATTTTTGAACGCTTGTGGTCAGTGCATTGTGACGGCGTGTCTACCCCCAAACACAGTAATAAACCTAGCCGCACCTGGAGAGTGGGTTAGGCTTTATTAAAGATGGAGCCTCACTGAGGAGAAACTGGATGGTGCAATGAAGAAAGGAAGTCCTGGAGCAGGAGTGGGCTGCAGAGAGAGAGAGGGGCGAACTCTTCCCTCCCTCTCTTGGTAGCAGAAAGTGAAGAGACCTGAGGGAAACAAGAAGTCTCGTGGAGGGCAAGGAGGAGGCCACTGGGGGTGAAGATACCTCTAAGGCACAGCATTGGAGTGAGCTATTGTGGTGGACCCTGACACAAAAGCAGGAACTGGGCTTCTGGGGCAGAAGCCTGGGTGGCACTGGTCCTTACAAAGAGCCTGGGAAGGGGCTATTGGAGGAAAGGCCTGAGGAAAGGCTAATGGTAGGAAGGAATCCAAGAGGCAGCAGCATGGTGTCTGGTGGGACAGACTGCAGCTGCCCACCCTAGGTTCCCTGGACTGGAGCCCAGTGCAGCAAGAGAGCCTGTATTCCCCTACTAGCTACTTGGGAAGGTGATGTGCCGCCTCCTGATGTAAGGGGATACGGGGGATTTGAAGCGGTCTGAGAAGGGTGTGAGGACCATGGGGCTGAGAACCAGGTGTAAGCAGTTGGACTCTTCCATGACTGTCCAGGAGGTCCAAGTTGCGAGGACAGAAGGACACAACAGGGAGATCAGTAGGGGGTCCTAGACAGAGCTGCTACACCATATGCAGCCAGGATGGGACGTGCCAAAAGTGAGTCTATATGGAGGTGTTCCACTGTGATCTGCATGCTGTATCCAGCAGCAGCCAATGTCAGCTGTAAAAACATTGACCACTCAAATATGTTAAATATTAAACTATTTGTAGGGGTTTCAAAAATTGTAATTTGACAGCATAGAGGTTTGGAGGTGGTAAATTTTCATCATATTTGCAATGTTTTCCCCTTGTGAAAAAGAAGCATTATTAATTGGGCAACTACGTTTATAAAAATGTTAACTAATTTTTGCAAGTAAAGCTGATTAAATCCCCCCCACCCAAAACCACAGCAAGCACAATACAGAAAATGTGCATGCATTGTCGATACAGCCGGTGTTTATACTATAATGTATGGTAAGCAGGGAGAGGCACTTGCATTAAATTTCTTGCTTTTTCAAACTCCGAAAAATAAGATGCCTTCAATATTTTGAGACTGATTTAACAGAAATCCATGGCTGGCTTCAATGCTGCAGAAGCCTACACAAAGCCATGGGGATCCTGCATAATTTGGCTTCCTCCATTTTTACTTGGGTGTCTGCAGTGTGGAAGTCAAATATTTTTCTTTTCTTGCTGAATCAGGCCCTTTATATACGATATAAAAAGTCTCAAAATGCTATAAGGTAGGCTGACTCCTAGCTTCTCTTTAGAGGCATCTTCATCTGACTGCAGGATATTCCATGTCGTTAGCTAGTGCCTGACAATAGACAGGGATAGGAGACTATGGCCTGGTCCACACTACACAGTTAAATCGATTTAAACAACGTTAAATTGATTTAACACTGTGTACCCGTCCACACTACAAGGCACTTTAAGTCGATTTTAAGGGCTCTTAAAATCGATTTCTGTACTCCTCCCCAATGAGAGGAGTAACTGTAAAATCGATATTACTATATCGATTTAGGGTTAGTGTGGATGGAAATCGAAGTTATTGGTCTCATTCCTTTAATGTAGCTACCCAGAGTGCACTGCTCCGGAAATCGATGGTAGCCTAGGACCATGGACGCACACCACCGAATTAATGTGCCCTAGTGTGGACGCATAAAATCGATTTTATAATATCGGTTTTATAAAACCGGTTTTAGTAATTTTGATTTTATGCTGTAGTGTAGACGTAGCCTAAGGAGCCTTCTATCATCTTTTAAAAATGTTCTCTTACATTTCAAAGGAATTCTCAGGCTTGCATGACTAAGCTCTTTATCTCAATAGCCTTTTCATTTTAACTTCGAATGATACATTTATGGTCCCCTCCACATTAACACAAGCCCTCTTTGCATGAAGTAAGTGGAGATGAAGAAATATAATGGGTTTTTTTGGTGCATTGTAACTTTCAAAAAGTATAGTGAACATTTTCAGCAAGCTTGAAAAGTCAAAAAAAAAAAGTTTAAGGTCAAATGAAACATTTGTTTTGACAAAATGTTTTGTTTCAGTTTCAACCATTTTTACTCCAGTTAAGATCCAGCGTATTTTTGCCGCTAGGGAGGTGCTCTGTTGGACAGGTTGCTGGGAAAGGGGAACATACTTGCACATGTGGTGATTGTGTCCAGGAATTAGACAGTTTGGGGAGAAAATTATTAAACAGATTCATCTTATGACAAACTACCAGCTTCCCAGAGATCCCGGACCTGCTTACTTAATGCTCCCATAAAGGATGTACATTGTAAACAGAACGGCAAATTAATTTTTTATTGTTAGCAGCAGACTTTATATTGCACATTATTAGAAAAATGTGACTTCTCGTGTGAAACTGTGGTATAGTAAAATGTGGACTGTCTTGGTAATGGAAAAGCTTTCACACCAAGTATATAAACAAGAAAAGTGTCAAACTACTGGGAATGGGTGATGTCCACCTTGATTGCACTGGCATCATTAGCACTACAACGGTAATTTTCTCTATGATATTCACCCCTTCTTGTCAACTGTTGACAATAGGCCACTTCCACTTTAATTGAATTGGCCTCATTAGCACTGACCCCCCACTTGATAAGGCAACTCCCATATTTTCATGTGCTGTTATATAATAAAACTTTATACTGCATACTGTATTTTTCACTCCATGCATCTGATTAAATGGGCTTTAGCCCACGAAAGCTTATGCCCAAATAAATTTGTTAGTGTCTAAGGTGTCACAGGGACTCCTCATTGTTTTTGCTGATACAGACTAACGTGGCTACCGCTCTAAAAAAAGTGAATATTTAGAAATTTGGTCACCCTTTTTTAGCATAATCAGCAGAGGAGGATGCGTCCCTAGGCAGCAAGTGCTAATCTTAACCCAAATTCTTTGAATAGTACCTTATCCTTAATATGTAATGTGTGGTGTAGTATGTTCACGTTTTACTGTAACTTTGCCTGAATAAAAAGTTTAAACAAAAATATTAAAGGCAACATTAATATAAAAAGTCATTTTAAACCAAAAAATCAAATAGTTTGATTTCCAAAATGTCAATATAAAATAACTTTTCCAGATTTTTTTTTAAGTGAAAAATTTGGCAAAAATGACATGAATTCTTGAAATGTTTCGGTGTTGCTGCATCTGAATTTTTCACTGGAAAAGGCTCTGGTTGAAAATTTTTGCCCAGCTCTGCAAATCAGTTCCTTTATTTGTGATTTTGCCTCCACTTAACAGCATACAAGCCAGAACTTGTTCCTAGAACTCTCTATTCTCATGAATCTTCACACAGCAAAGCAAGAATCTTCAAGAGTAATCCCTTCAGTGCTACAGCTGCAGCCGACGCCCGGAGATTGTGATCAACACAATAACATTGCAAATGCTTTTTACCAGCCTACTCATTTCATTTAGGGATGCTCCAGTATTTTAGTTGCCATAAAGTAAAACACAAAAAGTGCTCTCTGAATGTTCATGAAAGCAAACCAAGCTCTCTTCTAATTTTTAATCTAAACTAGGAACATTAATTTTTGAGGTCCAGCCTTGGAGCTGTGCCAGTTCACTGTTCAATATAAAATACAGAATAACGCCAAGTAGGGTAAACAGATGTCCCGATTTTATAGGGACAGTCCAGATTTTTGGGTCTTTTTCTTATATAGGCTTCTATTATCCCCCCCCACCCCCGTCCCGATTTTTCACACTTGCTGTTTGGTCACCCTAACGCCAAGCCTACCTTGAGCTAAGTACAAATTGCGTCTGGGAAACAGTCGCAGTTCACTCAGGTTATGGTCATGTCCAACAAACTGTCTGTAGAAGCTTAGGAATTCTATATGGATGCTTATAAAGCTGATGATGATGATGTATGTGCTGCTTTTGCTTGGTTTGTTGTAGGAATTCACATGGAGCAACTAATGTGTTCAAAGTCACATGATATTTATCCTGTGTCCTTTACTAGTTGAGTCTATCCCATGTGATCAAGGATGTCAGACCAGTTAAAGGCCAATTTCACTGGTTTCTTGGTTACAGAGGCAGCATTTTAGCTGAACTTCCTGATCTGATTGCAAATAAACGAATCAAGAAAAATAACTTTTTGTAACTTACCATTGGCCTTGGTGGATTATCCATCCCTGGCAAAAGATAGGCTCTAGTTCGAACAGGAATTAATTCAGTGAAGTCCTATGTTGTGCAGGAGGTCAGTCTAGATGATCACCATGAGCCCTTCTGGCTTTAAATTCTATGAATCCTGGTTCCTTTCAGGGAGTGACCCTGACAAGTAGTGCCCAGTGTATGTTTTACTCTAATTCCTCCAGTTCTGGGGGACCATCTCTCATTACTTAATGATTATTTATTGCATATTGTGGCCCTCAATCACTTTCTCCTCCATCCTCTCTCTCTCTTTGTGAGTGGCAAGGAGATCACCATTGTTGCCAGGGTGAAATGCTTGTAGTCTGAGTTTAGGGGATTTTGGTGACAGATGGTTGAATGGAAGTCCCAATGAGCCTGAGTGTTGGCACACTTAGGGCACTTCGCCAAAGCTTTCTCGTGCTGTAGGCGATCTGATCCCCAATAACACCAGCACAGAATGAGCTTGTGACCTCTGGCCAATGAATTGCCAGAATGATCGCTCTTGTGGACAGAATTAAGATGAGGGAGGGTAGCGATTTGCGGCCCTTTTGAGGGAGAATTTAGTACGACCGGTATCTCCGTTTACAGTTTACTGAGTACCAAAGTGTTTGGGCATGTTAAAATGCTGGAAGTGTGTCCCATTCCCAGGTAACTCAAGGTCTCATTGATAGGGTTTAGATTTAACTGATGAAGCCCTAAATGATTTGAGTCCTATATACCTCAGAGATTGCTTGTCCTTTTGGGTAGTGTGTGATCAGCTGAGGTGCTCACAACTAAGTGTAACAAGAGGGGCCTCCAGGAAGGATGTTTTCCTTTGGAATCTGCTTCCCATGAATGGTTTGCTAGTAACAGCAGATACCTTTCAGGTCACACTGCAAATATACACTCCCTGATGAAATCCTGGCTTCACCGACATCTGTGGCACAACTCCCATTGACTTCAGTGGAACCAGGATTTCACGTGCACACTTTGCTCCAGGCGTCTGTGTGGGGGAAAGTTTGTTTTCTTGGGTGTATTCTCAATAGATGCTACAAGCATGTTGTCCAGGGCTGGAGAGTGCATATTCTCTGTAGCAAATGCAGATGCAAAACTTGGTCTTTCAGGTATCTTTCACTATCTGTAAGCAGGAATTCGTTCCTTAATAGTAATACACAGCACTTACAGCTCTTCGCTTCTTCAAAGCACCATACAGGTATTAACTAATTATGATTAACTGGTGTGTTTCCATGTGAAAGATCCTGCTGGTTCTCTTCTTTTCAAGTCCTCCAATAAATGAGAAGAATCTTACTCACTGTGGGTCCGATCACATCTGAGGCTGTCTTGACATATCCCAGACTCAGGGTTGCCTTGTTACCCCCCTGCCTCCAGTGTGAGAGAGATACTTGCTGGTGCTTGGCTGGGTGTCACCTCTCTAACAGTGTCAGCCTGTGAGCCACACAAACAATGCTCAGGGCAATGCTAACCCTTGCTTTGCAGCTTCACAATGGGTTCACCTGAGCCCCTTCAAAGAGTTCCCCGTGATATCCAGGCCCTGTGACTGCTACTGCTAGAAATACAGGAACTCTTCACTTAAAGTCATCCTGGTTAATGTTGTTTCATTGCTGATCAATTAGGGAACATGCTCGTTTAAAGTTGCACAATGCTCCCTTATAATGTTGTTTGGCAGCCACCTGCTTTGTTCACTGCTTGCAGGAAGAGCAGCCCATTGCAGCTAGCTGGTGGGGGCTTGGAACCAGGTTGGACCAGCAGCCCCCTATCAGTTCCCCACTCACTATGTTCCCTGTGCAGCAAATGCCCAGCAGGCTATCAATTGCCAGCAGTTCAGCTGTTCCCCCCCCACTCCCGCTGCCTTGTGATGCTCCTGCCCTCTGCCTTGGAGCTGCTCCTGAGGGCCTCCTGCTTGCTGTGCAGGGGTGGGAAGAGGGGAACTAATGTCAGGGTGTCCCCATCCCCCCTGCTCCTGCAGCCCATTTATCCCTTCTTCCATAGAGCAGGGGGGACACACAACAGGGCTCAGGACTGAGGGAGCTTCCTGGGAGCAGCTGCTGTCTCAACTTGCTGATCTACGTAAAGGCAGTGTACACATTCCCTGGAACCTAAACCCCCCATTTACATTAATTCTTATGGGGAAATTGGATTCGCTTAACATCATTTCACTTAAAGTCGCATTTTCAGGAACATTATGTTAAGTGAGGAGTTACTGTACCAGCTTTGCTATCCCCCAGGGACAGTATCACACCGGCTTGTCTGGCTGTGTGGGGGATCAACTCATGTATAACATCACAGTGCTGATAAAATTATGGTGAAAACAATTTTACGTTTCTTATCAAGGTTAAGATTTAAGAGAGAGTAAGTGAGGATAATGGAAACAGGCTGCATATAAAACACAATCAATACATGCTTTCTAGAATCTACATTTAACTTGAACAAGCTAACCATCTGTCTCAAACCAGTCTACTCTCACCCAAAGCCACTTTGCAGTGTTTCTAGCCAAGGCTGGTTGAGATCCCATTTTCATGACTGTAAATCTACTGCCTAAGTACTTCCTCAGGTGCAGGATAAAGGGGTGTCCTTTTTCTTTGCCTTCCTGTTACATTCCCCAGAGTTTGTCCCCAGAGTCAAGATGACTCTTCTCTCTCCCTCTCCCCCCGTGGTTTATTCCCTGGTTTGCTGACTCCATGTTAAGATCATATCCTTCTGTTGATTTCATATGCAAATAGGGCTTCCATTATGTTGGTTTAAAAAGTAGAATTTGTGTGAACCAGGGCAGACCGGTGAATATATGCTCTTGTGTTACTGGCTCTAAAAATGTGTAGGTTTTACAGCCAGAAGGAAGATTGTGATCATCCATTCTGACTCTGCATAATACAACGGATGGTATCACACCCAGTAATTCCCGTGTCAAGCAGAATAGGAAAAGGGGGGAGAGATAGCTCAGTGGTTTGAGCATTGGCCTGCTAAAACTCAAGGTTGTGAGTTCAGCCCTTGAGGGGTCACTGAGGGATTTGGGGCAAAAATCAGTACTTGGTCCTGCTAGTGAAGGCAGGGGGCTGGACTCAATTGACCCTTCAGGGTCCCTTCCAGTTCTAGGAAATAGGTATACCTCATTATTTAATTTAAAAAAAAAAGCTCTGGAATGTCACACTTTGTCATAGTGTTACAATCTAAGCAGCATTCTCCCATCCACCTCCAACTCCGTGCAAATATTTTTGTGTGCATATTAGGCTCTGCGGTGATGAGGGTGTGGCTGAACAGGTAGGGGGTGGAATTTGGTAATGACCTTTGGCAATCTCATCCTAAAGCCTGTGAAGGGGAGAGGCCAATAACCTCCAGTGGTGAATATCATAGCCAGGTATTGATACTGCTAGGCAGATTTGGATAGGTATATACCAATTTTCAGGCAATATTTTTTGATAAGATCAGATGCTTATAGATCTTTTCAGGAAAGGGAAAATCATATTTCAGGAATGATTTTTTTAGTTGTTTTTATTTCCTTTCCAATTAAATGTGGACTAACTCAAATTAGACTGCTAATCAAATGTGTCCCTTTTACCCAAGAGATCATTTCCTCAGGAGGGGGTAAAAAGGCATGTTTTTACAAGAAGAAATGAAAATACAGCAATTGAGGGAATTAACATACTGTAGTGGCTGACGCAAATGTTTGTCTTTTTATAAGACTAAATATGCTGGATTCTAACAGCTTTGAGAGCTAAATGCTGAGAATGATGGACCCCTTAGTGCCAAGGCTTCACAAGGAAGCTAGAGGAAGTGCTGCTAGCTTGAAGACAAAGAACTGTAAATGACATGGGAATTGTTCAGCATATAACAAAACTCCACTTTCTGTGTGCCTCTTAAAAATCTGCATTTTAAAAATGCAGGCATAGATCATGTTCAAACAGTTATCATATTTAGGACTCTTTTTAGAGTTTCCCCAGATCAGAGTGAGTGAGTGAGTGAGTGTGTGTGTGTGTGTGTGTTCTGTTAAGCTTTGCAGGGAATTGCAGAGTGAAATGAAAAGGCAGTTCTCATATTAATTGCTTTCTATGCACCCCTTCGTGTCTATAGCTCCGTGTTGAAACGAAATGCCGAAGGGCCTGGAGGTCCAGTAAGTAATAGCTATATTCTGAAAAATGTTTCTGAGCACTTCCAGAAAGATGCAGAATCCCTTAACTCGTATTGACTTCAGTGGTGCTGGAGGGCACCCAGCACCTTGCAGGGTTGAACCAGAAGTTATTAGCCAGGCTGGGTAAACTCTGTAGTTTGGATAGAAAGTGCTCATCTGAGTGGTTTCCTTTATTCCCTTGCAGACAAATCTTGGTCTCTTGTGCACATCCCATGAAAGTTTTTACCCCTCTCCATCCATGCGGCAAAATAAATGCCCCTTGAGCTAGGAAGTGATACTCGGACTTTGGCTTTTAAGCCACAAGTGGCTCTTTAATGCGTCTCCTGTGGCTCTTTGCAGCATGTGATATTAAAACACTGATTGAATTATTAACCAATCAGGATGTGATTAACCACTTGTAGTGGATAAAATAATACTCGATCAGTCATTTTTGCTGTGCAAATAATAGATACGGAATTAAAGATTTCCCCTGTCGTATTGTTTAAATATGACTCTGTAGTACTATAGTAAATGAAACAATGAATTTACACGACAGTGGCTCTTTTGGGTAATGTTGATGGCTAATTTGGCAGCTGAACCACTGAGCCAGGAAGAGAGAAAACCCAAAACTCCCATGGGAGTCCATGGGGGAGCTGTGGGTGCTCAGCACTTCTGAAAATTAGAGACTCATTGACTGAACTGCAGGCTGACGTGCACTTAATACAAGGTTCGTGCATCAAATATGAGAGAGATTAATGAGGTATGGTCTTCACATGCACCATGTATTAACCCATAATAGCTGACCCTTCCGTGTCTATCATTCACTCATGATTCTGTTCTGCTGTTGCTGATATGGGGATTGCAGGGTCCCTCAGTTTGCCTTGCCTGGAACCTGCCTTCTCTGGTCAGTAGAACTGCAGCCAGTGCATTGTATTTAGGATTTTGCTCAGCCCTGAAGCAGGGGTCACAGGGCTGCTAGATAGGGGAGAATGGAGCAGGATGTGGTGCTTTGGTTGGATATTTTGTGATATCATATGTAATGACTGCTGTGTTGGGTCCTTACCAGGAATGGAGGAAACCTCTGGATCTCCAGTATAGAAGCATGTAACCTGATGCCTCTTCAGATAAAGAAGTAAATCCGTTTAGGCATGTCTACACATACAGCAGTGCAGCTGCACCATGTCTGGTGAAGGTGCTCTGTGCCAATAGGAGACAGCTCTCCTGTTGACATAATAAAACCACCTCCACAAATGATGGTAATTATGTTGGCAGGAGAAGCTCTCCCACCGACTTACACTGACTTTAGTCAGTTGCGGGTGGTTTATTCACAACCCTGAGTGACATACGTCATGCTGATATAAGCTGTAATGTAGACGTAGCTGTAACGGGCCCCTAGCTTTTGTGGCGCAGACAGCAGAGGGGATGGGTTACGTACGGTGAACAATGGTTGCTTGGCCTTTGTTGAAAGAATACATTTTGCGAGCATAATTAAGGCACCTATATTTGGGGTGGGGAAAAGCCACTGAGTTCTGAGTTTGCTTTAGCCTAAATCAATGTATCATTTTAGAAAAGTCTTTTAAGACACTAGCGTGGAGCTGTTCACTAAATGGTTCAGAACATCCTCCTTATATAACCCTTTGTCTGGGCTGGGTTCCAGCCTTTCTTGGTTTCATATGTTTTTATATCTCTGAGCGATTAAGCCTGTGTTAATTACCAGATTGTGGTCAGCTAAGGTAACAGATATGGGGTGTGATTTATGTAACTTTTATAGCACATTACCGACTGCTACTTTAATATGACGTCTGCGCAAATCCCCAAAGGCAGTCAAGCCAAAATAGTCACACTTATGTTCATAAAGCTCAACACCTAAATAGGTGTCATGAAATCCCACTGATATTCAAAAGCAGGAGGAGATCAACTAACAACAGGGACGTGGTATTTCTGTATAAAGCATCGTAGGATCAGTACTTGAATACTGTGTCCACACTCAAAAAATGGTGTTGAAAAATGGGTTTAGAGAAAAGCTACAAGCATCACTAAGAACTGAAAAATATGCCTTAGCATGGGACTTAAACCGGATCTATTTCATTTATTGAAGAGAAAGTGAAGAGGTGACTTGATCAAGTATGTATGTGGGAAAGACATTTGTGATGGCAGGCAGTTCTTTGAGCCAAAAGATCTCGGTGTTCTTCCTTTCTGCTTAAAGCTGAAGGTGGACAAATTCAGATTAAAACTAAGGGATAAGTTTTTAACAGTGAGGGCAATTAACCATTGGAACAACTTGCTTCAGGATGTGGTGGAGTCTCCATCCATCGAACTCTTCAATTTAAGACTGGATGTCTTCAGTGAGCGATGTGAGTGCCTCAGCACCTCTGGAAATCAGTGCTTTGACATCCTCCTGTGCTCAAGAGTGGAATCAATATTAAAGGGACCAGGACTGTTTCCCATGTGTGCCTTGTGCATGTCCTGAATTAGGGTGCATCTCAGGCATGTGTGCTTTTTACAGTCTGATGTCTTATCCCTCTCGTGTAGCTGAGCATGCTCTGAGTGAGCACAATGCTCTGCTTTGGGAGGACAGGCACCTGGATCTACTGCCTTGAAGCTGCTTAAGAATCTTTAACTGCTGCTGCTGGTGTCAGAGAGAACAATGTGCTTTTGCCTTCTTGAGACCAGTGCATTATCTCAGAGCACTCCTAAGGCCTCCTCCTGCTCTCCATCTAGCCTCGCTGAAGTCAGGGAGGTTGCATGGATATAAGTGCAGAATTTTTCCTGTTTTAATTTTTTTTAATCCCCCTTACTTATCCTCTCAATGTCATTCACTCTGCTCTTCAATGCTGTAATTGTATTATTTACAGTCTGTTTACAAAACTCTTTTTGGCACATAGCTTCCTTCAGAGTGTAAAGCCATCAAAATAAAACGGCAGCCCTTTTGTGCTGTGGCATGAAGATCTTGTCATAGCTCATCTGAGGTCTGTGAGGGCTGGCTTAATTGGCAAACTCTGACCTGGCTCGCACCCCCTGCGTAAACAGACATAGCAACTAGATCGCTGTCCATCTCTGCAAAGTCCCCGCCCAAGGAAATTAATATTAGTCATGCTTCTTACAGAGGTACGTAAGGACCAGCCAAAAATGAGGGCTCGTTCTAGGCACTGTACAAACACGGTGGTAGATGGGTTTGGTAACATTTCAGTGAAACTCAAAAGATTTTGGGCAACTCTGTTCAACTTCTTTGTCTGGCACCACTGATGTGGTGAGGAGCTCTACATCTACAGAGTGTGCCCTCTAGCTAGACAAGATATGAGGGAGGCTGAAGAGGAGTGGCTGCATAGTTATGCATTTGAGCCCAGCATGCATCTTGCTAATTCCAAGTGCATTTGTTTTAAGGCGTTAACATGGGCTAAGTGAAAGTCTAAGTGAGAGCAGGGGGGTGAGTGAGTATTTGTGGAATAGCAGCCATAAAAAGAGCCATCTGAAGAGGGGTTGGATGGAAGGGAGTGAGGTTGCATGGCATGATGGAGGAATAAGGAATAAGGAATAACATGGCAAAAAGGCAGAAGCAAAAGGGTCTCTCTTTGTGTAGCTTAACTATTTATCTGGCTCTCATTATCGTAGTATCTGAGCACCTCACAGTCTTTAATGTGCTAATTCTCACAACATTCGTGTGAGGTAGAGAAGTGCTATTATCCCAATGTTACATATGCGGAATTGAGAAACCAAGAGACTAAGTGACTTGCCCAAGGTCGCACAAGAATGTCTGTCTGTGGCAAAGCAGATTAAACTCAGGTTTCCAGTGTTGCAAACTAGTATGCTCATCCTTCCTCCCTGGCATGGAGACAGAGTAAGGCATCCAGAACCATGGAAGGGCACATAAATTAAATAGCCCTGCCCCCTCCATTGGGATTTTAACATAGAGAGAACTGAAGGAGATGGAGCCTTGAAGGAGAGGCTCAACTTGCTGAGGGACGCGACAGAAAATCAGTGGAGGAGGGGTTTGAGAGCTGGGCTAGTTGCTGGACTGGAGAACTGACTGGACCAGCATGGAGAGAGATGGAAATGGTGGTGGCAGTGACATTCTTTTCCTCATTGGTATTTCATAAGCTGTGTTGGGGCCTGCCATTGGTGCCCACTCGGCCTTTGCCTTCCTCTGCCGCCTCTTCATCACCATGGGGTCTGAGCACCTCCCAAACTACATGCATTTATTGTCCTGATTGTTGCTTTCAGGTCCCCGTGGAGGGAATGCAAAAAAAATTGCCCCCAGAGGCAGAAAAAAACAAGTTTAGAAGCGCGTTGCTGGGCTTTGTGTGACAGATGGAGTTGGGGGCCCTTTTCATGGTCCATAAACATCTGCACTTTCTGGCCTGCCTTGTCTCTCCCCCGCTTCCCTCCTCCTTCCCGTCACACTGAGAAGGACTAAGCTCCCATTGCACAAATCTTTCTGTAGCCTGCTTTTCCTCTTATCACACTGGGTACCACAGTCATCTCCTCCTCCCTGGCTTCCACAAGGCTGTCCAGCAGCAGTGTCTTACTAACATGGGAAATTAAGATGGATTTTTTTTGTAATATCCAAAATAATAATGGGAGCACCCACAGTTATATTGGGATTGCAACAAAACTGAGAGCAGAGAGAAACCCTGGGAATCGGGGCATGAGAGCCATGAATCAACTTTCCCTGTGGACAGTTTGCTCCTTAATTGCCCACATCAGAGTTTCTTGCATCTTCCTCTGAAGCATCTTGTACTAATCGGGAGACAGGATCCTGGCCTAGATGGACCCACAAGTCTGACCTGATGCAGCAATCTCTGTGTTCCAGATCCCCGTCTCCTCAGGCAAAGGATGAATTCTGTGCTGCATAAGTTCCCTGACTGTTGCCCAAGTCTTGAGCAACATGCTGATTATCTTTCTCACCACTGTGGTTAGTCAGGTCCCTGGGCACATCATGGCTCCTTTTCTCTCTCCCATGTGCTACCAGTCTCTGTACAGCAAGCTCCAGTTCTTCTCCCTACATTGTAATCGGATGCCAAAATCTTTGGGTCTCTGATGGCATTTTAGGTACTGCCTGTGGTGGCAACAGTGCAAGACACCCCCTCCCCCCCGTCCTATTGGGAGGCATTGTGTTGCTTTCCCAGAGCTCCCAAGCCTACAGGAAGAATGCTGCTGTATTACTTCTAGGACAGTGCAGGGTGTGGTCCCAGCCACAGCCAGCCAGCTCTTCCAGTGAGTAACAAATGGGGCAGGCAGAGCCATGTCCCTCTCACCTCTTTAGGAACAGTTTGTTCTAGGAGGTTCCCTTGCAGCCAGGATAGCACAGGGACTGCACTTGTAGCTGGTCGCTCACCCAGAAAGGCACAGGAGTGGGGAGGAAGGGTCCCTGTGCTGCAGGGCTAGGCATAATCGAATACTGCTATTTATTACTAGCTGGACCAAATCCAGGAGCTCAGAACCGAACCCTTCCAAATTTCAGCATAGGGAGATCCTTGGCTGCAAACTCAGCCCTACAATTTTGATTCTGAATCAGTTCCAGAACTGGTGGGGGCCTGCGTTGCAGTTCTGGTTTAGGAATGGCCATTCTTATGAGATCTCTGCCATTTTGAGGTCAGATCTTGGTTGCATCACAGTAGAACCAAATTCTGACCCTGGTGAGGCTTGGTACCAGAACTCCAAACCCAGTCTAAGCTTGATCTCAGTCTGTCAACTGCCTCCTTGGCCCATCCCTTTGGATTCTTTTCCTCTACACCATTCACTATTGCCAGGAGCTCTTTTTCCTTAAACTCAAGGCTTGTTTTTGTACCAGCTGTTTAAGACAGTGCTACCGCAGGTGCAAGTAATAAAGCCTGAACTGAGGTGAGGCAACAATAGCAGAAAGAGTGGCTGCAATTTGAAGCAGTTCCATGGGAATGACAAACAAAATTGCAGGGTCTGCTTTTCAGTGTTGACATGCATTCAGCGTGTTTCTACCAAGTCTTCACTCACCATCTCTCTCCGGATATTTTCAGATGCTCCTCCCTAGAAGATATGCTCTAATATGAAAAGACTATTTTCAGGCCTATTGCTGCAGTTGCTAAACACACACAAATGAAAAGAGTAGCAGCCTCTAAAGGCTAAAGACTTTTGACTCAACTATCAGGTTGCATTGTCTTGGGAGCAAGTGACTCAGAAGGTCAGTGGTGTTAGGATCTATCATGCGTCTGCGGTGCATAATTGTGTGTGTGTGTGTGTGTGTGTGTGTGTGTGTGTGTGTGTGTGTGTGTGTGTGTGTGTGTGTATGCTGTCTCCCAGACATAAGTGTCACTGGATGGAACCCTCAGACCTGCAAAGGGAGGGTTGGAGTGTGTGTGGTGTCACCTTCTAGTGTCTGGCACTCATATAAATCCTGCA
The DNA here is from genome assembly GCF_007399415.2 of Gopherus evgoodei. Taxonomy (NCBI): domain Eukaryota; kingdom Metazoa; phylum Chordata; order Testudines; family Testudinidae; genus Gopherus; species Gopherus evgoodei. Next base: position 285,878,331 of record NC_044323.1, on the reverse strand, counting down.
TAATGACGCAGCTTACTTGCTGTTCTTTTAAATAATAAACTATAAGCTTGTGGTCAGAAATGAATGACCAAATTCTGTTTCTTGTTAAATAGATGAGCCAGCTGCTTTTAATGACCAGGGATGACTAAGCATTTTCTGCTGATGATCAATATAGTGGAATGAGAACAAGCCCTCTTCTCACATTACTGTATGTAAACCCCTCTCATGCACGCGCCTTGCATCAGTAAAGTACAACAAAACATTCGATTCACTTGCACTGCTATATTGTAACTTTTTTTTTAAATACCTCAAGCGGAGAGAAGGCCTGGTGTCCTGCCTCTGCTAGCTGCTTGGACATAATCAGATTGAGACCATGTATACACTAAAGACCTACACCCCTGACCAATGTAGTAATAATGACCTAATCCCCTTGCGTAGCCAGCACTGTGTAGACGGAAGAGCTTCTCCCATCAACATAGCTATCACCTCTTGAGGAGGTAGATTAACTGCACTGATGGGGGAAAAGCTCTTCTGTCGGGGCAGTAGCGTCTACAGCTGTAAAACAGCAGTAAAACTGCAGCACTGTATGTGAAGACAAGCCCTGGGAATGAATTTTCATTGTCAAAGTGCCTAACATAGAATGACCTTTCTTGCCCCAAATCCAAGGCTGTTACCTGATCCCTGGTCTCTAGGGCCTTGTCTGTACTGAACAATGTCGCAATAAGTCAGCCTTTTACGGTTCGGTGGCATGGAGATAAGAACTGCAGAACCCAGCCTGTGCTGCAGTTTCCTTTGTGAAGGTGCATTGGTTGATTATTGAAGCTCTGAAGTTTGCTAATGGAGGTGCAGCCTACTACTGAATAATGACTTTTTGGCTTCTTTAGTCCCACATAAAAATTGTAAGGGAGACTTTACCTGGGCAATTCCATTTCCAGTACCTCATCGTCGCTGCAAGGGACAGCCTTAACTTATGGTGGATTTTAGAATGACTTTTTTTTCTGTTTGTTTTTTTAATTTCATAGACTCATAGACTTTAAGGTCAGAAGGAACCATTACGATCATCTAGTCTGACTTCCTGCATAATGCAGGCCACAGAATCTCACCACCCACTCCCTGTAACAAACCCCTAACCTATGTCTGAGTTATTGAAGTCTCAAATTGTGGTATAAAGACTTCAAGGTGCAGAGAATCCTCCAGCAAGTGACCCATTCGCCATGCTGCAGAGGAGGGCGAAAAACCTCCAGGGCCTCTGCCAATCTGCCCTGGAGGAAAATTCATTCTCGACCCCAAATATGGCGATCAGTTAAACCCTGAGCATGTAGGCAAGACTCAGCAGCCAGCACCCAGGAAAGAATTATCTGTAGTAACTCAGATCCCACCCCATCTAACATCCCATCACAGACCACTGTGCATACTTAACTGCTGATAATCAAAGATCGGTTACCAAATTAATTGCTAAAATTAGGCTATCCCATCATACCATCTCCTCCATAAACTTATCAAGCTTAGTCTTAAAGCCAGATATGCCTTTTGCCCCCACTACTCCCCTTGGAAGGCTGTTCCAGAACTTCACTCCTAGTTGCTCCCCTGAATTCCACTGACCAAACACACAAGGGGTCCAGGATTGTAGTGTTCTTGTAGGCTGACTTCATGTAGGCTAGAGATGAAGGGAGATGATTAGAGCTGAGTGGGAAACAGGTTTCCTATGAAAAATGTTGAGTTTTCAAATAAAATGTCCATTCTGCATATGGATGAAACCAAAACCTCTTGAAGGTATGTGTTTGTGTGTGTGTGAGACTAACCAGAGAAAGGGGAAGAGAGAAACAGCCATCCCAGAATAGCACTTAGGTGGGAGACCCAGGTTGAAGTCCCTGCTCTGTCCAATTCAGTCTCCCATATCTAAGGTGAATGCTCTAACCCCTGGGCTATTTTGGGGTGTGGTATTCCAGCCTGTACTTGACAAACCTTTCCAAAGTCAATTTTGTTGCTTAAAAAATATTCCCAGTCAGCTCAAGATATGAAACCTCATAAACCCTGCTCTTCCACCTCAACTTTGGCAGTCAGTTGAACTAGAGCAGCAGGATGATATGACTCAATATTTCCCTAGTTGTGGGATTTTGAAGTAGACCATTTAAAAAGAGACTCAACTTAAAAATTGCTTTTTGACCTGAAAATGTTTCTGTTTGCAGTGTTGTGGTAGCTGTAGGTCCCAGGGATAAGCAACTGTCTAAGATGATCATAACTGAAACAGACTGGAGGACAGTTTATTTTGTGTACTTTGTATATACGGTAGTGCATTTCACTGTTTTCCCTGCACAGTCAGTCACTTGGTCAGTTTCCTGTTGTTTGGGTCTTTTACTCAGCAACAGGGGGTGAGAAACATTTTTAATGGATTTTTTTATTATTTTAAATCCACCAAAATTGGCCGTGGGACTCAGATGTTGTACAAACAAATACTTTAATCTCTGCTTTTTTTTTTAAAATGTACTTGATTTCAAATTATTCCTTCAGCTAGTTAATTGCCCCTGTTAATTCTGCATCTAGTCATTTTCTTCCGATAAACAGAATTTACTAGATCTAAATTCTGCTCCCAGTCACGTAGTGGGTGTTGCATTCAGTATCGGGTGGCAGTGTGGCTCTCAGTTTGGGGGGTGAAGGAATGACTACTGTGTTTAACTGATGCTTACTAAATTATCAGTTATTCTCTTGTCCTTCTCTGTCTGCTGAACGGGGGGCGAGGGGGGGAAGGAAATCCTACCAAAGAGCTTTTTTAAAATGAAAGTTGTCTGATTAGAGTGCTAGGTTAACATTCGCCCAGGTAAAAGAAATAACAATTAGATAGATTAGGCTAGCCTAGACCCTGATAAGATGCAAAGAGAAGCTTTCAAATATCAGCAAGTTACACAATGTTGCTGTGTGTGAGAAGAGGCGGTATAAGCCCTTTGCTCAACACTCTGCCTCTGTTACTACTTTGCAATCCAATAATGATTGTTTATGGGTAAATGCCAGAATGCTTACAAATGAAGACGGGCTGGCACTCCATCCTGACCCAACTTGATCACGTTCTAGATGAAGGAAAATTGAATGAATGCTTATTATTGAAAGCTGATTTTTGTGGAGCCTCCTGAAATGTGCGTCAAAGTAATTTACCGTGTGAATGACACAGTTGGAGAATTATGCAACATGCAATGGGATTTTCAAAATTCAGGGTTCATCATTAGGCAGGCTAATTGGACAGGCCCAATTTGCACTGCCAACTGGTCCTTTGTACATGTGTACAGTCAGAATTCCTGGGACTGCAAATGCATTAGGCTGGCAATTGCACACACATAACGCACATGCTCCTGCCAGCCTCTTTTTGAAAATCTGGCACTATTCTAGTGTATATGTAGTTATTAATTAAATCTGCATTACATGCTAGTATCTGTCTGCACTTTACTAGTTTATTGATTGGACTGGTTGTAGCATACTGCAGTGCTGTGGGCTAACTGAGTTTGAAATTGGGATTAAAGTGGGAATTTCACAATGAAAAATTTTCCGTTGAGTTCAGTTTAGTGAATAAATCTAGATGAACTTTCACTGAAATGTTGTTCTCTATCAGCTTCATGAGTGGAACCAGCTCTAATCATGTCCTCTTAGCAGTAGTGAACAATTTCTGAATGTACTACAATAAGATTTTAATCTCTGCGCTGATACGAAGATGCTTTTTGTGGGATGGATTTTTTTTCTCATGTATTTGTTCTGCAAATATTATTTGTATAGTAGTTGTCTGGAGAATAAACAGATGCACAGATGGAGTATTGAGTTAAACCAGATATTGAGAAGGTTAGACAGTTGCTGCTTGGTATATGAATAAGTTATTAGTAAGCATTACGTGCAGGTTTTGCACAGGTAGTTTGAAGATTAAAAGCCTCCACACTGAGTCACCGACATTAAAGCGATAGTGTAATTCATTTTAGTCTACTTCATGGCTTGGCATCTTAGGGCCTGATTTTCAGATATGCTGAGCATCAACAAGTCTCAAGTCAAGTTAACAGGAGATGCAGGTGCTCAGCGTCCATTAAATTCAGGCTCTTTAAAGTCTTCCCCACCTCCCATACACTTCTTCGCAGTACAAGCATCCCAGTGCACTTTAGAAGATGCTGTTAAGGTGCTTCTGCTATGGTGACAAACCAACTGATGTTAACCATTGGGGCAAATGCAGTGCCTCCAGGTCTGACATGCTTCTCAGGCCATGTCCCATATACAGTGCTTGTCCCTCAAAGTTCAAGGGCTGGACCCTGCCAAGGAGAGATTTGACTGCTGCTAATTAGGATTTCGAGGGTTCATCTCAGGAACATGTTGGATTGGGACAGTGTTTCACAACACCCCCAAAATAAGGGATCAAAAGGTAATTAAAGCAGGACATAGGCAGATATGATGTGACCACCCTTTTGTAATGGAGTAGTGCCCTGTTGACCAGACTCTGGGAGCAGTGATGGAGAAGAGCTACAAGTAGCTGACCCTGGATATTTATTACTTGTTTTTGCATGCATTGTGAAGGCACCTGTCTCTCTAGTATCTGGACACAGCTCTGATGGGGGGGAGGGGGTATAAGCCTACATTCTCTTACTCCAGTGAGTATTTCTCCTGAAGCCAATGGGACTACTCTTCTGAGTAAGAATTGCTCATGTGAGCAAGAGTTTACAGGCTCTGCCTTTGGGTGAATTTCAGAAAGCTCCCTCTGTTCTGTGCCATCTTTCTTTTTTCCACTCTGATGACTCATTTAAAAGGAGATTGTCGACGTAAAAAATCACACTTCACCTGAAAATGTTTCTGCTATTGTGACAAGCAGACATCTGAGATGACAATAACTGAAAGAAATGGGAGAGAAAAATATTTCAGTTTCTTAAAGCCTGTTTACTATCTGCATGGTGTGTTTTCATTGTTTTCCCCTGTATAGTCAGTTTTCCCCAGTTGATTGGTTGTTTGGATTCTTTACATAGCAACAAGAGAGAGAGTGAATATATGTATTTTTAAGGATTTTTGTTTTTAATTGTAAAGCCACAAAATTTGGCAGCGGGAGTTAAGTGTTGTAAATGAAAACATTTTCATGAGGGTTTTTTGGTTTGTTTTTTTTTAAATGGACTTGATTTCTAATTAGCTAGTACAAGATTTGGTTTATGCATTGCATTGACTCTTTTAAAATATACTTTCTCTTCTCTATCCTTGCTCCTCTGTCTATCTCCATCACTCCTTACACCACCGGTCTTGGTGATTCTCTTGCTTTCCACCTTCCGTAGTGTTTCAATGTTTTGCAGCAGTTGTTCCCACTCCTGCCTCTTCTCTTTTCCTCTGTCATGCCTGTTGCCTTTCAGTCTCTCTCTGATCTGACCCCACATCACTCCTTCCAGATCCTTTCTATTCTCTTCCTGCTCATCGTCCACTCACAGCCTTTTCACGTGTACTCTTAGCCTCCCTTGTCTACCACAATCTTTCTCCATAATCAGTGATTCTGCCCCCACTCTCACCTACTGGAAGGACTAAGTGAGACTTTAGGGCCATGGGAGACAGTGACTGTAGAAGTGTTCTCCCAGACCTGGGGACACACGCATTCTTCCCCCAACCTCTGCAAGGTTCTTGGTTGTACTTCACGCTCCCTGGAGCAGATGCTGAGATACCACAGGAATGAGCATGGGTTAGACAGAAGTAGAGTGAAGAGGACTTTGTTCTCCAGGGTTGTTTGCCTATCACGGCTCACTTGCTGTGAATTAATACACCAGCACAGTGGGGAAAGTCTTTTGGGGTTGTCTAGCTATCCCCTATTGATATGGGATTCATCACTCATGCAGGATGTCTTGTAATAAAAATAGATTTTTAGGGTGATTTTATAACAATCACTACATTTCTGCATATGGTGATATCTAATTGTATAAGCAGTACCACATGGGCTGTGTGTAGAAGATAGCTAAGAATAGGTACAGCACTATTCTAAATAGGTTCTTGTACTGTGCTCAGCACCAGAGAATCTGAGCTCCTTAATAGTGCATTAAGAAGCATGACTGTTACATGTTGGTGGTTCTCGTATCCTTTCCCTTAGGGGAGAAGTGTGTGCTGTGGAATGGCTCGTTCTGGTAGGCTTTTTAGGGTTGTTTATTATTGTTGTTGTATATTTAAAATAATAATAACATCTTGGTGTGTTAAAGAAGGAGAGTCAAAGAAGTGTGCCTCACACTTGGAGTGGAGGGTGATGAGGTTTGTGAAAGCCCTTAGTTCCCAAGGTACTTCATTTCATAGTCTGGCATTGGCCCCCAAGAAAGCCCCCTCTCCTGCACAGATGGGCTTTACCTTTATTGTAGAGTTCCATTGTGCCATGGGAATGAAATTGTCGACCACAGTCTTCATCCGAGAACTTTAGGGAATTTTTTTTTTCATTGAGCACCCTGAAGATAAGGACTGAGACACTGAACTTGATTCAAACATCTATGGGAGGGCCTGATCCGGAGCAGTCTGTATTCAAGTGAGTAGTTTCACTGAAGTCCTCTCAATCAGAGTTACTTACCTGAGTAACATTTTCAGGATCAGGCCTTGAATAATAATAATAATAATAATAATTTGTATTACAGTAGTGCAGGCCCCAATGGAAAGCAGATCCGCATTGTGCTAGGCTCGGTAGGAACACATAATATAGAGTTAAGTTACAATATAAAGCCCTTGGTCCTCCAGTTCCTAGAGAGGACCAGAACATGAGTGGGGAACTTTTGGGTGATCTTTGGTAGAGCTGTTATACCTGTTGTAGATATAAGCCTGCATGTCTTGAAAACATAGATGGGGATCAACATGGAACAGTGGCATCCTGGCCAGAAGATCTTTCTTTTGGCCATGCCGCCTTTTCCCTCCTATGCTAGCAATGTGGGGAAGTGGCCTAAAAGGCCCAAATTTGGCTGTATGCCTTTGGAGAATCACCCTGATTGTGAAGGGATCCTCCCTGAGCCAGAGTAAGCAGGGTTCAAAGTTAGATTAAGCTGCCTGTTGGCACAAAATTGCTTCTCTGCACTGGCAGACTTGGTCATCTGAGCCAGAGTGGGTAAATCTTTTGGCTCGCATAATGCATGTTGATTGAGGCTTATAAGGTGGTTCTTGAATATTGCCTCAGGCTTCCCAGCAGATTGGGAAACACTTGTTTTTACAGAACAGACAGTTTGCAAGAAGGTCAAGACTTCGATGTGAGGATTTAAATGATCTAGCCCTATTCCTGGGTATGACAGCTTACTCTTATGAGGTGCCATGCACCCTCCCATTGACCTCAGTGGCAATTGCTGTTGTTCAGAGTCTGGTCCATATCGATCAGGATAACAAGAAATGGGGGAGATTTTAATTTAGAGGTTGTGCAGGAACACTTCCTTCTACTGCTGAATGCTGTACCCTGTCAAAATCTATTGTGGGTCTAATTCCTAGGCAGGGAGCCAATCAAGTATAATAAATAAGGTTGAGGTTGGGGGACACAAGGGAACTAGAGATTTACAGTCTCAGTTGGTTTGAAATGTTTAGGTAAAACATAAGGGAAATGACTAAAGTATTTGACTGTGCAGAAGCTGACTCTGAGGATGAAAAATCTCCCTCAAAGGGTTATGATTGGAGGTTTTGTTTTTATAAAATGGAACTGAGTGATTGCGAGATGTCGCTGTAAATCTTGTACATCACATTGTGGGCCAGATCCTCAACTGGTGTAAATGAGCATGGCTCCATTGACTTCAAATAGTGCTCCACTGCTTTATTCAGTGAAAGAGCTGGCCCTTTTTATTTACAATTTGATATTATTTTGGTAGCTCTGTAGATGTCTCAGATGCTGCCTGGTTGATGGAATGTGCTGAATAAATATCACAGAGCTGGTGGAAAATACCATTGCATTGAAATCAAAACTTGCCATGGGAACGTGTTGACTTCAGCTAAATCTTGTTTAGGAAAAAAATGCAACGTTTTATTAACATAAGAATCGCCATACTGGGTCAGATCTTGGGTCAATCTAGTCCAGTATCCTGTGTTCTGACAGTGGCCAGCACCAGATGCTTATGGCAATTGGAGGTTTAGGGACACACAGAAGATTCATAGATTCATAGACTCTAAGACTGGAAGGGACCTCGAGGGGTCATTGAGTCCAGTCCTCTGCCCTCATGGCAGGACCAAATACTGTCTAGACCAGCCCTGATAGACATTTATCTAACCTACTCTTAAATATCTCCAGAGATGGAGATGCAACAACCTCCCTAGGCAATTTATTCTAGTGTTCAACCACCCTGACAGTTAGGAACTTTTTCCTAATGTCCAACCTAAACCTCCCTTGCTGCAGTTTAAGCCCATTTCCTCTTGTTCTATCATTAGAGGCTAAGGTGAACAAGTTTTCTCCCTCCTCCTGATGACACCCTTTTAGATACCTGAAAACTGCTATCACGTCCCCTCTCATGACACCCTTTTAGATACCTGAAAACTGCTATCATGTCCCCTCTCAGTCTTCTCTTTTCCAAATTAAACAAACCCAATTCTTTCAGCCTTCCTTCGTAGGTCATGTTCTCAAGACCTTTAATCATTCTTGTTGCTCTGCTCTGGACCCTCTCCAATTTCTCCACATCTTTCTTGAAATGCGGTGCCCAGAACTAGAAACAATACTCCAGTTGCGGCCTAACCAGCGCAGAGTAGAGCGGAAGAATGACTTCTCGTGTCTTGCTCACAACACATCTGTTAATGCATCCCAGAATCATGTTTGCTTTTTTTGCAACAGCATCACACTGTTCACTCATATTTAGCTTGTGGTCCACTATGACCCCTACATCCCTTTCAGCCGTACTCCTTCCTAGACAGTCTCTTCCCATTCTGTGTGTGTGAAACTGATTGTTCCTTCCTAAGTGGAGCACTTTACATTTGTCTTTATTAAACTTCATCTGGTTTACCTCAGACCATTTCTCCAATTTGTCCAGATCATTTTGAATTATGACCCTGTCCTCCAAAGCAGTTGCAATCCCTTTCAGTTTGGTATCATCTGCAAACTTAATAAGCGTACTTTCTGTGCCAACATCTAAGTTGTTGATGAAGATATTGAACAGAGCCGGTCCCAAAACAGACCCCTGCGGAACCCCACTTGTTATACCTTTCCAGCAGGATTGGGAACCATTAGTAACTACTCTCTGAATACGGTTATCCAGCCAGTAATGCACGCACCTTATAGTAGCCCCATCTAAATTGTATTTGCCTAGTTTATTGATAAGAATATCATGCGAGACCATATCAAATGCCTTACTAAAGTCTAGGTATACCACATCCACCGCTTCTTCCTTATCCACAAGACTCGTTATCCTATCAAAGAAAGCTATCAGATTGGATTGACACGATTTGTTCTTTACAAATCCATGCTGGCTATTCCCTATCACCTTACCACCTTCCAAGTGTTTGCAGATGATTTCCTTAATTACTTGCTCCATTATCTTCCCTGGCATAGAAGTTAAATTAACTGGTCTGTAGTTTCCTGGGTTGTTTTTATTTCCCTTTTTATAAATGGGCACTAGATTTGCCCTTTTCTAGTCTTCTGGAATCTCTCTCGTCTCCAATAATTTTCCAAAGATAATAGCTAGAGGCTCAGATACCTCCTCTATTAGCTCCTTGAGTATTCTAGGAAGCATTTAATCAGGCGCCGGTGACTTGCAGGCATCTAACTTTTCTAAGTGATTTTTAACTTATGATGGTTTTGCATTCCTGACCATCTTGGCTAATAGTCATTGATCGACCTATCCTTCATGAATTTAGTTCAGTCATTTTTAATCCAGTTATGCAGTCTCAATGTTGTGAAGGCCAAAAGTATGTTGTGTGAAATAGTACTACCTTATGTTTGTTTTAAACCTGCTGCCTGTTACCCTGGTTTACACTGGGGGGGATCAATCTAAGTTACGCAACTTCATTATTCACATAGCTGTAGCGGAAGTCGACATACTTAAATCTCCTTACTGCGGTGTCTTCACTACGGTGAGTCGACTGCTGCTGCTCCCCCATTGACTCTGCCTGTGCCTCTCGCTGAGCTGGAGTACAAGAGTCGACGGGAGAGCGCTCGGAGATCAATTATCTAGACGTGATAAATCGATCCCTCCTGGATCGATCGCTGCCCACTGATCTGGCCGGTAGTGAAGACATAGTTTAATCAGGTGATCCCAGGTTCCTGTTCTATGAAGAGGTAAATAACACTTCCCTATTCGCTGTCTCCATACCATTCGTGATTTTATAGATCTCTCTCATATCCACCTAGTCATCTCTTTTCTAAATGGAACAGTCCCAATCCTTTTAATCTCTCCTCATCTAGAAGCTGTTCCATTGCCTAATAATAATTTCTGTTGCCGTTCTCTGCACCTTTTGTCAATTCTAGTATCGTTTTTTGAGATGGGGCAACCAGAACTGCATATAGTATTCAAGGTCTGTGTGTTCCATGGATTTATATTATGGCATTATGATATTTTCTGTCTTATTACCTATCCCTTTCCCAATGTTTCCTGTTAGCTTTTTTTGACTGCCGCTGCACACTGAGCAGATGTTCTCAGGGAACTATCCACGATAACTCCAAGATCATTCTTGAGCGATAACCACTAATTTAGACACATCATTTTGTGTACATGGTTGGGATTTTTTTTTTCAAATTTGCATTACTTTGCACTTATCAACATTGAATTTCATCTGCCATTTTGTTACCCAGTCACCCAATTTAGTGAGATCCCTTTGTAACTCTGCAATCAGCTTTGGACCTCACTATCATGAGTAATTTAGTATCATTTGCAAATGTTGCCACCTCTCCATTCGTCCCTTTTTCCAGATCATTTATGAATATGTTGAACAGCATAGGTCCCAGTACAGATCCTTGAGGGACTCTGTTTACCTCTCTACATTTATTTTTACCCTTTGCTTCCTATCTTAAGCCATTACTGTTCCATAAGAAGACCTTTCCTCTTATCCCATGACTGCTTGCTTTGCTGAAGAGCCTTTGGTGCAGAACCTTGTCAAAGGCTTTGTGAAAGGCCAAGTACACTATATCCATTGGATCACCCTTGTCCACCTGCTCGTTGACTCCCTCAAAACCTTGCCCTCAAGAGTCCAAGCAGCATAGAGATAGTTTCTTCTCGTTAGGGTTTTTTATCCCATTTCCCTTCCCCCCCAGACACTTGTGTATCTCAGCTGATGGGAGGAGTCCACTGGCAAGACTCATCTACAGGAGGAAAGGAAGACTCATCTACAGGAGGAAAGGAAGAACAATCAACAAAGTCTTTTGTCCTCTTAAGGTTCCACAATAGTTCATGTGGTTTTGTTAAGCCTTCGCTATTGGGGACAATGTAACACCTTCTGCAGGAAGTCAGCATTTCACATTAGCGAATATCTTGCCCCTGTTTGATTTACACAGTTATAGGGGGTTTGAATGCAAATACTTATCTTATAACATGGGATACAGATATTATTTAAGTGAGATTAATTCATGCAGCAACTTACAAGCATTTCATAAAGTCTGAACAGATGCTTATAATTCTGATACCTCTTTTAACCATACTAACATGCAGGTGATCCAGACTGGTTCCAGCTACATATTTGTCTGGGTTGAGTTGAGACCTAGGAGCCTTTGCATGAGATGGCACCTGGGCTGCCAGCATCAGTCAGTAACACAGCAAAATACAATGTAGAATGAAGAGTGGACTAGTGTCTGTCTGTCACCAATAGGAGCTTCAGGGGACAGGTTAGTGTTCATGCCCTCTTAAAAGGAAGGAGAAAGCTTAGTCAACTCCTCAAATGAGGTATTCCAGACATTGGAGGTGGTGTGAAAGAAGGTACAAAGTCATGGGGACTCTGGGGGAAAGAAGCATTTATGCAGAACTTGTCTGTTGATCCTTTAGAAAGAGGATGATAATAGTATCAAAGAAAATGTCATGGGGGAGAGTTTCAAAGGCACAAAGGAGAGTAAGACCCCCCAATTTCTATTGGCTTTGAAAATCTTCCCTGTAGACAATATTGTCATTCAGTCCTGTCCACAGACTGATGCGACTGATTCAGGCTTGTTTGTGTTTAGCTGGAGTAAGAAGCCTGGAGTCTAGGCACGGAGTTTTCCAATTTCACATTAGCTGGATATATTTGACAGCAGTGACACACAGGAGCTTTCAGACTCATTCTCTTTTCGGTGCTCCCCCTGGTTCATGGCCTCACCCCGACAGATGTATTTGATGGATTGTTCAAACCCTCAGGTTATTCGGAGGAAAATTATAGTCTTGGTTCAATGTATATGGCCTAGATTTAGAATGGTGAAGACTAAAGCAGTGAAATCAAATGGTGCATTAGGTTCTCCTGTCCAGTATCCCCCAACAGTATTAAATAATCACTCTAAAGCATCCCCAATATTTCCTGTGCAGTTGTATTCAATCTTGCATGAATGACCACAGGTAAAATTTTCAAAAGCCCTAAGTCCTATTTTCAAACATGACTTTAAGGGCCAGATTTGTAAAGGTATTTAGGCAGCTAAAAATACAGCTAAACATCTAGTGCAATTTTCAGAAACGCCTAGGTATCTAACTCCCATTGCCTTAACACTCTAATGGCCATATATTTAAAGGTATTAGGTGCCTAATTTCCATGGAAATCAATGGGAGTTAGGTGCCTAAATACCTTCTAAAATTGGGACCTACGTGCCTGCGTTGCTTTTAGAAGCCCAAGCTCTACTTTTACATCACTTAGGTGCTCTTGAAAATGCTACCTCTCCCATGCCCCTCCCTACAAAGTCACTGATTATTCCTGGTTCCTTGGTTGGTGGCTTTAATCAGGGTTCAGTGTACAAACAGAGCAGGCAGTAGTGACCAGAATCCCAATTCAGCAAGGTACTTAAGAAAGTCAGTGTGACTATTCACATTACATATATTAACACCTTGCAGAACTGGGACCTAAAGGAGGACCAACTATGTTCAAGTCCCTTCTGAAGACCTGCTCTTTACATCCGTAGAGCCCACAAGAAGCGAACATACAAGCAAACCAACAATTTTAACTTGCCTAATCTTCCCCTAGGCTTCCCAGCACATCCCACAGCATTCCACTCCAAGTGCATAAAAAATTCGTGCCAGATGCCCCAATGCCTGTAAAACTCATGAGATTTTAAAATAAATACAAAGAACCCCAAAATTATTACTAGTTGCCTTCTGTTTTTTAAACACCTACAGTGCACTCAGGCCACCTTTTTCAAGCCTTTCTATGCAGCCACGAGGGCTAGAATTTTTTAATATGAAAGCTGAGATTTTCAAATTCACTTGACTCCCAGAGCTGGGGCTTCAAGAAAACCACAAAATATTTTTAGACTCAAGACTGAGAGTATTAGCAACATTCTTTTTGTTGCCTTTTTCCTACTAACTGATCCATCTGAGCAGCTCCCTTGTATGTGGGCTTCATAAGGCTCCACTTGGGCAATGGGTCAGGTTGTACCGATTCTTTTGCAGGATTGTGACCATACTTTGAAGATCTTTTAAATAAGGACCTTCTTTCTTTTGTATCTTATCCAGCAATGAGTACATTGATACCTTAGATAACAAGCAATAACAACCTCTAACCTTGATTGGATGATGATTTGGTTACACTGTTGCTGCTGAAATATGGACTAGTCCTGTGTAACATGTCCTTCGGGCAAAGGAAATTTGCATTATTATGTACATTTCATCTCTTCTTTGGATCTTGGCAACTAAGTAGCAAGTACTTTGTCAAATACAGCAAGAGGCCATAAGTTTGTAAGTTAGATAGATAAAAAGAAAAATCCACCTTAGTCATACCTGCACAAGAGGGCTTCTCCGGAAGAAACACAAGACATTTCTTTTTACATTTTAAAGTCTGACTGAATTTTTTAATAGCTGTCCTACTTGATTTAAAGAATTGAATCCTTGTAATTAGTTGATAATGGTACTGCTATCTCATAAGAAATTCCTAACAATTTAAGTAAATATTTGAGACTTAACCGATTAAAAATTAATATTGTATATGTCAGCTTCTTGAGAAAGGACGTTGCAAATTAAGTACCCAGTCAAGAAACATTTAACTGACAATGGACCTTTGGAGACGCTAATCCACATAAAAAGTCTTCCTGGGAACATTCAAGGTAGCATGTAAGCAATGGCTGCTGCCTGCAAACTGAGTCATGCACAGACATGTGACTTCAAACTCCATCTTGCTATTGTGATTGTCCATAATAAGAACAAAAGGGTGTCCTTCCACAGGGCATAGAATATAAAAGGCCCTGGAAACCCCTCCATTTTGTCTTTAATCCTGCTTCTTGCCTCTGGAGGAACTTTGCTCCAAATTGAAGCTCTGAACAAAGGACTGAATGACCCATCTCAGCTGTGGATGTACTCCAGAGACTTGATTTGAACCTGCAGTTCATTCCATCATTGCTACAAGCCTGAACCAAGAACTTTGCCATTACTGTATGTAATGATTCCATTTCACCAATTCTAGCTCTCATCTATCATTTTCCTTTTATGAATAAACCTTTTAGATTTTAAAGGATTGCGAGCAGCATGATTTGTGGGTAAGGTCTGATTTGTATATTGACCTGGGTCTAGGGCTTGGTCCTTTGGGATCGGGAGAACTTTTTTTCTTCTACTGGGACATTGGTTTTCATAACCATTCACTCATTGAGTGGCAGTGGTGGTGATACTGGGAAACTGGAGTGTTTGATGGAATTATTTGTATGACTTATGGTTAGCCACAGGGCTGGCCTTACCATGAGGCTAACTGAGGCGGCTGCCTCAGGTGCCAGACTCTTGGGGGGGCACCACTAGGATCCAGAGTGTAGAAAATTGTGTCTGCTGCTGGGGCATATGTATTCTCTCTGCTCTAGATGCACAGAGATGGTGGAGTGCTGTGCTGGAGGAACGCGGGAACAAGAGACATAACAGGCAGGCAGGAGAAAAGTGAGAGGGAATAACAGAAAACAGCAGGAGATGCAGGAAGAGAGGAGGAGGAGCCTCTTATGTACCCCTCTAGCACCCCCAGGAGCCTGGACTGATTAACACCAGCTGCTTAGGGAGCTTCCTATTTCCTGCTGCTTCCCTGAACCCACTTCGGGAGTCAACTGAAGTAGGAGGAGCCAGTTAGGCCCTTAAGACGCTGATATCTTCGCTCACTCAGGCCCTGCTACCAGCCTGCTTATTTGTCCCCTTCAATTGAGTGTTGAGAGCTACTATAGCTGGCACAGAGCAGCAGTCGTGAGTGAAAGCATTCTGGGGCAGCATTCAGCATTTTCTATCTAAGCAGGAAGGAGCTCTCCTGAGATACATAGACACAGATGTTTATGGTGAGCCTTCTGACCCCAGTGAGGATGTGAGTGGTGAGGAGATGCCTGATCCTCCAGTTAGAGTGCAGGTGACCTGACAGCTACTGCAGCATCCACATCTCCATCTCAAATGGATGTAACTATGCACATGCCTAAAGAAAAGTGTAGATCAGAGAAGAGTGTGGTGGAGGTGCAAGAAACAGCTGCTGCTGAGTTTAGTTCCTTAAGTCTAGATGATCCAGGACTGTGGACCCACTTGAGCAGTAGCCTGAGGGACTTCCTTGTACTGCATGGGCCACAGCAAGTGAAAAACTTCATGTTTCCCAAAGACAATGAAAATAGATGTTTCCATCCAACACATTACTGGTGTGAAATCCCTAATGGTGACAAAGTGGAGAGGCCATGGCTTATGTACTCAAAACTCCAGAATGCTGCATACTGTTTTTGTTGCAAACTCTTCCAGTCTAATGTTCCAGCCACATTGGGTTCTATAGGAAGAAAGGACTGGAAAAATCTGGCTAGAAATCTGGCATGCCATGAGAAGGCAGCAAATCACCAGAGGCAGCAAATCACCAGCAAATCACCAGAGAGCATTCCAAAGGTGGAAAGAGCTTGAGATGATACTAAGGTTAAAGGCCACCATTAATGCACTCTTTTCTTGATGCTGAGTCTCTTTACTGGCAAAAAATGTTCTGAAAAGGCTCATTGCCATTGTGAGAATGCTTGCTACCCAAAACCTAGCACTGCAAGGCACTTCGGATCAGCTGTACGTGCCAGACAATGGAAACTTCCTTAAAATTATGGAGCTGATGTCTGAGTTTGATGCTATGCTCCAGGAGCGTCTAAGAAGAGTCACCACCGAAGAAATGTACACACCCCACTATCTGGAAAAACAATTCAAAATGAGATCGTACAGTTACTGGCAACAAAAGTCAAACAGAAGATTGTGGCAGATCTGAAGTCAGCAAGATATTACTCTGTTATTCTGGACTGTATACCTGACATCTGCCATACAGAACAAATGACTTTAATGGTGCGTTTTGTAACAACAGAACCTAGTGAAAATGTCTCTGCAATGGTCACTATCAGAGCATTTTCTAGAATTTATTGACATTGATGATACTACAGGAGCTGGTATGACAAATGTGCTTCTTAAAAAGTTGAAAGGGAATTGCAAAACTGACATGAGAGGTCAGGGCTATGATAATGGTGCCAACCTGAGAGGAAAGAACAGAGGAGTGCAGACATGAATCCAAGAGTTAAACCCTGAAGCATTTTTTTTGTCCCATGCAGTTCTCATTCATTGAACTTGATGGTCAGTGATGCAGCATTAGCTTCTAGGGAGGCTGCTGATTTTTTTTAATGTAATTCAAAGCATCTATGTATTTTTCTCTGCATCAACTCATCGATGGAAAATTTTGAAGCAACATCTGGGAACATCCTCTCTGACACTGAAACCACTGAGTGCCACACAATGGAAAAGTCGAGTGGAGGTGATAAAGCCTATCCAACACCAAATTGGGAAGATAGATGATGCTGTAGTTGCCATTGTGGAGGATAGTGCTATGACAGGAACTATTCGTGAGAGAACAGTGGCAGAGGGAAATGGAATCACCAGAAACATACATAACTTCAAATTTCTGTGTGGCTTAGTGTTGTGGCATGACATACTGTTTGAAATAAATGTTGTAAGCAAGAGACTACAAGTTGTTGACCTTGATATATCTGGAGCAATGGAACAACTGGACAGGTGCTCAATTGTGCAATACAGTCAAAGAACATTTCATGCAGCTCAAGGAACACAGCAGTATATTTGGGATGTTGTATGATATTCCAAAACTCCTCACTATACCTGAAGAAGACCTACACCAGCAATGCAGGGCACTAGAGACAGTGACACATGATGACATGCGCAACATTGATGCGAGTGATGTAGGTGATGAACTGAAAGCCCTTTTAGGATACATTTCAGCAGGATCAACTCCAAAGGCTGTTCTGGAATATATGTGCACGAATAAGGTGACCACGCTCTTTCCAAATGCTTTTGTTGCTCTGTGCATACTTCTAACACTTCCTGTAACAGTTGCCAGTGGCGAACAGAGCTTCTCCAAGCTGAAGGTAATAAACACATCTAAGTTCCACAGTGACACAGGAGGGGCTGATTGGCCTTGCAACCATCTCAATAGAGCATGATCTGGCCCAGACTGTGGACTTTCAGGAAGAAGGTCAAATCTTTGCAGCCAAGGAGGCACAGAAAGCAAACAGATAAAAATGCCAGTGTTTACTATGCAGACAAGAAAAGTTATATTTGCCGTTCAGGTGTTTGAAAGGTAAGTGTTACTTACAATTTTTGAACAAGTCATTTTAAGTTGTTAGTTCTCTTTTATTGGAGTAGGTAGCAGAGCAGTACCATGAGAGGAGTAGAACAGGAAGAAGGCAGAATTGAGATCTTTCAAACTTTTGGCCTAAGTGAGGGGACATGGGGGTGTCATTTGAGCTCCTCAACTCAGGTGCCAAAATGTTGTGGTCTGGCCCTGTTTAGCCAGTGGGGTAAAACTAAAGTCCTCTCCGTTTGGCTGGTTTGGTGTGCCTTAGAAAGGACACCCAGCTTTGGTCTGTGACTGCGCTGCTCTAAGCAATTTACCCTGAACTGAAACACTCAGTTCTGTCCTGCCAGAGGCAGCATTGTTACGGGGGGCAGGGGCAACAGTGTTACACTGTCTCATATTTAGCTTGTGATCCACTATGACCCAAAATTGGGTTTTTTGATTAAATGAAATTTTCCATAGAAAGTGTTTGTCCACAGAAACCAGACAATTTTGACTTTCCCAAAAGAAGAAAAATCTACAGGTTTTGTTTAAAAAAAAAAAGTGTCAAAATTTGCAGGTGCAGGGAGGAGAGAACATATTTTCCTCTTAGCTCTAGGGAACTGTGCCTCTGGGTGGTTTGCAGATATTGATCATCCATTGTATTGAGTCTCATTTGAAGATTATGGGGCCAATCTTCTCCTCATTAACACCTCCACAAATCCAGAATGACGCCATTGATCACAAGTCGAGCAGAAGGTAGCCCTGTGTTAAAGTTGTAAAACGTTTGGCATTGCAGGATCTCACTACTTGGCTCCAGATTTTATTTTTGGCAGCTCTCCTTCATATGAGCGGCACCATTAGCTTCCCTACAGCCTTTCTAAATTAATTCCACGGCCATATTATCCATTTTATACCGCCAGTTGGGGGATTTGCTTCTGGGCCCTGTTTGGAGCTCAAGAATTTTAACTTACTCTGATGTCCTTGTCCCCTAAGCACATGCCTCAAAGATTCACTGAAGCTGAGAGATAGCACAAATGGTCAATTACTTCTGCCTCTGTTAAGGAAAAAAGATTTGTAGCAGTCATTTCAAAGGATCCATTATACTTGTGGCCACAAAACTCCTGTTTTTGGAAATAAGTGAGCCTTGCAAACTTCCATTTAGCGTTTGCCTCTGGGAGGCTGGATAGTTTTTCTTTGTTATCCCTGGTTTGAAGGCCTATCTGCTATTGCAGCCTCACCTGTGCGGGAACTGTCGGGGTACTGTACAAATAGTCTCAGCAAGCTGCGTGTCTGTCTCCATGATGCTTCCTGCTGGCTCCACTGTGGTGTGTTGTTGATGTAGATGTGTTTTTCTCCTTATAATTGGCAAGGATAGCGGAGTGACCTAATCAGCGAGGAAGTTCTTAGCTTCCTTTCCTATCCACTCAGCTTTTTCTGCAGTAGTAACATTCCGTTAGACAATCTGTTAAATATAGTCTGGATAGTCAGAGGATAACTGAACATTCATTATAGTGAATGAAGCAATAAATATCTGAGGCTTTGGTGAGTGGAAAAGTCAAGGTGGTTATCAGATTGCCATGAGAAATATCTTTGCCAAGCATTCAGTAATAAACTTTCATAATCACTTTTATACTCTGACTGCAGAACACTTGTCCTATCAGGTTTGCTTTTCTTTGTTCAAGGAGGGCAGCGCATAAAGTGTTTTTCATTTCATGCTAAGAGGTGATAAATACATGTGGGTGCGTGCATGTGCAGATAATTATGGGATGTGCTTTTTGATTTCTAGTTTGCTTTTCCTTTTCCCCCATCCAGGATTAACTGACCTGAATACTGATATATTGAGAATTTGAAGAAAATCCCCAAAATAACTTGCAGAAAAATGATTAATCCTCTTTTGGAATACAAAAGTAAAATGAGTTTGTTCCCACTGTAATATCCTGCATCCTAGGTACAGGGAGTGATAGCAGTGTAGCAGGCACAGCTCAGGCAAGTAGAGGTGACGTGCCTGAATGGTGGGGGTATGTATTCAAGGATATACCCTCCATGCTCTCTGCTCACCCAAGCTGTGCCTCCCCGACAGTTTAGAGTCCTGCTGCCTCCTCACTAGTGGAGTCTTTCCCCTCTGCAGGAAAAGACTCCTCCAGCGCTGAAAGGCTCTGACAGGGGGTAGGCAGCCTTTCCCCTCTGCCTCCCCTCTACCAGAGCCTTTCACTGACATGTGTAGCTACACACCACAGTGAACACAGTGAACACAAGATACACTGTGGAGTGTAGCTATGTGTGCACTACACACTGCCACCACTGGTGTGTAGTGTAGACATAGCCAAAGTGTCTGGTCTGCCTTTTGAGAAGGAGCATGATCTAGCGTGTGGAGCAAAAGCCAAGGAGTTGGGTGCTGGGTTCTATTCACAGCTCTGCCACTAAATATAACAGCCATCCTGGGTCAGACCAATGGTCCGTCTAGCCCAGTAGCCTGTCTTCCAGCAGTGGCCAATGCCAGGTGCTCCAGAAGGAATGAACAGAACAAGTAATCATCAAGTGATCCATCCCCTGTCATCTACTTCAAGCTTCTGGCAGTCAGAGGCTAGGGACACCCAGAGCATGGGGTTTCATCCCTGATTGATTTGGCTGGCTAACTAACTAACCCAGGAACGTATCTTTGCAACAAAGCCCGTTGCCAACTCTATCCACATATCTATTCAGGAGATACCATCATAGGACCTAATCAGATCAGTCACACTATCAGAGGCTTGTTCACTTGCACATCTACCAATGTGATATATGCTATCATATGCCAGCAATGCCCCTCTGCCATGTAGATTGGCCAAAGCGGACAGTCTCTACGTAAAAGAATAAATGGACACAAATCAGACGTCAAGAATTATAACATTCAAAAACCAGTTGGAGAACACTTCAACCTCCCTGGCCTCTCGATTACAGACCTAAAAGTCGCAATATTACAACAAAAACACTTCAGAAACAGACTCCAAGGAGAGACTGCTGAATTGGAATTAATTTGCAAACTGAACATCATTAAATTAGGTTTAAATAAAGACTGGGAGTGAATGGGCCATTACACAAAGTAAAACTATTTCCCCATGCTTATCTTTTCCCTACAGTTCCTTAAATCTCCTTGTCAAGTGCTGGAAATGGGCCATTCTCATTACCACAGTTATTTTTCTTTCCTGTTGACAACAGCTCACCTTAACTGATCACTCTCCTTATAATGTGTATGGCAACACCCATTGCTTCATGTTCCCTCTGTGTGTGTGTGTGTGTGTGTGTGTATGTGTGTGTATCTTCCTTCTGTATTTTCCACTGCATGCATCTGATGAAGTGAGCTGTAGTCCACAAAAGCTTATGCTACAATAAATTTGTTAGTCTCTAAGGTGCCACAAGTACTCCTATTCTTTTTGATTTGGCTAATAGACATTTATGGACCTATCCTCCTTGAACATGCGTAATTCAGTTTTGAACAGCTATAGTTTTGGCCTTCACAATACCCCTGGCGAGGTGTTCCTCAGGTTGACTGTGCGCTGTGCGAAGAAGTATTTCCTTTTGTTTGTTTTAAACCTGCTGCCTATTAATTTCATTGGGTGACCCAAGGTTGTTCCTGTGTTTTGTGAAGGAGTAAATACTTCAGTATTCACATTTTCCACATCATTCATGATTGTATAGACCTCTATCATATCCCCATAGCTGTGTCTTTTCCAAGCTGTAAAGTCCCAGTCTTTTAAATCTCTCCCCATATGGAAGCTGTTCCATACCCCTAATCATGTTTGTTTGCCCTTCTCAGTTCCTTTTCCAATTTGCATATCTTTTTTGAGTCAAGGTGACCCCAGAACTGTGTGTGTGTTTGTGTGTGTGTGTACTGTGTGATAAGAGGAGTCCAGTGAAGGGCAACAAAATTATAAGGGGGCTGGGACACAAGACTTGTGAGGAGAGGCTGAGGGAACTGGGATTGTTTAGTCTGCAGAAGAGAAGAATGAAGGGGGATTTGATAGCTTCTTTCAACTACCTGAAAGGGGGTTCCAAAGAGGATGGATCTAGACTGTTCTCCATGGTACCTGATGACAGAACAAGGAGTAACGGTCTCAAGTTGCAGTGGGGGAGGTTTAGGTTGGATATTAGGAAAAAGTTTTTCACTAGGAGGGTGGTGAAGCACTGGAATGGGTTACGTAGGGAGGTGGTGGAATCTCCTTCCTTGGAGGTTTTTAAGGTCAGGCTTGACAAAGCCCTGGCTGGGATGATTTAGTTGGGAATTGGTCTTGCTTTGAGCAGGGGGTTGGACTAGATGACCTCCTGAGGTCCCTTCCAACCCTGATATTCTATGATTTTATAAACTTGGAACAGAGCTGCAAGTGTGGGGGAGAAAACAGTCCCAGAAGGGTAAAAGGCCCTCCTCCCTATCAACTGAGGGGTAACTACAGATCAGTTAGGTTCACCTGAGAAGAGGGTTACCAGAGATCAATTAGGATTAGTTGAGAGGGAGGTACCTGAGGTCAGTTAAGATCAGCTGATTCCAACTAAGGGCTGCCTGAGACCTTTTTTTAAACCCTCCCCTGATGGGGTGAGAGGGGGGGAAGTTAAGCTGCCAGTAGGTGAGGAGCAGCAAGACAGCAAGCCTCACCAGAAGGGGAGGCTGCATTCCCTCCCATAAGGGAGAAAAACAAGCCTAAAAGACTGGCTGAAAGACAAGGCGTGGACTGCCTCTGTGTAGCTAAGAGGGACTGTGTTACCCCAAGCCCATTTCACTGAGGCTGATGAGACCGAGAAGGTGCCTTACCACTATATATATGTGTATGTGTGTGTATATATATATATACACACACATGCCTATATATGCGTATATATAGATGTGTGTATATATAGGTATTATGGTATTTTGTTGTATTATTTATCCCTTTCCTAATGATTCATAACATTTTCTTAACTTTATTTGACTGCTGCTGCACATTGAGTGGATGTTTTTCAGAGAATTATCCACGAGTCCAAGATCTTTCTCGAGTGGTAACAGCTAATTTAGACCTCTCATTTCCTATATATAGTTAGGATTATGTTGTCCAATGTGCATTACTTTGCATTTATCATAACTGAGTTTCATCTGCCATTTTGTTGCTCAGTCATTCAGTTTTGTGAGATCCTTTTGTAATTCTTTGCAATTTGCTTTAGACTTAATTATCTTGAGTAATTTTGTTTCATCTGCAAATTTTGCCACCTCAGTGTTTACCACTCTTCCAAGATAATTTGTGAGTATGCTCAAGAGTACTGGTCCAAGTACAGATCCCTGGGGGACACTGCTATTTACCTCTCTCCATTCAGTAAACTAACCATTCATTCCTGCCATTTATGTCCTATCTTTTAAGGAGTTACTTATCTATGAGAGGACCTTCGTTCTCATCACATTGATGCTTACTTTGCTTCTGAGCCTTTGGTGAGGGACCTTCTCAAAGGCTTTCTGAAAGTCCAAGTACATTATATTAACTGGATTACCCTTGTCCACATGTGTGATTATCCCCTCAAAGAATTCTAATAAATTGGTGAGGCATGATTTCCCTTTACAGAAGATGTGCTGACTCTTCCACAATATATGGTGTCCATTTATGTGTCTGATAAGTCTGTTCTTTACTGTACTTTCAACCAATTTGCTTGGTACTGAAGTTATCAGCCTGTAATTGCCAAGATCACCTCTGGAGTGTTTTGAAAATTGATATCCCCTTAGGTATCCTCCAGTCATCTGGTACAGAAGCTGATTTGAACAATAGATTGCAGAACTACAGTTAGTAGTTTTGCAATTTCACATTTGAGTTCTTTCAGAACTCTTGGGTGACTACCATCTCGTTCTGGTGACTTATTACTGTTTAATTTATCAATTAGATCCAAAACCACCTCTACTCTCACCTCAGTTTGGGACAGTTTTTCAGATACATCATCTAAAAAGAATGGCTCCGGTGTAGCAATCTCCCTCACATTCTCTGCAGTGAAAACTGATGCAAAGAATTAATGTAGCTTCTTTGATCTGCTCTTTGCAAACACTTCTGTGCCTAAGGGCATTTGTAAAATGGGGATGATATTTCTTTCTTGCTTCACCTGGGTGTGGTGAGATGAAATACTCTGAATTCACATGACAGACTCTTCAGAGGTGCCAAATACTGTTGTTTATGCTGATCTTATCTATTATTGCTGGGATCTTATGTTGTGATGCACAGGTTGTCAGCCTTTTGCATACAGTATCCACCTTTATTCAGTTGTAGCTGAGTCCTCCTCAGCTGCCTCCCACAATCCTTTGCTCTGGTTCCCAAAGTATTGAGAGAGGTGCTTTTTGGAGCACCCTAAATAATTCCTCCCCTTCTTGGTGTTTACACTGCTCATACGTTTTTTATTTTTAATTTTTAAAGCAACTGTGGACTTAACAGCTGTTATATCTGTAAGCTGCTCTACTGCCTGGCCCCCTGGTAACAGGCACACAAGCTCACTGAATAAACTTCCACAGCATGGCTAGCCAGACCCTTTGAAAATCTGGCTGTTGATTTTTCAAGGGTGCTGAGCTCTTAAAGAAGTCAAGTGCCCAACGCAGAAGGAACGTGTGATCATGCCCTTTATGCATCCGCAGTGACCTCAGTGGAAGTTCAGAGTGTGCAGAATCAGGGCCTTAGTAGAGTTGGCAGCATGAAATGCGCTGTTTCTGAACAGGAGCCCTTAATAAAAGTGTTTAAGGTTGGCATTTCCGGTGGCATCCAGCAAACAACCTCTCCTCCCCTTGCAGGAAAAAAAAGTTTTGTTTCCAAAAACTCTACACCTTGGAAACAAAACAAACACGTACTATGGGAAGTCTAGAAATAAACAATTAAAGATCACAATCAGGGCATCGCACTGATTTAACTACATCGATTAAAAAAGCCGGTGCAACTTGTGTGTGTAGACAGTCTCACTGTGTCGGCTGATGTGATAGCAATGGATGAAGGTTGATTGCATGTCAGTCCCCAGACCTCATCTTCATGCCTCACCCTGCCAAATACCCTTATGGACTCCTGGTCCTCTGCATTTCCTCAGTCTCCTAGACCCTTCTTACCTCTTGGTCAGTCCTACAACTGCAGCAGTGCAGTCTGCAGCAAGTTTCTTTATAAACGTCTTTTGTCTTTATATATATAATATATATATATTATATATATAAAGACAAAAGATGTGCACAAACTGATATATATCCCTTGTCTGTCCTTGCATTTCCACATGGCATCTTTCCCGAGCACAACTACAAAGCTAAAGGTTGAGAGCCAAGTCACTTTGAAGATAGGATGACCCCCAAAAAAATTAGGAAAATTTCCCAGAAACGAATGACTGGGGTGTTAGTAAAATATTTCTAATATCTTATTTACATTCCATATGCACAGCTGTAAAGGGCTAGACAGAGGAGTATCTGAACCCAAAGCTCTAAAACATCACAGAAAAATTCTCTCAGGAGATGAGATGTAATGTGTGGGGAAGAAACTGTGCTGACGGGACAGGGTCTGAAAATTGAGCAAGCTTCTCTGAATTTGAATTAGCTCTCAAATAGTTAGCACTGCTCCAGAATAAGAAACTGGACCTGAGAAATGGTAAAACCTCAGAATGCAGGATTTCAGACTGAACGATTCCTTCCATTAAGATCAGAAATAGATATAATTTGTAAAATCTTCCTGGCTCCCTGAGGAATTCAGGAGCCTAACTCACTTAGATGCTTTTGAAAATATTATGTAGTAAGCATTTCCCTATGCATAATAAAACCCAGTTGAAATTTAGTTTTTGTAAATATTGGAGGAGGATTATTTATTTGTTTTACAGTAACACATAGGATTCCCCGTCATGCATCAGGACAAAAAACACAGGCCCTGCCCTGGAAGAGTTTACAATTTATACATTGAATCAAATGGTGGTTCTTGTCTTCAGAACAAATACCTTTAGGATTATAGATGAATGTTTGTTGTTATCTACCGATGCTAGTATTATATAAAATGATTTCTTGCAAGGAAAGTATAGCAACTGTGCCACCACACAATTTAAAAGTTGCATTGAGCTGAGAAGATTAATAATAATTTTCACTCAAACGGTTCACAGTTTTGTGCGTTGCTAAATGAAATCCTATTTCTAATCCAGCAGTCTGTCAGGGGATATTTTTGTCTCTCTCACACAGACATTGTCTTGTACAATACATCGCTATTTCTACAAGCACTGAAAAATAAAAGATTTTAAAGATATAATGGGATAGATCCTCAACGGGTGTAAACTGGCATAGCTCTACAGACCTGTAAAGTTTCATCAATAGTCATCAGTTACGTCTCTAGCTCAGATAAATGTCTCAGCTCTTGGGTTGTTCAGCTATCCTGCTGTTTGGTAATTAATGTTCCTTGCTCAGTGTCAACTCACAAACATCTTCAATTTGTCAGATTCATGGCTGTGTGTTTTATAATTTGTTTGGATGAGTTTGCATGTTCTGATCTGTCAGTGCCATGCAATCATATGAGACCTTCTAAAACAGAGATTCTGCAGGTTTGGAATGAATCAACTTTCTTGGGCAGTTTCATAGAACCTCAAACTTCCTTGAATTTCCCAAAATTGTTAGCAGGTTTTAACATTTTGGATATGATCAGTTTAACTTAACCTATTTTTCATATATGTCAGTAGATGCTTTCTTGTCTTCTGTAAGCAAAGACCACATTGTCACTTGTACAGAATTACAAGCATAAAATCAATGAGTGCATCTCATTAGGAATAAACCCTGTGGTTGAGCATATTGTTTTGACCTTATGCTTAGGGACATATGTATCTTCTATCACACTAAAAAGAAGCACTTCCTACATCCACTCTTTGAAAACGTGCTCTATCTGTATTGACTGCAGTAAACTCAAAGCATTCCTTAATTCACTCAGATGTGCAGTAAATGTACATTCCTTTAATAACAAGAAAAAATCGAGTGTACAATGCTGAAAGCATTTGGCAAAGAATTACGAATAACAAGTTTTAGTAACTCATAATGTGTTTTCAGAGAACTTGCAAACAGAAAACGAGATGACGTGGTAAACGAATTGTTACTAGCAGTTTGTGCACCTCGTTCTAAAAACTGACATGCAAGCCAATTCATCACACACTTTCAAAGTTTGGCACAAGTGGTGATTATATCAGTTTTTTAAAGCAATTGTATCAGTTTCATGGACATTCCTGCAGACACTTATTCATGTGCTGAGCTTTAAGCATGTGAGCAGTCCCGCTGAAGGCAATGGGACTATTCATAAGCATAAAGCTAAGCATGTATGCCAGTATTGGTAAGATCAGGGCCTTTATATTTTGATTTGTGGCACCTTCTTTCCATTCAGTTGTGCATGAACTAATCCTCCTTTTACTTTACCTTATGCCTTGGCTACTCTATACCTTAGTTTTTTGACTCCAGTCTGAGTTATATATTCAGGAATAATCTTGACATTTTTGTGTCTGCAATCAGAGAAAGCCAAAGAAGCTCAATAGTGTGTGTATCTATATCTGTGTGTGTGTATCTATATCTGTGTGTATGTGTGTGTGTATGATATAAGTGTGTGTGTATTTATGACAAGGGTCTGCAAATAAATCAGGATCTCTATCTTAGTCTGTTTTGCAGTGATATCTATTCTAATTCAAAAGAACAAAACGCTTCCCAGTTTATTCTTTACTGCCCGATGAAATCATATGTCTGCCAGGTATTGTTCTGTCCTTCTGTTAGTTCTCATGCTGTGTGAGAATTCTGTTGCATGGATTAACTGGTTAAATGAGGATAAAATCAGAAATGTATCATGAATGTTCACTCATCATCAGAATCCTGAACTTGTTTGTATTAAAACCTTTTAAGACCTTGGTACTTCCTTATCCCTTGATTTCCGTCTTATTTTAGCTTGCAAACTCTTTGATCGGAATCTTGTGTCTATTGGGCACTGTGAATGACCATGATAAAACATAATGATTTGGAAAAAAATAAGCTTTTTTTTTTGTTTTTGTGTGTTTTTTGTTTGTTTGTTTGTTTGTTTGTTTTTTTTTTTTTTTTTAAATTTAAACTCAGAATAAGATGCCATTTCTTGCGAGGAGGAAGTGGCTCTCTGCTATGCTAGGTGTTTAATATGATGCTATACAGTTATATCGTCTCCTTCATCCAGGCAGGTTCCAAAGTGTTTTCCAGTGTACCTCTCTATCATTTCACCTAACATGGAAATGCAGCCACCTGTGAGTTAAAAGAGGGAGCTGTAATGCATCAATATTACAAGACAGCTGTTTCTAGGGGAGGACACAAAGAATGTCTTATCTAAATAAAGCAGCAATGAAGATGTAGCTAGGTGGAAAATAGTCACCTGAGTTGGGACTTAGCTAAGACAATGGGGGTTAACCTGCTGTTGCAAAAGGTACTATGGGATCTCTACCTGTATGTGGTACCTGTATATCTGGTTTTAAATAAGACTTTCCTACCTGCTGGAGGTTCTGTGATGACTAATGTGTTGAGTTTTTTTGGCCAGGCATTGAAAAGGCAAAATGATATATAAACTCCAAGTATTAACCAGAGGTACTTTAAGCATGAAAATTGGACCCTGCTGCTAACAATTACATTTCTAAATCCATGCTTCGGCATCTGTTGTCCTGCTTTTGGGCACATAAAAGACATATTGGCTCCTAAATACATAATTAGTTGACCAGATATGGATTTAGGTGCCTAACATTAAACACCCTGGTTTGGCAATTGGGTGATTCATATATCATTTTATTTCTCTTTCTGTCCAGAGATGGGTAGGTTGATTTGATTTGTTTGAATTAGTTACGTTTAAGCACTGAGGGACAATTTTCAAAGGTGTTTAGGTGCCTGAAGATGCAGATAGACACCTAGCTGTGGTGGGGCAGGATGCACAATAGCTCTTTAACCTCTTCCTTTCCAGTGTGGGGTTTTTACACCCCATCACAGGCACTTAAATATCTGTGAAAATATGTCCCTTAGATCCCACTGATCAGTTTACCCTGGCCTCTAATTTTGCAAGTGAAAATGGTACCAACTGGACATTCTGTGTACCTAACTTGTATCTGCAAGCAGGTAGGTAGATGGCCAAATGTTACCATTTCCCTCAGCAATTTGGGTGGGTGTATATATTTGCAGGGGGAAAAAATAGGCCTTAAAATGTGGCTATTCCTGAACAGTGACTTTGGGCTGCTTTACACTAGGGGAGGGGATCGATCTAAGATACGCAACTTCAGCTATTTGAATAACGTAGCTGAAGTCAAAGTATCTTAGATCGATTTACCTACCGTCTTCACTGCACGGGATCGATGTTCGCGGCTCCCCCTGTCTACTCCGCTACTGCCGTTCGTGTTAGTGGAGTTCCGGAGTCGACAGGAGCACATTCAGGGATTGGTATATCGCGTCTAGATGAGACATGATATATCGATCCCCAAGGAATCGATTGCTACCCGCCGATACGGCAGGTAGTGAAGGCGTAGCCTTTGCAATGTTATCACTGCAGAGTGCTATACTCCATTGTATCTAGCTGATTTTCCTGTTGCACCTGAAACATGGTTGATTGTATTTCCTATCTACCAGCCTCTCAATCTCCAACTGCACTCCAAAAGTCAAGCTCCCATCTCCCCCACTTGGGCATCATCCTGGGCAATAGAGGTTCTGCAGGCTAAATTCTGCTGCTGGCAGGGGTGGCTCTAGACATTTCGTCGCCCCAAGCAGGGCGGCATGCCACGGGGGGGCGCTCTGCAGGTCGCCGGGAGGGCGGCAGGCGGCTCCGGTGGACCTCCCGCAGGCGTGCCTGTGGAGGGTCTGCTGGTCCTGCGGCTTTGGTGGACCACCGGAGCCGCGGGACCAGCAGACCCCCTGCGGCATGCCGCCCCAAGCACGTGCTTGGCGTGCTGGGGTTTGGAGCCGCCCCTGACTGCTGGCTAAACCTCTGCAATCTCATTAGCTTCAGTTAACTTTTGACACTATAGGTTAAAATAGGTCAGTAGAAGGAGGGGCAATCTCTCACCAGTTTTAGTGGATTGTCGTCACAGGACTTAACATTATGTTTTGATGTAGCATTGCATCATCTCCTGGAGTTTCTCCTGATGTTCCCTGGTGGTGATTGGACTATAAAGTGCTAATTAAAAAAATAAAGCTTAAAAGTCTTGCAGGATAATAGGCCTCCAGCTGGGAGATATTGTGAGGTGATTCATCAGTACAGTTCTATGTTAACAGTTAGGTTACAAGAAGTCCCCAGAAACCAAACAGTCACTGTGTTAAATATGCTCCCACTGACTCGTGCAACGGAGAATCATAGAGATGCAGTGATGTATTTATTTTTGGCTTGTAGCAGTGTGATAAACTCAAGAGGATTTAGTTTATCCTCATACCTACCTCTGCTCATTACTTGGAGGATAAACGAGATGTCAGTTTAAGATCTGGCCAACAGGTTGTATTACCCGATGCTGTTCATCCTGTCAGCTCTCGCCTGCTAAGAGTCGAGTCTTGTGAGAGGCTGAGCACTGTCTGTGAGGGATTTGGTGCCCTCACAGGAGGAGTTCAATGCTTTGTAAAATCAGGTACTGGGGTAGGTGTACTGCATCAGTATTTTGGAGAAGAATCCTCCACAAAACATCCAGTTACTGCAGGAAGTGATATGGATGCTTCATAGAATTTTTTTTTTTTACAGAATCGTAGGAGTGGAGGGGACCTTGAGAGGTCATCTAGTCCAGTCCCCTGCGCTCATAGCAGGACTAAGTATTATCTAGATCATTCCTGACAGGTGTTTATCTGACCTGCTCTTAAATCTCCATGATGGAAATTCCACAACCTCCCTAGGCAATTTATTCCAGTGCTTAACCACCCTGACAGGAAGCATTTTTCCTAGTGCCCAGCCTAAACCTCCCTTGCTGCAATTTAAACCCATTGCTTCTTGTCTTATCCTCAGAAGTTAACAACAATTTTTCTCCTTTTAACAACCCTTTACGTACTTGAAAAGTTACCATGTCTTCTCCTTTCCAGATTAAAATTTTTTTTTTAAATCTTCCCTCACAGATCATGTTTTCTAGACCTTTAATCATTTTTGTTGTTCTTCTCTGAACTTTCTCCAATTTGTCCACATCGTTCCTGAAATGTGTCGCCCGGAACCGGACACAATACTCCAGATGAGGCCTGATCAGCACCTAAATTTTGCTTCTGACTGAGTCAATTATGAACCCAACGCCTCTGCGCTTAGATTTCTTCTGCAGTTTGGATTGGATAGTCTATTCTTCCTGAATTTGTAGCCTAAATTATTGTTTAGTGAAGCTACTGTGTTAGGTGAAGGGACAACCATTACAGCTACGTGAAATATTTGCCTGTTCCTGAGGTTGCTCCAATTTCAGTAGTGCTTTGCAATTTTATCAAAACATTTTTTAATACATTTTGTTTATTTTAAGCTGTTAGGTTCATGATGGAACAATGCCAGTTTTTCAACATGCCCTTCTCAAATTTTGAGCCAGACTGCTCGCTGTGATTGGTCATTTAGGTCATGTGTGTGTGTGTTTCTGGATAAAATGAACAGTTAAAAAGAGCACAAAAGCTACCAAGTGAACTCGAAAAGTTGCCATCAGCTGAGACAATAAATTAAACGACTAGTGGCTCTGAATAGTAAATAGCTACAGTACTCCAGGAGCACTCAGGCACTGAAATGTACAATATTGCAGAGGCTGAGAATGCTAATGAAATGCGTCCCCTTGGCTTTGTAATGTTGTTTCTTACAAGGGGGAGAATCTAGTCATGTCATGCTGCTGTATCTCTCTTCAGAGAGAAGGTTCTGAAAAAAAATGTCGTTCATTCTACTTGTCAGGAACTGTGGCTCAGCAGCGTGCAGGAAGGGGCAGCAGGGTGGGCATAAGGTGGAAGAAAACACGGCCAATGAGTTATGAAAGTGTTGGGTAGAAGTTACAGGGCCTGATCATCTGCTGCAGAGCCAGAGTCATGGGAGGCTCTGTCAGCTAGCTGCTGTTCATGGAGATTTCTCCCCAGTTATTCCATCAGGATGTCAGCTCTCCCTTGTAATAGACCATTACCAGCGTGGCCACCATGGCCGCCAGCCCCAGCGAAACCTGCTCGGCTGCTGCGTCACACTCCAACACTCCGGCCACCCCAGCTCCTCTGGAAACGGCATCATGCTAACAGACCAGCCGGCCAGCCAACAGAGGGGAAAGAAACAGAGAAACCTACAGAACATCACTGCTGCTACTGCTTTTCTCCAAAAGAAAAACTAAGTGCATTCAATGCAACTTCCTCAGCTACCCTACTACAGTCTTTGCCAAGGCTCTGCTGCCACGCTGCCCCCAGAACCCCCACACTTGAGGTGGAATCCCTGCAGTGGAGGAGGGGGGCGGGAGTGGAAGGATAATGCAGCCTGTTGTGATGCCTTTCTGCCCTAGCCTTTGAGGGGCCCAGGGAAGGAGGATGACTATCCCTGCCCTAGCTCTCTGCTCTGTCCGTAGCCTGACTTCTCTTCCCATAATCCCCTTGCTCGTGGTTTGGGGGATGAGGGGATGCCATTGCAAAGACAGCTGAGGGTCTGTGCATATAGAGTCCCTTCCACTCATGGTTCTGGTGGGAATGATGGGGCCCAAAATTAAGGCTAAGATTTTGTCACTCATATTTTTAGTAAAAGTCATGGACAGGTCACAGGCTTCCATGGATTTTTCCTTGTTGCCTATGACCCATCAGTGACTTTTACTAAAAATATGCATGACAATGGGGAGTTGCAGGCTTCTCACACAACCCTGGGGGGTCCAGCTCAGAGCTGCAGGGTCCCCCTACCACTCCTGGCTCCAAGCTCAGAGCACCTCCACCGCCTGTGGTGGCCAGGAGCTCCTGGGGCCCTGCAGTTCCCAGCCACCATGGGTGGCAGGAGGACCCTGCAGCTCCTAGGCACTGGGGGCTCAAATCACGGAGGTCTCCGGAAGTAACGGATTCCGTGACAGAATCATAGTCCTACCCATAATTAGCAAATGATCCTGAGTACACAAAACCCAATGATGAGAACTTGGGATCAGAGTCTAATACTTCTCATGTGGAATAGTATCTCACTCCATTATGGTCTAATTGAAATCAATTGATTATGGTGCTACTCATTGTAAGGGTACCAGGAACTGGCCTTTTAATAATATTGCTGCAGAGTAAAAGCAGCTGAGCTCTGAGATCAGCCATCCTCCAATGTAGCCTAATCTCCCAGAGAATAACTTGGCCTTGAGTCTAAATGAAAGGGCAACATTTTTTGCTGCGCGCAAGCTGTCCACACCAATGCATGTGACTCTCATGTGGATGTAGAGCTTTTAGCAACAGAATTATCTCTGGTTTTGGCAAGCAAAGTCGCCTGTGGATATGTCACACTTCAAGCTGCCGTCTGCACAGATTTGACAAACGAAATGTGTTACAGTTTGGTGCTTGAAAGGGAGATCTCCCAGGGAAGCCCGGGGTGGCTTAGCAGAAAGTTGTGCTGGTGACTCAGGAGCTGGCTTCCCACCTCTCATTTGGAGCTTCATGTCTGTGCTCTCCGGATTCACACAACTGAGTGCCACAGAGCATTTTGGAAAGTACTGTAACTGTCCAGGAATGAATGAAGTCGACACGCAGAAGTCAGGGTGTTGGAATTTTTGTCTAGTGACTTGAGAGAGATGTGATTTGTAGAGCCTACTTGTCTGTGATTTGGCTGGGTGAGAGTTAGCTTTCTGTGCTTGAGAATTCAGCAGCACAGCCTAAGGGCAACTCCAGACCCTAGGACTCATAGACTCAAGGACTGGAAGGGACCTCGAGAGGTCATCGAGTCCAGTCCTCTGCCCTCATGGCAGGACCAAATACTGTCTAGACCATCCCTGATAGACATTTATCTAACCTACTCTTAAATATCTCCAGCGATGGAGATTCCACAACTTTCCTAGGCAATCTATTCCAGTGTTTAACTACCCTGACAGTTAGGAACTTTTTCCTAATGTCCAACCTAAATCTCCCTTGCTGCAGTTTAAGCCCATTGCTTCTTGTTCTATCATTGGAGGCTAAGGTGAACAAGTTTTCTCCCTCCTCCTGATGACACCCTTTTAGATACCTGAAAACTGCTATCATGTCCCCTCTCAGTCTTCTCTTTTCCAAACTAAACAAACCCAATTCTTTCAGCCTTCCTTCATAGGTCATGTTCTCAAGACCTTTAATCATTCTTGTTGCTCTTCTCTGGACCCTCTCCAATTTCTCCACATCTTTCTTGAAATGCGGTGCCCAGAACTGGACACAATACTCCAGTTGAGGCCTAACCAGCGCAGAGTAAAGCGGAAGAATGACTTCTCGTGTCTTGTTTACAACACACCTGTTAATGCATCCCAGAATCATGTTTGCTTTTTTTGCAACAGTATCACACTGTTCACTCATATTAAGCTTGTGGTCCACTATGACCCCTAGATCTCTTTCTGCCATACTCCTTCCTAGACAGTCTCTTCCCATTCTGTATGTGTGAAACTGATTGTTCCTTCCTAAGTGGAGCACTTTGCATTTATCTTTATTGAACTTCATCCTGTTTACCTCAGACCATTTCTCCAATTTGTCCAGATCATTTTGAATTTTGACCCTGTCCTCCAGAGCAGTTGCAATCCCTCCCAGTTTGGTATCGTCCGCAAACTTAATAAGCGTACTTTCTATGCCAACATCTAAATCGTTGATGAAGATATTGAACAGAACCGGTCCCAAAACAGACCCCTGCGGAACCCCACTTGTTATACCTTTCCAGCAGGATTGGGAGCCATTAACAACTACTCTCTGAGTACGGTTATCCAGCCAGTTATGCACCCACCTTATAGTAGCCCCATCTAAATTGTACTTTCCTAGCTTATCTATAAGAATATCATGCGAAACTGTATCAAATGCTTTACTAAAGTCTAGGTATATCACATCCACCACTTCTCCCTTATCCACAAGGCTCGTTATCCTATCAAAGAACGCTATCAGATTAGTTTGACACGATTTGTTCTTTACAAATCCATGCTGGCTATTCCCTATCACCTTACCACCTTCCAAGTGTTTGCAGATGATTTCTTTGATTACCTGCTCCATTATCTTCCCTGTCACAGAGGTTAAACTAACTGGTCTGTAGTTTCCTGAGTTGTTTTTATTTCCCTTTTTATAGATGGGCACTATATTTGCCCCCTTCCAGTCTTCTGGAATCTCCCCCGTCTCCCATGATTTCCCAAAGATAATAGCTAGAGGCTCAGATACCTCTTCCATTAACTCCTTGAGTATTCTAGGATGCATTTCATCAGGCCCTGGTGACTTGCAGGCATCTAACTTTTCTAAGTGATTTTTTACTTGCTCTTACCTTATTTTCTCTTCTAAACCTACCCTCTTCCCGTAAGCATTCACTATACTAGACATTCCTTCAGACTTCTCAGTGAAGACCGAAACAAAGAAGTCATTAAGCATCTCTGCCATTTCCAAGTCTCCCGTTACTGTTACCCCCTCCTCATTGAGCAGTGGGCCTACACTGTCCTTAGTCTTCCTCTTGCTTCTAATGTATTGATAAAAAGTCTTCTTGTTTCCCTTTATTCCCATAGCTAGTTTGAGTTCATTTTGTGCCTTTGCTTTTCTAATCTTGCCTCTGCATTCCTGTGTTATTTGCCTATATTCATCCTTCGTGATCTGACCTAGTTTCCATTTTTTATATGACGCCTTTTTATTTTGTAGGTCACGCAAGATCTCAAAGGTAAGCCAAGGTGGTTTTTTGCCACATTTTGTATCTTTCCTAACCATCGGAATAACTTGCTTTTGGGCCCTTAATAGCGTCCCTTTGAAAAACTGCCAACTTTCCTCATTTGTTTTTCCCCTCAGTCTTAATCCCATGGGACCTTGTCTATCAGCTCTCTGAGCTTACCAAAATCCGCCTTCCTGAAATCCATTGTCTCTATTCTGCTGTACTCCTTTCTACCCTTCCTTAGAATTGCAAATTCTATGATTTCATGATCACTTTCACCCAAGCTTCCTTCTACTTTTAAATTCTCAACAAGTTCCTCCCTATTGGTTAAAATCAAGTCTAGAACAGCTTCCCCCCTAGTAGCTTTTTCAACTTTCTGAAATAAAAAGTTGTCTGCAATGCAGTCCAGGAACTTATTGGATAGTCTGTGCCCCGCGGTGTTATTTTCCCAACATATATCTGGATAGTTGAAGTCCCCCATCACCACCAAATCTTGGGCTTTGGATGATTTTGTTAGTTGTTTGAAAAAAGCCTCATCCACCTCTTCCGCCTGATTAGGTGGCCTGTAGTAGACTCAGCCAGCCAAACAGGAACCTTCCACATACAGAAGGGTACGTGTTGCCTGTGTGAGTCTGCCCCCTTCTTCCGTGGAACCATGGAAGTTCCAGTACCAAGGGACTCATTGTGGAGGAGGGAACAGGATTTTCCCCAAGTGCCAGGACTGTCAGGAAACCTACCCCAGGAAGTGTGGCTGGGCCCAGCTGTACAGATTTAGAGGTCTCCCAACACACTATAGATCTGATCCTGCAAGCAGTTACTAACTCACAAAGTGCCATTTACTTTGTAGAGTGAATAAACACTATTCTTGTGAGCGAGGGCTTGTAGGAGCTGACCCAGTGAGAGGGCAGTGCACTAAGGTGTCTGTGGTAGCTGGCATTAGAAGTCCTGCTCTCCTCTTCAGAAAGGAGGAAGTATTAATGTAAGGGTACATCTACACTACCGCCGGATTGGCGGGTAGCGATCAATCTATTGGGGATCGATTTATTGCGATAAATCGATCCCCAATCGCTCTCCCGTTGAACTCCAGCAGTGCAAGAGGCGGAAGCAAGGTCGATGGGGGAACCACGGCATGCCACGAGGACGCAAAGTAGGTAATTTTAATTCGATCTAAGATACATCGACTTCAGCTACGCTGTTCTCATAGCCAGAATTGCATATCTTAAATCGATTTCCCCTCCGTCACACACACAGCGTAGACCATTTAGGTGCTGGGTTAACTTGCAGTTTCAGCTCTGACCAGTGGAAATTCTTGTTTTGAACAGACTCCACAAAGCCTGGTTAGATCAGCCTGGTTAGATCAGCCCTAGGCCTGGTTAGATCAGCCCTAGGCCTAACTGCAACTCCCTTGGAAGTGGAAGGTCAAGACATACCATGCAACATAAGCATCAGACTTCCATTTTGTTTGTGAGCGGTTTGATTTGTCTCTGGCTGCATGCCAAAATCTGGTGCAGTTGTGCGTCAGTTTAGTCCCCAGCACTTTGAGCACATCTCGACCAATCTGATTATGGCTCTGCATATTGTATTGCTTGTACTTGCGTCGTTCTGAAACCACTGCCTGCCCAAAGAACCAATACCATCATCATGACAGCGAGCCTGTTGTAGTCATCTGACCCTTCGTTTGGGCTCAGTCATATCTTTGAATTTCATGCTCATGGGTCCCCATGGGAGCTCCCCACTCCTGGGCAATTTTCCAATCCCTAGTGGGAGGTCAGCTCACTCCCAGGGTCTTGTAAGCAAGACTTTGGAGCGGATCCTGGAGCTGGGGCGCGGAGCAGCTCCGGAGCAGTGGAGCTGCAGGTTTTTGCCTGGAACTGGAGCAGAGCTGGAGCACAGTTCCAAAGCCCTGCTTTTAAGAGTCCAGTTTATAGTCCCTTGGTCTCTAGGGTTACCAGACATCCCGTTTTGGCCAGGACAGTCCTGTTTTTTTAAGCCCTATCCTGGCCATCCCAAGTGTGGGGGTTTTTTGCGGGGGGGGGAAGTGGGCATTTGTCCCATTTGCTCTTGGCAACTTGATCAGTTCGCAAGAGGAAGTGCAACAAATGCCCACTTTTTTTATAGAAGTGAGGTGCAGGGAGATGAGCGGTGATGCCAGCCTCATGGGGGAGGGGAGGCGGGACTCAGATGGGGGGCACACAGGGCTCGAGTGAGCAGTGATGCCAGCCCCAGCCTTTGAGAAATATGGTTACTTTTTCTAATATGTGTTCCATTGCTCGCCCAAGCCCTGCCTGCCCCAGGTGTGGGGAGAGGGGCTTGGGCCAGCCCAATGTGGGGGAGGGGTGGGGTTCAGGCAAACCCTGTGGGAGGGGACCTTGGGTGATTGGTTCAGGCCTGTCCCACATGGAGTCCCATTTCCCTTCAAGACCTATGGTCACCCTACTTGTCTCCAGTCCCTGGTAGCCCTTCATAGGTCGCTAGCTGGAAGCAGCCTTTCAGGGTTTTTGCTCTTATCAATTGTGTAGTGTCAGTCTGCACTAAACTGAAGGGTGAATGGAAGGGTTAGCAACAGCTGCAGGCTGAGATCCCCTTGCTCCTGGAGCTAAGGAGCAGACCCTGGCATCCTCCCTCCTCCTGGGAAAAACTCCCCCACAGTTGTGTCCAGACTTCCTCTTTTGAGGCTTCACTTCCCCAGGTGGAACACATTTGGTAAGTGTGCCTAACTGAGACTGTCTTAGTGCAAGAATGCTTGTTAGCTTTTTCACTAGTGGGATGGAAGTGTGTCCCATCATGCCTGTGAATTGTTTCCAGTCCCTGCAGTGCGGAATGCCGTTTCACACACAACGGTATTTCAGAGATCACGGGCACTGAGAGTATTTTTAATTCATTTTCAGGGATTTTTAGTTTACGTTTTATTACCAACTTAGGAACCTAAAATTTCTCAGCTTACCTACTGTGACAAAGTTCCTCCTCTACCTCAGGGCCGGCCGGGGGGGGCAAGAGGGGCAATTTGCCCCAGGCCCCGGGCTCCACAGGGGCCCCCACGAGAGTTTTTCGGGGCCCCTGGAGTGGGGTCCTTCACTTGCTCCGGGGGGCCCAGAAAACTCTTGTGGGGCTGGGCCCCTGGAGCTTCTTCCACTCCCGGTCTTCGCTGGTGGGGGGGTCCTTCCACTCCAGGGCGGAAGGACCCCCCGCCAGCAAATTACCACCAAAGCGGGACCTGCCGCCGAAGTGCAACCTGGTCTTCGGCGGTAATTCGGCGGCGGGGGGCCCTTCCATTCCGGGACCCACTGCCGAAGTGCCCCGAAGACCCGTGGCGGGGGC
Organism: Gopherus evgoodei; assembly: GCF_007399415.2. Lineage (NCBI taxonomy): Eukaryota > Metazoa > Chordata > Testudines > Testudinidae > Gopherus > Gopherus evgoodei. The sequence goes on along the minus strand of NC_044323.1, from coordinate 285,839,704 downwards.
TTCCTGCCGCCGAACAGGGCCAGCTCTAGACATTTCGCCGTGCAGGGGGCAGCCTGCCGCTTGCCGGTCCCGTGGCTCTGGTGGACCTCCCGCAGGCACGCCTGTGGATGCTCCACTGGAGCTGCAGGACCAGCGGACCCTCCGCAGGCATGCCTGCGGGAGGTCCACTGGAGCCGCCTGCCGCCGATGGCCCCAGGCCCCCGGAATCCTCTGGGCGGCCCTGCTCTACCTTGGTGGGTCCTGTGCTTATTGCAGATTTGCTCACCTCAGTGATCTTCCCCACAGTCTGGGTCAACTCCTCCTGTGTCTGATCAGGAGTTGGGAGGTTTGGGGGGAACCCGGGCCCGCCCCCTACGCCGGGTTCCAGCCCAGGGCCCTGTGGATTGCAGCTGTCTATAGTGCCTCCTAGTACAGTTGCGTGACAGCTACAACTCCCTGGGCTACTTCCCCGTAGCCTCCTCACAACAACTTCTTTATCCTCACGATAGGACCTTTCAGCTGGTGTCTGATAACACTTGTACTCTTCAATCATCCAGCCTTCCGACTCTCAGCTCCTAATGCCTTTTGCTCCCAGCTCCTGGCATGCACACTACAAACTGAAGTGAGGTCCTTTTTAAACTCAGGCACCCTGATTAGCCAGCATGTCCTAATTGATTCTAGCAGTTTCTTCTCAATTGGCTCCAGGTGTCCTAATAAGCCTGCCTGCCTTAATTGGTTCCAGCAAGTTCCTGCTTGTTCTGGAACTGTCCCTGTTACCTTACCCAGGGAAAAGAGATCTATTTAATCTGGGACTAATATATCTGCCTTCTAACACTTTCCTGTATCCATCTGGCTGGACCCTGTCACAACTGGTATACTTGTGAAAGAAACAAGCATGTTTTGTGGATTATATGGCAGGATAAGGTCATGTGCCTTGTATTCATTTGTATCTATCCATCCATCCTGCCTTGCAACATAAAGAGATAATTCAAGGACATGTTGCGGGCTGGAACTTTTACAAAACAATAGGAACAGTTACCTGCAGCTATCCCATCTTGTGCTGTGATCCCATTACATTCCACAACCTAAACAGGAAAATATATCAATGGAAGATCTACAAGATTAATCCTTGATACTTTTGAGTCAGTGCAGAATATTGAAGGGCACAATGTGGCTGCAGATGCTCTGTTTTTCAGAGGACATATCAAATTTAAATCCTGAATAGTTGTGGCCATTTAAAAAAAAAAAGTGGCTGACTCTTCTGTCCTGGCTAAATTCAAAATTGGGTCAGTACACTGCAGTCCAGAAAACCCAAATGCTAGAGCTATATAGAGGCCATGCTCCTCTTTCTTTTTTTTTTTAAGGGTATTTTGTAGGTTATTCTTCAACTATTCGTCTAATAATAATTGCAAGGCCTGGTATTGCTATTCTTTATCATTCAGATAGGGCAGGTATAATAATTGCAAGGCCTGGTATTGCTATTCTTTATAATTCAGATAGGGCAGGTATTACCATGTGCCCTGAGTACTCTACCGTTCGTTGTCCTTATTCAAATACTAAAACCTTGTCGTATTCAAAGTCTTGGAACTAAAATAACATGGCTGACATAATTTAAAGGTGATTAATATAGGCCACTAATATAATAAAGGCTCCATCTCCCCTGTACTAATGATGCCCATGGGTTCATGGACATGAGGATGATGTGCAACAGAAGTGCTGACTGGCCTCTGTGATTGTTCTGAATCAAAATAACTCACCTGCTTTGGGGGCATCTTGATTCAATAGTGACTTTAGGGTCTCCTGGGACCCATTTCACTTGAGAAAAGGCAAATGATAGAAAAACTAAAAGGAAATATGTTAACTATTTACGCAAAATGATCTGTTCTACCTTGTGTTTACTTGTGACACTCTGAGTAGATTGCCTGGACCTGAAGAACGTCTCTGTGTAAGCTCGAAAGTTTCTCTCCCTCACCAACAGAGGTTGGTCCAATAAAAGATATTACCTCAGCCATCTCACCTTGTTTCTCTAAAAAGAAAAGACATTTAATCTATTTTCACCTTTCCCCAACACTTTATCCTAACTGACGGTTTCTGAGTTTGAGTCACGATTGCTCTATTTTTCAAAGGCTGTTTATTATTTTGCTCCTGTGTCGCTGACTTTATTCATATCTATGCTAGGAGCAGATATGTATGGAGAAGAGAGTAATGCAGTTTTACCATGACTGTTTTTTTTATAAACACAATTGTAGCTTTTAGAAAAACTTAAATTCTCTCCTCCATCTTGCAAATATTAGCTTCCCAGGGAACCCGTAACAAAATACATTTTTTCTAAATGTAGAAATAGCAGGGAATGTATTATGGAGACTCATCTCTAAGATGTGCTGTGCTTCCTGAGGAACACAGCTGGGTTCTCTTCTTTAAACTTTGCCCTAAATGAATGCTTCTAGGTTTGAGTCATTGCTTTCTCTGGGAAGGTGTTTTTATTTTGCTCTTTTGTCCCTGACTTTCTGATGAATCCTGTGATGGAATCAGACAAGTATGGCCAAAGCACTGAGGAAATGTCTGGTTTATTTTTTTTTTTGGCCAAGAATACATACAGAACGCAGGGCAGATTTATAATCTGCTAGGGGAGGTAAACACATTTTATGTTGTAGTAGAATAGCTTCTGAAAGTAAATCAAAGTAGGGGCCAGATCCTGCAGCCCTCAGTAGTGTGATTAGCGCCATCAAGAGTCCTGTGAGGACTGTGGATGCCATTAGGATTATTACTGTCTATAATACAGTAATGCTACTGGGCCAGATTCTGTCCTCAGTGAGACGCAATATATTTCCACTGAAATCAACATCCAGCCAATTGCTCTGAATCATGGTTGTTGCAATTATGATTTCTTTAGTTTATCTCTGTGTTTACCTGTGTATGTACCAAATAACCATTTTATCAATGCCTATAGCTCAATCAGTTGTACTACCAAAATAAGTAGTATAACTTAGTAGGTAGCCCAAACAGCCAGCTACTAAACATTGCCCATGGGAAGGGCCAATGAGCATGAACACAAGCATCATATTTTGGCCAAATGATTACAACTTCATCATAATTTAAACAACCACCAACAGTCCTTAAAGGCAATCTGGTCCAGCAGCAGCAAAAGAAAATAACAGCAAGTGTTCCTTTTAAATGCAAATGAGATCATACATATTTATCTACCATACAGATTAGGACATGCTGTCATTTGCAGAAGATGTCCAGATTTCCAACATGGGAGACCGCACTCCTATCCTCATCCACTCAAATTTAACAGCATGAAGGGGAATCTAACCCCTGTGGGCACGAAAAATTGCCCAGATTTGTGACCCTGTAATTAAATAAATCATAAATTAATAAAACCATGACAATCTGGGCCCCTCTGTTGTGTAGATTTTGCCAGCACAACACAACCAGTGCAGTTGCCTGAAATGTTAAAGTGGAACTTGCTAAGACCAATGAACCATAGACCCTGAAATGTAACTGATCCAGCTTATCCTCCATAGCCATTACTCTCTAAAAGCTATGTCTTCAGTGAAGAGTGAATTCAGCTAATAATTTGAGTGATGCCCCAAACTTGAGTCTTGTCTACACACGCAAACCCTTAACTCAGGTGTCATGGTGCTTTTAACTTGAGTTTGCAGGCCCAAGGGCTGGGGAGTTGTATAGGCTGAAACTCAAGTGAATACAATGTCTGAGTGCAGACTAGCTCCCACCTGAGTGCTCCTGGCCCTTCCCACAATTCCCCTGTGTGCCCAGGAAGGACAGTTGATCTCCTGCAGTTCAGTAGGAATGAATTCACAGAGCATCTCAATTTACTGCAGTACAGAGAAACAGAGGATGTGGCCCCAGAAATCTTAGCACCACACAGAAGTGGTGTATGCAATGCCAGTGTGCATACAGCAGTTGTAGTATTATTTCACAGTGTGGCCTCTCTCACTAAAGCAAGGCTAACTTGAAAGGAGTAACTTGAATATAGTTAACTCTGCAGTGCAGACCTACCCTCAGGGAGCCAGTGTGGGATACTCTCAGCGTCTTGTGGAGTAGCATAGAGAGGCCTACTTCTATCCAGTGCTCTCTTTATAGGCAATACTCCACCAGCCAATCCAAACTCAGAGGTGCTTGGACTGATCAATGGCAGCCTCGCTAATGAGGGAGGGCTGCCATTGGCAGGCCTGTCCCCCATGTCACTTCACCACCTGGGTTGCCTTGCGCCTGCTTTATTCTTGTTCCGAAATGTTAGCGTGGCATGTAGTGCTTCGTTTAAAAGCACTCAAAGTGCTATCCAACAGAGAGGTGCCCAGGGGCATTCCCTAAACACTCGCCAGTCGTCTTAGACAAGTATGTGCCATATCTTCAATATTGGCAATATTCTCTACAATACTGCAAATACTGATGTCATACGTTGGCCCTCGGTAACAGCACAATCGGCCAGGTAGCTACTCTACTTTTAGGTAATGCTCATTTAACTAACTACCCTGTGATACATTTTAGCTTAAATTGTCCTGAGTGATTAGTGAGTATGGGTGCCTCTATTTTTTGAGTGCCCAACTTTAAGCACCTTATTTTCAAAGGACCATGTTTTGAAAATTGGGTACCTTTAAGGATAAGTTAGGTGCAGCACCCAAAATCATTGGTCACTTTTGAACATTTATTCTTTTTCTTGAAGCTATGTGACTTCAGCTCTTCTCTGGGTCTATTGTTTGTGCTGTTGGTGCCCTCCATTGAAGTATCTTTGACAAACGTAACTTTTATGTCCGTCCTACCGAGGGCTTTATCAAGAATGAAATGAGGGTGGGCCATTCTTGTTACAGTTTTAGAAAGCTAGGTAAGGTACAAATTGCATTAGCTCTGCCAGAGCATCACACTGAGTTTACCTTCACTGCTCCTGAATTTTACTGGAAATCATTATGACATAACACTGACTTGACTGATACATTCATTTCCTTACCTTGGGGGTATGTATTAAAAAAAATGGAATGTTTGGCAATTATTTTATTTATATATAATATAAATTGCATAGTTGTAGCTCTTGTCAGTCTGGAATCATTGTCTGCAATGCATATTTTTCCAGTGGAGGAAATAAAGCTCAGCAAAGCACCTTTTGAAAAATGAGATTGCTTGAGAGGGGCAGGGGTTAAGAAAAAAATAGTGTTTAAATCATCAGTGAAATAAAAAGCCAGTCACCTGGAAAACATACAGGCAGGAGTGGGCAACCAAACTTATCAGATAGCTACAGTGTAATACTGTCTCCTGATTTGAAAATATACAACATCAGAATCTTTCCCAGCCTTGCATTGATGTATTGGAGTGGGTGGGAGGCATTTAGTGTACCTTTGTGCATGATACAAATGAACAAAATAGTCTGAAGAGAGTCTCCCCTATTGCAGAAGCTGGGCAGAATTCCAAACTAGATCCCCTCTTTTAGGTGCTGAAACTGAGGGTGCTGCTGCTCCCCCTGGCTTGAAGTGGTTTCCATCATATGAAGGGTTTACAGTTTGGATCAATGGCTCTAGGCACTCCCCACTATACAAATTGTTCCAGCAGCCCTGGTCCCTTTGGATGCTAAATGGAAAGCCTGCCAATGCATCCGCTACTACTCCGTGGCACCAGAACGTCAGGCACGCTTTCCCACCTCCCCCGTTGTGTACAGTAGACAGCTATCTACGCTCAGACTGATTCTCATGAGACATCCTTCTCTGCACTTACACTCTGCTCCTCTACCTGAGACCACTGTGTATGTGTGAAGTAAACAAATCTGGGGGCCATATTTGTGACATTCTATACCTGGGGGGAGTGTCCTGGAACCCCCATCATCCTCATTTTCATAGAATTGTGATCTTACCTTACAAGGCATGGGTTTTATGTATCAGGGGAAAGGGTATGATCTGCTGAAAGTCATTTCTCTATACATATATGTGTATCATTAATGCATAAGAAGTTATGAGAATTGTGTTGTATGGTGGTCGTTATAGCATGCTGTAAGTTGGGGAATCAGCCAGATATTAGTCCCCTAGAAGCAACAGCAAGGAAAGTAATCAACATTCAGGCAATCAATCAGTCCATCAACAGCCATTGTCCAGCAAGGGAGCTACAGTGCAATGACTCACCTGCATGAGGCCGCACCAGGGAATTGCTCAGCCTTACCTGGAGACTCAGCAATGCCCCCAGACATGCCTGGACTTGTGTTTCCAAGCACGTGGACTGAGGGTATAAAACAGACAGAGAGGACACATACTGGGCCCTTCTCCTGTCCCCACCTACGCTGCAAGCAACTAAGACACTGAGAAGAAGACAAGACTTCAACAAAGGAGATTGGCCCAGGTTTAAGGAACAAACCTGTATATTAAGGCCTGCAGTATCCAGTGAAGTCAGAAAATCAGCTTAATCTAGATGTTGCCCAGTCTAATAGGGTTAAGAGTTTAGACTACATGCTTATATTTCTTTTCTTTTGGTAACTAACTCTGACTTTTTGCCTAACACTTAATATCACTTAAATTTTATCTTTGGTAGTCAATACATTTGTTTAACTGTTTATCTTTACCAGTGAGTTTGCCTGAAGTGTTTGGTAATCTGGTCAGGTTTGCAAAGGCTGGTGTAGGCCCACTTTCCATCGATGAAGTGGTGAACCAATTAATAAATCCGCACTGCTCATGTTGAGCAGTGCAAGACAGAATATTCCTGAGGTACAGTGCTGGAAGCTGGGGGGATATGGTTCTAGTGCCTTTCTCTGGGTGATTCATGAGTGACTGTGGGAACATTTATGCAATCTAGCTGGGTGTGGGGCTCCACATGCTGTTGTGTTGAGTGATCATAGCACCTGGAGGGGTTTGCCGCTGGTCACTAGCAAGGCATTGTGAGAGAGAGCCTAGCCTGGAGAGAGTTAAGGGGGCACAATCCCAGGCTGCACCCTGGGGGTCCTGTCACAATCTTGTCTGTGACATCTGTGATACAGACTAATTTTCCTGTCCCAAAGAGCTTACGTGGCAATCCCTGCTATTCATTTTTTCTGGAGTTAGTTCTGTTCCATGTGAAACCTCCCTTCCTTGTCTTTGATAAGTGCCTTGGTGGGAGAGGGCACAGGGAATGGGAGCAAGAGAACTCTGTACCGCTGTGGTGTTTGGCTGGAGACTGAATTTTCCATTCTCTAAAATGAGTATAACAACATCTCTCTTTCCCCCGAGGAATACTGAGAGAGCTTGGAAAGCACTCGGAGGTTCTAGGCTGAAGGATACTATGTACCTTTCAATGATTATGATATAGCCTAATGTAGCATTATTGCTGCACCCTCAGGCTGTCTTTGTCTTTTATGACTCACAATCATGACTTGGATAGGGCTCTTATCAATAAAAAGCCTGAACAGAGTCCATTGAAGTCAGTATAAAGACTCCCACTGAGTTCACTGGGTCATGGATGAAGCCCAAAGTGCTGAAGCAAGATGTAGGAACTTAAGTGAATTTGTTATTAAGCAAACTGTTCGGCATGTTTAAAATACCTGTTTGTGTCATTTAGGTGATGACCTGAAAAGATCATGTCTGAGGTACAGGGAACGGTCGAGTTTTCTGTGGAACTACACAAATTCCACAATGTGGATCTCTTCCAGAGAGGGTGAGTTTGGAGCTTCCTTTAGTTTTTAGCTGCTTGTATAATGCCCATTTATGGAAAGGACCTAGACTCTGAAATATGTTGCTTCCTGCTAATGCAGTTATACTTCATGTAATCCGGTGTGTGTGGGGATCATTAGTCTTTCCTCACAGTCAAGGAAACTGGAAGCATGTTATTTCCACTTATCTATAAAATCTGACTGCCTGAATTATTAAAACAATGTGTTTATAAAACTAGATCAAATGGATTTAACCAGCTGCTTAAGTTTAGGCCCAGTGACTGCTTTACCTCTCCTGGGTTAACTCTGATCTTCCAACATGAATGACAGTTGTACTCCATGACTTTTCTTTCCTGCGTCATGTTAAATAATGCTCACACTGGGGTCATAAATGTAATTGCTCTATTTTCCTATAATGGAGTTTAATGGAATTCTACTAATTCACATTTAGAATTGGAACACTGAGCATTTGTTACATCCTGTATCTAATATTTAGAATCTTTGGTTCTATTAACCTCCATGTATTATAAGCCCGGTGTGGTTTTAAAATCAATGCTTCAGAAGAAGGGCAACTTCCAGTAAACTTATTTAACTTTTCCCCTGGACCTTGCCTGGTGGTAGAGGTATGGCAAATATGTGACTACTAAATGGTGGTAGCCTCTTCTAAAGATTGCATGGTGACTGGGCTTCTAGTGACTGTGATTAGATCACAGGTGTATTTTGTGATTTCTTTCATCAGGGCCAGGGACCTATACTGAAGATCTGCTCAAGGTTGCCAGTGGAACTGGATAGATTCAGACAGCCCTGTGGGTGTGCACTTTGTTGCTAATTGACTATTCTATTGCGTGTCTGCTGGGATATTTATTTTTGTCAGTGAGTTTTTATATGATGACTCAGAAATGCCCTTTACCTAGCTGCAACCCCCATCCTACCTCCCATGTCAGTGAATGGCAGATGACTTGGATATGCCAGTAACTGACAGTGTTACCTGAACTGTGAAACTGCTCCAGCTGTGGGATAGTTTAGCTAATCAGAGCTGCCTGCACCGGAAAATGGAATATAAATTTTCTTACTATGATGAAATGTTCAGTGAACCCATGAAATTTTTTTCTATGAAGCCCTTGAAATGGTCAAGGTAGCATGAAGGCCATATGATCTATAGCAGTAGGTGCTGATTAAAACTAAAACACAAATCACTCTTGAATAGATACTTATTTTAGATTTGAACCAATAATACACTTTTTTTTCTGCCAAGTTGTGCACTCTTGAGAAATGAGGACCAGATAGGCACCAGTTGAGTATCAGCATAGCTCCATTGAACTTAAAGCAGCTCCATCTCTTCATTCTATTCATTGCCTGGAGAACAATGTTTAGAGCCCTTATTCTCGAAAACAGCCTTGATTATACCAAATCTAACTATTAGAAAGAGAGCAAACATGCCTTTTAATCAAGGGACTTGATTCAACTTAATCACAAAATGGTTTAATTTGCAAGGAGTTTACTGTGTTCTGTACATTTTAGCTCTCTCTGCAATCTAAATACGAAGATAGGTGAGCTTGAATGCCTGGTATTTGATGATGATGATATAATAGGCATCATAGAAACCTGGTGGAATGATGATAATCAATAGGACATGGTAATTCTAGGGTACAAAATATCAAGGAATGACAGAGTAGGTTGTGCTAGTGGAGGAGTAGCACTGTGGGAAAGAAAGCATACAGTCAAATATAGGAAAAATCTTAAATAAATCAAAATGTACCATAGATAGAATGTACCTATGGATAGAAATTCCATGCTTGAATACTACAGTAGGAATATGCTACCGACTGCCTGCCTAGTATAATGACAGTGATTGTAAAATGCTCAAAGTTCAGAGAGGCTACAAAGATGGAAAACCCAAGAATGAGGGATTTCAACTATCCCTCTGTTGGCTCAGTACATATCCCCTCAGGCTATGATGCAGAGATAAAATTTGTAGACATCATTAATGACTGCTTTGTAGAGAAGCTAGTCCTGGAACTCCCTAGGGGAGAGAGAATTCTTTATTTAGTCCTAAATGGAGCACAAGATCTGGTCCAGAAGTGAATAGAGCTAAACAACCAGGTAATAGAGACCATAATGTAATTAAATTTAACATAGTTATAGTGGGGAAAACACCAAAGGAACCCACCATAGTAGCATTTATCTTCAAAAAGGGGAACCACACAAAATGAAGAAGCTAGTTAAATGGAAATTTAAAAAGAACAGGCACAAGAGAGAAATGCATGCAAGTTACATGGAAACTATTTAAAAACACCATAATAGAGGCTCAGACTAAATTTATACCCTGAAGGAAAAAAACAGAGGACAAAAAAAAAAATAAAATAAAATAATGCTACCATAGGTAAACCACCGAGTAAAAGAGGCAGTTAGAGGCAAAAATACATCATTTGAAAACTGAAACTCAAATCTTCGTGAGGAAAATCGAAAGGAGTATAAACTCTGGCAAGTCAAGTATAAAAGTTTAATTAGGCAAGCCAAAAAAGAACTTCAAGAACAACTATCAGAAGACAGAAAAGCTAGCAAAAAAATTAAGTACATTAATAGCAGGAAGCCAGCCAAAGAATCCAGGAGGCCACTGGAAGATCGAGGTGCTAAAGAATTACTCAAGGAACACACAGCTTCTGCAGAGAAGCTAAATGAATTCTTTGCATCAGTTGTCACTGCAGAAGATGTGAGGGAGATTCCCACAGCTATTCTTTTGGTGAAGTATCTGAGGTGCTGTTCCAGATGTCAGTAGAGGTGGTCTGGGAACAACTTCTGAAGGAACTCAAATGTGAAATTGCAGAACTACTAACTGTGATATGTAACCTATCACTTAAATCAGCCTCTCTACTGGAGGATAGATAATATTATGCCTATTTGTTTTTTAAAAAGGGTCCAGAGGCAATCCTGGCAATTACAGGCCAGTAACCCTAACTTCAATACCAGGTAAATTGGTTGAAACTATAGCAAAGAACAGAATTATCAGATACATAGATGGACACCAAGGCAATGTTCAGTTGTAAACTTTTGAAAGAACAGCCATAATGTTTTGTGCACAGTTCCGAACATTTCAGAGTTATGAACAATCTCCATTCCTGAGGTATTCATAACTCTGAGGTTCTGCTGTGTTCATAAATAATCTGGACAAGATGGTGAAGAGGGACATGGCAAAGTTTGCAGCCAAAACAAAATTGCTCAAGCTAGTTAAGTCCAAAGCTGATTGCAAAGAGTTACAAAGGGATCTCACTAAACTGGAAAAATGGGCAACAAAATGGCAGATGAAAGTCAATGTTGATAAGTGCAAACTAATGCACACTGAAAAACACAATCCCAACTATGAATACAAAATAATAGAGTCTAAATTAGCTGTTACCATTCAGGAAAGAGATCTTGGAGTCATTGTGGATAGTTTTCTGAAAACATCTGCACAATATGCAGTGGCAGTGAAAAAAGCTAACAAAATGTTAGGAATAATCAGGCAAGGGGTAGGGAATCAGAGAGAAAATGTAATGTTACTAAATAAATCCATGGTACGCCCACACTTTAAATACTGAGTGCAGTTGTGGTCACCACATCTCAAAAAAGATATATTAGAATTGGAAACATTACAGAGAAGAGTAAGAAAAATGATTAGAGATATGGAACAACTTCCATGTGTGGAGAGATTAAGAAGACTGGGACTTTTCATCTTAAAAAGAGATGACTAAGCTGGGATATGGTAGAGGTCTATTACACCATGAGTGGTGTGGAGAAAGTGAATAAGGAAGTATTGTTTACTCCTTCACATAATGCAAGAACCGGTGGTCACCCAATGATATTAATAGGCAGCAGGTTTAAAGCAAACATAAATAAGTACTTCTTCACACGAGACATAATCAGCCTCTGTAACTTGTTGCCAAGGGATCCTGTGAAGGCCAAAAGTATGAGCGGGATCAGAAAAGAATCAGATAAATTAATGGAGGTTAGGCCCATCAATGAGTGTTAGCCAAGATGTTCGGGATACAACCCCATGCTCTGGGCATCCCTAAATTATCGATGTCCAGAAGCTCAGACTGAACAACAGGAGATGGGTCTCTCCATAATTGCCATGTTCTGTTCATTCCTGCTGAAGCATCTGGCACTGGTCACTGTTAGAAGACAGGATACTGGGCTAGACAAACCATTTGTCTGACCCAGTATGGGCCGTTCTTTTGTTCTTATGATTTTCTAAAGGGCTGAGTGTTGGCCTAACTCTCCTCTGAATATTGTTGACTTCAATGTGAGCAGAGTTAGGCCAGCAATGAGTGCTTTAGAAACAACAGCTTAAATAAATAAAAATATTTTCCAAAGGACAAAACAAGAAGGTTCTGGTAGGCCCTTCTTTATAAAAGCCCAAATGCATCTCTTGTTAATCAAATTCCATGAAGTAGTCAAAATTGTCTGTTCCCTAAATAAATATTTAACATTCAAAACTACAGTAAGTGGCCTGGATGATCAAGAATGTCTAAATAGAAAATAACCAGGATTCTTTGTGTGATCCAGGCTTGCGTACTGGGGACCAGTTATCAATAGGTTACATGCTTCAAGTTGTTTTTTCTTGGTGAGATATTTGCAATTAATATTAATGTTCTCTTACTCAAAGGCACAAACATAAGTGTCAGTATTTATAGACATGAATGGTCAATTGTTGATTTGTAGAAAATACTATTGTGGAGAGAAAAAAAAACTTTTTTTTTTTTTTTGAAACAAAAGACTCATGCTGATGTTTGATCCTGGAGTTCTAAAGGCTGAGTAATAAGTAATGCAATTTCTAGACGGAAAAGCAGTTTTTAGTTTCTCCATCCGAGTTCTCTCCATCATGTGCTGCTTAATGACTGGTGACAGATATTTCTCTAGTAAAATTAGCTAGCCAATTCTGATCTTCTTTAATAGACTAGGAAATAAAATTATCCCTGTCTGCTAGAGATCAATTAATTGATTTTGTCTAGTTCTGTCAGAAGCAATCCTTCTGCACCTTTATTCTTGAACTGTTTTAAGACCTATTTGATGGATTTCCATACTTAAAACAAACCTGATACTGGCATATCCACAGTATAAATAACTTCCTGAGTGACTGAGGGGGAAACAAAGGTCACAGGAAAGGTGGGCAGGTGCCTTGATAATAATGGAATTCTGACACTGATGTATTTTTAAAACACAGTGAACATGAAAGGAATGGTCAGGGCAAATGATTGAATTAATTCACAATTAGTCCCTTGATTTCTAGAACTGAAGGCCAAAGTCTGAGAAATAAAGAGAAGCATTATGATGAAGCATTATTTTTCTTTTGGGGTGTTGTCAGGACCCAACACAAAGATGTAGTCTGGCTCCTTACATAATTAATATGACTGCCATGCCGGGTCTGACCAGTGGGCCATACCATTCAGCATACTATCTTTGACAGTGACAAGTATCAACCACAGGCAACTCATTCATCTGTGACTCGCTAGGAGACTGTATCCCATCTTGGCAGATGATTTAGCCTCAAGAATGCATGTGTGTTACCTACCAGCTGGACTGCAGTGATGTGATCTATTTGGCCATTGAAGCCATCAGCTCTTAGGACAGAATCCAGCAGCATATCTCCTTAGCAACCTAGGCTATCCTGAGCACTTTGGACCCATCCTCTGCTTGTCACACTAGCTTCCTACAAGTTCAAGGTCTAACGTCCGTACTGGGCAAATTAGTTGAAACAATAGTAAAGAAAAAAATTGTCAGACACATGGAAGAACATAAATTGTTGGGCAGACGTCAACATGGTTTCTGTAAAGGGAAATCGTGTCTTACCAATCTATTAGAGTTCTTTGAAGGGGTCAACAAACCTGTGGACAAGGGGGATCCAGTGGACATAGTATACTTAGATTTCCAGAAAGCCTTTGACAAAGTCCCTCACCAAAGGCTCTTATGTAAATTAAGTTGTCATGGGATAGAATGGAATGTCCTTTCATGGATTGAGAACTGGTTAAAAGACAGGGAACAAACAGTAGGAATAAATGACAAATTCTCAGAATGGAGAAGGGTAACTAGTGGTGTTCCTCAAGGGTCAGCCCTAGGACCAATCCTATGCAATTTATTCATAAATGATCTGGAGAAAGGGGTAAACTGTGAGGTGGCAAAGTTTGCAGACGATAATAAACTGCTCAAGATGGTTAAGACCAAGACTAACTGTGAAGAACTTCAGAAAGATCTCTCAAAACTAAGTGATTGGGCAACAAAATGGCAAATGAAATTTAATGTGGATAAATGTAAACTAATGCACATTGGAAGAAATAACCCCAACTATGCGCATAGACTGGCTAACCTAGTAAGGAGGGCTTTAAACTAGGTTCGACGGGGACAGGTGAGCAAAGCCCACAGGTAAGTGGGGAACAAGACCTGGGAGATGGGTTGGAAACAGGAGGGAGCACGGGCTATAATAGCAGAGAGGAAGGAGGGTCAGGGCAAAGCTGGGAGGCAAGATCAAACCAGTATCTTAGATGCCTTTATACAAATGCAAGAAGTATGGGTAATAAGCAGGAAGAACTGGAAGTGCTAATAAATAAATACAACTATGACATTATTGGCATTACTGAAACTTGGTGGGATAATACACATGACTGGAATGTTGGTGTGGATGGGTATAGTTTGCTCAGGAAGGATAGACAGGGGAAAAAGGGAGGAGGTGTTGCCTTATATATTAAAAATGTACACACTTGGACTGAGGTGGAGATGGACATAGGAGACAGAAAGGTGGAGAGTCTCTGGGTTAGGCTAAAAGGGGTAAAAAACACAGGTGATGTCGTGCTGGGAGTCTACTACAGGCCACCTAATCAGGCGGAAGAGGTGGATGAGGCTTTTTTCAAACAACTAACAAAATCATCCAGAGACCAAGATTTGGTGGTGATGGGGGACTTCAACTATCCAGATATATGTTGGGAAAATAACACCGCGGGGCACAGACTATCCAATAAGTTCCTGGACTGCATTGCAGACAACTTTTTATTTCAGAAAGTTGAAAAAGCTACTAGGGGGGGAGCTGTTCTAGACTTGATTTTAACCAATAGGGAGGAACTTGTTGAGAATTTAAAAGTAGAAGGAAGCTTGGGTGAAAGTGATCATGAAATCATAGAATTTGCAATTCTAAGGAAGGGTAGAAAGGAGTACAGCAGAATAGAGACAGTGGATTTCAGGAAGGCGGATTTTGGTAAGCTCAGAGAGCTGATAGGCAAGGTCCCATGGGAATTAAGATTGAGGGGAAAAACAACTGAGGAAAGTTGGCAGTTTTTCAAAGGGACGCTATTAAGGGCCCAAAAGCAAGTTATTCCGATGGTTAGGAAAGATAGAAAATGTGGCAAAAGACCACCTTGGCTTACCCTTGAGATCTTGCGTGACCTACAACATAAAAAGGCGTCATATAAAAAATGGAAACTAGGTCAGATCACGAAGGATGAATATAGGCAAATAACACAGGAATCCAGAGGCAAGATTAGAAAAGCAAAGGCACAAAATGAACTCAAACTAGCTATGGGAATAAAGGGAAACAAGAAGACTTTTTATTAATACATTAGAAGCAAGAGGAAGACTAAGGACAGGGTAGGCCCACTGCTCAATGAGGAGGGGGTAACAGTAACGGGAGACTTGGAAATGGCAGAGATGCTTAATGACTTCTTTGTTTCGGTCTTCACTGAGAAGTCTGAAGGAATGTCTAGTATAGTGAATGCTTACGGGAAGAGGGTAGGTTTAGAAGAGAAAATAAGGAAAGAGCAAGTAAAAAATCGCTTAGAAAAGTTAGATGCCTGCAAGTCACCAGGGCCTGATGAAATGCATCCTAGAATACTCAAGGAGTTAATAGAGGAGGTATCTGAGCCTCTAGCTATTATCTTTGGGAAATCATGGGAGACGGGGGAGATTCCAGAAGACTGGAAGGGAGCAAATATAGTGCCCATCTATAAAAAAGGAAATAAAAACAACCCAGGAAACTACAGACCAGTTAGTTTAACTTCTGTGCCAGGGAAGATAATGGAGCAGGTAATCAAAGAAATCATCTGCAAACACTTGGAAGGTGGTAAGGTGATAGGGAATAGCCAGCATGGATTTGTAAAGAACAAATCATGTCAAACTAATCTGATAGCATTCTTTGATAGGATAACGAGCCTTGTGGATAAGGGAGAAGCGGTGGATGTGATATACCTAGACTTTAGTAAGGCATTTGATACAGTTTCGCATGATATTCTTATAGATAAGCTAGGAAAGTACAATTTAGATGGGGCTACTATAAGGTGGGTGCATAACTGGCTGGATAACCGTACTCAGAGAGTAGTTGTTAATGGCTCCCAATCCTGCTGGAAAGGTATAACAAGTGGGGTTCCGCAGGGGTCTGTTTTGGGACCGGTTCTGTTCAATATCTTCATCAACGATTTAGATGTTGGCATAGAAAGTACGCTTATTAAGTTTGCGGACGATACCAAACTGGGAGGGATTGCAACTGCTCTGGAGGACAGGGTCAAAATTCAAATTGATCTGGACAAATTGGAGAAATGGTCTGAGGTAAACAGGATGAAGTTCAATAAAGATAAATGCAAAGTGCTCCACTTAGGAAGGAACAATCAGTTTCACACATACAGAATGGGAAGAGACTGTCTAGGAAGGAGTATGGCAGAAAGAGATCTAGGGGTCATAGTGGACCACAAGCTTAATATGAGTGAACAGTGTGATACTGTTGCAAAAAAAGCAAACATGATTCTGGGATGCATTAACAGGTGTGTTGTAAACAAGACACGAGAAGTCATTCTTCCGCTTTACTCTGCGCTGGTTAGGCCTCAACTGGAGTATTGTGCCCAGTTCTGGGCACCGCATTTCAAGAAAGATGTGGAGAAATTGGAGAGGGTCCAGAGAAGAGCAACAAGAATGATTAAAGGTCTTGAGAACATGACCTATGAAGGAAGGCTGAAGGAATTGGGTTTGTTTAGTTTGGAAAAGAGAAGACTGAGAGGGGACCTGATAGCAGTTTTCAGGTATCTAAAAGGGTGTCATCAGGAGGAGGGAGAAAACTTGTTCACCTTGGCCTCCAATGGTAGAACAAGAAGCAATGGGCTTAAGCTGCAGCAAGGGAGATTTAGGTTGGACATTAGGAAAAAGTTCCTAACTGTCAGGGTAGTTAAACACTGGAATAGATTGCCTAGGGAAGTTGTGGAATCTCCATCGCTGGAGATATTTAAGAGTAGGTTAGATAAATGTCTATCAGGGATGGTCTAGACAGTATTTGGTCCTGCCATGAGGGCAGGGGACTGGACTCGATGACCTCTCGAGGTCCCTTCCAGTCCTAGAGTCTATGAGTCTATGAGTCTATACATATAATATGATGGAGGCTAATTTAGCTACAACGAATCAGGAAAAAGATCTTGGAGTTATCGTGGATAGTCCTCAGAAGACGTCCACGCAGTGTGCAGAGGCAGTCAAAAAAGCAAACAAGATGTTAGGAATCATTAAATATATTATTGCCCTTATATAAATCGATTGTTCTCCCACATCTTGAAAACTGTGTACAGATATGGTCTCCTCATCTCAAAAAAAGGTATACTGACATTAGAAAAGGTTCAGAGAAGGGCAACTAAAATGATTACGGGTTTGGAGAGAGTCCCATATGAGGGAGAGATTAAAGAGGCAAAGACTTTTCATGAGTGATATGGAGAAAGTAGAAAAGGAAAAATTATTTACTTATTCCCATAATACAAGAAGTAGGGGCCACCAAATGAAATTAATGGGCGGCAGATTTAAAACAAATAAAAGGAAGTTCTTCTTCACATAGCATACAATCAACTTGTGGAACTCCTTACCTGAGGAGGTTGTGAAGTCTAGGACTATAACGGCGTTTAAAAGAGTACTGGATAAATTCATGGAGGTTAAGTCCATTAATGGCTAATAGCCAGGATGGGTAAGGAATGGTGTCCCTAGCCTCTGTTTGTCAGAGGGTGGAGATGGATGGCAGGAGAGAGATCAGTTGATCATTACCTGTTAGATTCACTCCCTCTGGGGCACCTGGCATTCGCCACTGTCGGTAGACAGGAGAGTGGGCTAGATGGACCTTTGGTCTGACCCAGTACGGCCGTTCTTATGTTCTCAAATGTTATTTTCAGAGGTCTCAATGGTATGAGGCCAGGATATGGAAAATATTGCCCTTAGAGGACCAGGGCAAGGACACACCATATAACTTTATGTTCTTAATGCAAGGTGCATTTCTTCACCACCCCCGTCACTAATAAAAACACACAGCACAGAACACAAATGTCACGTCCCTTCCCGGCAAGTGATGACCTGGCCTCAGTTATTCATTCCTTTGTCATTTCTTGGCTGTACTACAGCAATGTAACTGACTTGAGCAGAAAGTTTTCAGCCCTTAAAAAACTCCAGCTGGTACAGAACACCGTGGCGCATCTTCTGAGCCACATCAGACCCATTTTCCATTCCATACACTGGCTGCCCCTAGAATACTGAATCAGGTTCAAAGTCTTGGTCCTTATTTCAAAAGTGCTCTAATGGCTTGGACCCAGGTTATCTTTAAAAAAAACAACAACAGCAAAAGCTCTGGGATGAAGACCACAGCTGACAATGTCAACTTTCTACCATAAGAGTAAATCTTGTTTTGTGCAGGAGACACAACCTTGTCAGGTACTGGTTCAAGACTGGGGAATGAACTCCCTCACCACTACATCACAAACCTCACCACCTTCCACTCCAAGTGCCAGGGCTTCTTGACCTACCTACCTTCTGTAATCTAAACGTGTGTGTGTGTGTGTAAAACAAACCAAACCCTGGGGAGAGGATGACAGAACAAACATGTGACCGATGTTAGTTATGTTGCTTAATGCACTACTGGAAGGCGCTCAGATGCTATGGTGAGGAACATGGTAAAAGAACTCATACAGAATAGAATAAAAAAGCAGTGGTTAACAATTCTATTTATCTTTAATAAAAAGTTAGCCACTAGAGTGCCTTATAAAATTCATGGTATTTAAAACCTTAAAAGTAAAGGGAGTTGGATGCATTAGTGAACTCACCAAACTTACCTGTGGGTGATGATGCTAGTTGAATAAATTAATATTGGAGAGAGTGCTAGTAGCTTTCCAGTGCCTCTGTAGCCTGATTTTTCAAAGCTGCTGAGCACTCACTAGGCCAATGGAAACTACATGTGTTTCGCTCCTTTTGGCAATCGGACCACTAGGACCTCATTCAAAACCCATTGACTTCAGAGGACTTTGGATTAGGCCCCTTGTGATTTGGGTATGTGCGTTCAGCATCTCAAAAGCTCAGGCAGGCCCCTAAATAAATGTTTTCAAATTTGGGTACCTAAGTTAAAGAATGAGGCATCTGTAGTGGAGCTCAACACAAGCCAACTCTTGTGATTTTAATGCAGGTTTTGCATAGTACTTTTCTTAAAGCCTCAGCTCCTGGCATCAGATGATTATGTGTAAATCTTAGCTTTCATTTTTTTTTAAAGTAAGTTTTTTAGCAGTTGTGGTTGAAAAGAGAACCTTGCAACGGTGAGCCAAGAAGGCAGGGGAAAAAAAGGACCCCAGATTTATTACTTTTTAAAATCACATTTTTAAGCTAATCTTGTGATTTTGTAGGGGCTGACTTGTGATTTTGAAAGCTTGAGTTTAGTCGTACTGCTGGCTATTGAGGTCTCATTGATTATCTGTTAAGTGGTTTGAGATCCTTACATTTAAGTTGTAAAGTGTAATGAGTTTTTGCTGTTTTATTAAACAAACTTTCTCATTGGTAAACCATTCTTGGACAGCTGAAAGTAGCCACGCTTTCTGAAAGCTTTTGCTGATGTGCACATGCTATTCTAAGAAAGTCGGCTTGACATTGCTATTGGTTTACCAAAGACCAAACTCTGCTCCCTGAGCAACAAGATGCTCCTGTAAGGAAAAAAAAAATACCCTCACAATCCAAGTGACATGTACGCTGCTGCTTTAATGGCATCCTGACTGAATTGAGTCTGAAAGAAGCTTCAGGCTCACTAATATGATTTACATTTTTACAGAATTACACTTTGAACATTAGCTCTAGCTCTTACTTTGTAGAATTACAAGAATGTACGTGTCTCCATTTGGGGATCATGGTGTGCGTGGGGGACAGGAGATGTTGCCAAGCCGGCAGGGTCATAAAATGATCCCTGTTTATGTGCTGCAACGTGTTGTACTTAAAGTGAAGTGAAACATTTTTAAACATTAAGCTTAACTGGAACAAGCCTGAAACCCACCACCAGCACAAGCAGTCAGTGCATTTATCTAAATGAGAAGAGAAATGGCGCCGACGATTGTAACTAAACGAGCAGTACTGGTAATGAAATAATTCTGAAGTGCTTCGGAGAGAACCTGTGCGCCGTGCAAGCAATTGTGGTGGAATTTGAGGCTATTCCTTGAGTTGGCATGTGAGGATAATACTGCTGCTTAGCAGTTATTTGGCACTTTTCCTTTCCGAAGCACTTCACAAATGCTAACTAATTGAGGCATGTGAAGTTATCTGTGTTCAGAATGTGTTGTTACGTTGTTTCATGCTGCACATATCTCAGGGGAGAGAGCTGCACAATCACCAGCAACAAATGGAGTATTTAAATATAGGCTGAGCTGTTAGGAAAAACAGCTGGCCAGATCCTGGGCCTCTTTGCACCGTTCAGAGGGCACAAATAGGGTAGAGAGCGTTCCTTCTGTGGCAGCGAAAGAGTCTCTGATGGGGGAGGGTGCGGGGCTGGGGGAGGTGTAACGCTGTATAGCCTTCTCTGCCCCACTCACTCAACCCCCTGGCACATTGGTCTTTCCTGGATGGAGGGAATGGAGTCATCATCTATACACTCTGTTCTGGCAGTCCACAGCCAATGCAATGGTCCTTAGGCAACTGCTCCGGCTAGCATCGCATAGAGCAGACTGTAGGGGTGGTTTGGGGCTTAGCACCTCCTTTTCCTTCACCACCCTGGTTCCTGCACCAAGTGCAGTGTTGACCTTGCTCAGGATAGTTACTGTGCATCTTCTTACACACATCCTGAAAATAAAATGTTTATGTAATGATGTGTTAAAATATTTCTAGTTTTAAGAAAAAGCATCTCACACTTCTAATGATTTTTATAACTCTCAATAGTATTCCTAAAACACCAATAACTGTGGGCCAATTTTTCAGACTTGGGGCTCCAAAGATAGAAACCTATGAGTGAGCATATGTTGGCTCCTAAATAAGGACACAGATATTCTGGTCACCTAGAAGCACCTATTTATTGTATAGATTCTCCCTATTCATTTAAAATGAAATTCTCCCCAAAGGTGCAGATCCTCGGTAGATCAGTTATGCTTTCTTGAACTGAAAATTTTATCAACTTTCTTAACAATGATCAAAGCCTCTCTTTTTCCTGAGTATAATAAATTTAACTTGAGACCCTCTTCCTGCGATATTATTTAGCAAGCTTTTATTTTATAAATTGTATTAATAAAAAACAGGTAAAACTCCTTCCAGTTAAATGTCAAGTGCTTTGAAGAACATCTTGTAATGATGAATTGCTAGTGTTATAGGCTGGGACTGTGAGCTGGCTTTTGAATTCATGCCTGGTAAACGTTGAAAGTTTGGCTAAACCCCAAAGATATCAGGGTTTTCTTTTTTCAGAATATGTCCAAACATTTTCATCTGACAGTTCTTAACTTTCATTCAGTAAGAATAGTATATACGTGTTCTGAGGTCCAGAAGGAGGTGAGAGGCAGAACAGTTGAAAGTGCCTGGGTAAAGATAAAAGGTAAAAAATAGGGGCGACATCACAGTAGTGGTCTAATGTGTACCACCAAATCAGGTAGAGGTGGTGGAGGAGACATCTGTAGAACAAAAAAACAGAAATATGAAAACTACAAGACCTGGTAGTAATGGGGGGCTTTAAGTACCCAGACATCTGTTGGAAAAGTAACAGCAAAACTCAAACTTTCCAGTAAGTTCTTAGAATGTATTGTTGACAACATTTTGTTTCAGAAAGTGGAGAAAGTAAGTAAGTGGAAAGATATTTTTAGATTTGATTCTGATCAACAGGTAAGGACATGTGATATGTTTGTGACCCTGGACTCCATCTTGGGCTAGTAACTTTCCACAAGCAGGGGCTGTGGTCTTTGTTTGGGACAGTGAAATTCCATGCACATGGCAGAGGATATAAAAGACCCCTGAAACATCTCCCTTTTGTCTTCATTCCCCTGGACTGAATTACTAACACGGGCACTCTACACAAGGAGTCCTGATGATTCCCAATCTGTTTGGGTGATTCTAGAGAGACCTTTGCAAACTAGTAGTTTATTCTTTTATTCTATCTTTGCTACAAACCTGATACAAGGACTTTGCAATCGCATGTATGTATACAATTCCTTTACCATTTGTCATAACATTTTTCCCAGATTTGGACCTTAGCGTCCAAAATATGGGGGTTAGCATGAAAACCTCCAAGCTTAGTTACCAGCTTGGACCTGGTAAAGCTGCCACCAGCCAGGAATCTATCCAGTGCCTGGCGCACTGTGGTCTCCCCAAAACCTTCCCTGGGGGACCCCCAGACTCAGATTCCTTGAGTCTCACAACAAAGGGGAATAAACCATTTCCCTTCCCTCCTCCAGGTGTTCCCTCCCTGGGTTCCTGGAGAGATACACAGAAGCAAGCTCCGTGAATCTAAACAGAGGGACTCCACCCTCCCTGTTTCCAGTCCTGGAAAACACAAGTACTTCCCCCCCCCCCTCACCCAGAGGGTATGCAAAGTCAGGCTTAGTAAATCTAACACAAAGAGATTTTCCCCCTGACTTCTTCCTCCCACCAATTCCCTGGTGAGCTGCAGACTCAATTCCCTGGAGTCCCCACTAAAGAAAAAACTCCAACAAGTCTTAAGAAGTAGGCTTTATATAAAAAAGAAAGAAAAGGACATAAAAATGGTCTCTCTGTATTAAGGTGACAAATACAGGGTCATTTGCTTAAAAGAAAAAAATGAATAAACAGCCTTATCCAAAAAGAATACAATTCAAAACATTCCAGCAACTACACACATGTAAATACAAAAAAAAACACAATATTGTCTTACTATCTTGTACTTACAACTTGGAAACAGAAGATTAGAAAGCTAGGAGATAGAAAAATCACTCTCAGAGCCGAGAGGGTCAGACACAAGACAAAGAAGAAAGAACTCACACCCAAAACTTCCCTCCACCCAGATTTGAAAAAGTCTTGTTTCCTGGTTGGTCCTCTGGTCAGGTGTTTCAGGTTACTCCTTTCCAGGTGAAAGAGACATTAACCCTTAGCTATCTGTTTATGACACCATTTATAACTCTTTTTTAAAAAAAACATTATTAAACCTTTAGTTTTAGTTACTGAAGGATTTACATCAGTGTGATTATTGGGTAAAATCTGAGTTATGTATTGACCTGGCTAAGTGGCTGATCTGTTGGAATTAGAAGGACTCTATTGCTGATAAGGTTGGTTTTCAGTAACCACTCATCATGAAGTCTAGTGTTCGGGTGATGAGCCAAGGGTTGGAATACCTAAAGAGACTGCATTTTGACATCTTGTTAACTATTCTGGAGATACAGAAAGTTCACTTTTATTTCTGGCTTGGTATAATCTAATGATAGAATAACCACCAGTTTGGGGTGAGTCTACCCTGTTTCTCAGTAATCTGTCCTGAATTTGGCACTCTCAGCTGGGACCAACTGAGGCACAGCGGTATGGTATCCAACTTGAGACACTGTTAAATGGGCCTGATTTTCATAGGGTGGATACTCAGCACTTTCTGAAAATCAGGTCCCTTTAAGGGGTCCCAAGTTGGACAGCCAAAAACATGAATCCCTTTTGAAAATGTAGGCCTTTACATTTATTCGAGGCTAATATTGTACTCTTGTGTAACAATAAAGTCCACTTTGAGAAGGATACAATGGTGTTAAAATTATTTGGTACATACATTGCAGACAGTCACGGGGCACAAGTGGAAAAATTGGCCTTTATCCTTGTATTGTGGAGTTTGAATGTACAGTATGTCTAGATCAGAGACTTTTTTTTAGCACTTTAATTACTTAGAGTGCTTGCTGCTTTGGCGGTAGATTAACAAATGCAGATCAATTCGTCCATCAATCCATGTCCATTTTGTTATTTGAGAACATCCATTCATCTGCAGGGATAACATCTGCCAAGAAAAGGTATTACAAACAAAACGCAGGGTAAAAAATGAACTGTTCTTGATAATCTTCTGCACTCATTTGGCTATGCATGATAACTCTTTATAGAGATGTCCTGTAACAAATGAGAAGTTAGTTTATAATGGAGCAGAAAATATAACTACTCAGAGTGATGTTTTCAGCTAGTTAATAACAAATGCTGAGGATGTCAGGAATTTTATTTTTGTTGTTGACTAGTTTGAACACTGACTCTGTGGATGAGATATTCTCGGGGCATACGTTTCCTGTTGGTAAAATAAACAGCATAAAGCAGTGGAGGGAAATATTTTGATAGAAAACACTTAACAGCTGGGCAGGTGTAAGGAGGTCTACCACTCACTGTTCAGCAGCGCCTCCTTGTGGCTCTTCTAGGGAATTAGTTCCCCATCTGGAGGTCACTCACTCTGCGGCCCCTCTTTGGACTGGTCGGGAGCTGCAGCACCTCTCCTTCATGTCTTAGTCCTCTAGCCAAGTCACAATTATCTTCCCTTTCTAGGGGTCTCACCAGAGTCTGTCGCCACACCATTTCGGGCAGTCTCCATATCCACTGTGCTGACTGCACCATTCCCACACTGGCTTATAGGGGAACCTAGGCCCATACTCCTACCCTGGATTCCAATTCAGGGCCACTTGAACCAGCATTCAGGTCTATTCTCCTGGACTGCTTTCTATACTCCTTTAACAGGCTCTTACTCTCCCCGCTCGTATCGGGGGTGTGACTGCAAGTTTCCTCACTGCGCCCCTCTTCTCTTCTCAACTCCAGCAAAGAAGTACCTGCAGCTGGCCATGCCAGCTGAGTCAGGTTCGTGGGACTTGGGCTACGGGGCTGTTTCATTGCTGTGTAGATGGCTGGACCCTGAGCCCTGATACCCGCCCACCCTGCAGGGTCTGAGACTCCAGGCTCCAGCCCAGACATCTACACAGTAATGAAACAGCCTCGCAACCTAAGCCCTATGAGCCCAAGTCAGCTGGCATGGGCAAGACCTGGGTTTTTCCTTGCTGTGTAGATATATGATAGAAGCCCTACCTGTTTCTCCCCAGGTGAGCTCCATTTTTAGTTGCTATCATTGCTGCTTAGCTTCCTAGCTGGTGCAGCCTAAGGCTAATTGGCCTCTCCTGCAACCTTAACCCCTTCAGTGCTGGTGTGGGAGGAGCACCCCATCACAGGAAGAAAGTGTGTGTGTGTGTGTGTGAGAGAGAGAGAGAGAGAGAAAGTGTGTGAGAGAAAATTATGGGAGGAAGGGTAGTTAGTGGGTGTATAAGGAAGCATGGGTAAATGATTTAAGGAATGTCAAGAATAAATCAGACTCAATAATGGATAAAATAATGAAGCATTTAACATTTGGAACATAATTAGGAATTAATTCAAGTGGAGAATGGTTTTTGAAATGCCATGGCTAACCTCACATAATTAAAAATTAACTTTGTTCTGCTTGAGATTGGACTCCACATCTATACACATTTAACACTTGACAATATGTTTGAGGTAAGTAACATTGGAATAATACTTCCCTATCTCATAGGGTTGTTGCAAGAATAAATACATGAAATGACCGAGGCATTCAAATACTATGGTAATGGTGGCCATATAGGTATATATTATCTATAGTTATTTCCCTTAGATAATTTACTTAATTGATTCAGCTTAATTTTCCTCTCATGGAATGTCCATTATCCGATTGAGTTTCCTCAGACTTCATCATTGTTTTAATCTTTTCACATTTTTTATTTTACTTTCTGAATTGAACACAAAGAGTTCACTGTCAGCATTTGATGCTACGTGTTTGAAATTTGGGCCTTGATGTGTAGTTGTGATTGGTCACAAAGTATTGTTTCTGTTCCCTGATTGGATGAGTGAAAATTATAAGTAGGAAGAGAGCTGGAGGAAGCTGCTAAGCCTATGACTCTCTCTCAGGAAGGGGGGACGAATTTAGGGACAGGTAGCAGATAAACAGGACAAAGCAATTTGTTTTCTTTAAAACAATTATTAGTCTCTTCCCCTCTAGGAAAGACGGTCCTAGGACATCAGTTTTTTTTTTTAAATCAAGCTAGTGTCAGATTCATTTGGCAGATGAGGAGTTACATTGAATTCATCTGTCATTACACTGGCACACAAAATTTGCAAGTGCATGCCCAATCCTGAGAGAGGTCAGATGTGGGCCTATAGCAGGATGGACCCCTGCTCCTGCCCTGAAGGGGTTAAAAAGAGCCCTGGGAAGGGGCTGTGGCTGGAGAAAGCAGCCTTTAGGCTGGGGCAAGAAGCCTGGGCTGATTGGGGAAAGTAGGCTCAGCTGTGGCCATGCTCCACTCAGGGAGGGATTCGGGTCACTGTGAGATGTAGTTGGATCAGGACTCTTTCCAGTGGTGAGCCCCAGCTGCTAAGACATCCCTGCGCACACCTGTCTGCCTTGTGCACTTAAAATCTCCCTCTACTTGTGGTTCCCACCCTCTCTTCAGGCCAGAACATAGCACACGGAAGGTTGTCCCTCATGGCTGTGGCATGGAACCGTGCTTCATGCTGATTATTTAGACTGTAAGCTCTCTAGAGAAGGGACTGTATACTACTCTGTGTGTACAGCACCTAGCACAATTGGGGCCCCATTTGCAGTTGATCCCTAGACACGTCTGTAAATAAACACCACTAATGAAGTTTGGTGGCTGAGCAGAGGGGAAGCTTGTGGCCACTGCTAAGAGGGTAGGTGCACACTGCAGTGCTCAATGTGAAGGGGGCGTGGCTAAGCAGTCGGGGAGAGGGGTCTCCTATGTTGTGAGCAGGGCTGGCTCCAGCATTTTTGCTGCCACCAGTGGCGGAAAATAAAAACAAAGTTGCGATCGGCAGCAGCTCTGTCGCCACTGCTTCATTCTTTGGTGGCAGTTCGGTGGCAGGTCCTTCCGGGAGGGATTGAAGGACCTGCTGCCGGCCGCCAAATTGCTGCCAAAGACCCGGACGTGCTGCTCCTTTCCGTTGGCTGCCCCAAGCACCTGCTTGCTTGCTGTTGTGAGAGGAAGGGAGCAGCAGAGAGGCAGGGCTCCTGCTGGCAGGGGAGGGAGAAGAATGGAGAGGCTGAGATCTGAGCCATGGGAATTAGCACGGTAACGGTTTGGTGGGTTAAAATCCATGTGGCTTGTGATTCTGCAAAATGTGAGCAGGCTCTGTCTTTTTCATTATAACCTATCTCCTCGTTTATTAGCAAGGGTGGAGCAAATCTTTACCCCTTGGGGAGCAACAGTTATATGACTTTCCAAGAGCACCCTGTGGGGAATCCTGGGGTTTTATTATCTATTTATTTCAAGGAGGTATGTACAGCAGGGGAAAGAGGGCAAGAGATGCTGAGGGATTAAATATAGCTGGCTGCTTCCCATTGCCTAACCTCTGAGTGAAGATTTCACTGTGACTTCTGGGAGCAGCGTTACAGTGGGATTTGTTGCAATGAGCTCAGTGACTATTAATGCTCACTCAATTAGTTGCCCTGATGGAGGAAATACAGATGGAGGGGCACTCACTGCTCCTCTTAAGTCAATCATTGGGAGTCGCTCCTACTGGCAGATAGGGGTCTTTTGCAGAAGCTCACTAGAGATTTAAAATATCTGCATTGGGTGGAGAGGGGGACTGGATGATTAAGGGGATGGTTGAATAGGCTATGGAGTCTTGTTAGTTCTCGGTCCGTAGTTTTGAATCAATTCCATGTTAGCAAGGCTAAATGCTCATCATCTGGCATATGTCTAGGATGTGTGAAATAACATGGCTATCTCTGCCTTGTTGCTAACAGGCAGTCACCCATATAACAGAAATGACAGGCGCTTATCTTGGCCAACATATGGGGGACGAAGGAGGGACCTTGAAAGTGATACACACACACACACACACACACCTCTATAGATTGAGCTAATGAGACCAGCCCTGTAGCTGGGCTGTAACAGAACCATATTCTCCATGGATAGGGCACAGATGGGGGGACATGTTACACACACTAACCAATGACAGGTTTCAGAATAGTAGCCATGTTAGTCTGTATCCGCAAAAGAATAGGGGTACTTGTGGCACCTTAGAGACTAACAAATGTATTGTAGCATAAGCTAACCAATGAGTTACACAGACATTACAACTGTCTGTGTTGTTGACTGTGTTCACAGAGAGGCCAAGGAATGGGCAGGGAGACTGAACTTACCTAGAAAGGGGTTCCTGTAAATCCAGATTTATTTATATTGGTGAAGGCAGGGTCAGGGGAACTTGCAGTGCAGTTCCTAGTGCTGCATCCATTCTGAGATAAACCGATGACTTCAATCTCCAGTACTGAATGTGCTTTTAGAACAGAGTGTTTCTAGCCTGCTCGATGGGGATAAAACCCCTCCAGAGCTGCCAACAATCCAATGAGAAAAAGAGGTGCATTTGGATGAGACTCGGCAGTTTCCAACTCAATTTGTGTATGCGTTGAGGGTTGGGGATGCAAGCGGAGATGTTCCTGAGAGTTCTAGAAGGAAAGAGGACTAGAGAGAAAATTAGAATGAACATTGGAAGAGCCCAGAGGAAAGGCAGGCGAATCTTCTGGGTGCAATGATTTTTCATACATGGTACAGGTAGGGGAGAGGGGAGATATGCAGGGATAAATGAAATGGCTTTATACATTTATAGCAACAACAGAGTTTATTTTTGCCCAAGATCTTGAGAGAGAACAGTGTTGGCCTTAGTAACAACTACAGCTGCTTGGGAACTTTGCATCACAATGATTTTTTGCATGTAAAATGCAGCTTTCACAAAATAAAAATGGTCTAAATCTTCCCCTCCCCACCTTGGGAGAACTGAAATGAAAGATTTTCCTTCAGGCCATTTTGATCCAAATCAAGATATTGACTTATTAAACTGGCACAGAACTTTTTATTTCAAATCAATTCAACATTAAAGTTTCCCTATGGCAATGCATTGCCTCTTGGGAGTTCTAGTTTTGGGAATGTCATCCACCCATTCTCCCAAATCAGCCAAGCTCCCTGGCTGGATTACCTCTACCATGATGCAACACAGTCCTCGCTCTGACTGAGCCATGTGGTGCATCATGGGATTCGTATGATTGTGGGTGCATTGTGGGGCATGTGGACAGGCCCAAAGAGGTTATCTGCTGCCCAACCTATAACTGTCATGAGGAAATGTGGCACCCTAGGAAGTTGCTGTTTAATGTTGAACTGACTCAAAACAAAATAGTTTGGATCAGTTTGTGACACACTTCAAACTCAGATTCTGCTCTTTGAAGGCACCAAATTCCTTATGAGATACTACAAACACCTGAAATAGACCCCTGAGTCTCCTTCTGCTCTATATGAAATAAAGCTAGATGCCCCAAACATAGTTTAACATGGCTGAGCAACAGGATTCAGCAGCCTAATAACAATAAGCCACATGGTTTAAGATTTTTTGCTCCTTTACAGTACTCAGTGCCCAAGGACTGGCCTGACAGGAGTAAAACAACAAGCTGCAACTGATTTTCTGTAGCTGCATATTCCTAGTACTTTGAACAATTTTCTATTTAGGCAATAAATATTTTAGAACTCGTTAAAGCGTAAATGCATAGCACATGCCTGTAATGCAGAATAGAGAGCAACTCAGGGGTCAGTGGGAAAAGGGCTCAAACTAACAAGTTTAGCCCTATATCCCAGCCAGCCAGGGTAGGGAGTGTGTAGAAATTGTTCCCTCTGGGGAACACAGTGGTAGCGTGTCCAAAAAGTTCAACCGCTGTGAAAATGTAAGTTAACACTGTAAGAACAAAGCATTCCCTTTTATGTCTCTCTGTCAAGGTCAACAAACTGAAATGAAATATTTTTATTTGGGAATAATGAAATATTTCATTTTGACTGAAAATTCTGAAACAAAACATTTTACCACTTCAGAACTGAAAATATTTTTTGGAACTTTTGTTCTGCAAAAAAATTCAATATTTCATCTTTGTCCGTATTTGGAACAACGAATGTTGAAATCAGAATTTCTTGCAATACAGAAATTCTAGTTTTCACTTAGACAATATTGTTGTGGCTAGATCTGAGACTTTCTGAACGGAGGGAGGAGTTATAAGTTGTTTACAAGCTGAACCAAGCTCATGGACCTATCTAAATAGTTTCTTTTTCCTTACACTCAATTAGGGCCCAATCCTGCAATCAGATCCAGGAATGTAGAGCCAGCACTATTTAACTTTTTAAAATATCATGAACAACGTTATAGAAACACTGGAAATCTAATGAGCCACTATATTCATTCTCTCTTTAGCTAGATCAATACATCTTCTGAAGGGAGCAAAGTGTTATACAAGCAAACTGCAGTATAAAAATTTGAATAAAGACAGAAAGAATGACCTACCTCCAGCCATCTCTGGATTCCTCACACATATATTAAAGGGTGCTTTGCTTTTATGCTAGTTTGTGCCCAAAACAATGAGGCAGTTAAGCATTACTAAGGTTGTCTTGATCTGTGTTTTTTGCAGGAGGTCTGACTGATCACCATGGTCCCTTCTGGTCTTAAAATTTATGACTGTACAGGTGTCCATATAATGTAAGACTAGATCTTATACCTTACTCCTTGACTGTGACACAAAATTAGCCCATATTGCCAAGGTTCTCATTTCTCCTGAGTCTTAAGTATCTGTGCCCAGTTCTTAGTGGGTTCCTAAATGCTTCTGGCCTTTCCTTTCCTTTCCCACTGCCTCTTTGTCTATAGTAAAATATCTTTTCCCAGCTTTACTCTGCTGTTCAGCCTTCTCCCCAGCCTTTTTCACCTCCAGCTGTGCTAAGTAGCAGGAATGGGAAGAAAAGGTCAAATTGGTTTAAAAGTAGTCATGCAGACAGTGCTACCTTGGTGGGCAGAAAAAGGGTAAAGGCTCCTGAGGTGAACATAAAAGGAGATGTAAAGAGACCCTGTTGGCGTAATTGTCAGAGAGCTGCAGGAGATTAAAGGGCTGGGGGGATTATGGCATCTAGAATTGCAGGCTCCTGTGGGGAAGAGATGATTTGATCAAAAGGTGTAAGGAAGTGGAGGAATTAAACTGATCATGACTGAGGTTCACTCACATCTAAATAAAAGCCTGGCCTCCAGTGCTCCAAAGGCTCAATCCTGTGAAGTTGCAAGCACTGGCTGTGATCCAGAAAAGCACTTAAGCACACGACTTTTCACTTGTTTAAAATTATTTAAGGCTTTCCTGCATCAGGTCCAGAATGCTCACCTCCTTACGGGATTGAGCCCTGAATCCTGGACCCAGTACACATCTCTAGGTGCCTGCGCTGCTGAGGTGCTGAGCACTTCTGGCAAGGTACTGATCCGAGCCTTGAAATCTGTGGATTTCATTGGGAGTAGAAGGTGCTGAATACCTCTTTGGGATTGAAGGATTGGGCCCTCACTGGGTTTCTTAGCATTAAAATATAGAAGCTGGGCTGCGAAGAATTATGCAAGAGCCCTAGGAAAAATCTGGTAAGAAAGTCTTGGAAACAGAATGATTAATGATAGCGAGCATAGATTCAAGCCCAGGTGGTCGTGCTTTGCTCATCTGCTATAGTTATTTGGCACTGCAGCTGTGGCATATAGGGGAAAAGCCATAAGTAGAATTAATATTTGAAGTGAAACCGTGTCAAATGTTTTCTTTTGTTTTTTAAATGGAGATAAATGGCAAATGCAAATCTATTTTATTCACGGGTGGCTCTTTCCTAATTGCTTTGGATTGATTTTATGGCTAAGGCACTGTCATAGCAATCAGAAGATTTGGTTTCAGTGTCTGCCACAGACTTCCTGTGTGACCTTGGGCAAGTTGCAAATCTCTCTGTTCCTCATCCGTAAGCTGAGGGATATGTCATCCATTGCTCCACCCTTTGTCCGGCTTGTATACTTGGATTTCAGGCTCTCTGGGGCAGAGAATAGCTCTTACTATGAGTTTTTACAGCACCTTCCACAACGGGGCCTCCGTCTGGGTTGTTGCCTCAAGACAGTTTTGTAATACCAATAATAAACACTTGCACAACGTAGTTCTCTGAAGCATCTCTACACCCAATGCAGTCACTAGGATGTGTTTGTTTGGCACTGGTCTTATGAATATCTCAGCTTACTTCAGATTTTACTTCAGATATCAAGCCTTTAAAAAAACACACTCAGAAAACCATATTCCCTCTAACTTCATTTAGTGAAGATCTATTAATTATGAGCAGGTGAATGTTGATCGGAAAAGTAATTTGAGCATCTGTAGTATGGAGGGTTATTTACCCATTCTTCCCTCCTATGCTTTAAATCAGTGCTTCTCAATCTTTCCAAACTACTGTACCCTTTTCAAGAGTCTGATTTGGCTTGTGCACCCCAAGTTTCACCTCACTTTAAAAACTACTTGCTTACAAATTCAGATAAAAATACAAAAGTGTCACAGCACACTATTACTGAAAAAGTGCTTACTTTCTCATTTTTACTACATAATTATAAAATAAATCCATTGGGATATAAATTTTGTACTTACATTTCAGTGTATAACAGGGGTCAGCAACCTTTCAGAAGTGGTGTGCCGAATCTTCATTTATTTGCTCTAATTTAAGTGCCAGTCATACATTTTAACGCTTTTAGAAGATCTCTTTCTATAATATATAATTAAACTATTGTATGTAAAGTGAATAAGGTTTTTAAAATGTTTAAGAAACTTCATTTAAAATTAAATTAAAATGCAGAGCCCCCCAGACCAGTGGCCAGGCCCCGGGCAGTGCAAGTGCCACTGAAAATCAGCTTGCGTGCCGCAGGTTGTCTATCCCTGGTGTATAATATATAGAGCAGTATAAACATTTCATTGTATGAAATTTTAGTTTGTACTGACTTCGCTAGTGCTTTTTATGTAGCCTTTTGTAAAACTAGGCAAATATCTAGATGAGTCAATGTACCCCCTGGAAGACCTCAGTGTGCCCCCAGGGGTACACATACCCCTGGTTGAGAACCATGGCTTTAAATAATACTGATGGTGTTGTTTTTTTTGACTTTCATTTTGTTTAGCTTGCATTTAAAGTGGTTAGGGTTTTTTTTATATTGTTCTTGTTTTTAAAGATTCAAAAATGGATGTCTTTCTAAAAGATATGCTGTGGCTCAGCCACAAATTGTTGAGCTAGATGCAGAGATCACTGGGTGAAACTCAAAGGTCAGTATTTTATGCAGGAGGTCAGCCTAGTTGATCACAAAGGTCCCTTCTGGCTTTAAATATATATACCACTGTGAAAAACGTTGTTGGAGGCTATCTGAATGCCATACACTTGTGTGTGTCATGATTCCCCTCTAGGTGCTGGTCCACCTGGCGTATAATAGCTTACTACTCTTGCCAGCTTATGAAGTTTGCCCTTTAACTCAAGTGATAGAAATCTGTTCTTTGATGCTGAAGATTCTTCTTTCTGATGACACACAAGGGGGGAATGGGGTTCTATGAAGTCATTTGAAGCCCCTCTGAGTGCTCTTGTCATGCAGTATTTCTTCTGCCTTTCCTTTGCCTGCAAGTTCAGGCTTTGTTTTCTCATAGAATAATGCATGGCCTTGGCTCAGCACACGACAATAATTCAATTGAGAAGGTTCTGCTGACATGAGTTGTTTGCAAGCAGCTCCATCAATTGTATAAAGAGCTACGGAAACTCTGGATTGAATTACAGTGTTAGTGTACAGTCGGTTTGTAGTATGTATTTTTCTGTTCCTTTATTAAAATGTACAGTCTAACTCAGAACTACATTTTGAACCTTGCTTCTTGTCAGGAGGTCCAAAGCTATAGGCTGTCACCATGCAATTCATGACACAATCTGATCTATGGTATTTTTAGAGCGTTCATCACCCTAGTGTTTGTCTTCCTACAAAAGGAGTAGGATCTAATGGTACTGTGCAGGCACGTGTTGCTGTTTCATTAGTGTTGTTGCACCTATAGTATCTCTGAAAGAACATTGGATTTTCCATACTATCTAGCCACCATTGGTTCATCAAATCTGGTAACTTGCTTCAATTTAAAAAAATCAATGTAAGATTACTTATTCTCGCTGTCTAAGGTAGAATGAAACAGAAAAGGCAAAAGAGAAGTCAGTAAGCAATAAATAGACACCAGCTACTTAGAACAGTTTAACTAGTTTTGGCCGGGAACGGCGAACCACAGCCACCGGAAGCTGCAGGCGGCCATGCAAATGTAAATAAACTGTTTGGTGGCCTGCCAACAGATTACCCTGATGGGCCATGTGTAGCCTACGGGCCGCACGTTGCCCACCACTGTTTTAGATTCTGGTCTGAATCATACAGAGTAGAGATTGAAGTGGGGTTTGCCACATCCCAGATGAGTGCCCAACCACTGGTCTATTGGCTCTTCTGTACACTCACTCTCTGTTTTTTTCATGAAAAATCTCAAAGGGTCTCAGGTTCTTCCTGATATGAAAGAAAAACAAATTCCAAAAACTCTATTTTTTTTTCAAAACAAAATTCTTGGGATTTGGCCAGACCAGTTTTAACATTTGGTGTTTATAGAGTCATAGGAGTTAGAAACAGAACACGCTGACTTCCTGAAAATGCAGGACTAGTCATAGGGAAGCAGTGTTGGCTGGCAGACAGGACACCGGATGAGCACTAAGGAAATCTGAGTTCTAGTACCAGCTCTGCCTGACCTGGGGCAAATCATGTCACTCCTCTGTTACCTCTCCAACTCTTTGTTTAGATTATAAGTTCTCTGGGGCAGGGACTTTCTTTTGTTATGTGTCTGTACTATGCCTGGCACAATGGGTCCCTGATCACTCGTGCCTGAAGGTTCTACTCTAATATAAATAATATTCCTGATTGTGGATTTATTGGTGCTTAGGGTTAGTCAAAAGATTAGCCCTGCATGGATGTGCAATGGGGCAGAAGGTGCATGAATCCACCCCCTTGCATTATTTAGTGGTTGCCATTAGCCAGGATGAGCAGAGATGATGTCCCTAGCCTCTGTTTGCCAGAAGCTGGGATTGGATGACAGGGCAGGGGTCACTTGATGATAACCTGTTTGTTCGTTCCCTGTGGGGCACCTGCCATTGGGCACTGTCAGAGACAGGATACTGAGCTTGATGGACCTTTGGTCTGACCCAGTATGGCTGTTCTTATGTTCTAGATGCCATCACAGCCCTTAGGTTAGCTGACAATTGCTCTGGCCTATCAAAAGGGTGAGTCAGTGCAGAGTTTGTGGGCCCCTAGACACTGGCTAGTGTAGCTGGGCTGGGACAGGATGGATTTCCTGCTGAACTCTTTCTAAGAGTTAGGGTTGCCACCTTTCTAATTTCTGGTAACTGGAACCTGATGACCCTGTCCCTTGCCCTTCCTCTTCCCTCCAAGGCCCCACCTCCTCTCTGCTTCTTCCTGGAAGACCTGACCTCCATTGCTCGCTCCTCATCTTCCCCCCCCCCCCCCCCCCCCCCCCCGTCACTCACTGGATCATCTCAAGGAGCTTGGCTGCAGTTAGGAGGCAGCCCCAGCTGAGCAGAGGCTGGGGTGGGTTAATGGTCCAGTACGTTTCCCTTGCCCCGTAGTAACAGGGCTTTTGGTTTGGGTGCAATTTAGGGTTGTAGGCCCCCGAAAACAGGGCACCTGGCAAACCAAAAATCAGTCTATCCGGGTAAAACCCAGACGTGGGACAACCCTACTAAGAGTATTGCACAGCCTGCTCTATTCTCAGTGTTCCTAGAGCATTGTGCCAGAGCATGGCAGGGCCTGTAGGGGCCCCTGAAGAGGTGCTGTGCCATACCGTGAGCTGTGGTTTACACACTACAGTCCTCGCCATAAAGATTAGAGCAGTTTAAAAAACAAGGGATAAAAGGTCCCATCTGAGGCAGTGCAGGCCCTCAGAAAACCATCAGTGCGTCAAACTTGGGAACATGAAGTTTAAAAATCTAATTATTTTATACCATAGTTGAAAAGGGAATTGCTGACTAATGAAGATGTACAAAGCCTGTGGGAAGGCAAGTTCCCGGTGGCTGCATTACCCACATGGGATGTTCCAAAGGTGCCAGTTGCATCTCTCATTCTGAACACCAGGACTCTTGATTGGGGTGATGCCTGATTTTCCATGCAGAGACAGAATTTCTGATGCAGGAGTGACGAATGAAATAGTAGCCTGTTGTGATATCTTGTCGATGATGAAACCTGGTCAGTGTAGCCTTTACTAAAATGCATTAATTCTTTTTGGTATCACGTGACTACAGGCAGTTCACCGTATGGGTGTCACTCTGAATTTAAAATTACTCAGTGTGAACCAAGGATGTATAGCATTATGATCAGGAAAATGTGCCTCAGAAATGCAGAAACTCTTAAGATATCAAATAATAATGCCAGCTCTTATGCCATGCTTTCACCAGTAGATCTCAAAGTGTCTTACAAAGGAGGGCAAGATCATTATCCTCATTTTACAGATAGAGAAACTGAGGCACAGAGAGATGAAGTGACTTGCCCAAGGTCACCCAGCAGGCTAGTAGCAAAACCAGGACTAAATTCCTGACTTCCTAAGTCCCAGTCCAGTACTCTGTCTACAAGGCCATAGGTGAGTAGTATTCCAGCTTCAGTGCATGGAAGCTGGAATCATCCTTCTGATCAGCTGCAGAGTCTGTCTGAAGTTTTCCGACTGCCCAGAAAACAGGAGGAGAAACCCTGGGAAGGAATGGGAGATTGTGCTTAGATTGTGACATAAATATTGGAGCATGGCTTGAGAATGTTAAGTACAGTCACTAGGATTTTTCAGTTCCTGTATCTGGAGGTTATTTACTTTTTCTCCTTCACTTGGACAACAAGGAGGTCTATCCAAAGTGTACCCCAAATGAAAATGTCTTCCTAACTTACCAGTGGTCAGAAGCGTAGCCTGACCCAAAGTTGGGTATATATAATTGTAACTTGAGGATTAACAGGTTCTTGTCCCAAGATCAGGCCCAGTAAAATTATTGTAAAATTACCATATAATTTGGGAACTCCGATGTGTACAGGTGCAACACTCACACTATAGGAACTCTCTCTCCATATATACAAATATATATATTAATAATTTAGCAAAGTTATACACACACTTAAACTCAACAAGGCAAATAGAGATAATACAGAAAGTACATTTGGATGTCCATACTTACACCCTTATCTTTCATACTTAACCATTATCTTTCTCATCACTATCACCGTCATCATCCTCATTCTGGCCCCTCCCAAGGTCTACATCTCTCCAACCTCTCTGCTGCCCCTGGGATGCTACTTTTATAGTAGGTTATGCTGACGCTGCATGGCCAATGCCTTTTCAATGGAGGTCCTTATTTGTATTTGTCCCCTTAAGGTGTCTGTTTTCTATAGGTTCATATATGTATGAATGTATGATGTTACCCTATTAGCAGACATGTCAATTTGCTGTCATGGCAGCTTTGTGGTCGGAGGTTCTATCCGGAACTTTCCGGATGCTGGTGTCAGCTGTATTCTGTGATGGCTGATGTCAGTGTTCTGGACAAAATTCCCCCTCTGACACACCACTGTCAGTTCCCTATAGTGGGTGAGTTAATTAAGTTGATCTGTGCCAAAGGTTATAGGCCTGAAGCCTCACACTATCTACTAAAGCCAAATCTTAAGAATAAAAGCCTGTTGGTTCCTTGCATTACTACTAAATATAATAAAGCAATATAACAAAGCAATGAATATAATACAGGTGAGCTGGCCTACTGGGCTACAGAAGTGAACCAGTTAGGAACACAGGACTTGGAGGGACTGCCTGGGTCATCTATCACAGGCAGCTCTGTCAGATGATCCCATTCACAAGTTTGTCAATTTCCATTGGAATGCTGTTTAGATTGTTCGCCCCCACTACTCCTAGTGAGAGGCTGTTCCAGAAGCCCACTCCTGTTACAGTTAGAAATCTTCTTTTCATTTCCGGTCTAAATGTATTAACGGCCAGTTTATCCCCATTTGTTCTTGTGTCAGTGTTGTCTGTTAGCTTTAATAGCTCGTCTCCCTCCCTGGTACATCCCCCTGATGTGTTTATTGGGAACAATCATATCCCTTCTTGATCTTTGTTTTGCTAGGCTAAACAAATGGCCCTCGCTGATCAGTCTAATAGACTTCTCTGCACCTGTTCCACTTTGGATTCATCTTTTTTTGAACACAGGCAATCAGACCTGTACACAGTTTTCCTCACCAGTGTCTTGTATGAAGGCATTAATGCTTCCGTACTTCTACCGGAAATAACTTTGCTCTGCTCTGAATTTCTCTGTCCTAGGTGATGGTTATACTTTTAGAGCCAATTGAAATGCTTTGACTGAAACTTCTTTAGTTGGAAAATGCTGGTGTGTCAAAATCAAGATGTTTCATGGAAACAGTTCTGTCAGCAACAAGCTTTTTTGTATAAACCTTCTAAACAAAACAGATTTAATTTGAAACAAAATGTCAATATTTTTTGTTTAGTTTGTATTTTGAAAACCTGAAATATTCAGTTCTTGGATTTATTACATTGCCCTTCCCCCCAGTCACAGTGTGAGCTGGCTCTTTAAGAGGCATTGGGGCTAAGCCTCACCTCTGCCAGGTTTAGCCCATCTCTTGAAGTGAAGGAGTTCGGGGTCATGTGACGACAGGAGCAAATGACCAAGAGTCTCCTGGGAGATATAAGGGCAGCCTGAGTTCAGCCAGGAAAGAGATTCTAGGAGAGCAGACTTGGGAGCGTCAGGACCAGGACATGGACAGTCTGATCTGGTGGTCAGGCCTAGTGGTCAGAACCAGAGGTCACAGCAGGAACCAGGCTAGGAGTCAGAGCTGAAATCAGGAACCAGAGACCACATTAGAGTCAGGTCTAGTGCAGCAAGAAGTCTGTCAGTTGTTCAGGCAACTTCCTGTGGCACCTCATGCCTTAAATAGTGTGGCCTTTTGTAACCACTAGGCAACACTTGGAAGCATAAAACCAAACTTCATTTACCAGGAAAATGATGAGTTAAGCAAACAGGCATGCAGTTCCCACTTCCCACAACACTCCAGTTATCCTTACACCATTCCATCTTCGAGTGTATCAGTTGGTGGTCAGACCACTGACAACAGTGTGAAGTACAGCCTTATGATCCTGCAACCTAGCAGTACCCTTGGGAAGTTAGTTGGAGCTCTCTCTGCGCTTTAGCAAGACTACTCCTTTTATACACCATTTTAATACTAATTGGCATTAAACTGCCCTTTCCCATAATTATATTTCTGCCATCTTATTGGCCCTCTACGTTATACATTATTGAAATTTACATCTGCACCAATGTCCCTCTCATGCTGTCAGTGTAGATAACACTTTTTAATAAAACATTCACAAGTCTTGAAAACACTCATTGAAAACCTTGCTCAAGCCAGTTACAACCAAAACATAATGGTAAAATAACCCTGGGTCATGTCCTTGCTAACTCTTACTTTCCCACAACACTCTATCTTATTTAACTCTTATCATTGACATTTCTCACACTAGCAACTTTTGTTTCCCATGCTCCTTTTCACTTGGCCTAATGTAGGCCCCAGACTTAACTTACAGTTATTTCTTAACCTAAACTATCCTATAGACTACAATAGTATGGTTGGGCCAATCAGTGGGGCCAACCATTGACTGCAGTCAGGATCCTTGTATGCGGTGCCTCTGGAAGGAGTCCGAGTTTTGCTAGCCCCTTGCTCCCAACAATTCTAGAGTGGCTGCCCCGTGGGTGCTGCCTGGGAGCCTGTGGGCCCAGGTTCAAGACTGGTGGGCCCTTACACAGACAGGCAAGGACCAGTGAGCAGACCTAGGCTGAGAACATATAGGAAGAGTCACTGGGAAGGAGAGACTGGGCAGTTTGGGTTATTGTGCAGATAGCCTAATTGTTTAGGACCCAGGCCTATAGTAGAGGGTGGGCCTGGTTTTCCCCCTGTGTTGCTACTTTGTACAAGGGGAAGGAGGTACTGATGGGACCCTGTGAGGGCTGGAAGCTGAGTCCAGCAGAAAGGCTGCAGACTGTTGTGCAGTTGGAAGGACCCTTGGAGAGATGAGCTGGGTAAGAGTCTAGGGTGGCAGATTGGTT
Source organism: Gopherus evgoodei (assembly GCF_007399415.2). Taxonomy (NCBI): domain Eukaryota; kingdom Metazoa; phylum Chordata; order Testudines; family Testudinidae; genus Gopherus; species Gopherus evgoodei. The sequence continues at coordinate 285,799,840 of NC_044323.1, read as the reverse complement.
TTGTATCCTTTGCGCCTTTGACTTTGAAAGATGTGAACTCATGGTGTAGCTGAGTGGTTTTCAACCTCTTTTCATACGCGGACGCCTAAAACATTTTGAATGGAGGTGCGGACCCCTTTGGAAATCTTAGACATAGCCTGTGTGCCACCAGGTGTCCGTGGACCACAGGTTGAAAACCACTGATGTAGCTAGAGGGCTAAGCTACCTTACTGCTCATAACAATGAAGCTCCTGCACTGTGGATGACTGCTGAGAGGGGAAAATGAGGCACTAAATGAGCCTGATACCAGTCCAGGTAAGTCCCTCCTAAATTCCTATTTCTCTCCTTCTTTTACTTTTTCTTCCCTTTTTTCAATGAAAATGGTAGGAAGGAATAAAAAAAGAGGCGATTTCTGTGTAAGGAGAAGAAACCTTTTTTTGGGGGTGGGGGAGAGTGTCGAAATCCGAAATAAACAATTTGTTTAATGGCAGGTCCATGAAATGGCTACTGGGTTGTCTAATCACATGGCTGGATCTTCAAACTAGGATCCTAAATTGATGATATTGCAGGTGCCATTATTTTGCCCGGATGTAATTATACCCAAACTGGGGCATGGAAACTGACGTATAAGCACCCCAGGTGCTAGTCTCTCTAGGGCACAAGTTAGCCCTGTTGTGTGGGAGGAACAGGAGGACACTTGTGCTGACATTGCCTAAGCTCTACTTGTTTGTAGAGGTAAAATTTAGCTATTTGCGGAGGGCTAGAGTGAGGCCTGTGCCCCACTTAAATATTAGTTATGTTTTACTTTAAGGGCTTAAATGGTACTTAATTAGTTCATAGCCCCTGAGCTGGCCTCCACAAAGGGCTGAATTTCACTGTGGAGGAATAGGGGACTTCGATCTCCAGCGTTGCCAGATCAGCACGTTCCACTCATTTTAATGTAATAAATCAACTATATGACATTATACCGAACTCTTGTGGAATTGCAAGACTTGTACAAACCTTCTTTCTATTTTTGCCAATACTATATATGTGCTGTATGTTGGATAGAGAGGCATGATCCAGTGCCTGTTGAAGTAAATGGAAAGAATCCCACTGACTCTGGGTTTTTCATCAGGCTTATAGATGTAATGCATCACACAAATCCATACCAACTGCAAAGCCTGTTACATTCTGTTCTTGTCGTATCCGATCAACTAACATTCAGGCAGAGCAAATCACCTCCAGTGATGGAGTTACACAACCCCCTGTACCAAACTCCTTTTAGGCTGACCTATGGCCCTGCCGCTTCTCATTTAAAATTCTGATTCTTTATAAGCCCTCATTATTCATTTTATTTGTCTGAGGCATTCTCTTGCAGCTTACTATTCTTCTGCACATTCAGAGAATACAGATGAGTACCCTTGAGTAATCCGTCATTGACAAAAAGGGAAGGCTTGCTGTCAGAGCTCTATAGTAGCATACTGTCAGGGTGGTGACAGTGTGATCACAACTGTTTCAAATGGCATCCTGCTGGATGATAAAATCTTCTGTGTTGAGGGGGGAAAAAAAGCCAGCTCCATCCTCTGTTATTTTTGCCCTATTTAAATGTCAGTCCCTTTAATCCTGGTAGTGACAAATATAGAAAAATGCACTTGCTATTAAATACTTAGTTGGCTAAAATGTTTATTAGCTGCTCTGAATACCTACGTGCTTAACACATTCAGTACTGTTGTTTTTAGTAAGAGAATCCTGATGCTCATAGAAGAACGCAAAGAGTTTATAAAAGCATTGCTCAGTACTGAATGTAACTGTGCAGAACGTTCATAGTAAGGCCTTGCAAACCTCCGTCAGCCTTCATGTTCGTCTTATAGCAGCAGTCCTGAACTTTCCTGAAAGATGTACTGAAAATTTCAGTAACTTTTGGATCAGCACCTCCTTTCATGCATGGCGATCTCCCCACTGCCCCTCCACCCCTTCAGTCATCTTCGGCCAATAACCTTTTAGAATTGCTTCTCTTGCTTTCCAGGACGTCTCTCAGCCCCAGGTTGCTAAAGGGGCGGTAGAAGCAGCGGCACTTCAGGAGATGCCCTGCAGGGTTCCTGAGAGCTCTGTGGCACTTGTGCACAGTTTGGTAAGCTTGGGATTACACGTCATAATGTGCATAAAATGAGGTACTGAAGAACCCAATTAAACAAATACAAACCCCACACAATTACTTGCTAAATTCTCCAGAACAAGCCAAAGACATTGGTCCTCCTAAAAACGAACAGATCAAACAATGAGCTGAAAGTGTGGATTACTTTAAAAAAAATAAAACCACCTCCATGCCTTTTTGACTCTGCCTCACTCTTGAATACAATGTCCAGTTGGTCCCAAATGTTCTGGAAACATTCTATCCTCAGATAATATGGATTATTACGTATTGATATTGCCATAGTCCATATAGAAACCCCAATCAGGACTAAGGGCCTGTTATGCTAGACACTGTACAAACACACTGTATAAAGGGCAGGTCCTGCCCTGAAGAGTTTGTAATCTCCATTATGCCTGTGAAGTATCAGCTGAATTGGTTCATTTATGTCAGAATTAGTGGGATAAGAAACGGTGATGGAATACACTCCTGTATTCACACCCTACACACTATTATAATAATCTTTGTACAAGGTATGCCTTGTAGGGTATCATTTGACAACTCACAATTTGCTGGTCAGTATTATCCTGATAATATGTATGGCAACATGGTATGTGCAGTTATAAAATATCTTTATATGGTGTTATTAACACATGTTCCAAGCCACACAGCCCTGCCAAACCAAAATTGGCAAACAGGTTTGTCCCATACAAAGGAATGTGTGCTTGCTTTAATTTGCATTGAAGCAGTAAACAGAGTCATCAAGGAGGAAGGGAAAACAAAAAAAAGTTCAAATAAGTGGAAAAAAACCAGCAGGGAACATCCTTCTACATAGACTCTTTGTCTCCTGGGTCTCAGCTGGAAATGTTTTCCAAGAGAGGTATTAAAACTATAAAAAGGAAGGACCAACACCCAGAGGGACCCCTGTCTCTCTCCCTACCCATCTCATTCTCCAGACCTCAGAAGACAAAATGAAACAGATATTGGACTCTGGGAGAGAGGTTCTGATGTGAGAATTTGCTCAGCAATCTGCTGGAGCATGTTGTGAGAAAATTTGCTTTGCAACTAAGTTTCTTAAGTGTTTGTTTTTTCTTGTAACCATTTATGACTTGTATGCCTCTTTACTCACTTAAAATCTATCTCTTTGTAGTTAATAAATTTGTTTCATTGTTTTATCTAATCCAGTGTATTTAAGATAAAGTATCTAGGTAACTCTAAGGTAATAAACTGGAATATTATTCCCTTAAAGGAATAATGGACTTAATATATTTGTACTGCCTAGCAGAGTGCTGGGCAGTACAGGACATACATGTCTGGGAGAAAATCTGGGACTGGAGGCATGTTGGGGTCACCCGGCAGTATAACCAAGGCTGGTGAAATCTAGGGGGGTAAGAGCAGCCAGATGGGAGCTTCTCCAGCAAGGCATTGTAAGGCAGCAAAGGTTGCAGGACAGAGATGACACAGTCCCTCCCTCCACCCCCACTAGTCTGGTCTGTGCCTTGGTATGTTGCAGAAATGACTGTTTTGCACCTTGTATTGTCATGTGAAACTGTGCAAAGTAAAAGTCACATGCCATTCTAATTCAGTAGTATTGTACTCCTGCTCCGTTCTCGCTTGGCACAGGAATAAATGATGACACAGGGAGCAAGGCAGTGGAGAACTGGGCTTTATAATGGAGAGGTATTTCAACCTTAACTGTGCAGAGCCTGGATCCTCTTTATACTATGCAAGGCAGTGGTAGGTCCTTCATCTAGAATCTTTTAAAAAAGAGAAATGGCTGCTGTCTCACAGAGCAATGCAAACTTTAAACTGGTACAACCATGGTGCTTTAGATCAACTTATTCCTTTGAAAACCGGCAAGGGTAAAAGCAGAAAGAGCAGGATGCCTCGGGAAGAAAAGCTGAAGAAACAGGAGCGTGATGCAGTTTAGACATGGAGGATGATGCGTGTAAGGAATGATGCAGCGTGCAGAGCTGTTGAAGCAATGGCTGAGTTTGTTTAAGGAGAGCTCAAATGCTATCCTAGGGTAAAACTCTGTGCAGTCTGAACATTTTCTGCTTTCTAGCTAAATAGTTGCTCATCCCGTCCAGTGTTTCCTGAACAGTCAGAATCTTTAGACATAAAGGAATAAAACAGGCAGCCGGAAATGATAGGATTTTATTTTTCCCCTATGAAAGATGCACATGCAGTCAGGATTATGCACACGAGTCCCTGTCATCCTGGGGATTGGTCCAGTGTGACTGGGATTCATGATAAAACATGTTATCAGTTAATGTCTGCATATTAGAGTCTTGTTACTTATTTGTGGCAACCATCAGCGATGGCTAGTAGTGATATTAGTATTTTAATTTAGAAAGATACTTTTGATTTTGCTGATAGTGCAAGCAGGCTGTTATCATTTTAACAAAATGTATTACTTTATATTTTCACTATGATTAAACACCTTCAGCTCAACTCTCCCCTCACATGTCCCGGGGTAGATCAGGAGAACCTCGACTGAAGTCAGTGATCCTACAGTTGTGTAAACCAGTGTAAGGAGGAGGAAAATCAGGCACTTTGCTCTTGCACTCAGTTCCCAATCATGCTTCAGCGAAATGGGTGTAGGGTGTGAGTGTGGGGGCTTTAGGCAGCATGTGACCCATAAATGAAGTACAGGCTTCTCGCCTGCAAGTCTTGCCTGTATCTGGTGCCAAGGGGCAGCGACAGTATGGATGTGCTATGGGGTCCACGCTGATCTTCAGGGATTTGCCAGGTTTGGGTGGCTGGCCCTGAACTCTTTTCTATAAGGAGTGTTTGATCAAACCTCACTCTTTGCATGGGGATCTCTGTGAGGGGATTCCATGGAGAATGTTCTCCCCACAAAGCCCCCTCCTGCAGGTTTTAACGTGTGGGTCTGATCTGGTCTTAAAATCTTTGCTAAGGGTTTAATAAACAGTATCTAAATGCATTAAGGTACTTCCACCAACCTATCTCCACCACAGAATGGAACAAAGGGGCAGGATGTAGGTTGAGTGGGTAGTTGTAATTGGGGTGGGGCACGTGTGTGCAATGGCAGTTATGTCAAGCTGGGGTTGGCTGGATTCCTGAAATGTTCATTTCCAGATACTCATCCAAAAATAAAAACACCTCCCCACCCTTGCCCACACACATGCACGCACGCGCATGCACACACACACACGTGTAGTAGTTTTTTGTAAAGCGTTTAAATATTATCTGATTGGATTCCAGTGACAAACCTTTTAAATCTAAAATAATAATTTACAGCTAGAGGCAATTACTGAAGCCAGGGCTCCACTGTGCTTGGCATTGTACATACACATTGAAATAGATATAAGAACATAAGAATGGCCATACTGCATCAGACCAGTGGTCCAGCTAGCCCAGTATCCTGTCTACCAAGAGTAGCCAGTGCTAGATGCTTCACAGAGAATGAACAGACAAAGGCAATTATCAAGTGATCTGTCCCCTGTGGTCCAGTCCCAGCTACTGGCAGTTGGAGATTTAAGGACAGCTGGATCATGGGGGTTGGACCCCTGACCATCTTGAATGATAGCCATTGATGGGCCTACCCCCATTCTAATTCTTTATTGAACCCAGTTATACTTTTGGTCTTCACAAAATCCCATGGCAACGAGTCCCACAGGTTGACTGTGCATTGTGTGAAGAAGTATTTCTTTGTTTGTTTGTTCCAAACCTGCTGTCTGTTAATTTCATCGGGTGATGCCTAATTCTTGTCATATATAAAGGGATAAGTAACACATCCCTATTCACTTTCCCCACACCATTCATGATTTTATGGACCCCTATCATATGTTCCCTTAGTTGTGTCTTTTCTAAGTTGAACAGTCGTACAATACCTGCCCCAAAGAATTCATAATGTAAATAGACCAGGCAAAGAGTAGAAGAAACAGACACACACACAAATGAATTGACTCCATCAAGGCACACAGCAGGTTGTGAACAGGACCCAGATATCCTGAATTACATGGCAGAATGCTGTTAATTGGACTATGGTGCCTATTACTCTTGGCTAATGAAGATTTTTGTTGGGGAATATACCTCTCTATTTATATATGAAGGCTTTATACAGATATATACAAATTTTCTTCAGAGTCCTGCGGTGCACTTAACACTAACTCAAGCAACATTTCCATTGCCGTTCTCTCACATTCTGTGGCCAGGTACTGTCCTGATACATGTAACCATAAGTGCTGACTCCGTTGGTGCTCCAGGGCTCAAGCACCTACTGAAAAAAAAAAACAAGGGTTGCTCAGCACTCACAAGCCACCAGTCGGGGGCAGGAGCCCATACATGGAAACTGGAAGGTGGGAGAGCATCCACTGAGAAAAATGAAAATCAGAGCCTGTGTGTGTAGCATAAGATTTGGCCCACTGATAGCAAATAACTACAATGCAAGTGGGCCTAGAGTTGATTAATGCAAATACATATGGAGTTGCCTTGTTAATAATAATCATAATATGAACAGAAGCATGTTAACTGAGGGGGATAATGTTGGATAATGTACAAACATTTCTATTGTGTTTTCACTTGTTAAACTTCCAGTGCATCCTGTTTGATTGTGTTGCATTGCATCATGGACTCCTCTTTTCTCGAAGCAAGCTTTTCTTGTCACGGCTCTTCATATTAAACACGTATTGGGTTTACTCCTCCTCCTGATTTACACGAACGTGAGAGTAATTCCCTTGAAGTCAATGGAATTAAACTTGTATAAAGCTTATGTGAATGAGAGGAGAATCAAGGCCATAATATTTAACAGTCCAATCCACCTGCTCTCCTTAATATCATAGCGGCATGTTTGCTCTCTGAACTAGCGTAAATATCCATTGTGTGTTCTTGTATTGAATGGAGTAGTCATCTGTATAACATCATTTCTTTTTAAAATCCTCTCTCTAGATACTACCAGATACGAGCAGGGTTGAAACTTCCATCCAGGATTCCCCATAGACTGACTGCAACAGTCGTAGAGCAAACAGGTGAGAAATTCATAGGAAAGTGACCTGATGAGAGCTGGGTTCATTTGTTCAGGCTGGGGAAAACAGACTAAGTGAGAGATCATCCAAGTACAAATCTGGGTTTAGATCCAGATCTGAACTTCTCCTGAAGCTCAGGGGCATTTAGAGACCATGTTCTGGTTTGGCCTGTTAAAGAGATGGGCTCCAGTTCTGAGGTTTTAATCTGATCCCAAACCTCATGGTGTGTTTGTGTGAGATGCAGAGCCAGATTTAATATGGAACCATTTCTAGGGTAGGTGAAAATGTGAATAAAACAACCCTCCTGGTTACTGCACACAGGAATGAGCAGTTTGTGCTCAAAGACATGAAATATAAAGTAATGACTGAAAGGAAGTTCAAATAAGCAACTGGAAACTCAGATGCTTCTCTGAATTTCATCTGGGTTTGCTGAATCTCAAAAGTCTGCAAAATTGGGCCAGGAATGGTGGAATAAAATCAAAATCACCTATGTAAAAGCTTCCGTGTGGTTTGCTGGATATGAGAATTCTCCATTTCCTACCCAGAACTATTGGGTGGTGGTCAGCATGTGGCCATGTTGCACTACAGTGGTGATGGCATTTCACCAGCTGCTAATGGGATGGCTATTGTTTATATAAAATATGACCAAATACAGCATGAAGTTTTGGCTGGAGGAAGCTAACCTGGACCTGAGTGCAGAGTGCCAAGCAGCAGGACCTGTACTGCAAGAAGATTAGTACGGTTGCTCTGCAAGGCATCTTGCAAGGACTCAGGAGAGCCCCTCCCAAAGGGCGGCACCAGCTGGGGAGGGAGCATAGTTTGGGACATGAGGAGTTGATGTCAACAACCCCGCTGCCGCTTCCACCCCAGCAGCCCATATGGAGGTCTTGTGGATTTAAAGCTGCCCCTTCCCTGGTGGAACCTCTTGGGAGGGAAGCAATGGGAACACTCTCTCTTGCCCTCTGTCTCTCTTTAGGGTGTGGCCAGCATAGGAAGGTGCAGCTGGCAAATTGACCTGTAAATGGTGTAGTGCTTTAGTGTCCTCCTGGACAAAGGGACACTAGGTCAGGATAAACAATGGTCTAATCCAAAATCCACTGAAGTCATTTGGAAGCTTTTCATTAACTCCTGTGGGCTTTAGGTTGGGCCCTGTTAGCAGAAGGCTGTGGCCTAGGCTGTTTCGCGCACAGCCCACAGCTAGTAGCAACACTACATTTTAAATCTAACTTTACTTTCCTGTTATAAAAATAATATAATGTAATGCAGTTGTGCATTTTAAACCAAGTGAATGAGCATGTTGTCCAGGAAACGGGTAAAACTACTTTCTTCCTCTCCTGTTTCTTCATTTCATTGATGGAGCACCTAGCATTTTCTTTCTCCTAATATTTGTGCATGCCTGAAAGTCAAATGAGACTGTAGTGTTTTCATAAGTCTTAAAAAACAAAAACAAAAAAAACCTTATAAACAGAAGGCAAAATGTATAGTGGTTACAAGATTAGCAGCAGACTTCCATGATGCTAATGCAATCCAGGCAGAAGTTTAATAGCTTTACAGGGCTGACATCAAGGCAGGCTGTATTTGAGCCGTTAAGGCTTTCAAAGATTCTTCCTTGGCTAGCTTTATTAGGGTTTCATAATTGATTCATAAAGCCTGTGGAAGAGCACCATTTAATGGGGCTGAAGGTTAAGCTAATCAGTTGGACTGCTAGACTGAAATAGAGGTTTTCCTATGGGATGGGGAGCAAGCAGATACCGGACACAGTATTGGTACACCATACTTTAAATGCTTTTTATTGATTATAAAACAAATCTTCCTTACTTTACATTTACATCCCAAACATACTATACCAGAGTTCAAGGTGAGAATGGTCCCGATGGCCAGTCCAAGTTTCTTTTGTTGGATAAGATCATAAGATGCAGGGAGCCGGCAAAACCACATATATATTCACACGGGACTCTGGATTAATAAATGACATTGATTTGCAGAAATTATAGGCATCTATTTATAGTTCATTTTGTCACATTATTGGTTCTTTGCCTCTGTTTTCTAGGCCTTTTACCTGCACAATTTTAAAGAGACAATTTTGGGCAGGCCGCCATGTTTTAAGGCATGCCGTTGTCTTTAATTTTTATGCAATTTTACATTAGTCCATTTGGTGTTTCCTTTTTTGATGATTTTTTGTATTTTTCTCGAAACATAAGATTGTGTTTGCACAAAGAGTTCTAATAGTCCTTGACATTAAGTCCTTTCTTCGGTTGCTAACTTGCAATGCACGCATTTGATGTCAAGCACATGTCACTCATACAAGGCCTCAATGACCTATAACATATTACATGGATATATGAATCACAATGTATGTTAATATAATATACATTCTGCCCTCTTGATACATGATTAATGCCGTTAATTATTGTATTATTTTATAACGTTGCAAGCAATTTAATTTTAGATATTACTTTAAAACTTTTTTTGTTTTTTTAATTTGGCAGTATGAGCATAGCATAATAAAGGTTAACAAAATTAGTAATGCAAGTAATATTACAATAGGATATAGCATTAAATGTAGAAGAGCTGTGACGCTAGGAGACCATTTTAAAAAAACATGATACCAGTGAGAAACTACCAATGCTTCCCCTCCCCCTCCATTTTAATATTTGACCATTGTGGATCCAAATGTATGTTTGTTTTTTTAGCTGAGCAGACTTAAATACATTTTTTGCATATTGCTTGATTTTTGTTGTTGTTTCCAATGTATTTTTAAATTGAAGGGCCAGTTTACATTGTTTTTTTTAAACAATATTTTTTTAAATAGAGGACCTTGGTAAAGAATTTTATTAATAATGACCTTTGTTACATTACATTTACATGACTTAATTGGGCCTTTTTTTGTTACACTTTTTTAAAATACATGTTTTTTTATTGGTTACCAAACAGATACACCCATTGCCTAAATTAAACACTTTTATGCCATAGTGCACTTGAATGGTTTAAATGACATTTCTTTAGGGACCAATTTAGTTGTGGTCATTTACTTCGTTTTCACAATGCTTTGTTAATTTTATTAATTTATATTTTTAATTGTGTTTTGCTTAATTTTATTTGCCATAACTTTTTATTGATCATTTCTGGCAACAGGTGTTGCTGCTGTGTGTGTGTGTGTTTGTTTTTCCTTTCCTCTCAGAGTAGCTTAATTTTAATTAAAATTTATGTATATACACACACACACACACACACACACACACACACACACACACACAAAATTGATTTTATATATGAGAAATTTTGAACCATTTAAAAGGCCATTGCTCATGACTTAACCATTTTTTAATGTATTGTATTTTATAAGTTTTGCATTTGTATGCATTGTACACATTGAAGAGTCCTGTGGCACCTTATAAACTAACAGAAGTATTCACCCACAAAAACTCATGCTCCAATATGTCTGTTACTCTATAAGGTGCCACAAGACTCTTTGCTGCTTTTACAGTTCCAGACTAACAAGGCCATCCCTCTGATACTGTACACATTGTACTGCTAGTATGGTTTTATTGTTAATTTTAGACACAACAAATAGATTTACATTTAGACACGTTTTTAAGGCTTGGACTTGTTTTAATTGGAGTTCCACACTTGTTATTCCTTGTTTCAATAATGCATCATGTTGTGTTACATAGAATCATAGACTTTAAGGTCAGAAGGGACCATTATGATCATCTAGTCTGACCTCCTGCACAATGCAGGCCACACGGTAGCGTAGCTAGTGGGGTGCAGGGGAAGCAGCTGCTTCACCTCAGCACATTTTCAAAAAAGCCATGCCTTAGGTGGAGTTACCATGGTGCCTGGGGCGGGGCCCATGCTCCACTCTGAAGCTTGGCATGCCTGGCTTCCCCCAGCATGCTACATACCCTGCCCCTGCTGATCAGCTGTGTCTCCCAGCAGGAGGGAGACAGCTGATCCCACAGCAGGGAGGGGAGGGGAAGAACTGAGCTTCAGCAAGCTGGGCTCCTGCAGGCAGGCTTTGCTGGCTTCCCCTAGTGTGCTGCATAAACCCTGCTCTCTCCCTGCCTCACCGATTAGCTGTCTCCTAGCAGGAGGGAGACAGACAGCTAATCAGTGAGGGGACGACAGGGGAGGGGGAAAGAACTGAGCTCCAGTATGCTGGGCTCCTGGGGAGGAGGAGAGGCTGGGGCCTTGGGGAAGAAGGGGTTGGTCGGGGCATGCCCCGATAGGGGGCAGGGCACCCACCCACCAGCCAACTGTTTATGGGGCCCATGGGGGCCCACAAGCCATCAGCTGTTTGGTGGGGGTGGGGGCAGTAGGGTAGCTAAGTAGAAGAGTGCGAATGCTCGCTGTTTGGCTGGTGGCTAAAAACCAGCTAATCAGTGAGGGGAACTGCTCCTGGAGCAGGGGGCTGAGCAACTGAGGGATTCCACCTCCTTCTCCTACCTGCTTCTTGTGGCACTGTGGCAGGTGTGCTTTCTCTGGCTCTGCAGCAACAGCTCCTAACTTCTCACCCAACTAAAGGCAACCAGTAACAGCAGCTGGTAAGTATATTTCAAAGGGGGTCTTTCTTGTGGTGAGTGTGGCTTGAAGGGGGACTGGAAACCCTCCAGGTGGCTGAGAGCCAACACCTGGCTGCTGGTGCGATGGCCATCTGCCTGGTGGGGGGCAGGGAGCTCAGCCAGAGCCATCTCCAAAAACATCCCCTGCACCCGGGCAGCTGGACCAGGACAGCCATTGGTGGGCGGGGGAAGGCGCAACTCCTGGTGTCCTGTGGGGTATGGTGTGTCTGCTTGCCCTCCCTGCCCAGGCAGAGATGCCTGCATCTCAGATAGTGGCCATGTAGTGTGTTTGATTCCCCCTCCCTGGCATCTGGGTGACTGCCTCTTAGGCGGTCAAGTGGGGAAGGGATGGGGTGGGTGGATAGGAGAGGAAAACTGAGATTATCAGGGGAAAATCTTCATAGGAGCACAATCTCTGCCTTGGGGGTGTGGATGGAATTGTCTCCCAAGGGAAGGCTGGAACGAACTATGAGCTGCTGTTGTATGTGTTTTAGTTTAGTCCATGTGCTCTGGCAAACACAAGTCCAGGCACCATGTTGGGGGGCAGGAAGAGGTAGCCTGATTTTCCCTCTCCTATCAGGGGAAACCTGAACTGTCTCCTAAGGGAAGGGCTTGTGATCATGTTGGGAGGAGAGGGAGGCATTGCTGAGTCCCAGGGTTGAGTAATTCTCTGGTGATGGTTGTCATTAAGTTACTAATTGTCATTCACTTGCTGCACACAATGGCTGGTGATGGTTGTTTAACATCCACCCAGCCATTTCGTCAATGCCTTGTTTCTTGGGAGTTGCCTTCTGTAACTTCTCTAGTTTCATCCCACTCTCCTGTGAGTACAAATTCTGGTTCTAAGGACCAGGTGCCTGGATCCCATATTGCCTTGCACTGGGATTGGGAATTAGTGCCCTGACATGCAACTCCTCCTATTGTGCTAGTGTACATCCTGCTGTTAGTACAGCTATTTGCAGGTGCCCTTGTGTTTAGCTGAAACTTTGGACTTAGTTTAGTGGGGATGGACTCAGAGACTGAGAGCTAAACTGACACTATTATCCTGCTGTGTGGATTCCAGTGTGCTTGTACTGTGAATTTTTGTCATGCACATGTGGCTTTGTTTGTTTCATTGTGCTGATAGTGCTACTTCCTTGGTGTAGTGATGACATTATGCTAAGATGAATCGTGAAAATAGTGTCCTAGTGTGATCAGGGCCGGCTTTAGGAAGTGCGGGGTCCAATTCGAACAGTTTCGATGGGGGCCCGGCAGGGATGACTAAAACAAAAAAACACTTAAAAAAACCCCTTTCATTTCTTCCATGTATTATTTACTTTCCATGACTATATAAATAATAACAAAATTTATATATTACATACATTGCATCATATATTAATTAGCTGATTTGCACTTTCATATTAGGAAAATAATTTGTTTTGATAGTTGTACAACTGATTTTCTTCACTAATGTTTATTTTATTAAAATTTATAAAATATTTCCTTATTAATATAAAATTTTCCCCTCCTTCCCACCCCAGTGCTGCCCGGCCCCATGGAAACAAACCCTCCTTCCCCAGCTCTGCCGTGTCAAAACAAGGTTGGGGGGGGAGCGGGAAGAAATGGCACACATGGGGTGACCAGATCACAGCAGTAAAATAGGACCTACCCCCTCCCTGCTCAGCCCCACCATCACACCCCTCTTCACCCCCTAGCCCCCCGCTGGCTTGCTGCATCCCTCCTAGTCAGTCTCCCACCCACCACTTGCCTCCTTTCACCTTCTCCCTCCCCTGCCAGAAACCCCCATGCCTGCCCCTAGAACTCCTGCTGGCTCACTGCTTGCCTCTTTGCCCACCCGCCACTTGCCTCCTCACCCTCCCACCCCAGTATAAAGCCTCATTCAAAGACCCGGGGGTCACTATATTACTGCACACAGTCAATTAGTGCAGTTGTAGATAAATCTCTGCATTATGCATTCTTGTATAACTTTTATATGACTTTGTATTGAACCTTGGTAATATGTTATGTTATAGCAGGCCCCAAAGATAGTGTAATTAAGGTAAAAGAAAAATGTCTTTTTGCTAGGAGTAGAATAAGATCTTCCTTCCACTTTGTAATCAGTTGCCTTGTTGAATGAATGAGGTGTGAATTAGGAAGGTGTGGAAGGCAGCACCTCCAGACAGCTGCAACCCTTGAAGAGGGGCTGGGAGCCAGACAAAGGAGAGCTTTGCCCAGGCTGAGTGGGACGGAGTTTGGGTGCTGGGTGCAGGCTCCGGGCTGGGGCACAGGGTGGGGTGCAGGAAGGGTGGAGGGGTGCAGGCTCTGAGAGGGAGTGTGGAGGTGTGGGTGCAGGCTCTGGGACAGAGTTTGGGGGCCAGAGAGGGAGTGATGGGTGCTTGGGGTGGGGGAGGGGAAGGAACTGCCATCACATGTGGCTTCCTTTCTCCTCTGCTGCCCCTCACCATAGCCTCGGTGGGGAATGGGGCTGCCCCTTGCCCAGTGTTTGCAGGAGTGGTGGCTGGGGGGAAACCCAGTCAAACTCTGGTTTTACTTTTTCATTGATGGGTCACTTTAACCCCTTACACACCCTTTCCCACCTCTCTCACCCTCCTTTTCTACTGGGCTTGTTTGATCTTTTCAGTGGAGCCAGATGAAAACCACAAACCCCGGTGAGAGCAACAGGCTGGAAGACTAGACTGAACCCACCACCCAGCCTAGTCTATCCCAGAGCCCAGGACTGAGGGCAAATGTTCCCACACCCCCAGGCCACCTGTTTCCACTCCTGGTCTCTCCCAGCACTGCAAGTGATTCTGAATGGCTGCATCAGGCGGGATTTCAACCAGAACCTCCCCACCCACCACCCCCACTAAATTCACCCATTTTGCAACCACTCTGGACCAAGAGCACCTTCCTTCCCTGCCCCAGAGCTGCTGGATGGCTAGAAAGCTGAGCTGGGCATGTGACTGATCTGAAATATTATCATTCCCCTCGCTCAAAAAAACCTTAATATCCACACAGCTGGTGGGGGGGAATAGCCCCCCCCAAGCCAGTCTAATTTATTGTTGTAGGGCAAACGAAGGAATCATAGTATAATGGAAATATTCAGCCCCTACAGCGGTCTTGCAACAGGGAAAGCAGAGTTGATGGGAAGGGAACTGATTTGGATAGGAGCCCTAGTCCCCTTCCTTATAAAATAATTTGGAGAGGGAAATCATTACTCTGTGCCTCAGTTTCCCCTCTTGCGGGCGGGGGAGAGATAAAAGTCTCAGCCTGCCGCGTTGCAGACCTTTTGCATTCTCCCCTCTTGCTGTATTTGATTTCCTCCTCCAAACCTCCCTCTCTCTCTCACCTGGAGTTCACAGCACTAAGTACTGGCTTGGGGCTTTTTTTTCCTGGGTTATGTCACATGATCCCGACTTTAGTTTTGAAACAGACACAGGCAGGCACAAACTCACCCTCAAACAGCAACACCACCGAAAACCACAAAACCAACCCAATATTACAAACCTACGGGGAATCACAGGGTCAAACACTCACCGCTGGAAGCCCCAGCAACTGCTCAGGTGAGTGAGGTCCACTGCAGAGATTCCTGTCTCCTACCAGACCAGCTCCCTCGTTGTCTCCTCCAGTTAAGTGCTGAGGGGAGGGGAGGGGAAGGAAGGCTGCAAAGCACATGTGCCTTGTGCCTTCTCTCCCCTCCCCTGTCCTGACCTGCAACACCCACGTGGCTGCCTCTGCCTCAGCCCTCTGCCTGCCAGCGTCTCTAGTGGCCTAGAAGCAACAGCTGCTGCTTCCGGGAGACGCAGAGCTTTGCTTCCAGGAGAGATGCTGCCGGCACAGGGCCCTCTCAGGCGCGGGGCCCAATTCGAGGGAATCGGGCAAATCAGCCTAAAGCCAGCCCTGGGTGTGATGGTGTCACTCTCTGCTGTTCATGTGAATCTTGCATTTTTATAGGCTGGGTTGGTGTAGCCCTTTTGTTCCCAGGAAATTAGAGCCACAAGGTGGGTGAGGTAATATCTTTTATTGGAGCAACTTCTGTTGGGGAGAGAGAGACAAGCTTTGGAGCTTTCGTGGAGTTTTCTTCTTCCTGAAGAAGAGTTCTGTGAAAGCTCAGAAGCTTGTCTCTCTCTCCCCGGCAGAATCTGGTCCAATAAAATATATTACCTCATCCACCTTGATATATATTACTCGCCACCCATATTACCTCACCCAGCTTTCCAGGAGTGAGTTTTCATAATGACATGGGAAGTGCTCTGTCTGGTCCTGATTTCTCTGTATCAGCCCCTCTAGCTTGCACTGTAGCCCAGTACCTGGGGGCTGGGTGCCTGCAGCGGTGAGACTCTGAGATCAGGGACTCACAAATCCAGCTGGGAGGGGAAGGGCACTCCTGCTCAGCCTCTCTCTCTTGCTGCCTCCTTTTCCCAAGTGGCCTCATGATGCACAGAGCCAGCGTGGCTAGGTGCTGCATTGGAGAGTCTCCCAGTGCAGCCCCCCACCCCCTCTCCCCTATGTGAACCCCCAACAGACCCTGCCCACTTCTGTTCAATCGTCTCTCTTATGCAGGGGACTGTGCCCACCCCCTACCACCCTGCTCCTGTGTACTGTCGGCTTCCAGGGGCCACAGATTGCAGAGCAGCCCCCTCAGGAGAGATGAGAGAGGCTGTCTCCCAGGTGCGTGCGCAGTCCTATGGAGCACTGCTTTGCCCTGTTATATCCGAATTTGTGTTATATCGGGTTGTGTTATATCGAGGTAGAGGTGTAATTTGATAGGTTTGGTGGTGCCTTTTTTAATGTGTTCGCTCGCCCTGATGTTAGAACCTGGCTACACCACTGAGGCCACAGAATCTCACCCATCCACTCTTGTATCAAACCTGTGTCTGAGCCATTGAAGTCTTCAAATCATGGTTTAAAGACTTCAAGGTGCAGAGACTCTTCCAGCAAGTGACCTGTGCACCACACTGCAGAGGAAGGCGAAACCACCTCAGGGCTTCTGCCAATCTGCCCTGGAGGAAAATTCCTTCCTGACCCCAAATGTGGCGATCAGTTAAATCTTGAGCATGTGGGCAAGACTCCTCAGCCAGACACAAAGGAAAGAATTCTCTGAAGTAACTCAGATCCGACCTCATCTAACATCTCACCACAGGCCATTGGGCATATTTACTGCTAATAGTCAAAGATCAGTTAATTGCCAAAATTAAGCTATCCCATCATACCATCCCCTTCATAAACTTATCAAGCTTAGTCTTGAAGCCAGATATTGCTTTTGCCACCACTACTCCCCTTGGAAGGCTGTTCCAGAACTTCACTCCTCTAATGGTTAGAAACCTTGGCTAGTCGAGGTTCCCTCCTTCAGGATGCGATCACAGAATGCGGGGAGCTGGCAAAAACACATCTATATCCACATGGGACTCTGGATCAATAAACTATTCTGTTTTGCAGAAATCATAGGCATCCATTTATAACTCATTCCATTGTTTACTAGGCCTTTTACCCACACAATTTTAAAGAGACAATCCTGGGTGGGCCGCCATGATCCAAGGCATGCCATTTCCTCCAAGTCATATACAATTTTACATCAGTCCACTTGGTGTTTCCTTTTCTGATGATTTTTCATATTTTTCTCAAACATAAGATTGTTTTTGCACAAGGAGTTTTAATAGTCCTTAACCTTAAGTCCTCGCTTTGATTGCTAACTTGCAACGCACACATTCATGTCAAGCACACGTCATTCATACCAGGTGCGTGTGTGTGCGTGTGTGTGGGAGGGATGGGAGAAATTAAGACATTGCAAGTTTTTATAATATGCACTTATGAAAGAAGCAGCCCTGGCAGCCCAAAGTATTATAAAATCATGAGTCAGAGCCCCAAAATTCATGAGATTGAATTTGTGGTTCTTTGTATTTGCCTTCTATTTTACTGAGGCCTTTGCATTCAGATTTTTCAAGGTTTCTCCACAACTATGAGGGCCAAGAACTTTCTTTCTTCAAAAAATAAAAGCTGACATTTTCATTTCAGCAGCTGGGATGCTAAGAAACAGTAAAAAATAACATGAGACTTGCAGTAAAACCATGGGAGGTGACAACACTTAAGGTAGTGAGGAATGAAAGGAATAAGTATTTTCTGTTGCAGAAATAGCTTAGCTTTTAGCTCCCAAAACTCTTAATGGAGAAATGAAATCAGGGACCAATCAAACTTGTGAATTTGAGACCAACCCTTGGGATGTCCTGCAAGTTAATGTTAACTTACTTATAGAATGTAAATGTTAATATAAACATACTTATATAATGTAAGGAAGTACATATACAGTCCTGTTATTCAGGAAGGAGCAAAGCTGGTGATGCTTCCTGTTGTATTTTGTTGCAAACAAATCTATTTGGGAAAACCCCCACTGTTGGAAGATGTTGATCACAACATCTGGGCAGAGGGACCACTTGTGATTGTGAAATGACCTGCTGTGATGATCGGCCAGTTCATTCTGATAGCCTGGAAGGTACTATGCCTCTAGATGTAGCGAATGGGTGATGCAGAAGTGCCACAGCTTAAAGGCTTCCCGGCACAGGGGAGAGGAGCAAGCACCATCCTGTGTGTTTATATAGAACATCACTGCCATATTGTCAGTCAACACAGATACACTTCTGCCTTCCAGATGGGCCTGGAACATTTGGCAAGCAAGGCAGACCACTCTTAGCTCCCTGAAATTGATGTGCAGCGAAAGTTCTGCCTGGAACAGAGGCCCTGAGTCCTCCTAAGTGCACACCCATCCCATTGCTGACTCATCCATGACTAGAGACATCGAGGGTTGGGGCCTGGAGAAGGGCACTCCCGCGCACACCACTTGCGGGTTGAGCACCACAGGAGAGACTCGATAACCAGAGAAGGAAGTGTAACAAACTTGTCTAGGTGGTCTCAGGATGGCCTGCAAAGGCTGGAATTGAAGTCTCACATGCTGTACTGTATACGTACAAGCAGCCATGTGACTGAGCAGTTTTAGGCAACCTTGAGCCATAGTCATGGGGTATCGTGTTAGGACCTCTATGATGGCGCCTATAGTCAGAAAACAGGACTCCGGAAGGAATGCTTTGGCTTGACCTGAATCTAAGAGAGCTCTGATGGGCTCTATCCTCTGGGTAGTGGTTAGAGTTGATTTCAGCACGTTCAGTATTAGCCTGAGCTCTTTGAAAGTCAGTCGTATGATGTTAATGTGCTGTTCCACCTGGGGTTTGATACGGCCCTTGACAGGGCAGTCATCTAGATACAGGAAAACTTGTACATGTCGCCTCCTCAGGAATGCAGCTACAACTGACATGCATTTGGTGAACACCTGAGGGACCGCAAATAACCTGAAGGGGAGAACTGTGAACTGACAATGGATGTTGTTGACCACAAAGCAGAGAAACCATCTGTTGGACAGCAAGATTAACACGTGAAAGTATGCGTCTTTGAAGTCGAGGGTGGCGTACCAGTTCCCCAGATCCAGGGAGGGAATAATGGAAGCCAGAGAGACCATGTGTAACTTCAGCTTTTTCATGAATTTGTTGAGGTTCCACAGGTCCAAAATGGGTTTTAACCCACCTTTGGCTTTTGGGATTAGGAAATATCGGGAATAGAAACCCTTTCTCCTGAGAAACTCCTGAGGGACCTCCTCTACTGCTCCAGCTTCTAGGAGTGCTTGCTCTTTCTGTATGAGAAGTTGCTTGTGAGAAGGGTCCATGAAGAGGGATTGGAAAGGGGGGTGAGAGAGGAGGGGAACAGAATTGGAGAGAATATCCAAATTCTACTGTGTAAGACCCACTGGTGCGGGTGATCTGGGCCCAGGCCTGGTAGAAATGGGTAGATGATTCACAAAAAAGGAAGAAGGATCTGGGATTGTGACTGGTGCATCACCTCTGGGCACACCTTCGAAGTTTGCTTGGGAGCTGAAGACTGCCTTGCTGAGCTCTGTAATCTTTTTCTGGGTTGAGTGGGTAGAATTGTGGTGGGGGCTGAGGCTTAACATGCTTTCTTTGTGGGGCTAGTGTATGGAGCCCCAGGGATTTTAATGTTGCTCTTGAGTATTTGAGACTATGGAGCCTAGAGTCTGTTTGCTCTGCAAACAGACCCGAGCTATTGAAGGACACGTCCTGAATTGTTTGTTTGGACCTCATGTGGGAGGCCTGAAACATGCAGCCATGAGCTTCTTCACGTGGCTATCGCGATGAACATCATGTGGACATCTGCTGAGTCCAATGCAGCTTTCAAGGGGGTCCTTGCAATAGCCTTGCCCTCCTTGAGGATGCCTCCAAAAGTCAGAGTGAGCATGAGCTGAGAGTAACTCCTTAAACTTGGACAAAGTGTTCAAAGAGTTACAATTATAGCGGCTGAGGACTACTTGTTGATTGGCAATCTGAAATTGGAGCCCCCTGGTGGAAAAGACCTTATGGCCAAAGAGGTCCAGCTTTTTTGCCTCTTTAAATTTGGATATAGGACTCTGCTGCCCTCGTCTTTCTTTTGCATTTGCCATTGCCACAACCAGTGTGCCCGGCTGAGGATGGTTTAATAGGTATTCATACCTCTTGGAGGGTACAAAGTACTTCCTTTCCACACCCTTGGCCGTGGGGGGAATGGAGATGGGAGTTTGCATAGGGTCTTGGTGGTATTCTGGATGGTCTTCATAAGGGTAAGGACCCTTTGAAGGACCTATCACGGGATCTGCTTCTTCTGACACCACCTCCACCTGGAGGCACAGATTTAGTGCTACCCTTCTGTAGTTCTTGGTGGGCTCTATTGTCCATAGACGGAAATGTGGCAGATGAGCCCTCTGCTGCCTTGTCCGGGGAGGGAAAGGATGATGCCCTTTGTGGCACTGTATCCTCTTGACCCTCCAACTTGCAGGGGTCCTCGCATACTGATATTTCCTGTGCGATGGCAGAGGTGGTACTGGCCCTAGTCCTGGCCTTGATGTCAGCTTCGGTGCCAGTTTCGACGCTGGGCTCTGATCCCTGTGGAGGTTCCCGCACTGTGGAGGATGACGCCTGTCTGAGCCGCCTGTCTGAGGCGATAAGAGATCTGCATCGCCCACAGCATGTTTCAGTAACACATATATAGCCAAACTTCATAACTTCACATATGACAATAGCACATACAATCCAACAAGATATTAATGTCTAGCAGATCAAGACTTTTAGGATGATACCTCACAATGCACACTTTGTACAAAACATATCCTAATTACATGACAGGGATGAATATTGGGGTGCTGGGGTGTCATAGGAGGGACCTCAAGAAGTCATCGATTCCAGCCTTCTGCTCTGAGGCAGGACCAAGTAAACCTAAATCATCACTGGCTGGTGTCTGTCCTGCCTGTTCTTAAAAACCTCCAATGACAAGGATTCCACATCCTCCCTTGGAAGCTTATTCAGGGGCTTAATTACTCTTATAGTTACACACTTTTGCCTTTATATCTAATCTGAATCTCCCTTGCTGCAGCTTTAAGCTTGTCCTACCTCCAGTGAATGTGGAGAACAATTGATCACCATCCTCTCTGTAACAGCCCTTAACCTATGTTCACAAGACTAAACATGCCCTCTTTTTTTCAGCCTCTGAGGTTAAATACATTAAAGATTGTGAAGCACTTCCCAAGAAAAGTACTATATAAGGAATAGGCATTATTTATTAATTAAAGCCCTATTTTTAGACCAGTCCCACCCTTGTACACCGTAACGGGTTTACTCTGAAGGCTAAGAAAAATTTGTCTGAAGAAAATTGCTCAACCCGTCTTTGAGTAACACACAATTAAATACATTACTTAGTACTTCTGATTTGTGGCCAATGTTTCTTTGTTTCTCTAGTTTAAAAATGGCTTGTTACCAGCTTTTAAAACTTTCCATATAGATAAATCCCCATGAAAACTTTACCATAGGCTCTAATTGCAAAAAATAGCTTTTAATTGTTTTAAGTTGTTGGCTACAGTGTATTGTGTATTTAATTATATGTGGGAATCGTACCTGCCAGGAATACGGTAGGGCAGACTGACAAAGCATCTGTATAAGCCAGCGGTGAAGTGCAGCCCGGAGAAAACAGTTGCAACGCCCATAGGAATGTCCTATCCAAGTTCAGTGGTGATGCAGATTGTGATTTAAATTACACAGCACTTGTAAGAGTGTAATAAAACAGGTGTATGTGGCAAAGCAGTGATTTGGCATTAAATGTGGATGTAGAATGAGCAGTTTGTCTTCTGGTAGTGCAAGAAAAGCAAATGCAAGGCCCGTTTCATTGACCTTGCCTTCTCTAGTATAAACACATAGCAACGAGTATATTAACAACAACAAAAGACCCTACCAAAATAAGGGTATGTCTACATCTAAAATTTTGCAGCGCTGGTTGTTACAGCTATATTAGTACAGCTGTATAGGGCCAGCGCTGCAGAGTGGCCACACTTACAGCAACCAGCGCTGCAAGTGGTGTTAGATGTGGCCATACTGCAGCGCTGTTGGGCGGCTTCAAGGGGGGTTCGGGGAACGCGAGAGCAAACCGGGGAAGGAGACCAGCTTCGCCGCGGTTTGCTCTCGCGTTCTCCGAACCACCCTGCAAACCGCAGGGAAGGAGACCTGCTTGCACGGAGGTTCGGGGAACGCGAGAGCAAACCGGGGAAGGAGACCAGCTTCGCCGCGGTTTGCTCCCGCGTTCCCCGAACCCTCCTGCAAACCGCAGGGAAGGAGACCTGCTTGCACGGAGGTTCGGGGAACGCGAGAGCAAACCGGGGAAGGAGACCAGCTTCGCCGCGGTTTGCTCCCGCGTTCCCCGAACCCCCCTGCAAACCGCAGGGAAGGAGACCTGCTTGTTCGGGGAACGCGAGAGCAAACCGCAGCGAAGCTGGTCTCCTTCCCCGGTTTGCTCTCGCGTTCCCCAAACCTCCATGCAAGCAGGTCTCCTTCCCTGCGGTTTGCAGGGGGGTTCGGGGAACGCGAGAGCAAACCGGGGAAGGAGACCAGCTTCGTCGCGGTTTGCTCTCGCGTTCCCCGAACCACCCTGCAAACCGCAGGGAAGGAGACCTGCTTGCTCGGGGTTCGGGGAATGTGAGAGCAAACCGGGGAAGGAGACCAGCTTGATTACCAGAGGCTTCCTCAGGTATGCTGGGATACCTGCTTATTCCACGGAGGTCAAGAAAAGCGCTGGTAAGTGTCTACACTTGATTACCAGCGCTGGATCACCAGCGCTGGATCCTCTACACCCGAGACAAAACGGGAGTACGGCCAGCGCTGCAAACAGGGAGTTGCAGCGCTGGTGATGCCCTGCAGATGTGTACACCTCCTAAGTTGCAGCGCTGTAACCCCCTCACCAGCGCTGCAACTTTGTGATGTAGACAAGCCCTAAGACACTCCATTGCAAATGCTTCTCCTCCTGGGGAAAGGGTGAGAGAATAAAGAAATGGGTAGTCACCTTGCTTAATGTGCTGCAGGAATGCACTCAGACACTACAGTGATGAGTGCTGTATAAGAACCTGTATAGAATGGAACTAAGAGTGTAAGAAAAGGAGACCCCTCCTGCATTTGTTTATGCCTGCAGCAGTTTCAGGGCTGCAGTTCCTGTTTATTCCAATGGGAATTGTACCACCTTACAACAATATTGAAACTGGTCGTTGTAGAACACCATTCTAATGTAAACGATGCTTTTTCATGCCCACTGAATATCAAATCAGTTCAAGTTACACTGATGTTTGTGACTGCCTTGCATCTAGGGCATGATTCAAAGGAGTAACAGGTGAATCAGGTCTCTGATGTGTAAGCTTTTTCACTAGCAACTCTTTCCCCATGGTTTTAATATCTATCAATTAATGTTTGACCAAAACCTCCTTCTTACTGTTTAAGAATCTCAAAGCAGTTTTCAGCAAAGGAATTGCACGTTTCTTCCACTTTTGGAGAAAATATTTTGTTGCTAAGCTTCTCATGAACCTCAATACAGTCAACACAAGTATGTGCACTTCTTTGCTCATTAGAGCAAGAAGAAATAGCACAATGAATTGTATAAAATTACAGTCATTAGTTTCAATAAATTTGAAAAGTAATTTCTGCCTCCATTAAGTGAAGATAAATTTATTCTTTTTGAAGCATAGAATGGGGAAACATTTAATTTTGAATGAATGCATTCTAATTTGTTTTCAGGTCTTATCAAACCCACCTGAAAAATAAATATATATGTTTACATGGAGAGTAGAGTGTTCTAGGTAAATAGACATTATACATCATATATATATAAAAATCTGAAATACCGTAGGAATGAGCTGTACTAGAAGTAATTTCTAGCTGTGGTGGGTGTTATGGTAGATAATCAGAAATTCCAAGTACCTGAAAAAGCAGAGGTTGGGAGTTTAGGATCTGAACAAAAGTGCTCCCAAATTTGTTTGAGATGAGGGAGAAAAAATAGGACAACATAAAAAGAAGAGCTGTAAGAAGGGGAACATAAGAGAAGGCGAAAGCATTCCTTTACTGACTTAAGCACTTTGGAGAGATTTGTGTGCCCTTTATGCTAGGTAAAAGGGTCAGAGCAACATAAAGGGGTTCTAAAATCCTTGTATCTTGCTGAGGGAGGATCTCTCTAATCTAGGCATTGTGGAAGACATCCATAAGGCTGTCTTTTGAGGACCCCCTTGCAAGCTGGGTGCAGGAGAGGCATGGGGATGCAGGAGTAGGGTAGGCATGGGAGGGCCACAGCACCGTGGGAGATTCTGAATGGTGCTGACATAATTTGGATGGGCCCTCAGGACTATCCATATTGCACAAGAGTCTGTGGCCGTGCCCAGAATTGGGAGGAGACAGAGGTGGCATAACTCTAGTGTAAAGGTGTGATAGAAGGGGACCTTCCTGGCATCCTGATGTGGCTACAAGACTCACTGAGGGGGATGGTGGGGAGAGTCTCTGTCCCCTATGTCCACTGGGTGTTTCTACAGTCTTAACCTCATTGAGGGGTGGGTCAGGGCTGAAGGGGCTTAGCCTCAAAATGTTTCCAAGCAATAAAGTAAACTCAACCCACCACTGGGTCATCCCCAGTCTTGTAAACATTTCCTTAGTTGAGTGTTGCTGTCTCCTGGGGCTCAGTGCTTTTCTCCCAGTGGCTTCCCTGGCTGTCAGTCCTTTTTCTCCACCTGCAAAGCTCCCTTCAGAGAGGGAGAGAGAGCACTTCACCCAGCTTCCTCAGCAGTCAGTCCTGAACTGAGCCAGGTTCTCTCCTTTTATTCTCCCTCTAGGCTTAGCATTGGCTGCAGGTATAGTGGGGAGGGGTTAGCCCGGCCCATAGGATCTTTTAACCCTTTCTCCACTGGTGAGGGGCCTGTCTGGTTACACAAGGGGTAGGGCCAAAATCAATTGAGCCCAATGATGCTACACGTTGAGTAGGGCCACCTCTCATGAGTAAGAGTTTATAGGATTAAGTCCTTAGAATTTGTTTAACCCCTAGCAGTTGTGATGTACTGTTTTTTTACTTGGGGACTTTTTCAAATGCTTAATACATCTGAAATACATGGGCATGTTAGCTACACCATTATTCACGTGCTATACTGCCTGTTTGCCCATCTAAGTTATTAAATCCCAGTTATTTTCAGAAGTTATTGTACAAATACAGAAGGACCTCTGGACCCTCTATTCATAACAGGCTTAGACCTAAGAATAACTTTTTTTATTTAAAGCAACCCCTGAATTCTGTTTATTTTAACAAAGTGCCCAAAGTTTAAAAAAGTAAAAAGAACATTTTCAGCTAGTGGTAAGTAGGTCAGCGATTCCATCATCTCACATTTCAGCATGCCTGAAAAATGAACCATGGTTTATAAAGCAATACAGAAAGAAGAGACTACATTTATATTAGGACCTTTCACACAAGGAAATTAATAGTATATCTTGCTTTTCATCTTCATAGAATCTATGTATGGTTAGAGAGGCAGTTTTATATAATTTGTTCAGCTGGGCTAATTGGAAATGTCAAAAGGCAAGGTTAAGATTAGAAATGTGTAGCTTTAATCAAAAGTCAAACTAGAGGAGTGGAAATTCTAATTTTCTGATCACGCTAATTCAAAAAATCATGGTGTGTCTTTAAATCATTTTCTTTGCATAGAGCACATAACATTTAGCTGGTTTTAGCTGACGTGGGAGTACAGGGGTCCTGGTGAATACCCTTCCATTAAGAAAAGTGTCTTATTGAGGGGCAGTTGCATTATTTTACAGTCTTTTAGAAGGAGTATTTGCAGCTCACTTTGTATCGTTGCAGTATTAGAAGGCAGTTTGTGGCATGATCTCTAACCTATGTTTTTGCATATTACTTGATTTTGAAGATCTGGGGCAAGTCCTGCTCTCTGTAACAAGATTTTCATAAGTCTCTAGTGATTTTGGGTGCCCAATTTATAGACTCATAGACTCACAGGACTGGAAGGGACCTCAAGAGGTCATCTAGTCCAGTCCCCTGCAATCAAGGCAGGACTAAGTATTACCTAGACCATCCCTGACAGGTGTTTGTCCAACCTGTTCTTAAAAATCCCCAATGATGGGGATTCCAACACCACCCTCAGCAATTTATTCCAGTGCTTAACCACTCTGACAGTTAGGAAATTTTTCCTAATGTCCAACCTAAACCACCCTTGCTGCAATTTAAGCTCATTGCCTCTTGTCCTATTCTCAGAGGTTAAGAACAACATTTTTTCTCCCTCCTCCTTTTAATAACCTTTTATGTACTTGAAAACTGTTAGCATGCCCCCTCTCAGTCTTCTATTTGCCAGACTAAACAAAACCAATTTTTTTGAATATTCCCTCATAGGTCATATTTTCTAGACCTTAAATCATTTTTATTGCTCTTCTCTGGACTTTCTTCAATTTGTCCACATCTTTCCTGAAATGTGGCACCCAGAGCTGGACACAATACTCCAGTTGAGGCCTAATCAGTGCTGAGTAGAGCGGAAGAATTACTACTTGACTCTTGCTTACAACACTCCTGCTAATACGTCCCTGAATGATGTTTGCTTTTTTTGCACCAGTGTTACACTGTTGACTCATATTTAGCTTGTGCTCCACTCTGACCCCCAGATCCCTTTCTGCAGTACTTCTTCCTAGGCAGCCATTTCCTATTTTGTATGTGTGCAACTGATTGTTTCTTCCTAAGTGGAGTACTTTGCATTTGTCCTTACTGAATTACATCCTATTTACTTCAGACCATTTCTCCAGTTTGTCCAGATCATTTTGAATTTTAATCCTATTCTCCAAAGCACTTGCAACCCCTCCCAGCTTGATATTGTCCACAAACTTTATAAATGTACTCTCTATGCCATTATCTAAATCATTTGATGAAGATATTGAACAGAACCGGACCAAGAACTGATCCCTGCGGGAACCCAGTCATTATGCCCTTCCAGCATGACTGTGAACCACTGATAACTACTTTCTGGGAACGATTTTCTGACCAGCTATGCACCCACCTTATAGTAGCTTGTAGCAAGGCAGTGGGATCCCCCATAGCCCCGCGGAGGGATGAGTCTCGCCTAGCACCAACATGGGCGGAAGTAGAAAAGCCCAACTGCAGAGCTCACTTGAAAGCCAAATGCCAGAGAGGCCAGATTGGGACACGCCGGCAGGCTGAGGCCGACATGAGGACTGGCCAGGCCAGGCCAGCCTACCTCTCGCCAGCTACCACTGAGCTATCCCTCCCCCGTCCAGATGGTTTGTTTACTGCCCTGCCCTGACCTGACCTGGGCGTCCCTTGAACTCTTGGCTCAGCCCCTGCCTAAGGGCCAGAGCTCCTGATTGTTTGTTTGCTGCCCCGCCCTGACCCAGGGCTTGGGCTCATATTGATCTATTGCGAGGCGGTGTGTCAGAAATAGATAGCTAAGGGTTAATGTCTCTTTCACCTGGAAAGAAGTAACCTGAAACACCTGACCAGAGGACCAATCAGGAAACAAGACTTTTTCAAATCTGGGTGGAGGGAAGTTTGTGTCGGAGTCCTTTGTCTTGTATCTGTCCCTCTCGGCTATGGGAAGGATTTTTCTATTTCCTGCTTTCTAATCGTCTGTTTCCCAGTTGTAAGTACAAAAAGATAGGGGGTTTTTTTTGTAGTTACATGTGTATAGTTGCTGGAGTGCTTTGAATTGTATTATTTTTGAATAAGGCTGTTTATTCATATTTCTTTTAAATAATTGACCCTGTATTTGTCACCTTAATACAGAGAGACCATTTTTATGTATTTTTTCTTTCTTTTTACATAAAGCTTTCTTTTAAGACCTGTTGGAGTTTTTCTTTAGTGGGGAACTCCAGGGAATTGAGTCTGTGCTCACCAGGGAATTGGTGGGAGGAAGAAGTCGGGGGGAAATCTGTGTGTGTTAAATTTACTAGCCTGACTTTGCGTACCCTCTGGGTGAAGAGGGAAGTACTTCTGTTTCCAGGACTGGAAATAGAGAGGGTGAAATCCCTCTGTTTAGATTCACGGAGCTTGCTTCTGTATATCTCTCCAGGAACACCTGGAGGGGGGAAGGGAAAAGGTTTATTTCCCTTTGTTGTGAGACTCAAAGGATTTGGATCTTGGGGTCCCCAGGGAAGGTTTTTGGGTGGACCAGAGTGCCCCAAAACACTCTAATTTTTTGGGTGGTGGCAGCTTTACCAGGTCCAAGCTGGTAACTAAGCTTGGAGGTTTTTATGCTAACCCCCATATTTTGGACGCTAAGGTCCAAATCTGAGACTAGGTTATGACACGGTAGGATCCCCCACATCCCCACAGAGGGATGAGCCTTGGCTGAGCCCTTCTACATAGCTCCATATAATAGATCTAGCTATGTTGTATTTGAAACATAATGTTTTCAGAGGCTGGATATTTCCTGAAATTGGGTATCAAGTTGTGCACCCAAAATAACTCATTCCTTTTCAATGTCTGAACTAAAACTTATGCCTTTCCTATGCATTTTGAGCCCAAAATAGTCATGATTCAATCAAAAATTGATAGCTTATGCCAGACCCTGAAAACCTCTTTATGCCATTGTCTGAAACTAGAGAATGGCAAGTTAATTTCGATAATACTGATGATGACTCACCAGAGCTAGAGTCCTATATGACAGGCCACCAGTAAAACTTTATTCACATCTGTCATCTGAACCATATGTCAAACCTGACACTTTGACATGCTGCATAATTGTCCCAAGTAGTAACAGGAATTATTTATCGTGGTGTGATGGAATAAAGGAAACAGGTAACATTAAGAAGAGAAAAAATTTAAGACAAATATCAGGGAAAAGTACTAGGATTTGATTCTGCATTCCACATGAATCCCAAATTCCCATTAGTCTTGGGCGCATGAGAAATGTGGGATGGGGAAACCAATGATGAAGTAGAATTGTCTGCTGAGAAAAGTATTGTAATACCTAGGGTGAAATCTTGGTCCTATTGAAGTCAGTGGGAGTTTTGCCATTGATTTCAGTAAGGCCAAAATGTCACTCCAATGCTTTGGACATCTAAGTATAGATTGGACAAAGTGTAAGGACGGTCACCTTGGTCATCGATGGCAGTTAGATTCAGGAACTCCAGAACAAAGGAGGGCATGAACTTTTACATCTTGACCTCCCAGTGGGTTAGGTTCTCTGGCTGGCAGCCGTAGCAAGCATGTATCTTCTGTAGAGCAGGCATAGAGGAGATGATGTAGCACACACTGAGTGGTGGGCTACAAAAACACTAAAAATCATAGCATAGAGGAAAGTATTATCCAGACATGTGCATGGGCTAGATAACTCATATGCAAAAGTAATAGAAAAATCAACATTATTTACCCCCTCAAAAACCAAACAAACAAAGCCATCTTCGTTAAAAATTTGGACAAAAATTGTAATCTCTCAATGAAAATGTCTATATCAAAAACTTCCTTTTAATTTCATTTTGAAATTCTTCATTTTGGTATTTCAAAAACTGAAAAGAGTTTCTGGATTTTTAGGGGGTTTTTTTACTCTTCCTTTTCTACACTTCTCTTTTAAAGAAATATTAAAAGGGGGGGATAAAAGTCTAACTAAAAATTGAAAACTAAACTGAAACTTGAGATGTATGATTAAACCAATTTCATTTAGAACTTTTACAACAAAATGTTCAGATGAAGACATTTTTTTTTCAAATGTTTTGGCGGGGAAATATTTTTGATTAGTTTAGTTTAGTTTTTGCCAGCACTGCATATTGGGTTTCTGGGGCTAGACTAACAAAGGTACATAAGCAGTTAACTTCTGAGTGAGTGAGTCCAATATTCAGGTACCACTGACATTCTCAAAACCAGCACTCAGCTGTCTCCCAATCCTAGCGCCTAAATTCCCCTAGGTACATAAGGGTTCTCTACACTGTGCTTTAGTCTGCGCTAGTAGGGTGTAAATTTTAGTACATACCTTCATATTGCATGCTAATTGGTGTGTGTAGACTGTGCTGGCAGGAACTAAAGGTGTGTGTTAACATAGTAGTGTATATGCAGTTACCAAGGGTCATGCAGTAGTCTCAAAGAGTAGCAATTTTAAATCAAGATTGGATTTTTTTTCTAAAAGATCTGTTCTAGGAATTCTTTCGGGTTGACTCTATGGCCTGTGTTATAGAGGAGGTCAGACTAGTTGATCACGATGGTCCCTTCTGGTCTTAGAATCTAGTAAAGTCAGCTATCCACTGATGCCTCCCCACAGCTAATGAGATGCTCACATGTCTAAGCCCCAGTTTGATTCTCAAACTAGGCCTCCCCCACATCTCACCCACAGGGCCTGATCTGGTGAGAGTGCTCTGAGCAGGTTTGGGTCCTGCACAAAAGAAAACTAGGGCAAGTAGATCAGGATGGTGGCTGTGCGTATGTCCCCAGAATAACTGATAGCTAGGGGGTTGACCTAGGAGGTAAAGGTTTTAATCCCCGGCTCTGCTGATTGTGCGGAGGGATTTGAACCCACATTTCCTACATCTCAGGTGAGCACCCTAACTGCCAGATTACTCTGTATGTCTCAATTCTCTCTCTGTATAAATTATTCACTGGATCAGGAACTTGAAACTGATTTTCCTGTATCCCAGCTGAGTGCCCTAATCAGTGGGCTCTAGAGCCAATCTATCTCTCTGGCACAATGACTATTTAAGCATTTTATACAAAGTGGAACAACTTCATAGACACACCCACACCCAGTGGTTAAGGCGTCTTCTGGGGCTGTGGGGGACCTGGCTTCAGTCCCTGCTCCAAACCAGGCAGAACGGGGGTTTGGATAGGGTGCCTAGCAGTCAGGCATTGCAATGCCTAAATCTCCTTTCTGAATGTAGTGCCTAGTCCTGTTGCAATTCAACATTTTCATTTTGTTTCTTTTTCCTTGGAAAAAAAACAAAAAATGTCAAAAATGAAATGTTTAATTGAAACATTTAAGATTGGACCACTTTCCTAATGTCTTGTCCCTCTGTAATTAGCAATATTCATATTGTCATAGACATTGCCCAAAGGGATTGTGGTCCATAAAACAAAGAGTGGATTATAGGCCTCCAAGAATGTCTATGCCATTTTAGAAAATGATATACTATCCAAAATGGAAAATATTCTTCATTTTGGTATATTCATATATTGCTCACCCTGCCCACCCTCACATCTCTCCAGGGTTCTTGTCTGAGTCTGTCCGTCTATATGTTTAGCGACCCCTCTGGTGGTATTTTTTGTAAAATTGGTCACAGTTGAACATATAGCAAAGAAACACTTGGCTGAAAACACATGCAGCAGCCATGCAGAGTTTTCTTATTTATTAAACAAAGTATTAAATACAGTACAGATTACCTTCAAAAGTTTGCACTGAGCCTTCCTTTCCAAGAAGCAAACCCTTGTTACAAAAAGCCCTGGTTATAAAAAGCGGAAGTTCAGATCTGCAAACATGTATCAGATTGATGGGACTTCAGCAGAAGTTTCAGGGGCTCAAGCTACTTATTTAGGTACCTGTAGTGAGGTGGTGTGGCTCCCCTCCACCCAGTGGAGGAAGAGCCCAGCCGGAGGCCAGAGTGGGTGGAGCTAGGGAGCTCTGAGCC
Organism: Gopherus evgoodei; assembly: GCF_007399415.2. Taxonomy (NCBI): domain Eukaryota; kingdom Metazoa; phylum Chordata; order Testudines; family Testudinidae; genus Gopherus; species Gopherus evgoodei. Next base: position 285,768,213 of record NC_044323.1, on the reverse strand, counting down.
TGCCCCTCAAAGGGTCAGATGGCGACCAGGAACTATAAAGGCCGGCCCTCAGAGCTCAGTAGGAGCCTAGCCGCTGGAGAGAGCAGATGTCCCTAGAGGAGCCCGAAACTGGGAAGCTCCTGCAGCCTGAGGTGGCCATCCAGACTGGCTGGAGCTGCCCTGTGCCTGCTATCCAGAGGAGCTGCCGGACGTGCCGACCAACCCCTGCCCCGACGAACCCATGCTCCTGGACCTCCCAGAGGCCAACGCCAGGACCTAGGTAGGGTCTGAGGGTGAGTGTGGAAGTATCCCGCGGACAGCCAATCCCAGTCTGGCTGCAGCACTGCCAGAGCCTATGTCGGTGTATTGCGGCCAGGATCCTCACTGACTAAGCAGCGGATAGTCAGCCGCTGCTAGGGCCCCAGGCTGGGACGCAGTGGAGTGGGAGGACCTGCTTCCCCCCTGCCACCCAACTCCTGGGTGGCAGACTCCCCCGCTCCCTGGCCTGAGGAAGCCAGAGCCTGTTATTACTGCTCAGCCCTGCCTGAGACCTGAGCACCCTGGCTTAGGGTTTGTTGCCCCGTCAGGGCTTATAACTGTTGTTACTGGCCAGCCCTGCCTGAGGGCCTGAACCCCCTGACTCAACGGTTGTTGCCCCACCTGAGCTAGGGCCAGACTAACCACATTTTCAGTAGGCTACTGCAAAGGCTACCGAGGGAGACCCCAGCCCGGACTAATTCCCCAGACCCATCGGTGTGTAGTGAGCCGGCATAGCTCCCCTCCTCCCCAGCGAGGGTTGAGCCCCAGTGTACTCTTGTACAGTACCAAATCTGGATTCACATGTCCAAAGATATCATCATATTTACACTTAAAATTAGAGCTGATCAGAAATTTTCCAGCAGGATGTTTTTTAGATGGAAATGTGAATTTGTCAGAACATATCAATTTCATCAAATTTTTTAATGGAAACTAGGCAGGTTTCATACCATTTTACCTGCCTCACAGGTTGCTGCGGAGTCCTGGCTAGAGTGGAAATTCCGGCTTCCCACAAGCCCTACTTAAAATACACTTTAATGAGCACTTTCTTTAAATAATAATATATTATTGAACAGTGCATCATCCAGATGCTGCTTGGCAGATTATGTTGCGGTTGAGTGATTAGTGGGAATAATTATGAGTATTAAAAGTTCTTCTTCGAGTGCTTGCTCATATGCATTCCAGTTAGGCGTGCGCATGCCGCATGCACGTTCGTCGGAAGATTTTTACCCCAGCAACACTCGGTGGGCCGCTGTGGCGCCGGATATATACCCCTGCCAACCCAACCACCCCTCAGTTCCTTCTTACCGCCCGTGTCGGTCGTTGGAACTGTGGAGTGCGGTTTCACTGACCTCCACCTCCCTAGGTACTCGTAGTTCTCTAGTTATTTTGTTGTGTATATAGTTAATTTTTATTGTTCATAGTTAGTGTATAGTTAAGAGGGGTTCGGGCATTAGCCCCTTCCCCGCATCTGGTGCCGGGGCCCATGACTAGTTCACCGGGTTTCAAACCATGCTCGGCCTGTCATAAGCCGGTGCCGACAGGAGATCCATATAACTCCTGCCTTAAGTGCCTCAGGGAATCTCACCTGGCAGATAAGTGTCACATTTGCAAGGCTTTTAAGCTGAGAACAAAAAAAGGAGTGGGACTTTTGGCTAAAGTAGCTCCTCATGGAGGTGGCTCTTACCTCTCCACCTTCGGCACCGAGCGCTGGTCAATCGGTGGGCAGAAGCACCTCCTCGGCACCGGACCGCATCGGTACTGCCAAGACGTCTCGGCACCAGCTGTCGCCGGCACTGAAGTTGACTCGGCACCGCTCCCTCTCCCCGAGGTCGAGAAAACCTAAGACTTCTGCTGCTTCCATGCCACCTGCACCGCAGCCAGAGAGCTCGTCTGAGTCGGATCGCCCGGCACTGACATCTGCCGCGGCACCGACAACGTCGGCACCGTCAGTTCCGGTCCCACAAGGGCTGTCGAGTCCGGTGCCTGACAGATCCCCGACACGTGCTGTGGTTGAGCTTACTATTCCCTCCACGCTGGAGACATTCTCAACGGTGAGGGATCTGATTGCCATGACAGAATCGACGCTGCCTCAACCCCTGGCACTGCTGGTGCAGGTAATACAGTCTATTGACAAGCCTGCCTTGATAAGGCCATCCTCTGTCGGCACAGCAGAGCGGCATCATTCGCGATCATGGTCCCGCAGACGCTCCAGGTCCCATCAATGCTCCCTCTCCCGACGCCGCTTGCAGTCCCGGTACGGTTCTCCTCCTCGGTACTGGTCGCACTCATGGCACCGATCAGTATCCCGTTCACGGCCTGCTACTCGTGGCACCATTCCAGCTCCCGGCACTGCTCCAGGCACCGTGACTCCTGTAGCCGCTCCCGACGTCGAGCCTCGAGATCTTCGTCGACCTCCCGGAACCGCTCCGGTCACAGGTCCCGATCTTGTTCCTGGTACCAGTACGCCTCCCGGTACCGGTCCCCAATGCCGAGTAGGGCAAGGTCCGCTAGAGACAGAGACTCTGCCCAGGGCTTTTCAGCACCTCCATGGCCATCCAGACACGCATCAGTGTCGTCCCGCGGACAGCTCTTATGCTCAGGACCGTGATTCTGATGTGCCCACCAGAGTCTTCCAAGAGACCCAGGCCCAGCACCAAGGACCACATCAGTGGCCTTTCTGGACACCTTGGGTGTACCACCAGGCCCAAGGCGTACCAGTAGTTCCGTCCCGCTCTGTCTCATCAGAGCACCGAGTGCCAGAGGCGATGGTTAGCTGTCCCGCTCCGACTACTGCGGAGGAAGCCCTAGTTCACCCACCGGACTGCCAGGTTCCTCTGGAGCAGGAGATGGCCCAAGAGCAACAGGCCACCCAGGACCCGCTCATTGCCGGCATCTCCTCTTGCTCTTCTCCAGATGAGGCGGTGGCAGGAACATCCTCCTCGGGCCCTCCTCCGATCGAGCTGAGAGCCCATCAGGACCTCCTAAGGAGGGTACCACTCAATATGAACCTCGAGGTGGAGGAGATCCCGGAGGTAGAGGACCCGATAGTGGACATTCTATCAGCGGATGCACCCACTAGAGTGGCCCTACTGTTTATTCGGACCATCCAGGCGAATGCCGATACTATATGGCAGTCCCCAGCCTCTATCCCTCCTGCAGCCCGGGGAGTCGAGCGTAAATATATGGTGCTCTCTAAAGAGTACGAGTAGCTGTATGTCCATCCTCCTCCCTGCTCACTAGTCGTCCAGTCCGTTAATGAGAGGGAATGCCATGGCCAGCAGGCGCCAGCCCCGAAATCGAAGGAGGCTAGGCGAATGGACCTACTCAGCCGCAAGGTGTACTCGGCAGGGGCCCTACAGCTCCGGGTGGCAAATCAACAAGCCTTGCTTAGTTGCTATAATTATAACACCTGGGTGGCGGCGGGTAAGTTTACGGAGCTTCTCCCTCAAGACTCCCGCCAAGAGTTCACTGCCATCTTGGAGGAAGGGAAAAAGGTGGCCAGAACTTCCCTCCAGGCCTCGTTGGATGCAGTAGACTCAGCAGCCAGGACTGTGGCCTCAGGTGTTGCCATGAGGCGCATCTCATGGCTTCAGGTTTCAAACCTCCCACCGGAGCTGCAATATACCATTCAGGATTTACCATTTGATGGTAAAGGCCTCTTCTCGGAAAAGACTGACCCCAGTCTGCAAAACCTGAAGGACAACAGGGTCATAATGCGCTCTTTCGGCATGCATACGCCGGTGACCCAACGCAGGCCTTTCCGTCCCCAGCCTCACTGCCCATACTCTGTGCCTAGACAAAGACAGGACTTTGGCAGGCCACGCGGCCGAGGTGGTCACAGACGACTGTCAGGACCCCAAGGGGGCCCAAATCAAGGTCCCTCAAAACCATCATTGGGACCAGAGACGAACTTTTGAAGGTGCGCCCGAGGGCGGCATACCAGTTCCAGGCCAGGATCCCTCTCCTCCCTTCTCCAACCGTCTCTCCTACTTCCTACAGGCATGGTCACAGTTAACTTCAGATTGCTGGGTCCTACGCACAGTAGAGTATGGGTACCACCTCCAATTTATTTCAACCCCGCCCTCCCACCCTCCAACCTTGTCCCTCTTCAGGGACTCCTCTCACGAGCAATTCCTCTTACAAGAGGTGCAGACACTCCTCGTCATAGGAGCTATCGATGGACAAAAGGGGCAAGGGGTTTTACTCCCATTATTTCCTAAACCCGAAGTCGAAGGGAGGTCTCAGACCTATCCTAGACCTGCGAGCACTCAACCAGTTTATGATAAAGTTGAAGCTCCACATAATATCCCTGGGACCATTATCCCGTCCTTGGATCCTGGAGACTGGTATGCTGCCCTCGATATGAAGGACGCATACTTTCACATTGCCGTCTTTCCTCTGCACAGGAGATACATTCGCTTTGTAGCCAACTGTCAGCACTTCCAGTTTACGGTCCTGCCGTTTTGGCCTTTCTGCAGTCCCAAGGATATTTACAAAGTGTATGGTCGTAGTCGCCGCCTACCTCCGCCGAGGTCAGATACATGTTTTTCCGTATCAGGACGATTGGCTCATCCGAGGGGCCTCCGAGACACAAGTCACTCAGCATGTGGGCATCGTCAAGGACCTATTCACACATCTAGTCCTGATGATCAATGTAGAAAAATCCACTCTGGTTCCCACGAAGAGGTTAGACTTCATAGGAACTATCCTGGTCTCCAATCTAGCCAGAGCCTGCTTACCACAGCCGTGGTTTCAGGCAATGGCAACAATCATCCGAGGTCTACAGAATTTCCCGACGACCTCGGCTCGCACTTGTCTCAGTCTCCTGGATCACCTGGCTGCCTGCACGTTTGTAACCAAACACGCCAGGCTCCGTCTCCATCCTCTCCAAGTTTGGCTCAACTCGGTATACCAACCGGGCAGGGACCCAATAGACACGATAGTCACCATTCCCCTGAGCACCCTAGGCTCCCTAGAATAGTGGCTAACTCCCTCCCTGGTGTGTGCAGAGATGCCATTCCATCTGCTCCAACCCTCAATGTCCCTGATGACGGATGCGTCATCTCTCGGCTGGGGTGCTCACCTCGGTCACCTTCATACTCGAGGCCTTTGGTCTTCTCAGGAGCTGGCATTACACATAAATGTCCGAGAACTGAGAGCAGTCCGCCCGGCGTGCCAGGCATTCCAGCAACAGTTGTGAGACCGTTGTGTCTCAGTGTTTACAGACAACACAATGGCCATGTACTATATAAACAAACAGGGAGGGACAGGGTGGTCCTCCCTTTGTCAGGAGGCCATCCAAATCTGAGAATTTTGCATAACCCACTCGATAGATCTGGTAGCGTCCTTTCTCCCAGGCATTCGGAACACCCTGGCAGATCGACTCAGCAGGTCTTTCCTGTCTCACGAGTGGTCAATCCGCCCGGACGTTATGCATTCTGTTTGCCAGAAGTGGGGATTTCCCCACATAGACCTGTTCGCTTCCCGCGAGAACAGGAAATGCCAGATGCCAAGGTCTCTCCCGGGGATCGATCTTGAACACGTTCCTGATGCCTTGGAAGAACCAGCTCCTTTATGGCTTCCCACCATTCCTGCTGGTTCACAAGGTCCTGCTGAAACTCCACAGGGACAGAGTGCGCATCATCATGATCGCTCCAGCGTGGCCCAGGCAGCACTGGTACACCACATTGCTCGACCTGTCGATAGCCAACCCAATTACCCTGCCACTCCACCCAGACCTCATAACTCAGGACCACGGCAGTCTTCGCCACCTGGACCTGCAGGCCTTTCACCTCATGGCGTGGCTGCTGTGTGGCTAAACCAGTCAGAGTTACATTGCTGTGCATCAGTACGACAGACAAGTTCTCCTGGGTAGCAGGAAGCCTTCTACCCAGTCAACGTACCTGGCCAAGTGGAAGCGTTTCTCCTGCTGGTGGGAAATGCTTAATCTTACTCCCACTGAGGTCTTGATCCCCTCTATTTTGGACTACCTCTGGTCTCTCAAACAGCAGGGCCTAGCAGTATCATCACTGAGGGTACACTTGGCAGCCGTCTCTACCTTCCACCCAGGCAAAGGTGGTCGTTCCATGTTCTCACACCCTCTGGTTTCGAGATTCCTCAAGGGCTTGGAGCGCTTATACCCTCAAGTATGCCGCCCAGCCCTGACCTGGGACCTCAACCTGGTTTTAACCAGACTTATGACTCCCCCATTGGAGCCGTTAGCAACCTGCTCGCTGCTATACCTGTCTTGGAAGACAGCTTTCCTCATAGCCATTACATTGGCCAGACGAGCCTCCGAGCTTAGGGCTCTTACAGTTGATCCGCCGTACACTGTGTTCCCCAAAGACAAAGTGCAGTTGCAACTACACCTGGCTTTCCTCCCTACGGTGGTTTCGGCCTTTCATGTTAACCAGGACATCTTTCTCCCGGTCTTCTTCCCGAAGCCACACTCAACGTGACGGGAGCAACAATTGCACTCGCTGGATATCCGTAGAGCGCTTGCATTTTATATTGAGCGGACAAAACCGTTTCGTAAAACACCTCAACTCTTTGTCGCAGTAGCAGACCGAATGAAAAGCCTACCTGTTTCCTCTCAGAGGATCTCATCTTGGGTGACGGCGTGCATCCGCACTTGTTATGATTTGGCTCATATTGCCTCATGCCACATCACCATGCATTCTACCAGGGCTCAGGCTTCATCTGCCACCTTCCTGGCTCGTGTACCTATCCAAAAGATATGTCGCGCAGCTACCTGGTCCTCGGTCCACACCTTGGCTTCGCATTATGCTCTGGTTCAACAGTCAAGAGATGATGTAGCCTTTGGTTCAGCAGTTTTGCACTCTGCCACATCTCACTCTGACCCCACCGTCTAGGTAAGGCTTGGGAATCACCTAACTGGAAGGGATATGAGCAAGCGCTCGAAGAAGAAAAGATGATTACTCACCTTTGTAACTGTTGTTCTTCAAGATGCGTTGCTCATATCCATTCCAAACCTGCCCTCCTTCCTCACTGTCGGAGTAGCCGGCAAGAAGGAACTGAGGAGCAGTTGGGTCGGCAGGGGTACATATCCTATGCCATGGCAGCGCCACTCCAGGGGCCGCCCAGCCAACTCACCAAGTGTTGCTAGAGTAAAAAATCTTCCGACGAACTTGCACGCGGTGCATGCACACCTAACTGGAATGGATATGAGCAACACATCTCGAAGAACGACAGTTACAAAGGTGAGTAACCGTCTTATATTGGTGTTTTATCCTAATGCTTAGGTATTTAACATGCTGCATTATTGTATATTAATCCTGGGCTATAACCAGGTATCCTCTGTGATAAAGACCATTCTTCCATACATATGAAAGGACATAAGAGGTATTCTGAGCATCAAGCATTTTTAATAGCTCACAAACTGTTTCATTACTTATATATTTTTAAGAGTCTTGATTTAGATTTGAGCCCACTTCTCCTTTAGAAAAATTAATGGAATTAAGCACTAATGATTTTGGAGCCCAGGGTATTTCCTAGGGATTAGTGACTGGTGGGGGATAGTGATTTGATCCTGTAGTCAGGAGTAATTATCCCAAGCCAATCGTTTAATCTCCGAGGAATTCCTTGTCTCAAGATCATTATACTGATTGTAGGCTGAAAATGACTAAAATTCCATAGGCCATTATATTTTATATTAATGAATATATATTTACAAGTCTTTTTAATTGATATCCATGATTGGTTGGAATGCAGATAAATGATTCATTACAGTTAGAACACAATGGCTTATTGAGAAAATGGGTCAATACTATCACATTATTCTTCACTTGATTATGGATTGTATTCTAATCTGGCTTGGACAGATTGTAGGTTTTTTGGAGCAGGAGTCATCTTTTTTGTAATGTGTATACAGGTACACACTACACATGGTGATTATGAATAATGGTCAGAGCCAGTGCAACCATTTAGGGGACCGAGGCGGTCGTTAGGATTTGGGGGGCTCCATTTTTTTGGCAGCGACCGGCGGCCGGACCTTCGGCAGAGGGAGCTGGGGCAGGGGAGTGCGAGGAGGGCCGCCTGCAGCAAGTAAGGGGGGGCGGCACTCAGGGGAACTCCCCACCCCAGCTCACCCCTGCCCCGCCTTCTCCCCAAACATGCTGTGGCTGCTTCACTTCTCCCACCTCCCAGGTTTGCGGCACCAATCAGCTTAGGCGCCACAAGCCTGGGAGGCAGGAGAAGCTAAGAAGCCACGGTGTGCTCGGAGTGCGCGTGCGGAGCAGGGGTGAATTGGGGCGGGGGGCGATGCCTCAGGGTTGAGGGTGGGGGTGGGGAGCTGCCACAAGGGGGGCGCCTCAGGGCGGAGCGGGGGAACTACCGCGGGGGGCGGTCCCTGAGGGCGGAGGGGGTTGCTGCTGCGGGAGGTGGGTGGGTGGGTGCGCCTCAGGGCAGAGGTGCGGGGTGGGGGGAGGGCGCAAGGTGGAAGTTTCACCTAGGGCACGAAACATCCTAGCACTGGGCCTGATAATGGTATACCACTATAATTTGGAGTAGAGAATAGATGAGAGTATCTTGGATGGCTTTTACATTTTATATATATATATAAATACACACACAACCTGAGCAGTGCTTGTCACGTGAAAATATCCCTAGTGAATCTGTAACTTGCTGTCTCACTATGTTCTGTGTCATTATCTTGGCTCACCCTCAGCCATGGGTGCTAGTGATTCAAATCCTGTCTCTTCCAAAGACTTTCAGTGTGACTCTCAGCAAGCCACTTGATCTCTGTTTCAGATCTGTGAAATGGGAATGATAATACTACTTATCTCTGACACTTTGGCTGTCTTCACTATTTAGGGCAAGAGGTTATGTTGGTAGAGGACCTGGTACAACAGGCCCAGTCTCAGTTGAGGTTCTATACACTAATGTGAAATAAGTAAGTAATAAAGACAGGGTGAAAGTCAGCAGGGATAATAAATCATAGAACATAGAAATGTAGGAATGTAAGGGACCGCGAGGGGTCATCTGGTCCATCCCACCCCCTGCTGAAGCAGGACCAGGTATACCTAGACCATCCCTGACAGGTCTTTGTCTAACCTGCTCTTAAAAACCTCCAGTGACAAGGATTCCACAACCTCCTTAGGAAACCTATTCCAGTGGTTCAGTGTCATTCCTGCAGATAATCCATGGCTCTTGTTAGATTGTGTTGTTTGCTTAATGCTTTGCTCAGAGTAAAAAGAAGACTCTAATATGAAAATTATTTTATTTTACCTTGTTCTAGCACTAACGGGAAAAGCTTGTTTAACTGCTGTGCATAACTGGCCCCAGTGATTTCAGTGAGAACTATCCCCTGTTGATACTTGAACAGCTGAGAACAGCTTGAGAAGCACTTGAGTGAAAGTGTAACGATGTAAAAAATTAATTCATTTTTCAGAATTGTGATGTGATTTATTCATTGAAAATGAAATTGTGTAAGTGTGGCTCAGTTCATTCATTTATTTATTTAAGTCTAAAACTGTTGTAACCATAAAGATCTGTACTACTACTGTAAACGCCTTAGATAAATAAAGAAGAATTCCAGAAATACGGGTGTTCTTAAGTTCTGATCTACCAGTAATTTCAGTCTCATCTGTCTATATTATCAGCAAAGGCAGCAGAGAGCTGTGGCACCCTATAGACCAACAGATGTATTGGAGCATGAGTTTTCATGGGTGCACGAAAGCTCATGCTCCAATACATCTGTTAGTCTATAAGGTGCCACAGGACTCTTTGCTGCTTTTACAGATCCAGACTAACATGGCTACCCCTCTGATATATTATCAGCACTTCTCTGGTCCATTTGATAGTGATCAGCGACTTACAATTCTATGATTATATGTTATATGTGGCCCTAAATTAGAAAGATCAGAGAACTTGCATGTGTTCAAAGCTACCTATGGGGATTCAAAGACTTCAAGAAGCATCTGCTTACGCTGCAGTTCCAGTAGTGTAACTCCACATGGATAATATTAGTGGGGCTTTATGAAAGTGAATCTTGTGGCTAAAGTGGAGAACAAGGCATCAGGATAGCTATCTACTAGACTTGCTGTGTGACCTCGGGTAACTCATGTCACCTCGGTCTCATCTGTAAAATAATACTACTTCTCCAAAGGAGTCTTTTTTTAAATAATGCATCTCTTCTTTTATGATCTTTGGAATCTATAAATAATATCTAAAACAAGATAAATAAGGCCCAACTTGACAGAGAGGTCATCATATTGCAAGTGACACAAAATCTTAAGTCAGTAGAAAATAACATGTCCCAAATAAGGAAATGATGCCATGATGGAGGAAGAATGTCTTGGTAGATTTGTTGGTAAGGTTATTGTTTTAAAGGGCAGAAGAGGCCGTTATCATAATCTTGTCTGACAGCCTCCATAATACAAGCTATAGAATTTCACCCAGTTATTTCTTCATGAAGCCCAGTTTTGAACTTACTAGAACGTATCTTTTTAGAAAGTAACACTCCTTAGTGTATATGATAGCTTACCTTAACTGATCACTCTCATTAGACTCTGTATGGAAACGCCCATTGTTTCATTTTCTGTGTGTGTGTTTGTGTGTGTGTGTATATATATATCTACCTACTGTATTTTCCACTACATGCATCCAGTGAAGTGGGCTGTAGCCCACAAAAGCTTATGCTCAAATAAATGTGTTAGTCTCTAAGGTGCCACAAGTACTCCTGTTCTTTTTGCGGATACAGGCTAACATGGGTGCTACTCTGAAACCCTTTTAGATGGATGTCCAGTAGTAATTGTTAAACCAACTTGGAGAGAGGTGTTTGCATTGCCCTTTGAAAGATGGGGGTGGCCCTCTTCTTAAGAATACCTCTTTGCCACTAGAGAGAAATGGAAGATCCCCTGCCTTTATTCTAGGTGTAAAGAGAGGGACAAGACTTAAGCAGCTGATGTCTTGCCCATTCTCTAGTGCAGTGTTTCCCAAGCTTGGGATGCCACTTGTGTAGGGAAAGCCCCTGGCTGGCCGGACCGGTTTGTTTACCTGCCGCGTCTGCAGGTCTTGCCAAACCCGACTCCCACTGGCCGCGGTTCTCTGCTCCAGGCCAATGGGGGCTGCGGGAAGTGGCTGCCAGCACCTCCCTTGTGGGAGCCGCGATCGGCCGGACCTGTGGACACGGCAGGTAAACAAACTGGCCCGGCTCACCAGGGGCTTTCCCTACACAAGCGGCATCCCAAGTTTGGGAAACACTGCTCTAGTGACTTAAATTGGCCTCTGTCTTCCATCTGTTCTCCCTTATTGTCAAAGATGCCAAGACAATCAGAAAGGACAAGACTTGACTGACCATGACCACCCTAAAAAAGAAGTGAAGAGCCTAGAATATGGCCTTGGTCCAACTGCCAAGACACTTTTCAATATCTCCTCTTCTGCTTCCTTATTTAGGCCCTGATCCAGCAAAGCTCTTAAGCACTTTCTTAACACTAAGCACAGGAATAGTTCCATTGGCTTGAATAGGCCTATTCATGCTAAAGTTTAACTACTGCTTAAATGCTTTGCTGAATTTCACCCTGGTTTCCAAAACTCTCATCTGATATGCTGGACCAAATTCAGAAATCATGTGCCTGGTGGTGTCCGTTTGACCTTGCACCAGAATGGATTCTTGCAGTTACACTTGTTCTGATGTGTACGTCTATGGGTCTAACCCTGGCATAAACCAGGAGTAGCTGCAGTGAAATCACCAAAATTAAAACAGTGGGAAATTGGTGTAAGTATGAGCAGCATCAGACCCTATGTTAGTGCAACATGCTGAGGAACTGGAACAAGGTGTGAATCTAAGTAGGTTGGGAGCTATTTTAATTTACATCCTTATAAACATTCTTCTGACTCCTGACTCTGGCACCCAGGTACACCTGCAGAGAATTGAGGGCTTCAGTTGTAAATTATATCTGCTTTGCAGTAAACTCCTCTGCACGGTGGTAAGTTGAGTGCAAGTCGTTCAATTTATCACGCAGTAGCCTGATTCTTCATTCCCTTGCAGCTGGTGTCACAGCCTGTGCACAGTGGCTGTGAAGTGCTGTCAATTCAGAATGGGAGCATTTTGCACACTCTTTGCATGGGTGTGTATAATTGTATGAGGTACATTGCATGGGAGAACCAGGCCCAAGGGGTCTAGAATCTAAGATCATTGAGGCAGGTGCTGTCATTTTGTTACATATTTGAACAGTACCTAGCACCCTGGGGCCCTAGTCCATGACTCAGGTTCATAGGCGCTACTGCAGTACAAATAATTCCCATCACTTTACACGTGGCTTCTAAATTTGGCCTAATAAATGAAGGCGCGATGCGTCAGGGTGTCAACACCTCTGATTGTTACTACCACATTGCTATCAAAGAGGACAAAAGCACATGCTTAATACAGACAAGTGAAGTTCAAAGTCATGGAAGTCAACATTTACAGATAAAGGGGAAACCAACCACTTTCTAGTGTGGGAATTCCATTGTTTAAATTCCCAGTAAGTGCAAACAAATTGAACTGAAACCTTATGTTAAAAATATGCTACCGCTGCACCCTCCGCTGGTGAGATATTAAACTTTCTGAAGCCACAGACTGCCTATCGTAAGTAAATTCAGATAATGAGTGGCTCAGTAGACTAACTCATTATGGTGTGCTTTGTCAAAAGAGAAAGTGAAAAGGTCATTCTCCAACTACTACAAGCTATGACTTTTTACAGTAGCATTATACCCTCTAACTTTGAGAGATCCAATTCACAATGGCTTCTTTATATAATGCTGTGAACACAGTACCAGGAACAAAGAAACAAAAGCAAGACACATTAGAAAAGAGAACAGAGAACTGAAAAATGGTATAGAGATTTAAAAAAAAAAATCTAGTAAGAATTAGTACCTGAAAGGGATCAGACACTAGTAAAATTATGAGCTTGTCTAAAAACAGAAGCAAAAGTATTTGTGCAGTAAAAATATTATCACTTGACCATAAGATGAAAGAAACTTCTCTTGCTCCGGTGGGAGAAATAGCTGCGGGATTTAATTGATCTTCATATGCATATGTTCAATTTAATGAAAAGTATAACACTGTTTATCAGTGTAAAGTAACTTCACTGAATTTTACTGCTGAGCTTCAGTTCATATGCAAATTTGACACCATCAGCTCAGGGTTAAACAAAGACTGTGAATGGCTAGCCAACTACAAAAGCAGTTTCTCCTCCGTTGATGTTCACACCTCAACCGCTAGAAGAGGGCCTCATCCTCCCTGATTGAGCTAACCTCGTTATCTCTAGCCTGATTCTTGCCTGCATATTTATACCTGCCTCTGGAAATTTCCACTACATGCATCCAACGCAGTGAGTATTCACCCAGGGAGCACCCATGACAGCAGCAGATGGTACAGTGTGACTAGGAACTGTCATTGCCAACTTGCAAAGCAGCAGATGGTACAGTAGGGCTGCTAACTGTCTTTACTAACTTGCAAAAGGCAAGGGGATACTGCTGTGTAGCACTGCAGTACCGCATCTGTCAGCAGCATCCAGTAGACATATGGTGACAGTGAAAAAAGGCTGAATGGGCTCCATGGTTGCCCAGGCTTCTGCCCAGGCAATCCAGGGAAAACGGTGTGAAATGATTGTCTGCTGTTGCTTTCACAGAGGGAGGATTGACTGACGACATTTACCCATAACCACCTGCGACAAATTTTTGGCCTCAACAGGCATTGAGATCTCAACCCAGAATTCTAAGGGGCAGGGGAGACTGCAGGAACTATGGGATAGCTATTGGATAGCTACCCACAGTGCAATGCTCTGGAAGTCGATGCTAGCCTCAGTACGTGGACACACACTGCTGAATTAATGTACTTGGTGTGGCCGCATGGACTCGACTTATATAATCTGTTTCCAAAAATTGATTTCTGTAAAATCGGAATAATCCTGTAGTGTAGACATACCCTTAGTCTATAAGGTGCCACAGGACTCTTTGCTGCTTTTACAGATCCAGACTAACACGGCTACCCCTGATACTGAATTTTATATTTGTTATGTAGAAAGGTCCTTCTAATCTTCTTTAGATATTGACAGCATACTGTAGAAAATGCCAAACACTTCTGGGCCTTTCATTTATTTTGGCTATAAAATCTAGTTTGCTCATGTGATGGCCACCATCTTGGCCAACACACAGGGGGAGTTAAACTGGGGATTTCCAGAGATGAAAGCACAAGCTGTTATGGCTTGAGCTAAAGAAAGAGACTTTCCAGCTGGTGCTGTGACAGTCTTACCCTCTGTGGATCAGACACATAGGGTTACTAGACCATACATCGGTTTACTTTGTAAATGAGGTGCAGATATTAAATAATTAATCCAACCATTTTTGTCAGGTTTACCACAATAGGAAAACGATAGTTGCTATATTATTATTATTTATTAATGTGTTTGTGTTGTGGTAGCGCATGGAGACCCTCATCAGGGATCAAGGGTCTCATTTTGCGAAGTACTTCATGTGCACATCTGGAAAATATGGTCCCTGGCCCACAGAGCTTAGAATCCAAGTGTATGAATATATATATATTTTTATAGGGAGCAGCATTATCTAAAGATAAAGCATAGGAGAAAACATCAGGAAAGGTATGTGGATATGGAATCTTGGGTTCTAGTCCCCTCTTTGCTATGGACTCGCTGAAGGACTTTGGGCAAATCAGGCGCGCTCTGCCACAGTGTCTCCATGTGTGTAACTGTGTTAATTATACCTGTATTATAAGGGTATTTTGTGGCCTATTTACAGTATGCAAAGTGTTTGTGAACCTTAGCATTGTAGCGCAGAGAATTTGCAAACTCGAATATTTGGTGATTGGCTCACATTTAAGAGATAACTAATTCAACGGATCCGCTATGAACAAAATGTTCGACCGAAGCAGCTCGGCTAGGTGCTCCGTAATGAGTTTCAGTAATAATTTTAATCTGTGAGAGTGATCATGTAATTAAAACCACAGACTACTTTCACTGTGGGAGATTTGTGAATATGTCTAATATCATAAAGGAAAGTGTTTCAATATCATCTTAGCTCCTGTATAGTGTCCAAATGTGGGAGGATAACACTGTGCAGGAAAAAAAAAACAATGTATCCTCTCCAGGAACCAGCCAGTAATGACTAACATGCTGTTGAAAAGCCTGAGGCAGCAGCTCTCAAACCTGTTCCATGTAGGACCTGCAAACCAGCCACCGTTTCTGTCACAACTTCAGTCCCACAATCCTTTGTGGCCAGAAAGCTTTGTGGGATTTGGGTCACTGCGAGAAACCATGGTTGGTTTGGGGTAAAGTGTGCTGCATGAGGCTATGGATACATTGACACCGCAGATTAAAGTGTGATTGCAGTGCAGGCAGGCTACAATCTAGTTAGTGTGGTAACAACGTGGCACAGGCTTGAATGTGGACTGGCTGCCCAGGTTCAAACCTGCCAGGAACCCTGGGTATGTACTTGGGTCGCAAACCCGTGCTGAAGTCCATGCCACCACTTCTTCACCAGTGCTGTTATCTGCACTAGCTAGATGAAAGATACCCTGGATATGCCTATCCATGCTACAGTCACACCTTAATTTGCAGTGTAGATCTATCTCAGCAGGGGTCGGCAACCTCTGGCACGCGGCTCGCCAATGTAAGCACTCTGGTGGACTGGGCCAGTTTGTTTATCT
The DNA here is from genome assembly GCF_007399415.2 of Gopherus evgoodei. Classification (NCBI taxonomy): domain Eukaryota; kingdom Metazoa; phylum Chordata; order Testudines; family Testudinidae; genus Gopherus; species Gopherus evgoodei. Next base: position 285,752,528 of record NC_044323.1, on the reverse strand, counting down.
GCTGTGTTGACAGGTTCGGTGGACCTCAGCTCCCACTGGCCATGATTCGCCGTCCCAGGCCAATGGGGGTGGCGGGAGGCGCCATGGGCCGAGGGATGTGTTGGCCGCGGCTTCCCGCCTCCTGCATTGGCCTGGGATGGTGAACCATGGCCAGTGGGAGCTGCAATTGGCTGAACCTGCCAACGCAGCAGATAAACAAACTGACCTGGCTCACCAGGGTGCTTACCCTGGCAAGCCGCATGCCATAGGTTGCTGACCCCTGACTTAGGGTATTTGAGGTTCTGGAGGGCTGTGATGGTGTTTCTAGGCTGGAAGCAGGGATGAAGTAGGGGTGGAGAATGCTTTGGAATGTAGCTAGCAGAGAATTAATTTCTGCTTGCAAATGAAAGCATCAGGTGACTTCCTATATGCCCATGAAATACAGTTCCATGTTTGGGTCTAGCTGGCTAGGAACAGTGAAAGCTGTATCAGACGCCTCCCTTTTTTGGTTTACCGGTTTGGTCCTTTCCCATCCTGTGTGGGAAGCTGGGTGTTTTCAGCCTGCTACTTTCTCAGTAGGAATTTTATCATCAGTGTTTTCAGCTTGTTTAGAGCTCACAGATATAATTTCTTCCTCTTGTTGTGCCAATGTCCCCGAAACTGGAACTAATCTTCTGGTATGTATGTGGGAGAGGGAGAGAGACATATTTCTAGGTGCAGAAGAAGTAGAGCGGGATAGAAATGAATGAATCTGTGATACAGCCTACTGTGATGAGTAAGTGCTTTGTGGTACTGACAACAAATTCCAGGACATGGAGTTTCCATAGATCACCTTCCATCTGCAGATCTGAGTGTGATTTGCAAATGTTAACTAACTAAGCCTCACAACAACATCCTGGTGAGATAAGTGAATTTCGTTATCCCTGTTTCACAGAGGAATGAACTGGGGTACAGAGAAATTAAGCCACAAAGTGAGTCCAAGACAGAACCAGGAATAGAAGCCAAGAACCAGGACCAGAGCAATGTGAAATGTTCAGCTCATGCTGGAAAAGCCTCTGTCAGTCTGTTTTTAAGTTTAGCTCATGTTCACAAACCAGTAGTGGTCAAGAGACTTTTGTTTGGTCTGCGCACTTCAAATCTGTATGGGAATTTCTTTCTTCTCGCCGTGAAGCAGGATATTTGGAGGTCAATGCTTGGTTCGTGGGGACAGATTTGTCACTTTGGGCAACATTGACATTAACTTAGGTGGGAGAGCCTTGTAGAGTCAGTAGGGAGGATGGGAGGAAGTGAATGTTGATAGCACCTGTCCCTGAAGCCACAGATCCAAATCTCCATGGCAGAATTTTCATGGGGTCCAGGGAAGGAGGGAGCAATGCCCCAGTGGTGGTAGCGCGTCATCTCCAGGCACTACCCCTCACTTCCAGTTCTGCAGGATTTGATTTCCCTCTGTCACTCGTAAAGGAGGAAAAGATAATCCAGACCCATGTTTTGATGTGGGACTTGAACTCCCAACCTCCTGAGCATTACTGGCAGGTGTGCAGTGGAACTGAGCCCCATTTTATTGAATGGTTATATTGATCTCAGAAGAATTCTTGGGTGATCTGCTCTGGCTGCCACTGTGTCCTTTCCATTTTGAAATGTTTCTTCATTTGATGTTTTAGCATAAATCCTTCGGCTTTTCTTGCAAACCAGCTAAGAATCTCATCCTACTGTGTGTCTGATGTCACCTTTGCAGGAAGCTCTGGTTTTATGTCCAGCTGACAGGAAGGATGTGAATGGAATTCACATGCTTTAAAAAAAGATTAGGAAGGGACAAAAGGTTGGTTCCTAGGGATGGTCCCAGAACTTGAACCTAAATCCAGTGCATTGGGGAAGAAGAGGAGACTTGTGTAGGAAAAGAGTTGGTGGGCAAAGAGCCATAGGCAGAGAGGTAAGAGGAGATGGGGAAGCAATTGGCATGGAGGAATAGGATGTAAACAGTGACAGTAAAGCATGGGGGGATGACCCTGTGGCTGATACACAGCACTGGGAATCAGGGTATGTGTGCTTTTTCCCCAGTTTTGCCGTTTCTGAAGCTCTTAATTCCCATTGGCAGTTCCATGAAAGGCATAATGCTGGCAGTCCTGAATCACTGTGCATTCGGGATGATAGTTCCACCCTTTTCTGTGCATGGATGTTTCACCAAGTTAGTTAATATATAGGGGTACACTATGTCTTGAGTTTCCATTTTGATCAACCTATACTGGGATTCTTCTCTAGAATATTTCATTCTACTTTGGTGGGACTTTCTTGCAAACATAAAAGAGCAGAATATGCCCCTTTAGGGATAACCCTGGTATTTTGTAGTCCCTGCAGGCTTCTTTGGTTCTCTCAGGATCGGATACAAAATCCACTGAAGTCCATGGGAGTCTTTCCACTGATCTCATTGGATTTGAGATCATGTCCTCAGTTGCTGTTACTTGCAATATTTCAAGCCTGAATACCTTCAAAATTCCAGAATGTGAATGTCGGCAAGACCTGAAGTTACAATGCAAATGCAAGTCTCTGTTGCTGTTCGATTTTGCGCATGGTTAATCTGAGAGGCTAAGTCAGGGTTTCTCAAACAGGGGTCGCCGCTTGTGTAGGGAAAGCCCCTGTTGGGCCGGGCTGGTGTTTACCTGCCCCGTCTGCAGGTCCGGCTGCTCGCAGCTCCCACTGGCCGCAGATCTCTGCTCCAGGCCAATGGGAGCTGCTGGAAGCGGCGCGGGCCGAGGGACTTACTGGCCGCCACTTCCAGCAGCTCCCATTGGTCCGGAGCAGCAATCCGCAGCCAGTGGGAGCCGTGATTGGCCAGACTTGCCGATGGGGCAGGTAAATACACCGACCCGGCCCGCCAGAGGCTTTCCCTACAGAAGCGGCGACCCCTATTTGTGAAACTCTGGGCTAAGTTACATGCCTGAGACCAATAAACAAATTAGTGGCAGTGCCAGTGAGATGTGAATCCAGGAATCCTCATGACCAGTCCCATACCTTAACAACTATGCACCACTATAAAATATGGGTCACCATCACATGACCTCTGAGAAACATGGAGTGTTTTTTTCTTAATTAAAGTTGAAGGGGGGACCTACCAATTGCATTCCACCATTAATAAATAACTGTACAGAGTGTAAGCTCTTTTTGTGGACAAGAAATCTTGTTCTTATTCATAGTGTGTGTGTGTGTGTGTGTGTGTGTGTGTGTGTGTGTGTGTGTGTGTGTGTGTGTGTGTGTGTGTGTGTGTGTGTATCTACATACATACATATATGTACAGCGCCTAGTACAATGAGGCCCTGACCTTGAGAATAGACCTTTTAATATTTGATTTAAAACACAAAAGCTAGAACACAGACTCCAAAGTACTAGCTAAATATTACGTGGAGCTCCAAACAGCACCACAGTAATTGTGCCTGTTACAGCAGTAGGGCTGCACATTGAAGAACAAAGGAGTGACAAAAAGTTTTAACCTCAGCTCTGAATCCCTTCTTTTTTGTGAGTTGAAGAATGGATTGTTGTTGAAATGCTGACTTTTATTGTTTTAATAAAGTAAATTTCACACAGAGGTTGTACAGTCATCTGCTTTTCACACATATGAGTTACCAGGAAGGAACTGTCATTTGGCCACTAGCCTCAGACTTGAGGAAACTTGGGTTCGATTCTTAGCTCTGTGATCACTTTGCCTCTTTGTACATCCGTTCCCCATCTGTGACTTAAAGATTGTGAGGCACCCAGATCCTGGTGATGGGAGCCTGTAACAGGGTTCATGACCCACCCCTCTTCCTAGGCCCGCTTGCTTCCCCCAGTAAGGCTCAGAGAGGCTTCAGGGTTGTGCAACACCCCTGTCTTTATTTACTTAAGTTTATCCCACCACCAGTGTCCACCTATATACAAGCTTTACAGGCAGAGGCAGCCTTCAGCTAGGAGGCCTCCAGCTCCCTCCCTGACCAACTTCTCCCTTGATGCCCTTTGCCTTCTGGCCCCCTCCCAGCCTTTATAGCCCTTGGCTTGTCAGACCAGCAGGGATTGCCAGTCCTCAGGCCGGCATCTGGCCTTTTTCATCAACCCCACTCTGCTTCCCCTGATTGGAGCTGACCGGGCAGGGGTTATTTAGGTGCTTTTGCACCAGCACCTGCTACAGAGCCCTACACAGACTATTCTTTGTATGTGCAACTTTGACAGGGCATAACAAGTTTGGACCAGATTTAATCTGAAATGTTGCTTATTGTTTTAATTGCCTAGAGGATGGGTTTTGCAGGCAGTTAGCTGTAATGTTAAGCTGAAAACAAGGAACACAAAGGCTGAACACAATGAGCCAACCTATTTGAAAATAAAACGTCATTTGAAGATGGTTTTCATCCTTTCAGTGCTCTCGTTTGGGCTAGAGAATAGAATCCCTAAATATGCTTTTCTTTCAGGTTAGGTGACCAACTGTTTCCAGATTGAAATTAAAGTTATTTACTTTGTTTGTCTTTTTAATCATGGAATGGGGACAACCAATGGGAGTCACCTGGAAATGCAATTTTGGTTACATAATTGCTGTGTGGGAAGGGGAATTTGCTTATCCAGACAATGAGCCTGGTCGTTGTTAGTGACGATCACCGTCCGAGGAGAAAGCGCTCTCTGACACGCTGTTAGGTCTCAGATGGGAGTGGTTTAGGTTATGTTTCACGTTAACCAGTCAATTAAAAATGGAATTAAATTTAATTTCCCATCTGACTGTGTCAGTGAGGTTGAATGCAAAGTGGTTGCCCTTGTTTGAAACAAGACGAGCTAATCTTACAAGGAAGCCCAGCTCAGTAGAGTATGGGGCAGAATAATACTGAGTTTTATGTCGTGTTCTGCAAACACTAGGGGCTGAATGCTGACTTGGGAGTATGGGAATAAGAATCCCATTCATTATACCCCCTAAACAGGTTACCTGGCATTTGGGCAGGCAGGAATAATCAGTGCTACTGGCCTATAGATTCTCTCCTTTCCTGATTCCCAGCCCTTTGCTCAAATGGTTAGACCGGGATTCTTCTGACTTCTCTGATTAGTTAAATTTTTCCAGTGTACTTTTTTTGGGGGGGAGAAGGGGCGAGGGCAGCTTTTACTCCTTTTATGTTTCTTCCACTCAGAGACTTCACAGCTGCTCCCACCACACCACTACAGGGATGATGTAATTCGAGTTCTGCATAATTTTCACAGAGATTGCAAACACTTGGCTCATGAGTCAGTTAGAGTGAGGCAACATGATGTAAATGAATGAACAGCTACCTGGGAAAAGTTTCATCCAGTGTTTTGATTGACCCATGAGGCAGCTTTGTTTCTGTTAACTTATTCAGGTCTGGCTTTTCCAGGATTTGAAACAGAAAGTATATAGTGGAAATGTGGAGGAAAGTACACCTCTATCTCGATATGTTGCTGTCCTCGGGAGCCAAAAAATCTTACCGTGTTATAGGTGAAACCGCAATATATCAAACTTGCTTTGATCCACCGGAGTTCACAGCCCTGCCCCTCCCCCCGGAGCACTGCTTTACCGCGTTCTATCCAAATCCGTGTTATATCAGGTCATTTTATATCAAGGTAGAGGTGTACAAGGCTTAAATGTCCTGAAGAAAACAAGGGAACCAGCAGTGATAGAGAAATGTGACAATGAAAGTGTTGAAAATGAATCAGTACTTTCTGAAATATTTGGGGAAAAACCTGATAGTGGAAACCTGATTTTGTATGGGAACAACAGTCATCTGAGAGGTAAACAGCTAGTCTGTGTAGGGTCTGATCCTTCAAACTGCTGAGTACACCCTAACAGAGCTTGAGAACCTGCGTCTCCTGATTGATTTTCCAAATCTCGTCTTCAAACCACTGGTGTTCGCAACAGGAGAAAGGGGGGTATCTGAGGAAGGCAGCAAACTTATTGCTGATAAAAGGAAATCCCTTTTCACACAATAAGCCTGAGAACTTATTGCCTTCAGTATCATTGGGGTCAAGAGTTGAAAGAGTGAAGAAAATTTAGAAACATCAGAACGTCCCAAATTTTTATAGTAAAGATTTTTGAAAAGAAAGACTCTTGGCTGGGATACAAACACTCATGCTTCCGGTCAAGCCAACCTCTAAAGGAAGGATTAGGAAGATACTTCCTTTGTGGACAAGCTACATCATACAGAAGGTCTTGCATCTTCCTCTGAAGCCACAGGAGGGCTCCATTGTTGGAGACAAAGGTGCTATATCAGTGGTGGGCCATTGGGGTAATCTGATTTTGGGACGCAAGACATTTTGCTGACGTTGACTGTCTGGAGGCATGCCCCCACCCTGCAGCTTCCATTGGCTGGGAACGGCGTACCGCAACCACTGGGCGCTGCGCGGGGCTGTGCCTGCGGACGGTCAACATCTGCAAAATGTCTCACGGCCCACAATCAGATTACCCTGATGGGCCACAGGTTGCCCAGCCCTGTGCTAGATCTTAACAGCCACTGGCCTGAAACTGTATGGGAATTCCCCTAACAAGAATAAATCAGTCCTATTAAGTCCCAGTGTTCTTGCTTCTTTCATTTCCTCATCTTCTTTGCCATATTATATTTTATGAAGGTTTATTATCCTTTCTATTACAGGCTCTTGTCAGTGCTCTTTTGGAGGCTTTCCAATTTCCCTCATTCTTTTGTCTCTCTGAAAAATTCCTATCAAGTCTTCAAATTCCCTCTCTTAATTTTGAATAAGAACAAGGTTAATTTTTGCACCCCCCCAACTCAAATCTACAAACTCCGATATGATTTCCTTTGCTCTAGTTTCAAGGACAATGGTTCTTTCAAGGACCCTGGTGGTATATGAATGATCCTCATCCAAAATGAACAGTGATTTGTATGGCAGGAGAATAGCCTTTATCTAAATTCTAGGTAATGGAATAATCTGGTTTGTTTCATTTATAAAAGCACAAAAGTGGCTGATTTTTTTCAGACATTTGATTTCCCCAGTCCCCCTTGTATAGCTGATAACTTTTCAGGTTAGAATGGTCAGTATATTTTGTTCACCTCAAAGGATTTGCTGCCTTTAAATAAAATATGAAAAGGAATATCTGTGATCCTAACAGTATCCCAGTGCAAGAGGACAAGGGGCTCTTTGGTGTCTGGTAGTGAGTTTCAGCTGACCTGACCAGTTGAATGTATCCCAACTCACTAATGTCCATAACCTGCATCTTGAAGTTGTCATATAAGATATCAGTAGAAAGCCAATAACATACTGTCATAAACAGATAGCTAAGGGTTAATGTTCTTTTCCTGTAAAGGGGTAACACCAGTAACCTGAAACAACTGACCAGAGGACCAATCAGGAAACAAGACTTTTTCAAATCTGAGTGGAGGGAAGTTTTGGGTGTGAGTTCTTTGTTCTTTGTCTTGTGTCTGTGCCCTCTCGGCTCTGAGCGTGATTTTTCTATCTCCTGGCTTTCCAATCTTCTGTTTCCAAGTTGTAAGTACAAGGATAGTAAGACAATAGGTTTATATTGTTTTCTTTTGTATTTACATGTGTGTAGTTGCTGGAATGTGTTAAATTGTATTCTTTTTGGATAAGGCTGTTTATTCATTTTTTTCCTTTAAGCAGTTGACCCTGTATATTGTCACCTTAATACAGAGACTATATTTTATGTCCTTTTTCATTCTTTTTATATAAAGCTTTCTTTTTAAGACCTGCTGGAGTTTTTCTTTAGTGGGGACTCCAGGGAATTGAGTCTGCAGCTCACCAGGGAATTGGTGGGAGGAAGGAGTCAGGGGGAAAATCTCTTTGTGTTAGATTTACTAAGCCTGACTTTGCATACCCTCTGGGTGAGGGGGAAAGAGAGATTAGCTCTCTCAGTACTTGTGTTTCCAGAACTAGAAACAGGGAGGGTGGAATCCCTCTGTTTAGATTCACGGAGCTTGCTTCTGTATATCTCTCCAGGAACCCAGGGAGGGAACACCTGGAGGGGAGGAGGGGGAAGGGAAATGGTTTATTCCCCTTTGTTGTGAGACTCAAGGAATCTAAGTCTTGGGGTCCCCCAGGAAAGGTTTTGGGGAGACCACAGTGAGCTAGGCACTGTATAATTCTTAGCTGGTGGCAGCGATATCAGGTCCAAGCTGGTAACTAAGCTTGGAGGTTTTCATGCTAACACCATATTTTGGACGCTAAGGTCCAGATCTGGGAAAAAATGTTATGACACATGCTGATTACTAATATTATTGTGTGGTCTATGTACAGAGAACAAATTCAGACATAAACATATTGGAAATTATGTCATCAAAGTGTGTCTGCCAGACAGATGTAAAGTTACCCCGTCCTAAAGAAAGGAATGTGGTTCTGCCACCTGGAAGGTATTTCCAAGGTACATTAAGAGACCATGGGAATGCAATTTACATAGAAAGTAAACAGGCCCATCAAGCCAAAAAGGGGAGGCAATAACCACTCAGCATCATAGGATGAGGAGGACGCTGCCGGAAACAGATCAATTTGTGTTTCACCAAACACACAAGCAGGGGAAGAAACCAGCATGGAACTTCCTTCCCCACTAGACTCCATGTCACCTTCCTCACAGCTCGAATAGACTTTACTTTCTCTGAAGAATGCATGTCAAAGGTGCACTGGACTATGAAAAGAGAACCCTAAGTTATCTTTCACCTATGAAGACAAAAGAACCAAGTTCTTTGGACTTTGTGCGAGATCCTGACCAAAGAGGTTGATCAGCCATCTTGCTGGAAGGTATATCAGTAAAGAAATTACCTAGAACAAGGACTTTAGCTTGTTTTAAGTTTCAGCTGCTAGAAAACATTTTTCACTTTTCATTTACTTGTAACCATTTCTGCCTTTATCCTTTATACTTGAACTCACCTAAAATCCAGTCTTCTTTTGTTAATAAAATTATTTTACTTTACATGTAAACCAATCCGGTGCCATGTTTGATTTAAAGTGAGTATTAACTGCAGTTAATGTGGCAAGCTGCTGGGTATTGTATCTTTAAGGGACAAATGAACCTTATGATCTCTGAGAATGGCCTGGGAGAGGGCTGGACATTGTCGAGCACACGGTTTTGAGAAAATTCAAGACTGGAAGGTGTTGGAGGCCAGTTTTAACTAAGGCAGGTGGAATTTAAAGTGTTGCAATGGTATAATGAGCAGGCTGCTGAACCAGGGCACTGAACCAGGGCTGCTTGCTTAACATAGACACTCAGTGCTATCTGGATGCTTCCAGCCAAGATTGTTACAACAGCAGGGCATTTTGAAGCACTCATCCTTGGGTGTTCTTTTCCTTTATTCAAGCGGAGTTTCTGTAAAACAGGGCAGGTATCTTGGGGATGGGGTCCCAAAGAACAGCATCTAAATACATGGTCATCCCTCAGTGCCTTGCTCTGCTCAGTGGAAGAGGCTGGAGTCTGCTGCTTCCTCCAAGCTAATGAAGGCTCTTCAGATCCATAAGTTCCAGGTTCAGTCATGCAGATGACGCATGCAGGGGCGCTGAGGAACCCAAGACCAGTGATTCACCTGTGATGGCCCACTGGATGGGTTGTCTGGATGGGCTGAACCCAGGAATCTGGATCTAAAAGCACATGAGCTGCTACTAGTTGAACTCAAGGACCAGAGCTGAAATTCTGGCTTTACTGAAATCAGTAGTCTTCAGTGGGGCCAGGATTTCATCCCAGGTCTGTTTTAGCTTGGTGGCAGTGGCATCCTCAAACCTTGTACGTGGTCTCTATGGGGGAGAAAGACAGTGCACTATGACCCTGATGAGGCAAAATGCTTACAGTTGTAGTCTAGTGGCCTGATAAGATCAAGGGATAGTGGGGGAGAAGTTGCCAGCAGAATGTGTGTGGACAGGAAGATTACTGACCCACACATTGTCCCCTACAAATATCTGGAGGAATATGTAGCACATCCATGTATGTGTTCCCTGACCCAGGCTAGCAATGACCATTACACATCATGCCTTTCCTAGATTTCTCCAGTGCTTGGTAGGAATAGTTGCTGTGGCTGTTACCACTGATTATTTCTATTACAATAGAACCTAGAGGTCCAAATACGATTGCTGCCCCATTGTGCTGTATTTACACACAGTAAGAGGCAGTCCATGCCCAAAGAGCTTACAGTCTTAGTTACAGAAGAGGGACAAAGTAGAGGAGAAAGGAAGCAGTATCATCATTTTACAGGGAAACTGAGGCATGGATATTTCATGAGTTGTCCAATGTCACATAGGAAGTTTGTGTGTTGGGAACTGAACTCCCGATACTTTCATGACAAGATTCAAAAGGACCTTAATAAATTGAAGAGTTGGTCTGAACTCAACAAGGTGAAATTCAAAATAGAAAAGTACAAAGTACTATACTTAGAAAGGAAGCCTCAGATGCACCACTACAAAACTGGGGAACAACTGGGTAGGCAGAAATACTGCAGAAAAGGGTCTGAGGGTTGTAGTGGATCACAAATTGAGTATGAGTAAACAATGTGATGCAATGGCAAAAAAAGGTTAATAGCCTTGGGTGTATTAGCAGGAGTGTTATGTCTAAGACGAGGTAGTAAAATTGTCCTGCTCTACTTCGCACTGGTAAGGCCTCAGCTGGAGTTCTGTGGTTGGTCTGGGGAAGTACACATTAGGAAAGATGTGGACAAATTGGAGAGAGCCCAGAGGAGAACATCAAAAATGATAAAAGGTTTAGAAAACCTGACCTCATTCTGAGGAAAGGTAAAAAAAACGGGCATATTTAATCTTGAGAAAATAAGATGGAGAGGTGACCTGATAAGTCTTCAAATATTTTAAAGGCTGTTATAAAGAGGACTGCACTAAATTATTCTCTATGTCCACTGAAGATAGGACAAGAAGTGATAGGCTTAATCTGCAGGAAAGGTGATTTAGGTCAGATACCAGGAAAAACTTTGTAACTATAAGGGTTTTTAAGCACTGGAATAGGCTTTCAAGGGAGGCTGTGGAGCCCCCACCACTGGAAGTTTTAAAGAACAGGTTTGACAAACACTTGTTAGGGATGATCTTGGTTTATTTGGTCCTGCCTCAGTGTCAGGGGATGGACTAGATGACCTCTTGAAGTCTCTTCCAGCCCTACTATGATTTCCTTGATTAGTGTGTTTGTGTCAGAGCTGTGAATGGGCCTGCTCCTAACTAGAACGTGAGTGTATATGCCTGCTGCTTTGGCAGCATATACAGGGCTGGCGCTACCGTTTAGGCAGGCTAGGCAATCGCCTAGGGTGCCAGGATTATTCGGGGGGTGGCATTTTGCCGGGGGGATGGCAGGCAGCTCAGGTTGACCTGCTGCAGTCATGCCTGCGGAGGGTCTGTTGGTCCGCGGCTCCAGTGGAGCTGCCGCAGTCATGGCTGCGGATGGTTGGCTGCTCGCGCGGCTCCGGTGGACCTCCCGTAGGCATGACTGCGGCAGCTCCACCAGAGCCGCGGACCGGCGGACCCTCCGCAGGAATGACTGCGGCAGCTCCACCGGAGCCTCTGGATCAGCGAGGCGGGTGGCGAAATGGCCATGCGCCTAGGGCGCGAGAAACCCTAGCGCCGGTGCTAAGCATATACATGCTAGTTTTGGTGGGTGCTTATATCACTTTCTTCATACCAGACCTGGGTTCGATTTCCAGTTCTGCTACAGACTTCTTGTGTGACCTTCACCAAAGTCATTTAGTGTCTCTGTGCCTCAGTTCCCCATCTGTGAAATGGAGATAATAGGACAGTTCTACATCACAAGGGTGTTGCAAAGATGAACGCATTAAAGAATATGAGGAACTCAGACACTATGATGATGGGGGGGAACGACGGACGCGTATGAGTACTCTGGTTGCATAGGTAGGTAGACACTTGCCAGAATGTATCTTATAGTGCCCCTTTATGTGGTGGTTCAGTCTTTTTTTCAGTTTTGCCCGGGTAAGACTGGTGGGATCGGAGCAGTAGCCCCCAGTCAGCCTGCACAGAGCTTACTGCAAGATCATCATTTTTATGGAGGCATTATGCCAAATAAAAACAGGAGTTTTCAGAAAGGGATAACAAACACTCTACTTGAGTGACATTTGATGCACAGCTATAGGGACAAATATTCTTACCAGAAACCTGTCCAAAGTGAGAATGGCTAATGACACTGCTGGCATACCATGGGCAGAGAAACTTTAATGCAGGTAATGAAATCCCAGAGAGAAAGCCAAATGGCTTGTGCCTGATGTGCATTAGCAAAGTATGATCAGCCTCTTACAGATTTATGTGCATATGGGACCCAGATGAAGCTGCAGGGCTTCAATTGAAATAACGTGCATAATTAAAAAGCAAAAAAAAAAATTACCGACTCTGTGGCAGAGGTCGAGAGAATCTAATTGGAGAAGCAAATAAATAAGAAACATTTTTATTGCATTTTTGTGCCAAGTCGTATAGACAGTTCAGCACTAATCATACTTAAGAGCCCTGGTGATTTATGAGATGAGCGACGGCACATCTCAGTTGGCTGGGAAGATTTAAAGTTTCTGTTCAAGGCAAACAAAAGCTCAAAAGATGCAGAATCTAAAAATGTACATTTTGTGCTTCCATTAAGTTGTGTTCTATGTGCAATGACCCCATTCAAGATAAACAGCATTGCTGCAGGGGAATCTTCTTTATAGAGACACTGTTTTTATTTGAAACAGAACAATTTTGCAGTAAATGGAATGTAATTTGTTTAATTCACTTTGTAGTTATCAACATTTTTGTGATGTGCCTGTGAATTCAGGGTCTTTTTGTTTCATTTGCACAGTGCCTAGCACAGTGGCCTTCTGATCCAGACCTAGGGCTCCTGGATGCGATGTCTGCACTGCAGCTGGAAGCGAGCTATATAGATGTTGTAGTTCAAGTGGCACCTTGGGCTCTCAAAACCACCAGCCTCTCTGGCTCTGAGCTCGGTGGCTGGCTGGAGTCTCTAGCAGAGGCTCACAGCCCACATTGCTATTTTTAGTGCAGTAACTTGAGTGAAGCTAGCACAAGTCTGTCTGCCTGGGTTGGGAGGCTTGCTTCCTTCTGCAGTGTAGACAAGTCCCTAGGTTGGTGGTCCCCAAACTGTGGGGTGTGCCCCTGTGGGGGCAGAGGAACATTTCGGGGGGAGGCACACACAACAAGGTCTGGGCCAGCTCCCATGGTGGGCAGGGTGAGAACACCACCCAGCCCCACTCTGCCCCCTGCCCAGTTCTGGCCCTAGCCACAACTCCACTCCATCTGCAGTTCTGCCCTCATTCACTCTCCACCCCCAGACCTGCTCCATCTCTTGCCCCAGCTCCTACCCCATATCCAGTTCTGCCCCCAGCTCCACCTTCAGCCCAAGCTCCTCTGTTGAGCCATCTGTGCTGTAATGGAGCAGGGCATGTAGATTCCACTACTGGTAATGGGAGGGCGTGACCGGAAAAGTTTGGGTACCACTGCCCTAGGCGTTACATTAATATAGATAACAGGCAGACAGGGTCACCTTTTTATTGTATTGTTGCTGTCATCATAGTACCCAAGCACTCTGTGTTGTATCTAAGGGCTACAGTGAGACTTACAATAGCAAATCAGCAGTGAAAACTCACCCAGGGCCTGACTCGTCTCTCCTTCGGGGGGCTAGGTGGTGCTTTGACAACTGGTTCTGCATAAGGGGTGCTGGGCTGCTCTGCCATGGAGCACAGCAGAGAACAGATGGTGGGTCTGGGAGTAACAGGCCCTCACCTTACTTGGGGGAGATAGTAAGTCAGGTCATTCCTTTTGGTGGAGCAGCTTACTCTCCTCTTGGCAACTCTTTGAGTGAGGAGGGCAGCAATCCTCCCACTCTGCCTCCTTCCTGCCCACTCACACGCTGGTGGAAGCAGGTGGTGAGGTGACACTGCATCCAGAGTCACAATATGATCAGGACAGTGGGCGCTGTGGAAGGGACAGCTAATTCCCCCGTGTGGCCATGTAGGCAAAAAGAGAAAACAACCAACCCTGTGGCATCAAGTCTCAGAGTCTGAGTGTCTGGACTTGGGCTTCCTGGGCTCATGCTACAGTGCTAAAAATATCCATGTAGATATTCCAGGGTGGGCTCCAAATCCCACAGACAGGGATGGTGTTTGGAGCCCAATCTCCAGCCCGAGCCAAAATATCTACACAGCCATTTTTAGTGCTGTAGCGTGAACCCTGTGAGCCTGAGTCTGTAGATCCGGGCTCTGAGACTGGCTGGCACGGGGGTATTTTTGCAGTGTAGACACACCCGGTGAGGGCTGGTGTGTGACGAGTACAACAGGAACCAGTGGGACTGCGTATACAGTCAGTGAATACTTGGTGTGAGCAAGGGCAGCAGAATTAGGCCCTCAGACCAAAGTTTTCAAAATTGGGGGACTAAAGTTAGCCTCTGAAGCCCCTATTTAGGCCCTTAAATAAGTAGCCTGGATTTTGAAAGTGGTGAGCAGCCATAGCTCCCTTCGATTTCAGTGGGAGCTGTTGAGTGCCCTGCTCTCCTGAAAACTGGGCTGTTGGCTTAGGCACCTAATAAGGAGCCTAACATTTAGATTTCAATTACTGGAAACTTTGGCGGCAATATTCAACCATTGTAACCAGAATAAAAGTACAAAACCTTCCTCACCCAGACCCCTTCAGGAGAAGCTGGGGTGAACATCTGTGAACAAGGGGCTTTTATTCTACTGCTTCCTAGACAGAGTTTCACCATCTCAGAGTTCACTCTAACTCCGAGCCTGGCCCCTGTGTATGGGCTGATCAGCTAGGCAGTGAGCTATGGTGGAGTTTCCCTCCCCATACCACCTACTCCTAGTGTAGCAATGGAGCCAAGAAGTTGGTAGCTACATCATTATCAGGACTAGGGTTACGCTGCTTGTGTAACCCACTGGTGAGTCGAGCTGGGACACAATGCAGATTTGGTGATGCTGAAATCTTTCACGGACTGTCATGGGTTTGGCCTACTTGTTTCCATTGTGGAGAGCAAACCACCACCACCAAAATTCAGAACAAATGTTTCATTTCAGGATTTTCTATCTGAAATGGTGTAGTTTGAAACAACACCTTGTTTCAGTTTCCTTTAATTTTTTTTAATAAAAATATTTTCAATGATCGAAATGAAATCAGATGTTCCTACTTGACCTTAAGCCTTTTATTTTTCTGTTGGCCAAAAATTTCAAAAAAAGTTAATTTTTGGTTGGACCCGGATTTTTTTTTTCTGCAAAGGTTCAGTATTGCTAGTGAACTGAAAAAACATTATTTTCATGGCTCTACTGGCCAGCACATGTTATAGAGTCCCTTCCCCTGCCCACCGTCTACAGAGGATATGGGTCTGTTGCAACAGCAGCTAACTATAGCAGTTCATACTTTTGACCCTGGAGGTCCCCATTTCAATCCCAGGTGTGTCGGCCAAGCTAGTGGCAGTCACACTTGTGTTCCAACTATTGGAAAGTCGCCGGTATGGCTGTAGAAGAGCAGATTCACCTACCCTGCTCTCAGCTCTCATTTTCTTCCAAATCACTGGCTGGCAAGTAGCACAGTTCCATGGCAGATGGTGGGTGCACACCCACTGCTTCTTCCAGTGCAGGGACAGGGTATGTCCCTATCAGCAAGTTTCACTCTTTGAGGTTTGTGTTGTGTTCTTCAGATGATGCCACAGTGGCCATATCCAGCTACTGGCTTCCCTTGCTGCTGAGCATTTTGATGGGATTTCAGTGCCTACTTTATCTATCCAATAATGCTTTTATTCAGCCAAGGTCATTTCAATGCTTCCATTTCATCAGCTGTATAGTAATTTGAATGGCTGTATCAGTGTGACCTTTTCAAAAGCTTTCATAGCATGGAATATATTTTGAAGGCAATGGGCAGTATTAAAAGAAAAAAAATCTATATAGTCACTGAGTAGGTTTAGAACAAGAATAGAAGCATCTCTGTCTGCAGAGTAGCTATGTGGTTTTTACATTATTTCTATTGCAGAATAATGGTTGCTGTTTATAGTCCTCTCTTGAGTTTCTTTGGTCTCTCTCTCTCTTTTTTTTAATCTATTTATTTTAGTTAAGAGAAGGTTAAGAAGATTTCTAGCAGTAGACAGCTCTTTAGTCTAGCAGACAAAGGCATGACAAAATCCAATGGCTGGAAGCTGAAACTAGACAGACTCACACTAGACATAAGGAGCAATTTTTAAGTGAGGATAATTAACCACTGGTAGAATTGACCTAAGAATGTGGGGGATTTGTTGGTACGTTGTTAGTTCCTTTTTGTAAATTCATGCTCTAGCTCAATCAGAAGTTAAGGGCTGACTGCAGGAATCACCTACTGAAATTCTATAGCCTGTGTTATGTGAAAGGTCAGACTTGATGCTAAAAACTGGCCCTATGGTCTTCAAATTGATGAAAAGTACCCTAAAATATGTATGAACACCCGCAGTGCAAGTGGACAGTACCTCTATTATGCTAAGCCTCTACCACAGTCCCTCCCATATTCCTAATACCTCTTGTTTAACATACTGAAGGCAATACAGTCTCTTTATTGGGTGACTGAACATAGATACATCACTTGTAGAATCAAGGCCAAACTCTGCATCTCAATGGCAAAGTGCTTCCATTTCTCAGAAAGAAATGCAAAATCTGGTATCGCCAACCTCAAGAGATCAAAAATCATGAGTGAGGCCCCTAAAAATCATGGGATGTTTTTTAATGATATTTGCTCCATCTTTTCATTTTCGAACTCCTCCATACACATCTCCAGTGTGTGTGAGCGTGTTACAATCAGTGTTCCCCATTTACTTACATTTATTGGCTAAGGTGATTTTGATCTTTGCTACAGGAACTCTCATCTGCTTGTCCCTGCCCAGCAATTAATCCTGCCCTTGCCAGCCTCCAATCAGTTCTTTATCCACCCACTCCACCCAGTTCAGCCCCCACACCACACCGGTTTGCACCTCCTAGGGTTCTCCATCCTCGAAGCCCATGCCTGAGGTGGCTACAGTGGAGTGCTCTCCCCCACTTCCCAGGCTGTCCCTGGCTGTCTCTGTCCCTTCCCAGGCGGTGTTCTGCAGCAAGGAGAGGAAGGAGCAGAAGTGCTGTCCTGTCCATGTTTCTCACAGGAGGGGAAGTGGAGGATGGGGTGGGCCTTTGCTCCCTTCTCCCCTCATCCCTCCTGTGAGAATGGAGAGCAGTGGGGAGAGACTGACCACTCCTGGCAGGGCTGACCTCCGGGAGGTGGCTGGAGGTTTTTACATCATTGCCAGATGAACTCCAGTCCCTCGGAAATCCCGCCACGCATGAAACAACCATGAGTAAGGAGATGGTTTAGTCACGGAAGTCACAGATTCTGTGACTTTACCGGATTCAGCTTCAGCTGTCAGTGGTGGGGATGGAACTGGGGCTGTGTGCTCCCCTGGCAGCTGCAGCAAGAGCCAGGACTGTGTGCCCCCCACTTCCACGGTTTCAACTGGGGACAGAGCCAGGACTGTGTGCCCCACACCACAGCTTCAGCTCCGTGCCCCCTGTAGCTTCAGCCAGGCCTGGAGTCAAGGTTGTGCATCCCCCTCGCAGCAGCAGCAGGAGCTGGGGCTGTGCCCCCCTCCCCCCAGCCCACCGCCTTTTGGCTTCACCCTCCGCCCCATAGCCGGAGCTTCTGCTATGTCCCCCTGCTCCACGTTGAATCCAGAGCTGTGCGCACACACCATGGCTGGGGGAGGTGGGCTGGGGCTTTGTCTCCCCTGGTGGTGGGGCATGGGCTGTCAGTCTGCCCCTCCCCTCCCCCGCAGCTGTCATTTCTTCGCCTCCCAGCCCACTCTCCCCCTGTCATTTTTAGTAAAAGTCACGGACAGGCCACTGCTCCTGTGAATTTTTATTTATTGCCTGCGACATGTCCATGACTTTTACTAAAAACAACCATGGCTAAATCTTAACCTTAATCATGAGTGTTGACAATGTTGAAATTCCCACCAAGTTTATTTAAATAAATACTCTCTGTTTGAGTGATCTTTGGAGACTGGAAATGTTAGACACAGCCTTGGGGATGGGTTGGCACAGAAAGGCGTGGAATAAGGCCAGTCTATCTTATGGTGGGAGAAATAAAGGTACAGTATGTCTCCTATGGACATATATACATATGGACACCATTGTTTCTTATGGGGTATATGCAGTTATATGACCTCCATATCAAAATATGTTAAAAGGTCTTTCTGTTTGCAAAGTGAAGGCAGGAAATGACAGAGTTTGGATAGCCTCAGAGGCTTTTCTCTGCCCCCTTTTTGCACAGGCATCACAATAAATCTTCCCTGACATGATCCCATATTGTTATTTCCATAGAGTCCTTGCCTTCTTCCGTGTATAGGTGGATTCTCCATGGTATTCATATATTTTAGGTTTAATGTTAGTTAGCAGCCTTAACTTACTGTCACAGTATGGATTCTGGTAGTGCCTAGAAACACTGTACAAATACATTGTAAGAGAAAGCCCCAGCCTTGAAGAACTTACAATGCATATAGACAAAGGATGGGAGAAAGGAAGTAGCTATACCTCCCGAGTCCCAGTTCAATGCAGTAACCCAAGTAGATATATATATATATTTGGTCAAAAATGCCAATTTCTTGAAACCAAAACTTTTTGCGGGATAGGGTCAATTCCAGTGAATTTATGTACTTGGAGTTTTTTGGACAAGAAAAAGTTTCAAAATGATTGAAACAAGTCATTTCAACATTTTTAAAATAACTTTTTGTTTAAAAATTGAAGATGATTAAAGTGAAAGAACACTTTTTAAACAAAGGGTCAAGGTTAAAACAAAACATTTCAAAGTTTTGGAAATGAAATCTTGTAATGGACCCCAACTGAAAATTTTTGAATTTTCATTTGATGACAGTTTAGGAGGTTTTTGACTTCTCATCCCAGTTTGGGTTAGGAAAATATTGTAAATCTCAAAAATTCTTACAGGCCAGGAAAACTGATTCCTGTTCAGCTTTAATGACAAGTCTCTATTTCCTTGAGAAGTCATCAAGTCTAGCCTCCTACACTGAGGCAGAACCAAGTAAATCTACCATCCATGACAGGTATTTGTACAACCTGTTCTTAAAAACCTTGAATGATAGGGATTCCACAGTCTCCCTTGAAAGCCCATTCCAAAGTTTAACTAATTTTATAGTTAAAAAGTTGTTCCTAATCTTTAGTCTAAATCTTCTTTGCGCAGATTAAGCCCATTACTTCTCGTCCTACCTTCCATGGAAAGGGAGAACAATTGATGACAGTCCTCTTTATAACACCCCTGAACATGGGGTTGTGTCCCTGACCATCTTGCCTAATAGCAATTGACAGACCTATCCTCCATGAACTTATTTAATTCTTTTTTGAATCCAGCTATACCTTGGCCTTCACAACATCCCATGTCAACAGGTTTTACAAATTGACTATGCATTGCATGAAGAAGTACTTCCTTGTGTTAGTTTTAAATCTGCTGCCTATTAATTTTATTGGGTGACCCCTCATTCTTGTGTTGTATGAAGGGGTAAATAACTCTTCCCTATTCACTTTCTCCACACCATGCAAATTTTGTAGACCTCTGTCGTATTCCCCCTTAGTCATCTCTTTTCAAAGCTGAACAAATACCAGTCTTTTTTAATCACTCGTATGGAAGCTGTTCCATGACCCAAATCATTTTTGTTGCCCTTTTCTGTACCTTTTCCAATACTAATGTATCTCTTTTCAGATGGCTTGACCGGAACTGCACAAGATTTGGGCATACCACGGATTTGTATAGTGGCAATATAATTTTTTCTGTCTTATTATCTATCCCTTTTATAATGGTTCCTAATGTTTCTGAACTGTCAGTGCGTGTGGATCAAATGTTTTCAGAGAATTATCCCCAGTGACTCCAAGATCTCTTTTCTGAGTGGGAACAGCTAGTTTAGACCCCATCATTTTGTATGTATGCATGGGATTATTTTTCCAATGTACATTACTTTGCACTTATCAACGGTGAATTTAATCTGCCATTTTGTTGCCCAGCTCACCAATTTTGCGAGATCCCTTTGTAACTCGTTGCAGTCAGCTTTGGACTTAATTATCTTGAGTAATTTAGTATCATCTGCAAACTTTGCTACCTCACTGTTTACCCCCTTTTCCAGATAATTTATTAATATGTTGCATAGAGCTGGTCCCAGTTCAGATTCTTGTGGGACCCCCACTATATATCACTCTCCACCGTGAAAACTGACGGTTAATTCCTACCGTTTGTTTCCTATCGTTTCACCAATTACTGAGCTCTGAGAGGACTGTCTCTCTTATCCTAGGGCTGCTTACTTTGCTTAAGAGCCTTGGGTGTAGGTCCTTGCCAAAGGCTTTCTGAAAGTCCAAGTATGTTAAATCAACTGGATCACCCTTGTCCACCTGTGTGTTGTCATCCTCAAATAATTCTAGTAGTTTGGTGAGACATGGTTCCCCTTTGCCAAAGCCAATACGACTCTTCCCCAACATAAAAATGTTCATCTGTGTATCTGATAATTCTTGTCTTTACTGTAATGTCATCCATTTTGCCTGGTACTGAAGTTAGTCTTAACTGGCCTGTACGTGCCAGAATTTTCTCTGGAGCCTTTAAAAAAAAATAGGCATTACATTAGCTGCCCTCAGTCATCTGGTAGAGAGGCTGATTTAAGTAATAGGTTACGTACCACAGTTAGTAGCTGTGCAATTTCATATCTGAGTTACTTCCAAATTCTTGGGCAAATCCCATTTGGTCCTGGTGACTTATTACTGTTTAATTTATCAATTTGTTCCAAAACTGCCTCTACTGACATTGGGGTGACCAGAGGTCCCGATTTTATAGGGACAGTCCTGATTTTTGGGTCTTTTTCTTATATAGGCTCCTATTACCCCCGTCCTGATTTTTCACATTTACTGTCTGGTCACCCTAACTGACAACCTGAATCTGAGACAATTCCTCAGATTTGTCACCTAAAAAGAATGGTTCAGGTGTGGGAATCTACATCTCATCCTCTGTAGTGAAGAACAATGCAAAGAATGTATTTAGCCTTTCTGTAAGGAATTTGTCTTCCTTGAGTGCTCCATTAGCACCTCAATCATCCAGTGGCCCCACTGATTCTTTGGCTTCCTGCTTCTGATGTACAAAGATTGCTATCAGTTTTTGTCTTTTGCTAGTTTTTCTTAAAATTCTTTTTTAGCCTGCCTAATTATAATTTTGTGATTGACTTGACAGAGTTTATGCTTTCTAATTTCCTCAGTAGTTTTTGGCTTCCAGTTTTTAAGAGATGTCTTTTTTATTTCTGACTTTTACTCTGCTGTTTGATGGCATTTTTTGGTCCTCCTACTGTTGTTGTTTGTTGTTGTTGTTGTTCTTATTACTTATTATTTTTTTGGGGCATACATTTAGTTTGAGTCTCTATTATAGTGTTTTAAATGGTTTCCATGCAGTTTGCAGGCATTTCACTGTTTTGACTGTTCCTTTTTATTTCCGTTTAACTAGCTTTGACCAGCATTTTTGTATAGTTCCCATTTTTTCAAGTGAAATGCTACTGTGGTGGGTTTCTTTGGTATTTTCCCCCTACAGGGATGTTAACTTTAATTGAATTATGGTTGCTATTATCAGGCAGGTCACCTATATTCACCTCTTGGACCAGATTCTTTGCTCCACTTGCTTCTACCCTTGTAGGACTAGCTACTCAGAGAAGCAGTCACATCTATTGCTTCCCTCCACTAAGTCAGTAACCCTGTCAAAGAAGAATTTAGGATAGTTTGGTATGATTTGTTCTTGACAAATCCATGCTGGCTATTCCTTATAACCCTATTATGTAATTAATTATGTAATTCTGTGTGTGTAAAATATATACAGGCATATGTGTTTATCATATATTTCATCACTGATTTATCTTTATATGGTTGTGTATTCATAGAGTTCCTCCCATGAAATGGTTTATTAGCAGTGATGGGAAAGCCAAGACAGAAGCTGCTAGTCACCCACGCTGATCATGGCTAGCTTTCCGTTCTGACAGGCCGTGACAGAATCAATTACTTGTATCTGACTACCTTCTGCACATTTCTCTGTAACTCAGGCATGGCCTCCCCATTCCAGCAAGATGAGATGTCTGCTGTCACCTTGCTTTCAGTGTGGCCCTCATTCACTGTCACCCATATACTTGTGCCCAAACGTTTTGTGGCAGTAACAATGGGAAACAGCTGGCGAGTTGATGGCTAGAAGGGATTGGATAGGAACAATCTATTTCTGTTTACCTCTAACTGAGGAGAAGACAGTAGTCTAGACTGAGCTGACTGAGTGGACAGCGTGGAAGACTGAAAACGAGATCTTGTGTTCCCAGCTTCACAACTGCACTGGGGCTGGGTGACATGTGTCGTGACTGGTTTGGGCTTTTTGTAGGGGCTTCAAGTATTCATTTAATAACATTTTTAGGACTGGATTTTCATTTACACTAAGGCCCTTGTACACCCCGCAGGCAACGTACAGTGGCTTTATAGTGAGTGTGAATTAAACTGGTGTGAAACTGGCTGAATGGTGTAAAGGGACCTTAATGTAAATCTGAATGAGACCCCTGGGGTGAAATATTGACCCCGTTGAAGTCAATTGCAGTTTCGCTACTGATGTTCACATAGCCATAATGTCACCCTTCGTGTTAAGTACAGTATTCGGTTTAGATTCTTATACCACTCCCATCACCATCATATCTGTGCACTTTCCAGAGTTAAAATCCATACAGTGCGCTTTGTGTCAGGAAAATTTCTTCTCAATCCCACTCCAGTGGGGAGCCCAGGGTAAGTGAGCGGGAGTTTTTGTTCCCAGAAATGACATCAGGTTAGGAGTTTCTGTGTGGAAGAGCAAAGCTGCAGAGGTGAGGTGTGTGTTTGGCTCTGTGTGTGCGGACGTTCTCGTCGTCCTTATTTCCTGCGGGAGTGAATTTCATCATTTTGGGCCTACTGCCATGAAAGCCCTCCATCCCATGGCTCAGCTGATGCATTCATCCTCATCGTCTTGCTGCCAGCATTAACTCCTGGGCCATCCTGTTCTGCATGGTGTATAGAAGGTAGGAGAGGGGACGATGTGGACAGGGAGCATCTGTTGAGTGGGGCCCCAGGAAGTAGCTGGGAATCCTTGAAATTGTCACAATTTCCACTCAGACGATGGAACACTGAAGCAGTGAAAGGGCCCTACTTCTGTGGGAGTAGGGCTGTGGAATGCCATGCATAATGCCTTGGCATTTACCAAGTCACTTTTCTACTGTGCTTGGCTGTTTGGTTGTTTGTTTCGTAGAAAGAGGTGATCCTAGGCCAGAACATGTTTCTGTTTGGTTTGAGGAGGGGAAAAAAAAAATCAGCTTACTTTTTATTTGCAATTCCCTGATTTTTAATAAGTCAGTCATTGAACTCGGTAGCCCATTTGGAATGACCGCGGTAGTGTCACAAAAGCATAATTAACCAAGCAGTCTGTTAACATACAGAGCTACGGATCATTATTGTACACTTGCATCTGATAAAGTGGGTATTCACCCATGAAAGCTCATGCTCCAAAACATCTGTTAGTCTATAAGGTGCCACAGGACTCTTTGCTGATTGTACACTGTAGCTTTCTGTCCCAAAGTCAACTCTTTTACTGTACTTGGCATCTGTACTTTGGCTCTCATCTCTATTGAAGCAATCCATAAATCCCCATCCCACCCGTGTTAATACAGACACGCATTGTCTACAACTACCCTGTACTCCAGAGCCACCAGAGTGTAGAAAGTGCTTCATTTATAAAAGGGAAATGAAAGCTCCAGTAGAGGGTTGCAACAATTACAACTATTTGATTAGTTGCAATAGGGCTATAATTAACTCTTATTTAAGAAGGCATATGGCTCCAACAGATGGGAAAGGAAGAAGCAAGTCAAATAAACAGTTCTATTTGCATGAGACTTTCTGGACTTTTGTTGTGGTTTTTTTGCACCATAGTGCTTGGTTTTTAATGTTCATTCAAGGAATGTCTACAGGTTCTACTTTCCCATAGCAAAATTAGGAGGACTACAGGTGCCTATAAACTGTGGCAACAGCAAGGGAAACTAAAAGTAAATAGAGGACACACAGATCCTTAGCAATTAAATATACTAGGCCTGACTTTTCAAAGTATCAGCTCACTGAAGTCAGAGGGAGCTTCAGACACTGGTTTTAAGGAGGAAGGATGGCCCAGTGGTTAAAGTCCTGATCAGGCACTCAGGAAATCTGAGTTCAGTTATTGGCTCTGCCACAAACTTCCTGTGTAATCTTAGGCAAGTCACTTAAGGCCAGATTTTTAAAGGTATTTAGACATCTAACCGCTATTGGTCCCTTAGTTCCAAGTCTGTAATGTGGAGGTAATAGTTCTAGCCTACCTTTAATGGGTAGTGAGGTACTTTGGATGCTATGGTAATAGGGGACATATAAGTACTCAAATCAGGATTTGTTTCTTGCAGCTGTGTATCATTAACTGGAAATACAAGCATTGAAGGGTACATTGCTCTTCACATGAAAGCATCTTTACCGTGCGTACCATGCTTTATTAATACAGCAGCTCGGTTCAGATATGCTGTTTCATAGTAGCTCTTTTTTTAAAGTAAGACTTAGTCGAGTCTAGTATTCTGACCCTAAGAGCACCCTGGTGCCAGATGGAAAGGGTCCCCCTGGTACAGAACAGTAAAACTCAGGTGGCCTGGACAGCTCAATACACCTCACACACTGTTGTCCTAACATCTGTTGAAAGGTATCTTGTAATATAGTCTTTGAAGATGAATAACACACTGCTCATTAATATCACTGTAAAATGTATGTAATGACATTATGGAGGCTTTCTGATATTAGGGTTTGGAGTCTGTAAACGGACCAAGGAGGCAAAACCGGGTTTTTCCGGACAAAGGAGAATGACCAAGACCTTTTTGGCTTCTGGTGTCAGGGCCCTGAGCTAAAGCTGCACAGAAGCATCCAGAGTTACAGGGTAGGTAATGACACGAGTCCTTACTTGTCTGGGTGAATCCCAAAGCATCACAAGTGTCTTTGTTTATTTCCACGCTGGGGTAATTTTATTGTTTTCCGTAGTCATTAAGAGAGATTGAAGAAGACCACAGTGTTTGAATAATCATCTTATTTGGTGTACTGGATTATTAAAAAGAACAAGAGTACTTGTGGCACCTTAGAGACTAACAAATTTATTTGAGCATGAGCATTCATGGGCCTGGTTTATTAAAGGAATCCGAAGAAAAAAAACAACAACATAAAGTGAAGAATATTAATGAGTTTATAAATGAGTTAGGCCTGTTCTCTGTACTGATTTTCCATGCTTGTTTAATATCCCACCCACACATATTTTACCCATGTCACAAAATCCCAAGTATCCTGCCAAGATGTGCTTTGCAGAGGGAGGGATACAAAAGTGCCCTCATTATTCTGACATTGGATGTGATTCTAACCCTATGTATAGGGTAATATTTAGAACAAAAATAACTTGGGGCAACTACATGGTAAAATATGTGGAGTGGAACCATAACAATAGGCTTGTTTGCAAATTAGATATTAACTCTGGCTTGAATAGAGACTGGGAATGGCTGAGTCATTATACTGCTTGAATCTATTTCCTTATGATAAATATCCTTACACCTCTTGTCAACTGTCTGTAATTGACCATCTTGATTATCACTACAAACGTTTTTTTCCTGCTGATAACAGGTCATCTTAATTAATTAGCCTCTTAGAGCTGGTATGGCATCTTCTCTGTATGTATACATATACTCTTCTTATATGTTCCATTCTATGCATCCGATGAAATGGGCTGTAACCCACGAAAGCTTATGCTCAAATAAACTTGTTAGTCTCTAAGGTGCCAGTAGTACTCCTGTTCTTTTTACGGATGCAGACTAACACGACTGCTACTCTGAAATAGGCTTGATTGTAACTTTGCCCCAGGGGTGAGGCATAGACACACCAGCACAGGAGCAGAGATCGAATTCCTCCTCCTCTTCCTTGAGGGAAGAAAAAGTTACTTTACCCCTCTTCGTGGAGCAGCTTAGTCCCTCATTGTGTTCCTAGCCAGCTGGCCTGGGGAGGGAGCAAGGGCAGAGCCAAAATTCCTTCCATTCCCCACCCTTTCTCCATCAAGCCCTGCTCACCTTCACCCCCTTTCGATGAAATATTAGGATCCTAGGTGAAAATAGGCAGGACTAGTGTCAGGAGCTCGGGAGTCAGGAACTGAAGTCAGGGCTCAGAATCAGTGTCAGAAGCAAGAGTCAGGCTGGGGACTCAAAGCTGGAGTCTGAATCTGGAGTAAAGCCAAGGGTGAGAGCCAGAGTCAGGAATTAGGCTGAGAGTCAATATCAGGGTCAGTGTTGGGATTACAGGGGTTGATCGGGAGTCAGCATCCAAGTCTGAATCAAGATCAATATCAGGAATTCAAAGGCAGAGAAGCAGAGCAGTTATGACAGCTAGCCAGGGATTCACACTGTTGCCTGGACACTTCCTGGTATGCTCCATGGGCTTATAGGATCAAGGAGCCAATCAGGGATTGCCAAAACAGCTGTCAGTTGGATCACTGGAGGTAGAACTTCCAACCATTGCAAATCGTACATCACAGGGAGCGGTCAGATTACAGCTTCCATTGAGTGGCAATGTGAGGATGTCAATTGCCTGGTAACCCTGAAGGCACAGGTTTAAGTCATGCAGATCCTTTTCACACACATATCCACACTCCATAGAGACAACGCCCTGCCAGGCTGGGTTCTCCAAGTGAACTGCATGGAAGGCCTCCATGAGGTCGGGTGTGTGTACCTGGGACACCAGCTCCCACACTCACTCTTTGGGGCCATAGACTTCCCAATTAACTAAACACCAGAGCAAGCCGTGTTTCATTTCAGAGTCCAGTATTGTATTCGTCATGACCCCGCACTACACTAAAAGGAGAGGTGGCTGTAGTGAGCATGCAAAAGGAATGTTGACATTTGGCTTCAGTAGAGACATGTGAAACACTCAGTGTACTCTGAAGGATCTGGGTACTCAGAGCCAAATGATCACAGGGTTGATTGGTTATGGGCCATGGTACTGGAGTTCCAGTTTGCAACAGGACTGGTCCATGCAGAGGTGTTGTGCTGGCACCCACACTTTCTGCTCCTCAGCAAACGCTGGGCCTTCCTGATGCTGATGGTCAATGTGTCGTTCATAGTCCTTTTGAGTTTTCAAGATGTGTTTAAAGCTCCTTCTACATCTTGTGGATCTGCTGGACCCAGTCGGCAGCTGGGGGTTTGTAGATGTGATGGGCACATCTGGGTGGAGACAGGGATGGAACAGAAAGTTCTCATAAAAAGGACTTTGCCTGGTGGACACATGGTCAGTTTTGTTGTAGAACTCTGCCCAGTAATTCATAAAGTATCTCAGGTATTGCTCCAAAACCTGATTTACTCTCAATAGGCCATCAGTTTTTGAATGATAAGCAGAGGACGTATAGGCATGGACCTCCCACAAACGTAGAATTACCACAAAACTGTGCTATCAGTTTTGCTCGTTGGTTGGATGTGATCAGTTCGGGGAGTCCATAAAGCTGGATGATGTGTGTCATCAGGAGCTGGGCCATTTTGTCTATGGAGGCAGATGTACAACAGGGGTGAACTGGGCCATTTTACTTAGTTGATTTACTGCAGTGAGGATGACTGTGTGCCTGTCAGGCATGGGAAACTTGTCCATAAAATCCAGGGTAATGGCCACCCAGAGTTCAGCTGAGGTTTCTGAAGGCATTAGAGTGCTGTGGGCCTCAGTGGGCAGTTTCTTGTTGCAAATGCGTAGCTCAGAGGAGCCGAGGTAGGAATGGACCATTGCATGCACCTGGGGCCACCAGAAGGAGTAGGCAACAAAGAGATGAGTCTTGAGGTGGCTGAAGTGGTCAGGTAGTGGTGCGTCATGGCAGAGCCACAGCACCTCCCATTGAGGATGTCCTGTGGAATCTGTAAAAAGCTCTTGTTGTAGAGGAAGCCATCCCAAACCTGCTGTTGTCTCTTATTTACTCCCTCAAGGCTTCTGGAAAGGGCCTTCTCCTTCTTTTAGCTGAACCAGTTATGGATAGGAGGTCTTGGGGAATGGTGGCATCCAGGAAATTATGGGGCTTGAGGATGAATGGCTCCATGCGGGCATGGGTGCGTCTGGCAAGGCATTCGCCTTTTTGCAGCATGGCCTTGGTGATGGTAAAAAATGTACAGGGTATGGGTACATCAAAGGGGTCTTTGGTTCAGCGCCTTTGCCCTGTGGAGATACGCTACATGATCTTTGTATACCTGTTTTTTTCTGCTTCCTCTGCATCATGGGGCACAGGTCTCTTACAGGTTTAAATTATTGTAAATGGTGGATTGTCTGTAACTTGAAGTCTTTAAATCATGATTTCAAGACTTCAGTAACTCAGCCAGAGGTCGGAGTCTATTAAAGGAGGGGTGGGTGAGGTTCTGTGGCCTACAATGTGTCAGAGGTCAGACTAGATGATCATAATGGTCCCTTTTGACTTTAAAGTCTATGGATGTGTAGCCTATAGAGAGGATGCTTGCTTATGTTATATAGAAATGTAAGTAGGCCCAAAAATCTATTTCCTAAAAGTAGGTTTAACAATAGTCAAGCAAGGCCTAATAAAATATGAATGAAGTGAGACAATTCAGAGGCAAGTTTTAGATAAGTTAGTGTATCACCTCAGCTCAAATATACAAATATGTTGTAAACATAATTTGGTTCTAACTGGTTTTTACAAGTGTTTCAGATAAAATGTTAATGTTTTGGAAAATGCTATCTGTATTCATAGTTATTGAGGTGGCATTTATGGCAGGTGGTAATGCACATGATACTTAATGTTAAATAGGCAATGAGAAAGTAGAAAATATTTAATTACAGTAGCAGAAATCCACACATGGTGAAAATTGGATTTTATATTAATTAACTAAAAGGCATTATCATAATTAATTATAAAAAGGGTAGTATGCTGATTTTAGATAGGTGCACCCATCCACCATTAAGACACCATTGGAGAAAGAATTATACCATTTTTCTCAGTCAGGGGCTGATCATCGTTCATTTTAGAATGTGAGTATAAATGCAGTGTATGGTTATGTTGTGATGCCTGTTTGCTTAACTAACTTCGGTATATTAAATAAAATCATTAATTTTATCACTTATTGTGTCATTCACAGTTCTCCACTAAATTAAATGATCTGTAACTGCCCTGGAGGCTGACATCTTAAAAAGTTCAGTTTGGTTTTATTCTTTATTTTTAAATTACTAATTGGGAACGTATAAATCAAAAGTTACGTGGGCACCTTCAAGGTGGTATCATCTTTTCTCAAAGGCAGCTGTGATTGCTAGGTGCTCCTTATATAAAAACTCATAATTTTGTTCTCCCAGAGTGATTTTCAAGGATTAATAGGCACAGGGGAGCAGGTGCTATTGGGGGTCACATCTTTGGGAAAGTATTGCCCCAATTGCTCCATTAGATTCATCAGTCTTGATGACAAAGGCCCACATGAGGTCAGGATGGATCAGGACTGGAGCAGAAGTGAAGGCCCCATTGAATTGATTGAACGCTCATTGAACCTCTCGAGACCAGGTGAAGGAGGTATGTTTGGGGAGGAGTTCTGTCTGTTGGGCTGTTCATTCCGAGAACCCAGGAATGAAGCGCCTGTAAAAATAAGTGAACCCCAGGAAGTGTTGCAGCTCCTTGATGTTCCAGTGGCCTGCCCAGGGCCGGCTCCAGGCACCAGCTGAGCAAGCTCATGCTTGGGGTGGCAGATTCCAAGGAGTGGCATTCAGGCCGCCCTTTTTTTTTCCTTTTTCTTTTTGGTTCCCTGGCCGCCCTGCAGGTGGCGGAGGAGGGGAGAGCCTTGCAGCAAACTTGGCAGGGCAGCCCGTGTCCTTCCCTCCCCGCCAACCGACAGAGCCCTCCTGTCAGGCGGCTTGGCAGGAGGGGCAGCATGGCGAGCGCCCCACTGAAGCCCTGGCAGCCCCTCCTTCTCCCTCTCTCCCCGCTCCTTCCCCCATCCCTTCTCCCTTCCCCCCACTAGACCGGGCGCACGCTCCACTGCACATCTGCAGCACAGGGAGTCCCCCTGCACCCTGGCTATGGCCGCCCGGCAGGTTTTTTGTTTGTTTGTTTCTTCTTTGCTGCTCTGCTGCCCCAGGGGGATGGGTTTTTTTTCTTCTTCTTTTCTCCTGCTTTGCCACTCCAGTTGCCCTGCTTTTTATTTATTTATTTATTTATTTGCTTGGGGCGGCAGAAAAGCCAGAGCCAGCCCTGGGCCTGCCCAGCTCTGAACAGCATCGACCTTCCCAGGATCCATCCTGAGGCCCTCCAGGGACAAGATGTCATGCAAATACTGCACAGAGTGCTGATTGAAACTGCATTTCTTGAGTTTTACAAATAGGCCATGTTGTTGGAGCTGATCCAGGACTGACCAGACATGTTGAATGTGCTACTCAAAGCTTTCTGAGAAGATGAGTCTATCTTTGAGATTGACTGTGATATATTGGTCCAGGATGTCATGAAATATCTTGTCCACAAAGTTCTGGAATATTGCTGGGGCATTCGTAAGACCAAATAGCATTACGAAATATTCATAGTGACTATACCAGTTCCAAAGGCCGTTTCCCACTCTTTCTCTGCATGAATCTGTACCAGGTTGTAGTCTCCTCTTAGGTCAAACTTGGTAAATACCTGGGCTGATTGTATGTGTTCTAACAATTCTGTCATGAGTGGGAGCGGGTAACAATTTCTGATGGTTACCTGGCTGAGGGCCTAGTAATACACATGTAAGTGCAGGTCCAATCATTCTTTTAACTAAAAGAACCAGAGCCACGGCAGGGGAGGTGGAAGGATGGATAAAATCCCTTCGCCATGTTAACCTGGAGATAGGATCACAAGGTGTCCAGTTCCAGCTTTGATGTAGCATATATGCAGCCAAAAGTTATCTTGGCCCCAGGTTGCAGCTCAGTCGGATAATCATAGTCATGGTGTAGTGGTAGGATGTCCACTTCTTTTTATTTTTTCCTCAAAAATATCTGCATAGTCATGGTACTTGGTGGGAAAAGCAAGAGCCAGCTCTGACAGTGGTCCCAGCTTGGCCACACCCTGGACCGGAGGGCCCCTCGGCAGCAATTTGGACTTGTGTCTTGAAGCCAGGATTTGTCCAGTGGTGCGTGCAAACAAACTTGCTGATAGAATTTAGAGAGGAAACTGACATTCTGCTCCCACCAGAGGACGTGTGGGTCATGAGCGACCAGCCATGAAACTCCGAGAATTATGGGGAAGTGGGATTAGCGGATCATATGGTTTCTCAATAGTCCTCGATAATAACTTCCAGAGGCACTGTTTCGATTGTTAACAGGCCTGAGGACAGGAGTGAGCCATCTATAGTCTCTTGTTTTTTGCTGAACTAGGATGGTCAAGGCTTATGCTGTATAAGCATCTATAAAATTGTCCGCAGCTCTGGAGTACATGAGCACTCACTGATGGAGAATTCACTGGGGCTTCCCTAGGATTTGCAGGCAAACTTTGACTTGCAGGTGAGGTGGGGGCTTGCTGTGCCTTCGATGTGCTCCATGAGAAGTGGGGGGCATCAGGAGACTAATTACAAATCCTAGCTTTGCCTGGTCTGTGGGGTAGAACCAGGGTCAGAACAGGAACAGCAGATGACATTGGTGGAGGAAACCCCTAAATGTTTGGCAGTCTCCATTGCAACAAGGAGTATTCATCAAGTAGCCAGGTAGGCTGCACCATTTTTATTCAGAACATGAGATGTTCCTTTTTGGGGGCTGTCAACCTATTCAGTTGTATCTAGTGCCCTTTGGGTCTGTCATAACTATAAAGGGAAGGGTAACAACCCTCCTGTATACAATACTATAAAATCCCTCCTGGCCAGAGGCACCAAAATCCTTTTATCTGTAAAGGGTTAAGAAGCTCAGGGCAGACACCTGACCCAAAGGATCAATAAGGAGACAAGATACTTTCAAATGTCGGGGGAAGAGGCTTTTGTTTGTGCTCTTTGTTTTAGTGATGGTTGCTCTTGGGACTGGGAGAGACTGGACATCAATCCATGTTCTCCAAATCTCTCTGAACAAGTCTCTCATATTTGGTTTGGGTCTTTGATCACTTTGTAACTAATTGGTTAGGATATTATTCTCCAGCCTCCCCAGGAAAGGGGGTGTAAGGGCTTGGGGGGATATTTTGGGGGAAGAGGAACTCCAAGTAGTCCTTTCCCTGTTTTTTGTTAAATCACTTGGTGGTGGCAGAGTACCAGGTTTTAACCTAAGGTGGTAGAAGTAAGCTCAGGGGGCTTTCATGCGGGTCCCCACATCTGTACCCTAGAGTTCAGAGTGGGGAAGGAACCCTGACAGGGTCATGCTGGCTAAGGAGTGGCTTCCTGATGCCATATCCCCACAGGGCCAACCTTCTTCATGGGTTATGAGGAGTCCAGGCAAACTGTCAGGATCCTGGGAAAAGGTAGGCAGGACTAGTGTCAGGAGCTTGGGAGCCAGGAACCAAAGCCAAAGGTAGAGCTCGTGGAGTCAAGAGTCAAGTGCAGAGTCCAAGTCAGGAGGAAAGCTGAGGGCTAGAGCCAGAGATGGAGTCAGGAATGGAGCTCAAGGTCAGTACCAGATATCAGGGTCAGTGTTTGAGTTTTGGGAGTCAATCAACTGTCAAGATCCAAGTCAGAGCTGAGGTCAACCCCAGGAGTTCAATGGCAGAAAAGCATGGTAATCATGGCAGCTAGCTAGGGATTCACATTGTTGCCTGGACACTTCTATAGAATCAAGGAGCCACTAAGAGGTCATTAAGACAACTGTCAGTCGGATCAATCGAGTCGGAACTTCCCATGGCCTGCAACCTCTGTAGATTGTGTGTTGCAGGCAGGGGCTAAATTACAGCATGAGGATGCTGTTTACCCAGTAGCCCTGAAAGCCCAGGTTCAAATCCTGTCAATCCTCACATGAAGTCACAATCTGAGCAGGACCAAATGTGAGTGGGGAGAAGTAAGGGATGTCTCCTTCTCTGCGCAGTTTAAAAAGGGCTGGGTCAATCTAGTGCAGAGAGACTAATAGGCATGTTGTGTGGAACATAATTTGCTTCAGGTTGGGGATCATAATTAGCTTTCTCGGAGGAGACCATATTTTTCACACATTTCAGCATTTTCACTGCTGGGCCTTGCTGCTGTGTCCGATCTATAGGAAAGATGTTTGTTGTTATTTAAGGGTTCCCTTCCCCGACCCATTGGAAACGATTGGCTTAGGCAAACTAGTCATTGTTAAGACAAGTAATCATAGGCTTTTCTGATGATGTCGTATATCTAGGTTTTCTGATTTTAGGTTTGAACTGATAAACACTAATAAAACGCCCTTGGTACACACACAAAGAAATTGGTGTTTATCTAATAAACTCCAGAATTGGTTGTTCAGTTTGTGTTGACTTCGCCCTTTTCCCACAGCTGTTTGTTTATGTAGGTGTCGGAGAAAAACTCAGTTCTCGCTTTTTGTTTGGGTGCAGCAAAATCAAATACTTTATTCTAACTCCAGCAATTGCAATAGACCGAGGGAGTGCCCTA
This sequence comes from Gopherus evgoodei, assembly GCF_007399415.2. NCBI lineage: Eukaryota > Metazoa > Chordata > Testudines > Testudinidae > Gopherus > Gopherus evgoodei. The sequence continues at coordinate 285,719,017 of NC_044323.1, read as the reverse complement.
GGATACTGGGTCACCCCAGTCCCGGACCGGTCTCTCAACAGGTAAACAATTATAGCAAGCATTTATACCTTTGTTACAGACAATAGCAAGCAATAATACAGACAATAATGAGCAACAGCTGCATTTTGTTTATACATAGGCTATCCTGCTATCTTATTTGCCCCATGTTGGGCGCCAGTCTACGTATTTAATTATCAGTGCAAGGTCGTGATAACTTCTCACACAGTTCTTTCCTACTCGCCTCACACAATCCTCTCTTCTACAAATCTCACGTCATTAGGGTTACAATTAACCTAACTCTTGCTAACAGACTGACATGCATTAAGATCCCCTACAAATCCTTGTAAATTCTTTCCCTTCTTCCACATAGGGGACGGCACTGCTCACTAGCATGTATCTAAGGGCTGTCTACAAGGAGCAGTAATGCAGACTGTGGCAGGGTGGTTAATTTCTAAATAACGTTGCACATTAATTGGTCCGTGTAGGCCTTGCTCGTGTGCAATAAAGGTTCCCTAGTGTGTTTTAACATATTGCTGTTTGGAGCAGTACATCACATATGTACTAAGAGACAGCCCTGAAAAAAACAATTTATGGATATCTACATAGAACTCCAAAATTGTTAAAAATGAACCCTGAAAAGTGAAATGAATATACCCTGAAAAACACAAGTCCTCATTATTGCCTATTAGAAACATCTAGAGTTACAGAGCAGTGGGATATGTGATGTGGTGGTGTTGGTTATATTATACAGGGGTGTGACTGCAGGACATCTCAAGGAATTAGCTTTTTCCAACACAAAGTGCCCTCTGCAGGCCAGTGTCCCGCTGCTGCTGGCCCCCATGTCCCTCCCACGACCCCGGTGCCCTTTTACCTGGGGTGCTCCAGGCAATACCACACAGATCTAGGTCCCCCCGGGGAACCCCCACTGCCAGTCGCCATATAGCCCCCGCTCACTGGGGCCGACTGCAGTCTGTATAACCCAGTCATCAGAGGCAAGGGAGGTTTTGACCTGCTGCCTTTCCCTGCAACACAGTACCTCCAGGGGCCTTGCCCAAGGCCCTGCAGCCTGGGGATTGCTGGCCCGGAGCTCCCCAGCGCCTCTGGCCTTTCCTCATCCCTGCTTCACTCCAGTACCCTTTAGCACTCAGGCTGCTAGGTCCATCTCCCTCCTCAGCTAGAGGGAGACTACTTGCTCCTGGTCCCCTGCCCTCTTATAAGGGCCAGCTGGGCCCTTATTAAGCCAGCTGCATCTGTGGCTGCTTTCCCAATAAGCCCAGCTTTCAGAGCTGCAGCCCTCTCCAGGGCTGCTTTTACCACTGAAGCTCTCCCCAGGGCTGCTTGTATCCTTCCAAGGCCAGAGCAGGGTGATCACTCCACTACACGGGGGAAAGGAGATTGTATGTCATTCAAGCACTGACCTGGGACACGGG